>NC_136065.1:251649164-252249164 GCF_964261635.1 Lissotriton helveticus | reverse complement strand
GTCCTGATATACAGTCTCTGCCTTTCTCTTTCCCCTGCCTCTCAAATACATATTAATTAGGCTGGGGAAAGTGAAAGGCAGAGGCCATGTCTGAGGACACTGGCAGTCTTCACCCTTCCCTCCCCATTCTAGATCCGAGTCACTTGGGCTTCAGAAGGAGGGAGGGTTCATGCTGCTCAGCTCCTGGGTCTCCCTGGTTTGGCTGAACAACAAAAAGCAGTTCAGCCAAGTCGGGGAGAACCAGCGGCTGCCTTCAGTGCCCTTTCATTGTTCTTGCTGTGAATGTTCAACAGCTAACACCCATGGCCCTGCACGCGGCTGTCAGCTGTAGAACATTCACAGCAAGAGCTATGAACAAAGGCTTCGTAGCTGAGGGGATTTCAACACCCATGGGCTCAGAGAAGCCTTTGTTTTTCTAATCAGATTATTCTGCCCTCATGTGGTGGAATGTTCTAATAGCTTTATATGCCCATCCTAGCTGGGCTATACCGGCTGTTAAAGGACCACCCCGTTGTTAAAGGCCCTCACCTTTGCCTCAGGCCTTTAAGGCTGGAGTGGGCCTTTAATGACGGTATAGCCTGCTACAGCAGACTATAAAGCTATTATCTATGATAGTTTTGACTCCTCTCTGTCTGAAAATGACGGAATTGTGATGCACTGTCAGAATCTATCCCTGACGTTTTTCTGTGCTAACATACAAGACCTGCTCATAAAGTAGAAATCACTACATTGGGTTAGAAAAGATTTACAAATACGTTCTACCAAATGAGAGGGATCTAATCTGTACTGTGCAAGTTCTGTTATCCTATGAGGAAGAATATGACTTTGCACTTATAAATTGGGAATTTCACAGTGATGTCCTGACAAGATATTGACATGAATGTTCTTTAAATCAGATATAAGTGTGATAAATAATCCCACTGAAGGAAGGAAGCGGCCCCCAATCCAACCTGCTTTTGCAGAACTGCATATTACAGAGACATTGCACATTCCTACGTTCAGTTATAATCGCAAAGGCCTCTTTGGTGCCAATCAGGGCCGGCTTCACGGCAATGCGACTGGTGCGGCCGCACTGGGCGCTGACCTGTGGAGGGGGTGCTGACCTCAGGGGGGCGCTGTGTTCAGCAATATCTTATGGAGAGATGAGGGGCACCTTTGCCTGGTAGTAGTGACAGAATTCAAGGAGGCGGCCATAGGGTGTTGGGGGTGCCAAAATGATTCTCGCACCGGGCGCCATCAGAGCTAAAGCCGGCCCTGGTGCCAATCAAAAGATGTCTCTATTCTTCACAGGCGAGTCTTCCAACTAAGAGTTCCCTTCAATTCCGGAATAATTATATTCATGAATTCCAGTACAGAAACAACATCAAATTTGGTGTTCAAAAGGAAGTTGCAATACAGTACCACACCCATGGCTGGAAATGTAATTTGCCTTTCCTCGTATTTTGCAGAGATACATTTGACTCCCTTTCAGGTGAACCTATTGGAGGTATCCAAGGAAAACTCTCTAAATCCTCACTCTTTCCCAGCAGAAGACACAAAAATGATCTGTAAACGCCTGTAAGCAGCATCCTGGGCTTTCTACATCACAATGTGGGTGTGCAACAACAATCTAGCTTTAATCCTTATGAGATGTACTTTGTCAACCACGTAGTCATACGTTTTACAGTCTAACAGCTGGGAAACAATAATGCCAAGTTGTTGGCTTGCGCCCACATGCAGTGTGATTACCTATGTAAACACAGCTTTGGACAAATGTCGACAGACCATCTGTGTGCACCCTGTCTCTTTCTCTGACTCCTACATATGTGCCTTGTGCTTTTTTTATACAGCTTGTGGTACCATGCAGTAGGTGAAATGGTGAAACATCACACATAGGCTGTGTTTGAATTCATTAGCATAAAGCCAGACCTATTGGCTTCGCCAATACTTATTCTTTCCCCCCTTGTAGTGAATTTTCATTTAGCAAGTATTTACTTCTCGTTGCGGCCAGTGGCAGTTAGGGTTTGCTGTAATTGTTCAGGTTTAGGAAACTGCCTGGACCGGGAGTAAAATGTATTCGCCCAGATTCAGAACATTTTGTCAAGCTGATCTATGTGACAATGGCACTTTAGAACGGGGTGCAATAATGTGGAGACTGGAACGAGTGGTACTGGAACGGCAGGTTGTTCTTTACATAGTGTGGTAAGGACATTCAATTTAGCATACGACTTTGATGTACTTTGAATAGTGTGGTTTCAGGGGAATTTAAAAACCATTTATTTACATATGGTTGGGCCTGTTTAAAAAACGTCGACTCTTCCTGTTATGAATATACATTTCACAACCCGGGACCAGAGCTCTTTGGCTGCCCCACTAAAACACTAAAACATCAGTAGGGATCTGTATTATTGCATTTATTTATTTTTGCAGCGTTTTTTATACATAGCACAAACTCGCCTCAAAAGTAAAGGAGCGCTTTACATGAGCAACAGTTACATTACACAAGGTCACTTTTTTTTTTAGTCGGACTTGAACCCGGTTCCCCAGCTCCAATGTTTGTAGCTCTGGCTGCAATGCTTCATCCTCTCCCGCGTTTCCCTAAGACTGAACCATCTGAAACACCGCTCCTAAAAATTCCTTTGAGTACCAGAATACCTCCCCATCAAATACAATGCAGTACTGCCCATTGTTGCTATCTCAATGTCTCAGTAAATTCATAATTTTCTAGAATATTTCAGAAATTCATGTTCGTGAATCTTTTAGATCCCATTTCATATTATCTCTAAAACCTTTCAACAGCAATGTTATTGGCTCAATGCTTCCCACCAATTTTCCTTAAAAGATCTGTAGAAAAGGTTCATAGTTAAACAGAAACACTACCATTGTGAAACCACAAGCGAAGTCACTCGTGCAGGTGGGGCTGAGATCTGAATGCTTCGACTGATGAAAGAAGAGGCCCATTTATCTTGCTGGCAATCCTGACATGCCACTGGTTCTTCTCTATCTCAAAGCTTTACGAAGCAGGCCCTCCTCTGCTACTTCCAGTCCTCCCCTCACCACATCAACACCTAGGGCCCAGATTTACCGGATTCTCACGGAGCAGTCGCGCAGGACAGTGAGGCAGCCACAATGCTGTGCTTCGTGAGTAGGAGAGAGAAGGAGAGTGCCATATTTACAGAAATATAGCACTCTGGGGGGCGTGGCTTGCGCGCCGCTCAAGATGGTGGCGTAGTAGCGGAGCTCTGTCACCGAGTCTCGGTTTCAGACTTCTCCGCTTGACAATTCCTGTTTTCCTCGACCAAGCAAACCGGTTTCCATTCTCTCAGGATGAGGTGAGCACACGGTTGCTTTTTTAGCCGCTCTTCACGCATTTTCAGCTGGTTTCTCGCCGCGAATCGCTCTGTCAGCCTTGGCCGCCATTTTGTGTGCACTACGTCGCAATTCCAGTTCGTCACAGCAGAAACTGTAGTTTTTGCATTGTTGGATCTTGCTGAACTTTGCTACAGTGGCTTCTATTGATTAATTTCACTGCTTCTTTTTGTTTTATTCGGATAAGCATTTTACTTATGAGAATACCAGCTTTCATTTGCATTCTGCATGACTATGAGTGGTAATTACACAGAAATAGTCTCCTGGCTTTGAATCTCTGCGGAATATTTGTTCATGCTCCTGAAGTTTACCTTTGAGTTTTATGCACAATTTCAATCATACAGAGGTGCTCCTGTCTAATATATATTTATTACAGCTCTAAATGACTATATGATGACGGTGCCTTGTCTTCAGCATCAAATGTTTGCATTTTAATACTCTTTTTGCAAGAAAGTCGTATGAAATCTTTGATTCCTGCCCTATTCTACTCTATTTTGCTATATGTCTATGGGGAAACTGCGTCAGCTTAAGCTTTCCGCTTCCACTAAACCTGTTGTAGGTTCTGACTCTGACTCTACCTTACAAGAAATGGAAGATTTGCCCTTGCAGAAATCTGACTCTTCTTCTGGTGATACTCCCAAGACTCATACCATGAGTAAACTGCCAACAACAACTTCCACTAAACGGCCGAAAAAGGAAACTCCTTCTCCAGGATCCTCTTCTTCCTCAACGGCCTCTATGGACTTCATTCTTGCAGAAATACGTTCTCTGAAACCTTTCATGGAGGAAACGAATACAACATTACAATTTTTGCATGACAAATGGTCCGCCTTGGATTCTCGAGTTCTTCTTGTGGAACAGGCGACGGAATCTCTTCAAGCTTCATGTTCTCGGATTTCTGCCCTGGAGTCGGATGTTTCCCTTCTTAAAAGACAGGCAGAGGATTTGGAAAATCGTAATCGCAGGAAGAACCTTGGTCTTTATGGCCTTCTGGAGCACACAGAAGGATCCAATCCAACGACCTTCTTCCAATCCTTTCTTCCGAAACTCTGGGATTTACCAGCTTCCTCTTCAATCAGCATTCAAAGGGCACATAGACTTGGGCCGAGACTTTCCACTAAACCTCGCAGTGTCATTATGCTGTTTCTACAATATACTGACTTTCTACAAGTTCTGGCAGCTGCAAAATCTAAAATGCTAATTTCTTGGGAAGGTCACCGGTTATATCTTTCTCAAGATGTGGCTAAAGTTACAGCAGACCGACGGAAGAAGTTTCTTGATCTTTGTGCACAATTACGTGCGCTCAATGCCAGATTTGGTCTTCTTCATCCATGCCTTTTTAAGGTTACCTACAAAGACAAGACTACGACATTTGATGACCCAGAGGCTCTGAAAGAATTTCTTCGCCGGCAAGGAACAGATGTCATGGACACTTCGCGAGTTCATTGAATTGTTACTTTTGTCCTATGTGTCATAATTGTCTCTGAATTGTATTTCTTTCCTTAAATGTTTCCTGGTTTGCTCCTTTTACCATTTTATTCATCATTCTTATTAAATGTTCTTTACCTCATGTTTTTCTAAAATTTTCTCTCTTCCAATTTATAATGTTTTGTTCCTCTTTTCCACAGGTTTTGCCTTCTTTCAATCATCCCTTCTTGTCCCTACTGTCATATGACATTTTGATGTAATTCAGCGGACGTTTGGTGATGTTTTCTCTGGCTGCTGTCGTCGTCACCTGTTTGGCGTCGTCACCCCCGTTTTCCATTTGTATCTGTAGGTATGTCTCTCAGTCGTCTGTATTTGACATGTACCGTCTTCTTTATTCACTATTTTCTTTTTCCTTCTTTTCTTCCCTCATGGTATCTCTTGGCTCTTTTCTTCTTTCACTTTTCATATTACTTCTCCCTCTCTGCCTTTTTTCATCTTTTTTCTCTTTTTTCTTCTCTATATTCTAACTCATCCTTTTTATCTTTTTTATCTTTGCACTTTTTCCTACAATTTTTCTTTTTTGTACTAGTAAGCATACTATTGCTTATATTCTTTCTCTGATACATTTTCCGGGTTACTACTTGGAATGTTAAAGGTATAAATAACCCAATTAAAAGGCAACGGGTATTATCACATCTAGCCAGACTTAAAACTGATGTTGCTCTTCTTCAAGAATCTCATCTTTCAGAGACTGAAGCTTTAAAACTTAAACGTTATTGGGTTAGTCATGTATTTCACCCTCCTGCTGCAGGCAAGAAAAATGGGGTTGTGATATTACGCCACAAAAAGTTAATTGTTTCCACTGTTTCTCATGAATGCGATGTTGATGGTCGTTGGGTGATTGTTACATTACTTATAGATAACATTCCTATTGTTATATTTAATGTTTATGCTCCTGCTGGTGTTGACAAATCCTTTTGGCCTACCATTTCTGAAAAACTTGCTTCACTCCCTAATGAATACATTATTTTTGGTGGTGATTGCAACCAAATTCTTGACCCTTTCCTAGACAGAAATTCCAAGGTTAAATTCACTACTTCTAAAATGCACTCCCAATTTGTTGCTTCTATTCATCACAATGCACTTGTTGACATCTGGAGATTATGTCATCCTGACCTTAGAGAATATAGTTTGTATTCTCCTTCTCATCATTCACAATCTCGTATAGATTATCTTTTTCTCAGCAAACCCTTAGCTCAACATGCTGTCCACTCTGACATTGGTTCTACTTTAATCTCTGACCACGCTCCTGTCCATGTTGACATTGATCTCCTACCCTTTTCTCCCCTTCCAGGTAGATGGAGGTTTAATAATTCTTTACTTCTTGACCCCACTTTTTGTTCAAAATGTACTGCTTTTGCCACTGAATTTTTACCATCAATCATTCTCCTGATTCCTCTTTCCCTATGGTGTGGGACTCTATTTTAAAGCGGCTTCTAGAGGTTTTATAATTAATTACGTGTCACATAAGAAAAAGCTCTTGGAAGCTCAATCCACTTAACTACTCAATAAAATTAAGACTAGAACATATCTATTATAGTTCCAACACTGAATCCTCTCTTAAAGATCTCATTGATGCTAAATTTACTTTTAATAAATTGACCACTGAGGCTGCCTCAAATTTTTTTATTAAAATGTAATTCTCGTTATTATGGAGGTCAGAATAAAATGGGGAAACTTTTAGCCAATTACTTGAAGGTACGGAAGGAACGGACGAAAATTGAACGTATTAAAGATTCTACTGTTGTCTCTTTATTTAAAGACAAAGATATCCTACATGAATTTCTCACTTTCTACAAAACACTTTACACTCCGGAAGCTATTCCAACTTCATCTGATCTTTTTTCCTATTTTCAAAACATTCCTTCTCCTCTTTCAGATCATGTTGATTTTGGGTCCCTAGAATCTGATATCTCCCTTACAGAAATGTATCATGCCGTTTCGGTGTTACGTCGTGGGAAAGCTCCTGGCCCTGATGGATTCACCATTTACTTTTACAATCATTTTGCTTCACTTCTTTTACCAAAGCTTTTACTTTTATTTCAGTCCTTTCTTGATTCTGGCTCTTCATGTGGTACATTTCAACTAGCCTTGATTTGTTTGATCCCTAAAGATGATAAGGATCATTCGCTATGCAAAAATTACTGGCCAATCTCTTTAGTGAATACAGACTACAAGATTCTTGCTAAGATTCTAGCTCTTAGAATGGATCCTCTTTTATCTGATTTAATTGGCCCTGAACAATCAGGTTTTGTTAAAGGATGTCTCCCTTCTGATAACTCACGTGTCTTTTTTGATATTCTAAGTAAAGCTCATTCACTAAATCAACCCCTGGCTGCTATTTCTCTTGATGCTGAGAAAGCATTTTATAGGATTAATTGGGATTTCATGTTTCAAGCTCTTAAATGGGCAGGCTTTCCACCCAAATGTATTTATGTTATTTCCTTACTTTATTCAGGCCCTCAGGCGTCAATATTCGTTAATGGTATAGTTTCGGATTATTTTGCATTACAAAGAGGTGTTCGACAGGGTTGTCCACTATCTCCTTTATTATTTGTTTTAGCCTTAGAACCTTTCCTTACCAAGATCCGTCATGTTGATAACATCTCTGGTTTTCATTTTGGTACTCAACAAGTTAAACTTTCGGTGTACGCTGATGATATTCTTCTTTACTGTTCTGATCCGCAAACTTCCCTTCCTTTCTTTCTTCAACAGGTCTCATCTTTTTCCAGTGTCTCTGGATATCGTCTTAATGTCGGCAAATGTGAAATCTTGCCCCTAAATCCTCTATGCCAAAAACACCTTTTTCAACACTCTGGTTTTTCTTGGCAACCATCCAAGAACAAATATTTGGGTATCTGGTTTGCTCCTCATTTATCTGATACCCTTCAAATAAATTTAGACTATATAATTACAACATTGACTGCTGCTATCAACCGTTGGAATCTTCTCTTTTTATCCTGGTGGGGTCATCTTGACTCAATAAAAATTATGTTATCACCTCTTATACTTTTACAATTTCCATGATTCCTATTCACATTCCTGACTCCTATTTTAAGAAGATCGATTCTACTTTACTTAAATTCTTATGGAAGGGTAAACGTTCGCGAATAGCTCTTGCCTCCTTGAAAAAGGATAAATCTCACGCTGGACTTCGATTCCCTGACTTTAAAACCTATCACCGTGCTTTTTCCCTGAAGCAAACATTCTGTTGGCTTTCCACTGCTCTTCCCTTTTATCCCCCCATCTGGCTGAAAATTGAATCTTCCTTCCTTGCTCCCTTCGATTTTCATGAATTCTTATCCTTTTCTTCTAAAATGACTTCTTTTCGAAATCCTATTATTTCTCATTCTCGTAAACTTCTTACCCCTTTTTTGTCCTCCTCTAACCCATCTCTTCATTCTATATGTGATCAACCTATTTGGCATAATAAACAACTCAAGATTCGTAATCGCTCAATATTCTGGAAGACATGGCATTCTAAAAGCTTGTAATGGATTTCTCAACTTCTTTCTCACAATCAGCCTCTTTCCTTTTCTGAGCTTCAATCCCAATTCCCCCTACCTTCATCTTCTCGTTCACAGTATAACTTGCTTTATCCCATCCTTCTTCAATACCTTTGGACACTTCCTGTCACTAATGATATCCCCAATATCTATCGACCCATATCTTCTGTATTAGATCACTCTTCCTCTGCTTCTTTCCTTTATAAGTCTCTTCAATTCTCCTTGGTTAGATCCAAGACAAAGATTGAATTAGCCTGGGAAAAGGACTGGTCAATTCCCTTTTGGGATAAGATTTGGTCTAAGATTCATAAAACCTCTAGGGCTGCTAACACCACACAACCCCTTTTCTTTATTTATAATCGGATTTTATTTACTCCATGGATTTTATCTAATTTTTCATCAGACACTCCCTCTACTTGTTGGTTTTGTTCATGTCCTAATGCTGATTTATTTAAAACATATGCTATTTGATTGTCCTCCCATACTCCAGTTTTGGAAACTCGTTTGGTCCCAAATTCAAAAGATTTTTCCATTTCAAATTCCCTTTTCCATTATTCACATTTTTCCAGGTTCTCTTTCTTCCATTTTCCCTTAACCTCCGTCCCATTACATACTCATTGACCTTTTGATAGCTATTTCCTTTCACCTCATTACTTCCAATTGGAAACATGCTCACAATGTCACTTATTGTTCTTGGTGGAATGCAGTTTGTTTTCATCACCGACTTGATACTAATTATGTTTCTCCCATTTCCCTGGCAATCAAAAGAGATCTCCTTTGGCTACCATTGGTTACTTTCATATCCTCAATTGTTCCCCCGCCCTCCATCTCTCACACTAAGTCTGCTGAGGTACGAAAACCACCTTAATACTCCCATGCCTTTTACCAATTTATCTAACTGTTTTATCATTAACTTTTTGCTTAATTTCATGTTTATTACTTTGTTATGCTTGCGATGTATTTTTATATGCACAGTTTCAACTAATTTTTCTCACTTATTCTTATATACTTTGTATAACTTGTATGGTTATAACTTTTTGACTGTTTCTTTATTTTCTGTTTCTGTTCTTTTTGTTCCTCAATAAACTCAAACTTAAAAAAAAGAAATATAGCACTCTCCTCCCCTCTCCCTAGCGCCGGCATGTGCTGCTGTGTAACTCAGACATACCTTCGCACCATGGTACAAGGGTGTCTCTATAAGTCTAACATAGGTTTTGTACTGAAAGGATACTTTTCCAGTACAACACTAACTGTAAACCTTTTCCCATTTTGTATGCTGTACAGTGCAGTGCACATGCAAAGTCGGAAAAGAAAGAAAAAATTAAAGAATTTATCCTTCACAGTGCCTATTTGAAATAGGTACAGTCTTTTGCCTCAATGCCCTGTCTACTTTATTAACTAAGTAGGGTTTAAGATCAGCTACCTTGGGTGGTAACATGGTAATGCCCATGCACCACCCACTGAATGCCCCCTTGATGCTAAGCAATGTAAATAGCAAGGCTTTGTGTTACTTTAAAGAGGTTCCCCAGCACTAAACAGGTTTAACGTACCAAAGTAAATAGGTAAAATAAAGATTTTGCACCGTTTTCACGGCATATACATTTTGTAAATATGCCCCCTAGAAGTCTTCACTCCCTTCTGCCTTTCCTTTGTAGGTAGAGCCATCCAAACTCTTTCTTGCCTCCATCTCTCACACTAGGTCTGCTGAGGTACGAAAACCACCTTAATTCTCCCATGCCTTTTACCAATTTATCTAACTGTTTTATCATTCACTTTTTGCTTAATTTCATGTTTATTACATTGTTATGCTTGCGATGTATTTTTTATATGCACAGTTTCAACTAATTTTTCTCACTTATTCTTATATACTTTGTATAACTTGTATGGTTATAACTTTTTGACTGTTTCTTCATTTTCTGTTTCTGTTCTTTTTGTTCCTCAATAAACTCAAACTTTAAAAAAAGAAATATAGCACTCTCCTCCCCTCTCCCTAGCGCCGGCATGTGCTGCTGTGTAACTCAGACATACCTTCGCACCATGGTACAAGGGTGTCTCTATAAGTCTAACATAGGTTTTGTACTGAAAGGATACTTTTCCAGTACAACACTAACTGTAAACCTTTTCCCATTTTGTATGCTGTACAGTGCAGTGCACATGCAAAGTCGGAAAAGAAAGAAAAAATTAAGGAATTTATCCTTCACAGTGCCTATTTGAAATAGGCACAGTCTTTTGCCTCAATACCCTGTCTACTTTATTAACTAAATAGGGTTTTACATCAGCTACCTTGGGTGGTAACATGGTAATGCCCATGCACCACCCACTGAATGCCCCCTTGATGCTAAGCAATGTAAATAGCAAGGCTTTGTGTTACTTTCAAGGGGTTCCCCAGCACTAAACAGGTTTAACGTACCAAAGTAAATAGGTAAAAAAAAGATTTTGCACCGTTTTCACGGCATATACATTTTGTAAATATGCCCCCTAGAATTCTTCACTCCCTTCTGCCTTTCCTTTGTAGGTAGAGCCATCCAAACTCTTTCTTGCCTACCTCTGAACGAGGATTCCTTCTGCAGTTCAGCTCATTACCTCCTTGTATGTCTTCTTCATCCCAGTCCACACTTCTTGAGGTTTGTCTTATTGTATATGGAGGATTTAACTGTGCTACCATAAATAAAAAAGTCACTTTGCCACATTGTGATAGGTCCGTTATATAGAGTCCAGCCCCTGCCTGGAGCTATAAGGAAGGACTGCCCCCAACATTCATCCTGTGTTTCTGTCTTGCGCCAATGATTTTGATACCTATCCCTCCCCTATAAAAGTTAAGTGTGATTTATTTTTCTGATTTTCTTTTTTGTCTATCCAGTGCATTTGCTGCTGTTCTGCTTTCTCTGCAGCTGTACTTCAGCCAGTGCACGGGGCTACTTTGGGTGGGCAGACTGGGTAGCATGGATCCTCAACAAGCATCCTCTCTGTTTCCCCTTTGGTTTTCAAATTCCCATCACCCTTCTATTTCCCCAGTACCTGGTCTGGTACTTGACCATGTTATCTCCCCTCACCTGAAGATAGAAGGGGACTGGGCTGCATGGAAGAGGACTCACGCATTGTGAGAAACAATTACACAGGGAGTTGGCTCCCAAGACTTGCCTATGGGACACTGAGGATGGGGTGTGTCTCTTAGGCACGTCTACTTTCTGGGCGCAAGCTGTCTGGTACTCGGACAATATGATTGAATGTGCAGGGCGCAAACTAGGCTGAGGTCCTGCAGCATCTTTGTTCCAACCTGGCTTTTCCGAGCCTTGCATCTGAGGTTGTGGGGGATTTCTTCTACCAATGTCAGCATAAGGAGCCTAAGTGTCTTCCCCTGTATGGCTCTTTGCAAGGTTCGGCTGTAGAATGGAAGACGGTGGGGTCATCTGTCTTCTCACATGTCCAACCACTGCCCTCCATCCCAATCCCAGTAGAAATGTGCCTCAGTGTTGAAAGTTGAATCCTTAATGGCCGATCTCTCCTCACAGTGGACGATCATATCAGTAGAAGCAGATCCAGATGATGCTGTTGACAAAAAGGTAGGGGTGGTTCTCAAGCTAGCCTTATCTATCTCCAACTTTAGAATTAGGGCGAATACCTATGCTACTTAAATAGTTCAGTCACTTTTATTACTTTTAGGCCTTGGTAGGAGAATGCCAAGGCCATGATTAGCGGGCCCTCCTTTCCATAACGGAGCAACAGTTCAGGTTTATATCGTACATTTCCTTTGACTATCTCTGTGTAGCCACAGGGGCTTCTGGCTCCTGTGTGACACCATGACAACACATCTGAATGCATTCTTGGGGGCTAGCAATTCAAATTAAGTGTCACTGAGTCATCCCTCCTTCACAGAGTTCAACTCTTTGACTCTCAAGCTCAACTGGACGACCTTATAAAGAAGTCTTCTGTCGACTATGAACTGATGACACTGATGAACTGATGACAGTGGTTGGTGACTCGCTTTGCTCCCAAGCTGAGTGGTCGCTCCCTTGCCTCCCTGGCGACCAGTGGTATCGTTGCTCCGTTTTTTTTGTCATTTGAACTGCCTCCTATCGTTGCTCTGCAGTCTGCCCTGCTTGCCATAATTACATTTCACAAGCGCTATAACCTTTGTATCTGCATCTGCGCATTGAGCTGCTCCGCTTTTTGTCATTGAACTGCCTCCTATTGTTGTTCTGCAGTCTGCCCTGCTTGCCGCTTTTCATAATTACATTTCACAAGCGCTATAGTTACTGTATCTATATCTGCGCATTCCGCCCCAAGCGCTCCGCTCCGCTGACCCCTCCGCTGCCATTTTAGTTGTTGTGCTCGCCCTCTGGAGCCCGCCCCGCCTCCCAGCTGAGACGCCCTCCCACTGCCTACAAACAGCGCTCCGTGAGCCACACGCGCTGTGACTCGCTTTGCTCCCAAGCTGAGTGGTCGCTCCCTTGCCTCCCTGGCGACCAGTGGTATCGTTGCTCCGTTTTTTTTGTCATTTGAACTGCCTCCTATCGTTGCTCTGCAGTCTGCCCTGCTTGCCATAATTACATTTCACAAGCGCTATAACCTTTGTATCTGCATCTGCGCATTGAGCTGCTCCGCTTTTTGTCATTGAACTGCCTCCTATTGTTGTTCTGCAGTCTGCCCTGCTTGCCGCTTTTCATAATTACATTTCACAAGCGCTATAGTTACTGTATCTATATCTGCGCATTCCGCCCCAAGCGCTCCGCTCCGCTGACCCCTCCGCTGCCATTTTAGTTGTTGTGCTCGCCCTCTGGAGCCCGCCCCGCCTCCCAGCTGAGACGCCCTCCCACTGCCTACAAACAGCGCTCCGTGAGCCACACGCGCTGTGACTCGCTTTGCTCCCAAGCTGAGTGGTCGCTCCCTTGCCTCCCTGGCGACCAGTGGTATCGTTGCTCCGTTTTTTTTGTCATTTGAACTGCCTCCTATCGTTGCTCTGCAGTCTGCCCTGCTTGCCATAATTACATTTCACAAGCGCTATAACCTTTGTATCTGCATCTGCGCATTGAGCTGCTCCGCTTTTTGTCATTGAACTGCCTCCTATTGTTGTTCTGCAGTCTGCCCTGCTTGCCGCTTTTCATAATTACATTTCACAAGCGCTATAGTTACTGTATCTATATCTGCGCATTCCGCCCCAAGCGCTCCGCTCCGCTGACCCCTCCACTGCCATTTTAGTTGTTGTGCTCGCCCTCTGGAGCCCGCCCCGCCTCCCAGCTGAGACGCCCTCCCACTGCCTACAAACAGCGCTCCGTGAGCCACACGCGCTGTGACTCGCTTTGCTCCCAAGCTGAGTGGTCGCTCCCTTGCCTCCCTGGCGACCAGTGGTATCGTTGCTCCGTTTTTTTTGTCATTTGAACTGCCTCCTATCGTTGCTCTGCAGTCTGCCCTGCTTGCCATAATTACATTTCACAAGCGCTATAACCTTTGTATCTGCATCTGCGCATTGAGCTGCTCCGCTTTTTGTCATTGAACTGCCTCCTATTGTTGTTCTGCAGTCTGCCCTGCTTGCCGCTTTTCATAATTACATTTCACAAGCGCTATAGTTACTGTATCTATATCTGCGCATTCCGCCCCAAGCGCTCCGCTCCGCTGACCCCTCCACTGCCATTTTAGTTGTTGTGCTCGCCCTCTGGAGCCCGCCCCGCCTCCCAGCTGAGACGCCCTCCCACTGCCTACAAACAGCGCTCCGTGAGCCACACGCGCTGTGACTCGCTTTGCTCCCAAGCTGAGTGGTCGCTCCCTTGCCTCCCTGGCGACCAGTGGTATCGTTGCTCCGTTTTTTTTGTCATTTGAACTGCCTCCTATCGTTGCTCTGCAGTCTGCCCTGCTTGCCATAATTACATTTCACAAGCGCTATAACCTTTGTATCTGCATCTGCGCATTGAGCTGCTCCGCTTTTTGTCATTGAACTGCCTCCTATTGTTGTTCTGCAGTCTGCCCTGCTTGCCGCTTTTCATAATTACATCTCACAAGCGCTATAGTTACTGTATCTATATCTGCGCATTCCGCCCCAAGCGCTCCGCTCCGCTGACCCCTCCGCTGCCATTTTAGTTGTTGTGCTCGCCCTCTGGAGCCCGCCCCGCCTCCCAGCTGAGACGCCCTCGCCCCTCCCCCTCCACCATCCATATATGACAGGAGTTCCCGCGCGCAGCGTCTACGCGCAGCGTCCGCGCCCAACCCGCGCCGAAGGTGCGCCAAAGGTAAGCCCGTCTACGCCCGTCCGCGCCTGGACCGCGCCCAGCGCCAGACCCCCTGCCCCTCGCGCTGCCCAGCCCCCCCGCACCACCTACGATGCCGCCGCCCTCCTAGCCCTTAACCCCGGTCGCACCCCCACCTGCGTCCAAGCCGCTCCTGGACGCACCCATGGACCGTTCTCCTGCTTCTCCTGCCAATTTACTTGCACCGACAACATCTCCGCTCCGACCACACAACAGACTCCCGACCCCAACCACCTAGAATGCATCCTTCTCAACACCCGCTCGGTCCACAGGCACGCCATTGACCTTTGGAACCTACTAGACACCATCTCTCCTGACGTCGCCTTCCTAACGGAAACATGGATGAACGCTTCCTCCGCCCCTGACATCGCCATCGCTATCCCTGATGACTATAAGATCACACGCAAGGACCGCACCGACCATACAGGAGGTGGAATCGCTATCGTCCATAAGAAATCAATCCGCATCTCAACCAGCTCTGATGCCAACCTCGCCAACTCCGAACACCTTCACTTCCAGATCCACATCGACCCCAAGACCACTCTCAGAGGCACCCTCCTCTACAGACCACCAGGACCACGCGCAAAATTCTGTGAAGACATCACGGACTTCATCACCCCACACGCGCTGCCCTCCAAAGACTACATCCTACTGGGAGACCTCAACTTCCACTTTGAAAAGTTCAACGACCGCAACACCGCCACCCTCTTAGACAACCTCGCAAACCTCGGACTTAAACAACTGGTCACTTCCCCCACCCACATCGCAGGTCACACTCTCGACCCCATCTTCACCTCCAGCAACCATGTCTCCTTCAGCCACACTACAGATCTCATCTGGACTGACCACAGCTGCGTTCACTTCACCTACAACAAGCCGAAACCCATCATCCACCTCCAACCAACTCTACAAAGAAACTGGAACAAAATCACCACAGAGCAGATTTCCACATCACTCCTCCACACCCCCCCAGCCCCCTCTTCTAACGCCAACGAAGCCGCCTCCAACCTCACCCTTTGGTTATCCAACACCGCCGACACCTTAGCACCACTGAAAAAACGTCAACACAAACTTGGCTCCAAGAAGGCCTCATGGTTCAACGACGACCTCAAGAATTCCAAGAAACTGTGCCGCTCCCTTGAAAAGGCCTGGAAAAAAGACCCATCCACCAGCAACAAGGACACCTTCAAAAGCGCCATCCGTACTCACCACCAACTGATCCGAAAAGCCAAGAAAACAGCATTCAAAGATCGTCTTGACAACAACGCCCACAACAGCAAGGAACTTTTCAACATCGTCAAGGAATTCTCCAACCCCTCGGCCAATTCCAACGACATCACCCCCTCTCAAACCCTCTGCGACTCCCTAGCCTCTTTTTTCCACAACAAGATTGCTGACATCCACAAGAGCTTTGACAACCAACCCGGAAGCCAACCCACCTCACCATCAGTTGACCATCCTCCCCCCGGTAACACCCTTAACGCCTGGAACCCAATCTCCACTGAGGACACCATCCGCTTGTTGAATTCCATCCACTCTGGATCCCCCACAGACCCATGCCCCCACCACATCTTCAACAAAGCAGACTCCGTCATAGCTCCGCACCTCCGGGACGTCATCAACTGCTCCTTCAACTCCGCTACCTTCCCAGAAGATTGGAAACACGCTGAACTCACCGCCCTTCTGAAAAAACCAACAGCAGACCCCACCGAACTCAAAAACTACCGCCCCATCTCGCTTCTTCCATTCCCGGCCAAAGTCATCGAGAAAGCTGTCAACAACCAGCTCGCCGCCTTCCTCGAAGCCAACAAACTACTCGACCCCTCACAATCTGGCTTCCGAGCCAAACACAGCACTGAGACCGCCCTCATCGCAGCAACAGACGACATTCGTACTCTACTGGACAATGGAGACACAGTCGCCCTCATCCTCCTCGACCTCTCTGCAGCCTTCGACACAGTCTGCCACAGCACCCTCTTACAACGCCTCAGAAACATCGGAATCCAAGGAAAGGCACTGGAATGGATCACCTCGTTCCTCACCGGAAGAACCCAGAGAGTCCGCCTCCCACCATTCAAGTCCGAGGCCTCTGCAATCATCTGCGGCGTACCACAAGGATCATCACTCAGTCCCACCCTCTTCAACGTATACATGAGCCCCCTCGCGGCCATCGCCCGCCAACACAACCTCAACATCATCTCTTACGCGGATGACACTCAACTGATCCTATCTCTCACCAAGGACCCCAGCACCGCTAAAACTAACCTACACGAAGGAATGAAAGAAGTCGCCGAATGGATGAAACAAAGCCGTCTGAAACTGAATTCAGACAAGACGGAAGTCCTCATCTTAGGTAAGTCCCCCTCTGCATGGGACGACTCCTGGTGGCCGGAAGCCCTCGGAAATGCACCCATCCCGACAGACCACGCACGGAACCTTGGCGTCATCCTGGATTCTTCACTCTCTATGAACAGACAAGTCAGCGCCGTATCCTCTTCCTGCTTCAACATTCTTCGCATGCTCAGAAAAACATTTCGCTGGATCCCCTCCGAAACAAGGAAAACAGTCACCCACGCCTTAGTCACGAGCCGACTGGACTACGGAAACACCCTCTACGCAGGTACCACCGCTAAACTCCAGAAGAAACTGCAGCGAATCCAAAACGCCTCAGCCAGGCTCATATTAGACATCCCACGCAACGAACACATCTCTGGTCACCTTAAAGACCTCCACTGGCTACCCGTCAATAAGAGGATCACTTTCCGACTGCTTACCCACGCACACAAATCACTCTACGACATCGGACCAGACTGCCTCAACTCTCGACTGTCCTTCTACACCCCCTCCCGCCAACTTCTCTCTTCCAGCCAAGCCTTCGCCACTGTACCTCGCATCAACAAGTCCAACATGGGAGGCAGATCCTTCTCATACCTGGCTGCCAAAACATGGAACTCACTCCCTGCTTACCTTCGCCTCACCCAGAATCACCTAGCGTTCAGAAAGCAGCTGAAGACGTGGATATTTGACAAATAATCCACCTCCCCTTCCCAAGCGCCTTGAAACCCTCTGGGTATGTAGTGCGCTATATAAATGTTGACTTGACTTGACTTGACTTGATGACACATGGGCAACTCCTACAGAATTTTTTTTCCTCTCCGGTCTTCCATTCTGCTCCAACTTTCAAAAACCCATCTTGCACCTTCCTAGGCTCTACACTTCATTTAAGTTTTTTTTCTGAGTTGAACCTGGGCCAGGTCTTAGTGTCTCCTCAAGGAAAACTGAAGATGGTGCCCTCCCTGTCATCCTTACAGTCCAATTCTTGGGTACTGGATTGACTGAAAGTGCATGGTGAGATGGGAAGCATTTTCGCTGTTATGCCTAGGGCTCAACCCCACTTTAAGTGCCTAGTCCACCAATTTCTGCCCCATTGGGAGAGCCTCTTCGGAGGTCTAGGAGGCTAAGATTTCTGTACCAACTCAGATCAGCCAAGACATCAAGTAGTGGCTAGTTGTGGCTCATTTGGGCAGGAGAGCTTCACTTGCCCCTCCTTTTCCTTTGATTCATGATGATGGATACCAGCTGCAGGGTTCTGGTTGAAGAACCATGTTAGAGGACTCAGTTCAGGGTCGCCAACATCTAGGGATGTTCCCGAGATTGCAACCTAGGCACAGGGTGCTGGAATATAGGTGGAACTCAAGCTCCTGTCCCTGGAGGTAGTATATTTTACAGAGAAGATGAATGGGTGTGCTATTGACTTGTGCTGTGCTTTCATCTCATCTGTCCCTCTTTATCTATGCCGGCTCATTGTTCCAGGCCATCTTGAGGCAGTTTGGCTACTTCTCTTCTTCCCTCACTGATGACATGGGCAGTTGAAGCATTGTCCCTTGCGTGGCCCTGTAGTCTCACGTATGCCTTCCCACCAATCGTGTTACTGGTCTGGGTTCTCCACAAGATAAGGGGAAAGCAGGCAGACGTCCTCCAGGTGGAGACATCATGGCCCCAGAGACCGTAAACTCTTTTGTAATCCTCCTTGATTGTTTCCCACATGTTCCTCTCCTTTGCTGTAGCCTACGCCTTTACCTGGGGAGCTGTATCTTGGGAAAATAGGGACTGATGCAAGACTGTTCCAGCAAAGTGGCTCTTTGCATTCAACAGTATCTGCTACCCTCAAGGTTTACTCCCACAACTGACAACATTTTGAGGCTTAGTATTCTGTAAAGAGTGTTTAAGCAACTTCCTTTAGACATAATTGGGGTCGAGACTTCCTCTGCAATAGCTTCTTAATGAGAACGGGAGTTTCCATTCTAAAAAGCCAATGGGCAGACTTTCAGAGATTTGGGACTCCAGCTTGTAGAATTATAGGTTTCACATATCTTGGATAGCCATCCTCTCCTAAGTCCTGTTGTTCATTCCTCAGGGCAATCTTCAGACCTGCCTTCGATCTTACCGGCCTATAACAGTCTCCCCTTGAGCCACTGGCCTTGGTGGGACTTACATTTTTGTTACCAATTCATTTTTCTGGTCGTAATTTCCTCTTTCTGCTGGCTGGGTGAATTTTAGAATATGGTCAGCAACATAACCTTGCTCTGATTTTCCCAGATAAGGTGGTTTTATGTCTTGATCCTGGGTGTGTTCCAAAAATCCCATCTCTGTTTCACTATGCAAATGACCTGCTCATATCTATGTTTTATCCTCCCTCCTTGGCACAGATGGTCTATTAAGACGTTCTAGGTTTCCACATGGCTGGTTTAATTCATTTTGTTAGGACAGCTTTCTTCCATCGAGTTGTTTCACTATTTGTCACTTATGGCTTGCATCTCTGCATATCTACTCTGGGCACTGGATCCGCTCAGCTATCTCTCTGGCTAAGCAGGTTGCATGGACTCTTTTTTTCTCCGGTCTTGTCCAATAGTGCAAAACAACCTGGGTGTCAGGCCACGGGTGGCTGTCAGTGGGACTTGCCTGGGAAACATTTGTAATGCTACCATCCGGACATCTCCACACAGGTTCATGTGCTACTATAGGCTGTATTTGCTACTACAGGCTGGATGGGGGTAAGAGCCTTTCTGCTGAGTCTAGTTTCTCTATGCAGTGCTGGCTGTATTTTTTTGTCATTTTCATATAGTGATGTAGTCATGCCACATGGATGCCTTCTTCTGCTATATATATATGTAACTATATATAAAGTAAAATCACCTTGTTGTTAACTGTGAGGGCTTCGGGGGTGCGGCTGCAAAAGAGTGTGAGTGGCAAGTAGCAATATGGTACAAATTGCTGGAGCTGGTGGTTGGGAACCAGTCAATCATCCAGCAGCGATGCGCAGTGTCTCGCGATCAGCCGGACACAGTAAGTGTCTTAAGTGACTGGGTGACAGATGGAGCAGACCTTATGCATCGGACCAGTCAGCACATACTATACATCTGACGAGGGCTGTAGATGAGAGAGGATGATTATCTAAATGAAATGGTAAAATGATGAGTTTCTGAAGTTGAGAGAGCCACTTTCCAGTCTCATTTGGTGAGGTAGGGAGTTCCATAGATACTGCACCTGAACTGTCAGGTTGACAGTTTGCAGCAGTTGGCAGATCTTATTCTGTATCGTGATCCCGTTTTCTGCATAGCACGGGCGCTGAAGGGGTCTGCGCATTTCTCTTTGGTATCTTCAGCGCATACTTTAACTAAACTTATCTAACCAAATCTCTGAGTTAGTGGATGTGCTCAGGAGAGCAGGGACCAGGTTTACTAATGCTTTGGGCTGGATTTTCATCACACAGTGTTTGAGTGAGATATACTATCCTAAGCAAACCAAGATTTGCGTATTAAATTCCTCAAAGTAACTCAAAGTTGCCCTATACTGTACTTTGCGCTACTTTTCGTCAGAAAAGTCCCACCCCCAACATTTTGCGCCTCGTTGGCGCAAAACCCACACACAGAGTTAGTATGTCTGAACCTTCCTATGTCTGAGATCTGCAGTCTAACATGGAGGTTTTTCAAGTTAATGTATGCACTGAAGATGCAATAAAACACCTGCTCCAAACTCAGCACAGAAAAACAACCATGGTATGGCCCTGAAGTTTCTGGCTTGTTGGCAAGAAATTGTAAAGTAGTTTGTTTTGATGCCATGGTAGCAACCCTTGTGTATGAGCTCTTTGTTTTACTGGGAGCTAAAAAGGAACTTGAGAGCAGGCCAAAACTGCAGGCAAGTTATGTAGTATTGGGCCGCTTTGTAATGAACTTTGTTACAGTGACTAAAAGTGTCAGTGGCTTTTTTTCTTTTTTAAAGGGAGCACTGCGGTTCGCCTACTTGAAGAATGCTTTCTGCCGAGCTGCACTTTTTTCTAAAAACACTCGTTACTAAGGTGGCCCTTTGGCTCCAAGAGACAGACTGTCCAAAAGTGACTGCCACGTTCATGTCTGGTAGAAATACCACTCTGAACCTACGGCGCCTTCACTGTGTCTTGGGTAGGGCAGCTACAATTTGGGATGATGCAGTGATCATGTCTCTGGACGCAAAGATGGCATTCGACATGATCGAATGGCTCTTTTTATTTGCCGCACTTGAAAGATTCGGGTTCAGGGAGAGATTTCTATCCTGGATTAGACTCCTTTACTCGGAACAGCTGGCCCGATTCACAGTCAATGGGGGGCAATCAACAACATTCACATTGCAGGAGGGGACGAGGCAGGGCTGTCCCCTTTTCCCCTTAATTTTTGCTTTGGCTATTGAACCCTTGGCGATTTGGATCAGTGGAGACCCCCTCATTAGAGGCCTTAATTGAACGGCGGACTGGGAGGATAAAATCTCCCTTTATGCTGATGATATTTTGCTTTATTTGGCCAGACCTTAATTTTCTATTCATCGTGTCCTACACATATTCACTCTTTTTCAAAAGTACTCTCGCTATACCATCAATTGGGACAAGTCACTGGTGTGTGTTCTATGGGGGCAATGTCCAACCCTGCCTAGGGGCTGCAGGGCCAAGATAGTCACTGGTGGTTTTCTATACCAGGGAATATACGCCACGACTAACCCAACAGCATTTTATGATCACAATTTGGCTCCTCCCCTGCGTCGCTTTCATGATGACGTGCAACACTGGAAAACCCTTCCCCTTCCACTATTAGGCAGGGCCGCACTATTAAAGATGATGGAGCTTCCCTCTTTTGTCTAGACCCTACAGAACCCACCCTATTTGGTCCCAGCAAAGTACTTCGATGCCATTGAATCGGTGGTATGCACTCTACTTTGGGACAATGGTACTCCCCGTATAGCATTGGCTCTGCTTACGAAAAGCTGGTACGATGGAGGTATAGCCCTGCCAGCAATCAAAAGCTATCACTGGGCCTCCCAACTGGTGGCCACCAATTACTGGGTACACCGGCCAGGAATGGACCCAGCCTACAGGATGGGCAGTCATCATATGTTCCCAGGTAATTATCCTAGAGCAATTTATGGAAGGGGAAATATGCACCAAAATACACTCCAACATCCAGCACAATCAATATATGGCATTCGGCAACGGCCACTTTGGGGTGGAAAAATAGAATTACACAAGTCACCCCTGTTGCTACACGGCTGGGAGTGTTATCTGAAGTACCCATGATTCGATAAGTGGGACTTGATTGGTCTCTCGAAAGTTGGTGACATTTGGGTAGGGGGCAAGGTGCCCCCTTTCAGCGATCTCCAACGGGATTACAAATTACATAGTGGAGGAACTTTTAGATACCTCCAAGCCCGTAATGCATTACAAAAGACGATACCCAAAGGTACTGAGCTGCCGGTCTCCTCGTCCCTTAAGGATAGACTACTAGACGATTACCTCCTGGAAAAGGCTATTTCACTGACATACAGAAAAATACGAAACAATACGCCGGATACACTGGGGAGAATTCATGCAAAATGGGTGGAGGTTGTTGGGGACATTAGCGAGGAAGATTGGTAGGAGGCTTTGGCGTCCCCTGGGAGGTGGCAATCCGATCCCGATTTAAATTTAATCAACTCAAACCCCTGCATAGAGCATACTACACCAGTTCAGTGCTAGTTAAAATGAGTGCCCTAAACTCCTCGGCCTGCCCTAGGGGATGTGGTCAATCAGGTACCTACCTGCACCAGTGGTGGGAATGCCCGATTCTCCAGAAATATTGGGGAAAGGTCACATCAGCCCTGTTTTTAACCTATCATAAAACTTTGGAGGTCTCGCATCGCTGGTGCCTTCTTGCTTTATGGGATGGAACTGACCTATCGAGAACTGAGAGAGTGTGGGTCTCCCTTGGTAGTATGATTGCAAAACGTAACATAGCAAGAACGTGGAAAGGGGTAACTAAGTCCAGAATCAGAGACTGGGTACATGCAAGCAGAAAGGCTAATATATGAAGGTAGAGGATGCCCACAAAAATGGATCATAATCTGGGGTGCGGGGAACGAAAGTAGAGGAATGATATCCACACCATTCAATGACGCCTCCTCACTGTTAGTGGACCACGTGGGAGAATAAAGTTCAGATCACAAAGGATTTAATAAGACACAAGACTAAGTTATTGGTCCTATGTAATGTAAAGGCTGGTATTGTACTAACGGACTGGGGGTGTTGGAAATTAATGAGACTGCACTGCACCTTGTTGTTTTTAGGTCTGGCTAGAGCCAGCGCGCATGCGCTGGTCTGTGAGACATTAAGTAACTGGCTTTTAAAAGTGCTACCAAAGCCCTTTTGCCGGCCACCAGCGTGCGGTCAGGTGCGTGTGAACGTGCACAGGCCATCTCGCTTTTGTAATGGCTCATCAAGCCATACTCCTCCACCCCCTCTCTCTCTGTTCTCTCAATCCCCCCCTCCCTGCTCCCCCTCCCTCTTCATCAGCTTCTGACGTGATTTGAGTTGCATTTGTGGATAGAATTACAGCTTTTCCTTATTATGTTGCTATTGTTATTGCCTTCCCATGATATGCTACGCAAAAACAACAGCAACATAATAAAGAAATGCAGACAGAAACCATAATTATAGCTATCCAATGAGGATTAAAAAAACAAAAAAATCCAATTGAAATTTGTTATCTCTGTTTGTCTTTAATGCCTTTTATGAGTTCCGGAAGGACCCGCCGTACTGAAAGCCCTGCCTGGGCGTAGGGTACAGAGACTGACCAGATCGTCCATGAAGGAGCTCTGCTGGTGTCTCAGCCTTCGGGGGTCTCGTTGTACAGTGACAGGCCTGGCACCTCTGTGCGTAACTTCTGCTTCTTTCTCTCTCTGTCTTTTTGTACTTTTATTCCCCTCCCCCTCCACGCCCCTCCATTCCCAGTCTGCAAGCATGCCTCTTCCACTTTTGCTTCTCGGTTGCCTCTGCTTTTCCGGGAAAGGACAACGCACCTCCAAAGTGAAAGCAGCGAGTGGACAGTGACACAGCTCCAACCCCGTGATGGGTTCAGCACCCCCTCTAGAGCCCAGGTGCTCACTGAGCTGTTCTAGGGGATCTTAAAACCGGAATTCTAATCACGGTGCCCAGTCTCATTATGTGTGATCACAGGCAAATCACCTAAGTGCTTATCGGAGCGTTGTTGCCCGCTCTCTGCGGGTTTGAAAAGTGCTCACCACGTCCTAAGTACTTGTAGGGTGGAAGGTCACAAGCGCTGTAACCCCCCTCACCCTCAGGGTTTTTGATATGTAAACCTAAGAGTACAGTCTGCAGGGCTGCCCGCTAGAAAACAGACGGGGCTCCAAAATACGTGTTGACAGAGTGACAAAAGGTTTATTTCAATTGCAACAACCCAGAACTCATTTGTGTAAATCCTGAAATAAAATGACTGGGGAATACATATAAATGCAGAGCGCGTTTGCATACTTATACACATTTCAATGACATAAAAATACTATGTTTTTACAAAGACACATCAACATGGTTACTTGAAAATCCAGTGGAAATCTCAAAGTAACATTGTAGTGATTAGAGAAGGGAAGGGAGCAATGCTTCTGCACTGTGGTTCAATTAAAATAGGTTTTGAGACCTTATAAGTATTTAGTTATGCAGCACAATATCCTTGGTGCAACAACATCAACTGTTGCATGGCTAAACACTTATAAGGTCCCAAAGGCGAGACCTATTGGCTATGCACTCTTCAACCCCAGCGCCAATGCCAACGACATCCCGCCCTCGCAAAAACTGTGCGACTCACTAGCCATCTTCTTCCACCGCAAGATCGTTGAAATCCTCGACAGCTTCAACACCACGACCGCCCGAATACGCCAGACTCCACCTCCCCTGTGAACACCACCAGCGCCAACCGCCTGACCTCCTGGTCCAACATCAACGACGACGAGACACCCAAGATCATGAACTCCATTCACTCAGGATCTCCGTCTGACCCGTGCCCACACCAAGTATTCAACAAAGCAGATGCAGCCATCGCACCCCATCGCACCCCAACTACGGAAGGTCTTCAACATCTCCTTCAAAACAGCGACATTCCCGGAAAGCTGGAAGCACGCCGAAATCAACGCCCTCCTCAAGAAGCCCAAAGTGGACCCCAAGGACCTCAAGTACTTCCGGCCCATCTCCCTGCTCCCGTTCCCGGCAGTCATTGAGAAAATCGTCAACATGCAACTGGCCCGCCACCTCGAAGACAACAACATCTTGGACCTGTCCCAGTCCGCATTCAGACGAAACCACAGCACTGAGACAGCCCTCATCGCCGCCACAGAGGACATCAGGTGCCAACTAGACAATGGCGAAACATCAGCCCTCATCCTCCTGGACCTGTCAGCCGCATTCGACACGGTCTGCTATTGCACTGTAAAAAGACACTCCTCATAGAAGCCGGAATCCAAGAGAAGGCTCTTGACTGGACCACCTCCTTCCTCTCCGGCAGAACCCAGAGCGTTCGCCTCCCACCCTTCCGATCCAAAGCCACCGACATAATCTGTGGCATCCCCCAGGGCTCATCCCTCAGCCCAACACTGTTCAACGTCTACATTGCCCCCCTCACACAAGTGGCCTGCCATTACGACCTCAACATCATCTCCTACGCTGACGACACCCAGCTCATCCTCTCCCTCTCCAAGGACCCGCACACCGCCAAAACCAACCTCCACGAGGGAATGAAGGCCGTCGCCGATTGGATGAGGAGCAGCCGTCTGAAGCTGAACTCGGACAAGACAGAGGTTCTCATCCTCAGACCCACCCCCTCAGCCTGGGACGACTCCTGGTGGCCGACCACACTGGGAACAGCACCAACACCCACCGACCATGCATGCAATCTAGGATTCATCCTCAACTCCTCCCTCTCCATGTCTAAGCAGGTCAACGCCGTCTCCTCCACCTGCTACAACACCCTCCGCATGCTCCTCAGGATCTACAAGTGGATCCCGACCGAAACAAGAAGAACGGTGACACAGTCCCTTGTCAGCAGCAGACTGGACAACGGCAATGCACTCTATGCAGGAATCCCAGCCAAACACCTACGACGACTACAACGCATCCAAACTTCCTCCGCCCGACTGATCTTCAACGTCCCCTGCCGCAGCCACATCACCCCCCACCTGAGAGACCTACACTGGCTTCCCGTTGACAAGAGGATCACCTTCAAGCTCCTCACCCACGCACACAAAGCACTCCACAACGCCGGACCAGCCTACCTGAACAGCAGACTCAGCTTCCACACCCCCACCCGCCAGCTCCGCTCCGCCAGCCTCGCACCTTGCCGCTGTTCCCCGCATCCAAAGCATGACCTCCGGCGGCAGATCCTTCTCCTACATTCGCCGCCAAGACCTAGAACACCCTCCCTACCCACATACGGCAGACCCAAGACCTACTCGCCTTCAGAAGACTCCTTAAGACCTGGCTCTTCGAGCAGTAGCAGCAACCCCCCCCCCCCCCCCCCCTCAGCGCCTTGGGACCCTGACGGGTAAGTAGTGAGCTTTACAAGTACTCTTATTGATTGATTGATTGATTGATTGATTGATGCCAATGCTTGTTTGTTTTTGTTGTCTTTGTTTTTGTGTACTCAATAAAAAGATCTTTTAAAAAAAAAGTGACCGCCGCAGTTTAAATTGAAGGCTTAATTTGGTCCAGACAGTGACTGTCTTTGGCTGTGTAGTGTAGGAGTCTGAACAGGCTCAGCCAATAGTTCTAATTCTCTTACAGAGGCTGCGGCTTACATGTTTCCGGGGCAACGATAAGTGGACGACGTAGACCTTCCTTTGTGAGAACGGATGCAGTATTTAATGACTACCAGAGCATAAAGATACAGACATATAATGTGTAAAGGCATCTTCATTCTGACGAAGGGTTATATTTTTGCCTTTTATCTAAACTGAAATGTTGGTTCATTCTTAGTATAGGCAGTGAAATGGCAATAAAAGTTGTTTTCATGGGGACATAATGCTCGGACGGTCATCAATGAGAAATGACCTCCTGCAGCCTGCTAAAATATTCATACGGATAGAGAAAGTGGGCATCAGTGTAGGCCCAAAACACGTCACCAGCAGGGGGCGTGTCCTGGAAGATGCTCGTGGGTGGAGGTCGACGGAAAAGAGCATCATCACTTAATTAAACATCCCTTGCGGCCTTGTTTAATACAGCTGGAGTGCACGTGGACTTCCTGGCATTTTCAGCAGCTGTTTAGCGGTGGCAGCATTTGAAGGGAAAGCGTCGAGGGCGTAATGCGAAAGTTGTGAGCATGTAATGCGAGTCGAGTGGCGTCTTTGATCACGGTCTTGCCTCACACTGTGATGCGCAGATATTCATTTTCCTTCCAGGCCCTCTCAGAAATGTCCCTGCGCAGATTTCATATACAGAGTTGTTGCTGTAAATGCCTTGCATGAATCACTAACAAGTAAATTTTTCGGTGCCAGGAACTGCATTTCAAGGAAGTAGTTTGGTTTTGTCTGGAGCCTCGAGTAATTCAGATGGAGGTGCGAAAATGGGGCAGTGGACAAGGGAGCTCTATAAAACAATGCTCTGCCTGCGGGGAAATGGCACTTTTTGTATTGTATTGCAGCATTTATTTAGCACTTTCTACCCCTATGTGGTGCGCTGAGGCACTTGCCTACATGAGTAGATACTACATCATGTAGGGTGTGTGGTTAGAAGAATGTTGGGGCATATTAGCAAGAACCACGTTATAATTATCGCCATTTTAAATTCCAATAGAAGCCCAGGTTAGATGTGCGGTACATCTAACCTGGGCTTCTATTGGAATTCTATAACGCATATTAGCAAGCCCATTATCGCCGTTTTTGCGGCAGTTTCCTGCCGCTAAAACGGTGATAATTTTAACGAGGTTCTGGCTAATATGCCCCGTTGTTTTTGTGTTGTGTACAAAGTGTTTCCCTGTCGTGGGTGATTACCATCAAGATGCGGTTATAGTAGTATGGGACACAGCTCACACTAGTATATTGGACGATGTAGTGTTACACAGACCCCCAGTTTTATGGTTTTCAGGGTACTGGTAGCTTTGAATTGCTCTGCAGGAACCTTTATGGCATTTCATATGACTAAGTCTGCTAAGCTGTTTACTGCTCTGGGTTTTCCAATCTAAGATTTGTGTATAATTTTGGTCCTGAGCTGGCATGGTTAGAGGGAGAGAGAAGTGGAGAGATCTGTTGTGATGGACATTTTTATTATCATTCCATATCTGAGTGTCCATGTGAGATCTAAAGAAGTGGTGGTCAAATTATAAGATATTTGCGACCTGCAGTGAATGGACTGTATTAAAGTCCTCCAAAATTGTCCAGTAATGTGTGACAGACATCTTGAGTTATTCCATGCCTGTTCATTTGATGATGTTTGTTTTTTGGCTGTACAATGCTGGTGATGGCCAACCCTCATAGCAGATATGTAGTATGAGAATTTAATAGGTAGAAGTTTCAATTTGTTGCTGACCTATGCATATTATGTTTTAGTATTATTGGTGGTCATAACTGTTATTTATGGAATTATATAATGCCATGGCGAACCATAGGTCAGCCTTTTTTTTGCTTACCCGCATAACGAAAACAGTTTTCTTGTTGTATTTTTCAATTCGTGGGATGTAATCTGACGATTGCACTTGAGTGTGTGACTGTTTTCTTGGCTCTGTTGCCAGGATGGACGTGGTACAGTTACCTAAGAAATAGCCACGTTTTCAACTGTCTTCAGAAGTGTTTATGCTCTTGGCTGCTTCTAATGCTAACTAGTAGTGAGTTCCAGAGCTTAGTGTCTTGTTCTGAGAAAGTAGTGTCTCCTATGGATTTCATATGGTAATGTGGTGTGATGATAAGTGGTGCAATCCTAGAGCTCAGTGTTCTATTTGGTTTGTATTTCTTGAATTTAACTTGTAGGTTTAGGGGTCCTTTTCCTTGGGAGACTCTGTGCACAATACAGACAGAGTGTCTTGAACATTGCCCTTCTACCTATAAGGGTATACAACCTTTACAACGCAACTTTTACAACGACCTACCATTACCACGCATTTTTTACAACGCAGGATCCATTACAACGCATACCATTACCACGCATGTATTTACAACGCAGGTACTTTTACAACGCATACCATTACAACGTAAGTATTGGTAAGTATATTATTTTATTAAAAATATTATTTGGGTTTTTGGGTAAAGGGGTATTTTTAGGGTTTAGGGTCAGTTTTGGGTTTTTTGGTAAAGGGGTATTTTAGGGTTCAGGCTCAGTTTTGGGTGTTTGGGTAAAGGGGTATTTTTAGGGTTCAGGGTCAGTTTTCAGTTTTTGGGTAAAAGGGTATTTTTAGGGTTCAGGGTCAGTTTTCAGTTTTTTGGGTAAAGGGGTATTTTTAGGGTTCAGGGTCAGTTTTTAGTTTTTGGGTAAAGGGGTATTTTTAGGGTTCAGGGTCAGTTTTCAGTTTTTGGGTAAAGGGGTATTTTTAGGGTTTAGGGTCAGTTTTCAGTTTTTGGGTAAAGGGGTATTTTTAGGGTTTAGGGTCAGTTTTCAGTTTTTGGGTAAAAGGGTATTTTTAGGGTTCAGGGTCAGTTTTCAGTTTTTTGGGTAAAGGGGTATTTTTAGGGTTCAGGGTCAGTTTTCAGTTTTTGGGTAAAGGGGTATTTTTAGGGTTCAGGGTCAGTTTTCAGTTTTTGGGTAAAGGGGTATTTTTAGGGTTCAGGGTCAGTTTTCAATTTTTGGGTAAAGGGGTATTTTTAGGGTTCAGTGTCAGTTTCAGTTTTTGGGTAAAGGGGTATTTTTAGGGTTCAGGGTCAGTTTTGGGTTTTTGGGTAAAGGGGTATTTTTAGGGTTTAGGGTCAGTTTTGAGTTTTTGGGTAAAGGGGTATTTTTAGGGTT
The DNA here is from genome assembly GCF_964261635.1 of Lissotriton helveticus. Lineage (NCBI taxonomy): Eukaryota > Metazoa > Chordata > Amphibia > Caudata > Salamandridae > Lissotriton > Lissotriton helveticus. Next base: position 252,219,303 of record NC_136065.1, on the reverse strand, counting down.
CAGGGTCAGTTTTGAGTTTTTGGGTAAAGGGGTATTTTTAGGGTTCAGGGTCAGTTTTGGGTTTTTGGGTAAAGGGGTATTTTTAGGGTTTAGGGTCAGTTTTGAGTTTTTGGGTAAAGGGGTATTTTTAGGGTTCAGGGTCAGTTTTGAGTTTTTGGGTAAAGGGGTATTTTTAGGGTTCAGGGTCAGTTTTCAGTTTTTGGGTAAAAGGGTACAGGGTAAAAATTAAATATAATTACATTTAAATTACATTAAATTAAATTGATTACATTAAATTAAATTAAATTAATTAAATTAAATTAAATTAAATTACATTATATTAATTTTAATTAAATTAAAATTTAAAAAATATTATATACTTACCAATACTTACGTTGTAATTGTATGCGTTGTAAAGGTATATGCGTTGTAAATACATGCGTGGTAATGGTACTTCGTTGTAATGGATTCTGCGTTGTAAAAATTGCGTGGTAATGGTAGGCGTGGTAAAAGTATGCGTTGTAACGTCATACATCCACCTATAAGCCTCCAGCAGAGCGTTTGCAGGACTGGAGTCATGCATTCTTTCGAGTGAAAATAACATACAACTGTGAAGGCAGTGGTGGCTGCTACCGGGAATCAGTAGTGGGGCAGGGTGGGAGGAAGGGGCAGGGGGGATGTCATTAAAAAAATCACTTACCTCTCGGCCGGCTGGCTGGCCGACCACCCCTTCTCCTACGTCCTCTTCCCGGCTTCTTGGCGGAGACAGGAAGCAGGATGCATCAGGGCTCCCAGGCTCCCTACAGCCAATCACAACGCTGCAATGCAGCATTGTGATGGGTCTGAGAGCCGTGGCACAGCGCTCAGCCAGGGGCTTAAGGGGTGGGCATGTTCTCCATGCAGGCTATAATGCAGCCTGCATGGAGAACATGATATGTGCGCATGGCTGTTTTGGGTGGCCCAAGAGTGCCGGCCAAGCACTCATGCTCACATAGAGAGTGCAGACCACTCCTCCCCCTGCTCTGAGAGCAGCCCCACCCCACAAAGACACCACAACGGGGAAAGCTAAAATGATAATAACCTTTAGTTATTATCATTTACATTTTTCTTTTTTTACACTGTAAAAAGCAGTGGGGCGACGCTCCTCTGCCTTAGCAGAGGAGCCGCCACTGGTGGAGCAGGAGCTTTGCCGCAGCATTTTGGATGAGTTGAATTTTGTGTATAATGAATGCGGGTAGGCTAAGGTATGGGTGTTGTTAAAGTCAAGCTTAAAAATTTCGAGCCTGAGGATTGCTTGGAGTTTATGCTGGTCAGGGCCAGCTTTACTACTGGTGGCACCCTGTGCGACAGTGTTTGTTGGCGCCCCACATGACCACCTCGACATGGATTCCCTCACTACCAAAATCAAAATCAAATCAGGTGTTTGTTAAGCGCGACTACTCACCCCAAAGGGTCTCAAGGCACTGGGTGTGGGGGGGGGGGGGGTCGCAGGTTCCAGTCCATCAAGGAGGGGTTTGTGGAATGACCCACCATCCACATCAGTGGATGGTGGGTGTTCTGAAGGTGAAGTGGACGCATCGATGGTCAGTCCATGGGAGTTTGGTGGTGTGGCTGAAGGTGATGGAGTTTCCTGTTGTGAAGAGGGGTTCGAGAGTGTGTCCTGCTGAGTGCATGGGTTCGGTCACGATCTGGCGGAGTCCAATGTTGTGGAGGTTGTCCAGGAGGGATGTGGCGCTGGGGTCCAGTTGGTTGTCGAGGTGGAAGTTGAGGTCTCCCAGTAGGGTGTAGTTGGTGGGCGCAATGGCATGCGGGGAGATGATGTCTGTGATGGAGTTGGCGAAAAGTCTGCGGGGTCCTGGGGGTCTGTAGATGAGGGTTCCACGGAGGGTGGAGGTAGGGCTGGCCAGTATGTTGAAGTGAAGGCATTCCATCAGGTCTGTGGGCTCGTCGGGGATTGTGCTCAGGTGGAGGGTGGATTTGTGGACGATGGCGATTCCTCCTCCAGGGCGGGTGGGGTGTTCCTTCTTGGAGATCTTGTATCCTTGGGGAATGGCAATGGCAATGTCCCTTCCCGAGGTGGTGTTGGTCCAGGTTTTGGTAAAGAATGCTACCTCCGGGGTAGTGCTGTCGAGGAGGTCCCAGATTTCGGAGGCGTGTTTGTGGAGGGATCGGACATTGAGGAGGATGCATTGCAGGGTCTTCGGTTTGCTTGTGTTCTTGCAGGTGTATTGCGCTGGGACAGTGGTCTTGGCATGCCAGCAGCGGTTACAGCTGAAGGGTACGTGGGTGTCGGCTGGTGATGCTAGCTTGCACTTGTTGTTGCGGCCTGGGTTGAGAGCGTGGAGTGCCGCTGGGTCATAGCGTTGGTGGTGCAGAGGTCCAGGGTTCCTGGCGCTGCTCGCAGTCAGGTCGCAGATGGGCGCAGATGGGCTTGCCTTTGGTTCCCCGGCGGCACGGCCGCACCACAGCTACCATTAAGTAGGGGTTGGGGAGGGCTGGACAACTGGGAGGCGGGAGTGAGGAGGGGAGCTGGATTGGGCCAGTCGCACTGGTCATGCTGGGGGGGGGATGCGGTGGCAGCAGCGGCGGGGAAAAACAGGCAAAAAAAGGCAAAAGGAAAAAGGGCAAAAAGAGAGAGAAAAGTGCAAATAAGGCAGCAAAAGTGCAAGAAAGAGTGGAGGAAAGACACAGAGGACACAGGAAAGTGAAAGGGGGAGATTGAGATAAGGGTAAAAAATGAGTGAAAAACGGAGGAAAGACACAGGAAAGTGAAGTGGGAGCTTGAAATGAGGGGAAAACAACAGAAAATGGAGGTTAAGACCCAGAAGGAGAGTGAAGGGTGGAGATAGAATTGAGGGAAAAATCGAGTAAAAAAGGAGAGAAAAAGCGGAGCAAGAGAATGGAAACAGAGGTCCACTGGACCACCAGGGATGAAGCGCAGGTGAAACCTGCGGGTGGAGGAGGGTCTTGAACACCAACACTCAAGAGTGCAGGGGCTCGGGGGAAGGCCTCACTTAATGGTGGAGCTGCAAGGGAGGGAGAGCAATTTCACTGATAATGAGTCAGTGGTCTTGCTCCCACAATTTGACTATGCCCCCCAAGTATTCATAACCACTGACTCTTAGATTCATTTAGTTTTATTGTGCCACTCATACCAGTTTAAGGTGTCAGAACACTTTACATCACACATACGATGCACGGAGGCAATTGTACGTGTGTAAATCAGTGTATAGAAAATGTTACATAAGACAGAGGCCTAGAAGGTGTAGGAATCACATGTCATCCATACTGGTAGGCAATTTAATTTAAGAGTCTTTGGTCTGGAAAAGCACAAATTCGGAATTTAAAATCTAAAACCAGTGTTAGGGTTTTCTTTAACAATAGGAATTGATTTCTACCCAAATGAACCTTTTTTTGCAAAATTAAGATGAGGAGAGACAAGGCAAAAAAAATGTAGCTGTAATATACGCCTTACTCGCCTTTCTCGCTACTACTAGGAAAGTACGCAGATCCAGATGGGGCGGTCGCTCCTTCTCACTGAATGCTTCCAGTTCTTGGAACTCTCTTCCCCTTAACCCAATCTGCAAATCTTTCGTAGACTGCTTAAAACTCACCTCTTTAGCGCTACATAACATCTGCCTGTCTGATCAAAAGCGCTACGAGGCCTCAGGGTAGTTACGCGCTATATAAACTCTATTTCATTCATTCATTCATATATTCCTTACAGTTTGCATGCAGCTCTTTGAGGACAGTTAATAGCTGCCTTAGGATCTATATTAGGATTTTAACTTTTAACCTGCAAGTAACAAAATGATCTCTCTGACAAAAGCGATAACCCATTGACCTATTTATAGTGTATTCACTCTGTAATCTGAATGAGACACGTTCTTTGCTGCAGGCATATTAACCTTCTGCGCTATGATGATTTAAAACTTCCACTACCAGACAAAGCTGTGGTCTAGCTCCAGGAAGAACATTATTGATGCTTGAAAATTGCTGGGACATGGAACATGGCATCAGGTGCTTTTAAAAAAATAATCATGGCACTCCCATCACAACTCATCGTCTGGTGCTGTGGCCCCGATCGCATCGCCCTAGAGCGGCCCTGACGCTGGTGTGCAAGGTATGAGAAGATGCAACGTGGTGTTTTCAGTGTGTGGAAGGCACTATTGTGACATTGTTAGCATGAAGTATCAAAGATAGGTCTGAATCCATGGTCAATACTAACTTCTCTTGATGTTATCAGAGGGAATTCAAGTTTGTTAAGTCATATGGCTGTAGGCTGGTAGCTTTGCCATTGTCCATATCATAATCTCTGTTTTTGTAGTATTGAGCTCTAGATGGTTATTCATTATCTATGTGTTTATGGCATGAAGACAGTCATCCAGTTGTGCATTATAGAGGTCTTGAGGGGTACCCATTTTTAAAATGATTTTTGTGTCATCTATATAGTTGCTTCAGGTGAGGTTGTATGATTTAATCAGATTTTTTAAGGAGCTTAATTAGATGTTAAAGAATAGAGGGGATATGATGGACTCCTGTGGAATGCCACAGTCTTTTGTGTAAGGAGGTGATGTGAAAGGGGGTAGGTAGACTGCACTTTGTCTGGCTGTGAGTTAAGAAGCAATCCATTTTGAAGCATTTTCACAGATGCCGATATTGTGAAGTCGTTGCAGGGGTGTGTGGTGGTAGACAATGCCAAATGAAGCGGATTAAATCCAGAAGTATTAAGGCAGCTATGCTATTTTTGTCCACTGTGAGTTTTATATCATCCCAGATGGATATGATGGTGGACTCTGTGCCTCTGCCTGGATTGAAACTGGACAGTTGGTCTGACAGTAAGCCATAATGTTTGGTTAAGTTAGGGAGTTGAGCAAACTCTGCTTTCTCATACTTTTTTCATGTGCATCATCTTGGTTCTAGGTTTTTCTTTTTGAGGAGAGGTCTGATGCAGGGACTTCTTGCACAGGCATATGGCTATCTCTGCTGCACAGGTTGAGTGAAGGATATCTTTAAAGTTTCTTCTGTTATTTTACGCTTTTTGTAGTAGCAACTTATAGGTGTGAGGGAGATGAACACCTGACTTTAAACATGGCTTTAAATGACTGTGGGATGGATATCTTTACATGAGCTACAATGACGCTGAACCTCTATCATTCATCTTACCAAGAGGTTATCAATGTGTGTATTCTCTTCGAGTTCCAATATATAACATTTTATTACCATCTCCAACCTATCAACTTCTTCGGAGTCACTTCTTATTTTCAAATCCAGATTACAATTTTTTAGGGAAACTTTCTCTATTTACATTTTGCCAGAAGAAAGAGGGAAACCTGTTTGGGAAAAGGCAAAACCTGCGAAAATTGATTTGAAAAATTCCAACTTTAAATGTTATGCCTTGAACCAGGCGAGAACACCGTACTCAGCAATTAATGCACCCTGCAGTATTAGCACAAGACAATACAGGCAACTCATATTGAAGCCCTAGTGGTAAAGGACAACTTAGTATTGTTCAGTTTATTGTTCTCATAGTTCTGACCTAAATTGACACATCCTCTGCTTCCTAGCTCTCAAATTGGTACTATTTCTTGCTTTTTTGTTCTTGCCAAATAACTGGAATTCTGTCTTGGTGGGATGAGCCTCGGCTAGGCGCTGGACACCATGTCTGGATGATATGCAAGCAGTGTTCAAGGCATTGGATGTCAGAAGCAGAGGAGATTTTCAAAGAGAGTTGTGTACCATCAGGATATTGGTGAAATCTTGCTGTCGTTAGCAGTGAGTAAAGCACCAAGTGGCTCAGTGTAAAGGATGTAGATGACAGGAGATAGTATGGAAGCCTGGGGGACTCCAATTGTAATAGGGATCTTTTATCACCAGGAGGTGCCCATGTGAACAAACTTGTGTACATTGAAAGGGACAGGGGAAATTGCCAGTGCATCCTATGTAAGACTTTAGGGTTTTGATGAGGGTTTGATGGTCAACTGTGTTGAAGGCGTAATAGAGGTGTATATGAGGGTGCTAGCATCACATTCAACTGTGGTTAGGAGGACATTTTCAGGGATGTCTAAGGTAGCGGCCTCCATGCTGCAGCATTATCTAAAGCCAGACTGGTGGTGATTCAGGAGATCGTTAGCATGGATATGACCTTGGTTTGAACGTAAACTGCTTTTGCAATTAGCTTTCCTAAAATGCATATGTTAGTGATGGGCTAGTGGATGAGGAATATATCAGGGTCTAAAATGTTTCTGAGAGCATTTTGGAAGATGCCTTAAGTGAAAAAAGTATTGGTATTCCACTATAAGAGCTGGTTCAACTAGAACACAAAGGTTATAGATCACTGATAAAAGCGGCCTGCAAGTACTAAATCAAAAAGAATATGAGTGATTGATGTGGTGTGGTGTAGTCGAATAACCAAATAACCTTTTTAAGAAGATTTGATTTCAAAATGTTCTAACACATTCACAGGTCTATCTCCAGAAGGTTTTTATTCTTTTTTTCTGATGCATAAACTGCAAAATTATGTGTTTGTCTACACACATACCACACATTTCAACCCAACATAGTAGTACAGATGTGCCTGAAAGTGAAGATAAATTCCACAAGATACCACATACCATTTTCATCTTTTGGGGAAACAAAAGTAGCTTGTTTGCACTCGATCAAACAGTATAGTTTGGCTTCTGTGGCCTCTCAGTGTGCTAGAATCTGTGGAAACATGCACAGTAATGTGAGAAGCCACCTTTGGTTACAGTCTGTGCTATTTGCTGTTACGCTGTACTGCACTCCTGAATCTAACTGCATTGAATAGCGGGTGGATGGTAGTGACACTTGAGTATGCAGATTACATAAATACCAAATGAAATAATTAAACTCTCAAGTCAACAAGCACTGGCAAAGCCAATATTTCTTGCCTTGAAATCCTGTTATTTTTTAATTCATTTTTTATTGCAAAACTATGCAATAAACATAAAAAATGTGAAACCAATTAATTGTGAGGTATAAATCGCGAGTGAAAATCTGAATGTTTAGTAAATAATTTAAATATCTGAAAAGTATGCCAATGTGTAGATGTGTTTCACAGAATTAGAAATGTTCGCCTATTTTCGTTTCGTGGCGCTTTGTCCATTTGTGAGTAGAAAAACTCAACTCAAAGGAGATCTCTGGCGCTGACGCCAAAGTCCCAGGACTCCAGGGCTTCCTGTGTTATTACATAGGGTGGTAACAGATGCTCCGTCTTTTTTTGCACTGTGGGGGTGGGCAGCTGCATGCCCTTCAGAGTCGTTATAAAATATATGTATATTCTACATATATATAAATCACTGCATGACTTAAACGTTTCTGGCTGACAGTTTACAAACAGACTAAATCACGCTTCAGATGTGTAAAAATAACAGACACACCCCTGCGAGGGAGGATTAACCAGATCCAGATGGGAGTGAGCAGCTGTTTACTGTGACATGTGCACTGTGCAGCCAGTTATATTGGCGCCTGGTCACCTTCCTCCATGACCTTGAGAGTTTATGAGCAGAGTCATGCCTTACTGTGAGGACTCAATCCAGCCCAAATGCATTCACCCCCATGGATCGGAAAATACCAAAGGAAATAGCCATTCATCAGCTGGTGAGTGCTGTTGCTAGTTATGGGGTTTATAGTGTTAGCCTTGGGATAGTGGGAAGGTGGAGATGGGAAAAGATGCTAATGTGTCATTGGGGCATTTTACCGACAGCTTGACTTTTGCTGAGTTTTGGAGGTGATGTCACCAGAGCGGTTGGTTGGGCTTGGCGGGCCGGCTCCCGCAATGTGCTCTATGGTTTTGGATTTGAAAGTGCAGTGACAAAAGTATGCCCTTTATGGGACAAAATTATGAGGATTTGCAAAAATCTTTTGACAGACTGCCAGTGGGATTTGCTTCATTTAAAAACCCAATGAGGCTTTCCTTGAATACCGTGATTGACCTTGAATAGTGAAAATGACCCCTATACTTGGATTTGGGACGCACACCATGAGAGTGCTCCTGTCTTGGTTTAGAATTTGAAGGACTCCCAAACTCAAATGTTGTAGAGAAAACCTGGGTGATGTCCCACACCAGGAGGGTGGAAGAAACCAAGGTTGGGTCAAGTATATATGCTATCTCTCAGTGGCATTAGGGCTGGTAAATATGTGGGTGAAACGAGAAGGGATCAAAGGACTATACCAATTATAAAATCAATCTATTGGAGCTGGTTTGATCCAGCCCGGGAGAGTAATCTAGTAATCAGTGCAGAATTATGGACCATTCTGTCATTTAAACATGTGCCTTATTAATAATATAGCAGACCAGATGTCAAAAACACTCTCCTTGGAATATACTCTCCTTTGTTTCATTTTCTCAGTCATGAGGAGAGTCCCCAGAAAAAGATGCACATTGGGGAAAAAACCTCTCTACATGTTTAGCTGTCCATTGTAAGGTATTCCTAGGGAAAAGTAGAAATCCCCAGTCCTGATCAATTACAACGAGGGGACTCAGGAGAATATGTTGAAAAGCCTAATTCCGATACTTCGATCCTGATTATCTTTGCCACGTGGCAGTTTTTACTTGCAGACTGGAGGATTACTGATCACTGACTACTTAATCCTGCTTTTTAACCAAAATTTTAAAGAGCAATTAGATATATGATCATGAAACTTTTCTGATGTTTAGAAAATCTTACGCTATACATATATTTGTCTGTTTTATTGATACATATTCTGAAATAAACATTTTTGATTGATTGTCATCGGCCTACCAGCGAAAAATGCCACAGAGAGCAATCCTATCTAGAAACATCTTAAGAGGAAACAGACCATGAAATACATAAATACACAAGGCCCAAACACACCCGGTCATGCAGACTATCTGACATATGAGGCGCTCCGTGCATATTAAATTAAGCGGACCCTGTGATCATGCGCTGTCACTCCTAATCAGGCTACATGAAGAGAACTTTGCTGGGTTAAGAAGGGGTAGCCAGGGACAGGTCACAGATTCCATTAAAATATAGCAGGGGGTTCGGCCGGGCTGAGTTCTTGCTCCAGCCTTGTTCTCACTTTATATTAGGCAAAACAATAAAGACCCACTCCCTCGGCGTACGACCAAATCAGTGACTAAAGAGGGGTGTTCCAAACGTCCTGCTCCCTACAAATCTCTTACCAATATTGTAAGAGACACTATGCACTGTTCTCCGCCAACGTATAAAAACCTGTTCTCCCGGGCCACACACCAGAACCCACACATAAGGTGTACCCGAATTCCGGGAATTACCACTGCATCCACACCCAACGTAGGACACTGCTCTTGTTAGAGCAAAAAATGTGAAAGACGCAAATGACACCTCACGGAAACACCACCGTCGGGGTAACTGGTATCAAATTTCCAGACAGGCCCCTGTCTCATCATCGGTTGTCACATGCGTCTTAAAGAAAAATAAGATGAAAGGAAAGAAGTGTCCAAAACAACCAACATATATAGTGACAAACTAGTGAAGGCGCAGAAATATCTGCTAGTGACCAACACATACAAACAAAGTGAAAATAACGTAACAAAGTGCCTAAAAACACACACACACACAATAATCCGTCCCTTACCCAACTTTATTCATAGGGCGGAGATTGTGTGCTTGTATAAAAAGGCTGGTCGTTAATCATGTCTACCACAACCTACTGCCAGTGCCGACATGTTTCACTGCTATGTTATATTAAAGCAGTTTCTTCAGGGCTGCACTCTGGGAATGTCACTTCACTGTTTTGGACACTAGTTCTGTAGTGTGCTGCCAAGAGAGAACAGGTAAAAGAACCAATTAAAAACATGTAGACCTGAACCAGGAGCCAACGCAGCCTGGATGTACTGAGAGAGGTATGGGGTGTACAAAGTGAAATATTACCAGGGGGCAGCCAGGCCATTCATACCGGCCGCTCCTGTTTCTTTAAGGGCAATAAACACTTCTCCCGTAAGTCTGTACCTTATTGCTCCAGTATAAAATCTGTAAAAGGTAAAGTGTATGCATTTGTATCATGATCAAACTGAGACATAGGCTTCGTATTCCTGTCTCCTCGTTTGTACCAACACACTCCGCAAGGTTCTGCACCGGTGTCATAACTACGGCGTGCCTATAACTGATGTGAGAAAAGCTCTCTTAACGCATGCTCCCCATCCCATTGAGTGGCAGGCTGCAAAAGATATCTCAATCGCACACCCCGCTGTCCTTACACTTTTTCAAAGACAATGCTTCGCTCATTAGGTATCCTGCCCCTCAATGCCGAGTGGCGTGTTGGAAAAGTGGTGCTAACAACATCTATGCCCCACACAGCGCCCCTCCGTATAAACAGATTACTTTCCTGCTCGGATTCTCTAACGGGCCTCCTCTCACCGTGCCGTGCTCGGAAGGCGCCTTTCCTCAGCCGTGCACGCAAAGTGAATCACGGGGCTACAAGACTGCAGTGCCGGCCGGGTCCCGCCCCTCCCTGCGTACCACGGGACTTTGGTGTTTATGTGTCGGCCATCTTTGCCTAGTGGCCGGGAGTTATTCAGTGCAGGTAAACGTGTGGAAATTTATAAATACAATCACTCCTGCATTCAAAAAATAAAGTACAAATTGAGTAAAAATAGAGTAGGCATATAAGTAATGCACTGCAGGAGTGCCGACGGAACCCCGCCGCTCAGTCCTTGCCGCTAAGGAGAAAACGAAAGAAAAAGAACTCCTATGTGGCGGCCATGATAGCCTAGTCAATATTGATAACATAAGCCCAGGTATCTACAGTATCAAGGCTATCTAGGGCCAGGTTGCGTCCTTGCAGGAATTTCGAAGTATGCCACCTATGCTACATGGAACTAATCACTGCCCCTCTTGAAGCTGGATCTAGTGAGCTATGCGCTTTGTAGCAAAACAAACCCTCATCCATCACTTCTTGTGTATCAAGAAACCTTGGTCTTGAATGGGACCCTGCATAGATAGTAATAAGGGATTCAACTATACTCCTCAAACCTATCTAGGCATGTATGATATAGATATTTACACACCTCCATCATTCCTCATTCTCAAAAAAGGGGGGGGTTGCGATCACCTCTCGCCATACTGCCAGTACCACCCCGGTGTTACAAAGGGGGGTTATATATCTGGACCATACACTAACACAGGCCCACCATATCCAATCAAACAACCTAAGATCAACTGTATAATGTGGTGAACAATTCAGAACATACAGGTCAAATATGGAATTTACAGTTTGACGCGGTTCCATTCAATAATTTCGTTCAGACCCGTCCTGTCTGTTTTCTCATTATAAATCCAGCGTGATTCTTTAGCTAATAGGATCGCCTCTAGTTTTTGGGGGGACCCTCGGACCTTCTCAAGGATGGTCCATTGAAAGGTGTGTTTCGTGGAAAAACAGTGTTGGACCAATCTCGTTGTCAATTTGCCAGCCCTAATGGTACTCAAATGCTCTTGTATGCGTACTTTAATTTTTCGACTGGTCAGGCCGATGTATTGTAAACCACACTGGCATGTTAACCTATACACCACTTGAGTGGAGTTACAATTGCTAAATTGGTTGTGGAACCACTCCTTGCCAGATGTCAGTGTCACACTTTTGCTCTTTCTAGTCAATGGGCAGGGAGGGGCGGGACCCGGCCGGCACTGCAGTCTTGTAGCCCCGTGATTCACTTTGCGTGCACGGCTGAGGAAAGGCGCCTTCCGAGCACGGCACGGTGAGAGGAGGCCCGTTAGAGAATCCGAGCAGGAAAGTAATCTGTTTATACGGAGGGGCGCTGTGTGGGGCATAGATGTTGTTAGCACCACTTTTCCAACACGCCACTCGGCATTGAGGGGCAGGATACCTAATGAGCGAAGCATTGTCTTTGAAAAAGTGTAAGGACAGCGGGGTGTGCGATTGAGATATCTTTTGCAGCCTGCCACTCAATGGGATGGGGAGCATGCGTTAAGAGAGCTTTTCTCACATCAGTTATAGGCACGCCGTAGTTATGACACCGGTGCAGAACCTTGCGGAGTGTGTTGGTACAAACGAGGAGACAGCAATACGAAGCCTATGTCTCAGTTTGATCATGATACAAATGCATACACTTTACCTTTTACAGATTTTATACTGGAGCAATAAGGTACAGACTTACGGGAGAAGTGTTTATTGCCCTTAAAGAAACAGGAGCGGCCGGTATGAATGGCCTGGCTGCCCCCTGGTAATATTTCACTTTGTACACCCCATACCTCTCTCAGTACATCCAGGCTGCGTTGGCTCCTGGTTCAGGTCTACATGTTTTTAAGGTCCAACACTGTTTTTCCACAAAACACACCTTTCAGTGGACCATCCTTGAGAAGGTCCGAGGGTCCCCCCAAAAACTAGAGGAGATCCTATTAGCTAAAGAATCACGCTGGATTTATAATGAGAAAACAGACAGGACGGGTCTGAACGAAATTATTGAATGGAACCGCGTCAAACTGTAAATTCCATATTTGACCTGTATGTTCTGAATTGTTCACCACATTATACAGTTGATCTTAGGTTGTTTGATTGGATATGGTGGGCCTGTGTTAGTGTATGGTCCAGATATCTAACCCCCCTTTATAACACCGGGGTGGTACTGGCAGTATGGCGAGAGGTGATCGCAACCCCCCCCTTTTTTGAGAATGAGGAATGATGGAGGTGTGTAAATATCTATATCATACATGCCTAGATAGGTTTGAGGAGTATAGTTGAATCCCTTATTACTATCTATGCAGGGTCCCATTCAAGACCAAGGTTTCTTGATACACAAGAAGTGATGGATGAGGGTTTGTTTTGCTACAAAGCGCATAGCTCACTAGATCCAGCTTCAAGAGGGGCAGTGATTAGTTCCATGTAGCATAGGTGGCATACTTCGAAATTCCTGCAAGGACGCAACCTGGCCCTAGATAGCCTTGATACTGTAGATACCTGGGCTTATGTTATCAATATTGACTAGGCTATCATGGCCGCCACATAGGAGTTCTTTTTCTTTCGTTTTCTCCTTAGCGGCAAGGACTGAGCGGCGGGGTTCCGTCGGCACTCCTGCAGTGCATTACTTATATGCCTACTCTATTTTTACTCAATTTGTACTTTATTTTTTGAATGCAGGAGTGATTGTATTTATAAATTTCCACACGTTTACCTGCACTGAATAACTCCCGGCCACTAGGCAAAGATGGCCGACACATAAACACCAAAGTCCCGTGGTACGCAGGGAGGGGCGGGACCCGGCCGGTGTTCTAACTATATTTCCACCCCCGTCGTTTTGTACACCCCCTACGTCAGAGGGGTGTCGATTCATGCAGGTTCCGCCTGTCTGTTCGTGCTCCGCTGTCTGGTTGCACACCCTACGAGTGTCACTCACTCTGCGCATGCGTGCTTCGGTTTATTGATTTTATTTATGCTTTTTTCTCTCGTGACATTATTCCCATTTGTGCGGGGGAAAATAACCCAATCTGGCAACACTGGTTGCGGCGGCATTTATAATTTATTTGGGGACAGTGACACTACTGTCACTGAGTGTCACCAAATCAATGATAAATGCCGCCGCAAGGGAGCTCGAGTGCAGCGCGGTCGCCCATCAATGGTGCCGCCTGGGGCGGACCGCCCCCGCCCCCCCCTAGCTACGCCCCCTGGGGGGGGGTGGTTGTTGTAACAGCGGTGTGGTGAGGCAGGGCTCCTTGTAACGTCTTCATGTTTGATGGGGCCACAGAGGGTAACACAGTCAGTAACGCAGTCACGTCTGGGGAATAACAGGCAGAAGTCACCTGCACCAGGTGTTCACTACAACCCAATGAGTCTCAGTCACTGAGTGTTTACAAGACTGATGCAACAAGATGAGGCCTGAAGTATGTTCACCCAGAGAGCAGGTGTGCAGAGGTGTCAGGCGGTGAATGCAGCTGAGAGCCACAGTCCTGCGCCCTGAGATCCCCGAGACCCCCTGAGAGCCACAGTACTGCGTCCTGAGACCCCCGAGACCCCCTGAGAGCCACAGTCCTGCGTCCTGAGACCCCCGAGACCCCCTGAGAGCCACAGTCCTGCGTCCTGGGATCCCCGAGACCCCCTGAGAGCTCAGTCCTGCATCCTGAGACCCCCGAGACCCCCTGAGAGCCACAGTCCTGCGTCCTGAGACCCCCGAGACCCCCTGAGAGCCACAGTCCTCCGTCCTGAAACCCCCGAGACCCCCTGAGAGCCACAGTCCTGTGCCCTGAGATCCCCGAGACCCCCTGAGAGCCACAGTCCTGCGTCCTGAGATCCCCGAGACCCCCTGAGAGCCACAGTCCTGCGTCCTGAGACCCCCGAGACCCCCTGAGAGCCACAGTCCTCCGTCCTGAGACCCCCGAGACCCCCTGAGAGCCACAGTCCTGCGCCCTGAGATCCCCGAGACCCCCTGAGAGCCACAGTACTGCGTCCTGAGACCCCCGAGACCCCCTGAGAGCCACAGTCCTGCGTCCTGAGACCCCTGAGACCCCCTGAGAGCCACAGTCCTGCGTCCTGAGATCCCCGAGACCCCCTGAGAGGCACAGTACTGCGTCCTGAGACCCCCGAGACCCCCTGAGAGCCACAGTCCTGCATCCTGAGACCCCCTGAGAGCCACAGTACTGCGTCCTGAGACCCCCAAGACCCCCTGAGAGCTCAGTCCTGCGTCCTGAGACCCCCGAGACCCCCTGAGAGCCACAGTCCTGCGTCCTGAGACCCCCTGAGAGCCACAGTCCTCCGTCCTGAGACCCCGAGACCCCCTGAGAGCCACAGTCCTGCGCCCTGAGATCCCCGAGACCCCCTGAGAGCCACAGTCCTGCGTCCTGAGACCCCCGAGACCCCCTGAGAGCCACAGTACTGCGTCCTGAGACCCCCGAGACCCCCTGAGAGCCACAGTACTGCGCTCTGAGACCCCCGAGACCCCCTGAGAGCCACAGTCCTCCGTCCCGAGACCCCCTGAGAGCCACAGTCCTGTGCCCTGAGATCCCCGAGACCCCCTGAGAGCCACAGTCCTGCGTCCTGAGATCCCCGAGACCCCCTGAGAGCCACAGTCCTGCGTCCTGAGACCCCCGAGACCCCCTGAGAGCCACAGTCCTCCGTCCTGAGACCCCCGAGACCCCCTGAGAGCCACAGTCTTGTGCCCTGAGATCCCCGAGACCCCCTGAGAGCCACAGTACTGCATCCTGAGACCCCCGAGACCCCCTGAGAGCCACAGTCCTGCGTCCTGAGACCCCCGAGACCCCCTGAGAGCCACAGTCCTGCGTCCTGAGATCCCCGAGACCCCCTGAGAGGCACAGTACTGCATCCTGAGACCCCCGAGACCCCCTGAGAGCCACAGTCCTGCATCCTGAGACCCCCGAGACCCCCTGAGAGCCACAGTACTGCGTCCTGAGACCCCCAAGACCCCCTGAGAGCTCAGTCCTGCGTCCTGAGACCCCCGAGACCCCCTGAGAGCCACAGTCCTGCGTCCTGAGACCCCCGAGACCCCCTGAGAGCCACAGTCCTCCGTCCTGAGACCCCCGAGACCCCCTGAGAGCCACAGTCCTGCGCCCTGAGATCCCCGAGACCCCCTGAGAGCCACAGTCCTGCGTCCTGAGACCCCCGAGACCCCCTGAGAGCCACAGTACTGCGTCCTGAGACCCCCGAGACCCCCTGAGAGCCACAGTACTGCGCTCTGAGACCCCCGAGACCCCCTGAGAGCCACAGTCCTCCGTCCCGAGACCCCCTGAGAGCCACAGTCCTGCGTCCTGAGACCCCCGAGACCCCCTGAGAGCCACAGTCCTGCGTCCTGAGACCCCCGAGACCCACTGAGAGCCACAGTACTGCGTCCTGAGACCCCCGAGACCCCCTGAGAGCCACAGTACTGCGCCCTGAGACCCCCAAGACCCCCTGAGAGCCACAGTCCTGCGTCCTGAGACCCCCGAGACCCCCTGAGAGCCACAGTCCTGCGTCCTGAGACCCCCGAGACCCCCTGAGAGCCACAGTCCTGCGTCCTGAGATCCCCGAGACCCCCTGAGAGCTCAGTCCTGCGTCCTGAGACCCCCGAGACCCCCTGAGAGCCACAGTCCTGCGTCCTGAGACCCCCGAGACCCCCTGAGAGCCACAGTCCTGCGTCCTGAGATCCCCGAGACCCCCTGAGAGCCACAGTCCTGCGTCCTGAGACCCCCGAGACCCCCTGAGAGCCACAGTCCTGCGTCCTGAGACCCCCGAGACCCCCTGAGAGCCACAGTCCTCCGTCCTGAGACCCCCGAGACCCCCTGAGAGCCACAGTCCTGCGCCCTGAGATCCCCGAGACCCCCTGAGAGCCACAGTCCTGCGTCCTGAGACCCCCGAGACCCCCTGAGAGCCACAGTCCTGCGTCCTGAGACCCCCGAGACCCCCTGAGAGCCACAGTCCTCCGTCCTGAGACCCCCGAGACCCCCTGAGAGCCACAGTCCTGCGCCCTGAGATCCCCGAGACCCCCTGAGAGCCACAGTCCTGCGTCCTGAGACCCCCGAGACCCCCTGAGAGCCACAGTCCTGCATCCTGAGATCCCCGAGACCCCCTGAGAGCTCAGTCCTGCGTCCTGAGACCCCCGAGACCCCCTGAGAGCCACAGTCCTGCGTCCTGAGACCCCCGAGACCCCCTGAGAGCCACAGTCCTGTGCCCTGAGATCCCCGAGACCCCCTGAGAGCCACAGTCCTGCGTCCTGAGACCCCCGAGACCCCCTGAGAGCCACAGTACTGCGTCCTGAGACCCCCGAGACCCCCTGAGAGCCACAGTACTGCGCTCTGAGACCCCCGAGACCCCCTGAGAGCCACAGTCCTGCGTCCTGAGACCCCCAAGACCCCCTGAGAGCCACAGTACTGCGTCCTGAGACCCCCGAGACCCCCTGAGAGCCACAGTCCTCCGTCCTGAGACCCCCGAGACCCCCTGAGAGCCACAGTCCTGCGCCCTGAGATCCCCGAGACCCCCTGAGAGCCACAGTCCCGAGACCCCCTCACTCACTCCTGCAGACCTGGTGTGCAGGGCTCACTTAACCAACACTTCACACTAGGAACAGAACTGAAGCATGAGGAGAAGATTACACGCCAGCATGTTACAAAAGCAAACACTACATTACATGAGACAAAAGTGACAATCGTGAGCAAACAAAATACATGAAGAGCAAATGGTGCATTACAGGAGGAAAAGTGACGTGTGCAGGTTACAAAAGCGAACAAAGTACAAGCAAAGGCATAATACTGCACCGGAAACCGACGGCTCGACCGCTGTTGTCTACACATACTGAAGTGCTCGGTCAGTGACGCAGGGTGGCATCTGCTCATGTATCTAAACATAGCTCACTAAGTCCTGACCCTCACTCAATCCTGACCCTCACTCAACCCTGACTCTCACTCCTGACCTGGCCCTCACTCACTCACTCCTGACCTGGCCCTCACTCACTCCTGACCCTCACTCAATCCTGACCCTCACTCAATCCTGACTCTCACTACAGACCTGGCCCTCACTCAATCCTGACCCTCACCCAATCCTGACTCTCACTCCTGACCTGGCCCTCACTCACTCCTGGCCCTCACTCACTCCTGACCCTCACTCAATCCTGACTCTCACTACAGACCTGGCCCTCACTCACTCCTGGCCCTCACTCACTCCTGACCCTCACTCAATCCCGACCCTCACTCAATCCTGACCCTCACTCAATCCTGACTCACACTCACTCCTGACCCTCACTCAATCCTGACCCTCACTCACTCCTGACCCTCACTCACTCCTGACCCTCACTCCTGACCTGGCCCTCACTCACTCCTGACCCTCACTCAGTCCTGACTCTCACTCCTGACCTGGCCCTCACTCACTCCTGGCCCTCACTCACTCCTGACCCTCACTCACTCCTGACCCACACTCAATCCTGACTCTCACTCCTGACCTGGCCCTCACTCACTCCTGGCTCTCACTCACTCCTGACCCTCACTCAATCCTGACCCTCACTCAATCCTGATTCTCACTACAGACCAGGATGTGGTCGAAGGCGGTATTTCGGGGACTCGTAGCAGCTTGCTATCGTGCGAGTGTCCCATGAAAAAGCATCCGGGGCGCATG
Organism: Lissotriton helveticus; assembly: GCF_964261635.1. Lineage (NCBI taxonomy): Eukaryota > Metazoa > Chordata > Amphibia > Caudata > Salamandridae > Lissotriton > Lissotriton helveticus. Next base: position 252,201,249 of record NC_136065.1, on the reverse strand, counting down.
TTGCACTCCTAGCACTTCGAGCGATCAAGCGCTAGTCTCTATTTTGAAGGGGAACGACAGTGTCCGTTCAGTGCAGGGAGCTCTGACTGTAGTTCTATAGGTTCCTGGTTCGTTCGGGGAGTCGGCTGTAGCCGGTTAGGGGCCATTCTCATTTTTCCTTACACGCTTGGGAAGCGTGAATCACTATCCGTCGGAAGCGTGATCATGATATATAAGTACGCATGGGTATTTTTAAGAAAATGCACTTTTCCCCCGCGCCTGGAGGTTTAGGCATGGGGTGACATTGCAAAGTGCTCCTAGAACCCCGGTCTTATCGCACCATTGTAAAAGGAATTTGAAAATGTAATCTACTTATCTCCCGGGCCTTATGATATCGTTACCGGTGCTCATTCAGGCGAGCCATTCCCTCTCGTATTTCCTGGTGCCAGATAAGTACACGACCATGGGAAGTTAATTGAGTGCCCATGATTGCCCCAATCAGCGAGGGGCAGAGAGGAGAGGCAGGACAACGCAGGGGCAGAGAGGAGAGGCAGGACACAGCGCAGTGGCGGAGAGGAGAGGCAGGACACAACGCTAGGGGGGAGAGGTGAGGCAGGACACAACGCAGGGACTGAGAGGAGAGGCATCTGGAGGGGAGAGTTAACTAGGGGAAAGGGCAGGGACATGAGCGGCTTTGAAATGGGGCTGGGGCTAATGGGGACATTAGCAACATGGAAGGAAATTAAGAAGATAGAAAAAAAAATGAAGTGAAATTAGAGAAAAGGTGGTGAGAGGAAAAATACCAGAAAGATAGAGGTGTGCTATTGGAATGAGAGGGGTGCTTGAGGCGTGGAAAGGGAAGGAAGAACATGGAAACTGGAAAACGAGAAGAAGAGCATTGGCAGGTGGAGAGGCAGTGACTCAGAAAGGTGGGTGCCTTTTACAGAGCAGGAGAGGGCAAGGAAAACTAGAAGGGAGAATGGCACTCGGGGAAAGAACCCGATAGAGCTGAAATTGAAATTGTGCATTCAGGAGAGCAGAGAAGGCCAAATGGGGAAGTGAGGGGCGGGGACAGGGAGGAACAGGACAGGAATGGGCAGAGCAGGCCTATAATAGGGAGAAAAACATGTGCAGAAATATAAACGGGCGGGGGAGGGGCAGACAGGCAGAATACGAAGGAAAAGGTGGTGCGAGGCGGAAAATGTGCAATAGGGTAGATGGTCTCTTGTATCCTGGAGAAGATAGGGGAAGAAAAAGTGGACTAAGATACGGCTTGTGGTGAAGAGCGGTGCAGGCGGGAGACAGGGACGCGGAACTGGTGAGAGGAAAGGGGCAGTGTAGATCGCACAGAAGGCGAGGGGAGGGAGGATAAGCGAAATCAGTGGTGAGGGAACGGGTTGCAGAGAAGGTGCTGAAGAGAGATAGAGGGAGAAGGGTGGTGGTGACCGGTGCGGGGCTGGGGTTGGACAGGCGGTTAGGGAGGGGTAGGATTGAGGCAAGAGAAGCAGAGGGGTAGAAATAGAGGAAGGGGCGAGAGGGAAGGAGGGCTGCAGTCCTCGAAGACACAGCTTTTTTTGTTTTACACTCAACATGTTCATTGATAGAAATGTCAAGTATAGAACTCTCAAAAGGTAAAATTGGATTTGAGGTTATACACTAGGGCTTCATGAAAAGAAATACTCACAGGTAGACAAAAACAACACAGATACTTTGGGTGGCGAGCACTTTTCAAAACGGTAGGCTGAGCTCCCTGCACATGCTCGCGCTTTCAGAGATGCCCTGCATTTTGCTAGAGGAGCTTTTAGCTGGTCGCAATCAAAAGGTACCCTACAGTAAAAAAAGCTGGTCGCTGTTGAATACCATAGATTGACTAGAAACCATACAACATGCATAGACCTTCGTGTTGAATGCAAATTTTAAAAAAATGGTCAGGTCACAGACTACCAGAAACAGGAGGTGTCGTTTCTCAAAGGAAAACTCAAATCCAAGTCACCCAAAAATCGAGTGAGAGGTATCTTTGAACCAGGTCTCTGTGAGGAAGAGCATGTCAAGTTTGTGAAGGGTGATGGTATCGGAGATTTCAAGTTTGTGTTTTACTGCAGATCTGCAGTTGTGAAGCATACAGCGCAGCTCTGTCAAGACTGTTTTGGTGACGGGGGCACTTGGGCTCTGAAGGGTGATCGGGATATTGTACTTATGTGGGGGTGCTCGGGAAGGTTTAGGTGGATGCTTTGTTCTGACAGAGGTGATGGTCGGAATAGTGTAGATAGTGGGGTTGCTAGGGTATGTCTGTTGAAGAAGGGTGGCGTTCAAGGGCTTGTGTGAGTTAACGACGTTTGTAGACGGTAGGTTGAGCTTGGCTGTAGTCAAGTCAAGTCAAGTCAGATCATTTATATAGCGCACTACATACCCAGAGGGTCTCAAGGCGCTTGAGTAAGGGTGGGGAATTATTTGTCGAAAATCCAGGTTTTAAGCTGCTTTCTGAAGGCTGGGTGGTTTTGAGTGAGGCGGAGGTGAATGGGGAGGGAGTTCCATGTTTTAGCCGCTAGGTAGGAGAAGGATCTTCCCCCCATGGTGGATTTGTTGATGCGTGGAACCGCAGCGAGGGTATGGTTGGAGGAACGAAGCTGGCGGGAGGGGGAGTAGAAGGATAATCGCGTGTTGAGGCATTCTGGTCCAAGTTCGTAGAGTGCTTTGTGTGCATGAGTGAGGAGGCGGAACGTTATCCTCTTATTAACAGGGAGCCAGTGGAGGTCTTTTAGGTGACCTGAAATGTGGTCGTTACGCGGGATGTCTAGTATGAGTCTGGCTGATGCGTTTTGGATGCGTTGGAGTTTTCTCTGAAGTTTAGCGGTGGTACCGGCGTATAGGGTGTTTCCGTAGTCCAGGCGGCTTGTAACTAGTGCGTGGGTGACCGTTTTTCTAGTTTCGGTGGGGATCCAGCGAAATGTTTTTTTGAGCATGCGGAGGATGTTGAAGCAGGATGATGAGACTGCGTTGACTTGTCTGGTCATCGAGAGAGAGGAGTCCCGGATAACGCCCAGGTTTCGTGCGTGGTCCGTTGGAGTGGGTGCTTTTCCTAGGGTAGCTAGCCACCAAGAGTCGTCCCAGGAGGAAGGGGAAGTACCTAAGATGAGGACTTCGGTTTTGTCTGAGTTCAGTTTGAGACGGCTATGCTTCATCCACTCGGCTACTTCTTTCATTCCTTCCTGTAGGTTGGTTTTAGCGGTGTTTGGGTCTTTGGTGAGGGAGAGGATCAGCTGAGTGTCATCAGCGTAGGAGATGATGTTGAGGTTGTGTTGATGTGCGATGGCCGCGAGGGGGCTCATGTATACGTTGAAGAGGGTGGGGCTGAGTGAAGAGCCTTGTGGCACGCCGCAGATGACTTCGGTGGCCTCCGACTTGAACGGTGGGAGGCGGACTCTCTGAGTTCTTCCGGCGAGGAATGAGGTGATCCAGTCCAGTGCTTTTCCTTGGATTCCGATGTTGTTGAGGCGTTGTAAAAGGGTGCTGTGACAGACTGTGTCGAAGGCTGCGGAGAGGTCAAGGAGGATGAGGGCGACTGTGTCTCCATTGTCCAGTAGTGTTCGAATGTCATCTGTTGCTGCGATGAGGGCGGTCTCAGTGCTGTGTTTGGCTCGGAAGCCGGACTGAGATGAGTCGAGGGATTTGTTGGCTTCGAGAAAGGCGGCGAGCTGGTTGTTGACTGCTTTCTCGATGACTTTGGCCGGAAATGGTAGGAGCGAAATGAGGCGGTAGTTTTTGAGTTCGGTGGGGTCAGCTGTGGGTTTTTCAGAAGGGCGCTGAGTTCGGCGTGTTTCCAGCTTTCAGGGAAGGTGGCGGAGTTGAGGGAGCAGTTGATGACGTCTCGGAGATAGGGAGCAATGATGGAGTCTGCTTTGTTGAAGATGTGGTGAGGACAAGGGTCTGTGGGGGATCCTGAGTGGATGGAGTTCATCAGGCGGATGGTGTCCTCAGTGGAGATTGGGTTCCAGTCATTAAGGATGTTTAAGGGGGGTGAAGGTACGGCGGAAGGTTGGGTGGGTTGGTCTCCGGGTTGGTTGTCGAAGCTGTTGTGGATGTCTGCGATTTTGTCGTGGAAGAACAAAGCAAGGGAGTCGCAAAGGGCTTGAGAGGGAGTGATGTCGTTGGAGTTGGCAGTGGGGTTGGTAAACTCTTTGACGATGTTGAATAATTCCTTGCTGTTGTGTGCGTTGTTGTCAAGTCGGTCTTTGAAGGCGGTTTTCTTGGCAGTCCTGATCAGTTGGTGGTGTATGCGGGTGGCGTTTTTGAAGGCGTCCCTGGTGCTGGTGTTTGGGTCCTTTTTCCAGGCCTTCTCGAGGGAGCGACAGAGTTTCTTGGATTCCTTAAGATCATCGTTGAACCAGGGGGCGTTTTTGCTGCCAAGTTTGATTTGACGTTTTTTCAGAGGTGCTAGGTTGTCGGCGCTGTTGGTTAGCCATTGAGTGAGGTTAATGGCTGCTTGGTTGGCGTTCGAAGAGTGGGCAGGGGGGTTTTGAAGAAGTGATGAGGAGATCTGGTCGATGGTGATTTTGTTCCAGTTTCTTCGCAGAGTAGGTTGAGGGTGGTTGTGGGTTGTGGTCTTTTTGTAGATAAAGTGAACGCAGCTGTGGTCCGTCCAATGGAGAGCTGTGGTGTGACTGAAGGAGATATGTTTGCTGGAGGTGAAGATGGGGTCGAGTGTGTGACCTGCATTGTGGGTGGGGGTATTAACAAGTTGCTTGAGTCCGAGGTTGGCGAGATTGTCCAGAAGGGTGGTGGTGTTGCTGTCGATGCTCTTTTACAGGTGAAAATTGAGGTCCCCCAATAGAATGTAGTCTTCGGAGGGGAGGGCGTGTGGGGTGATAAAGTCCGTGATGTCTTCACAGAATTGTGCACGGGGTCCTGGTGGTCTGTAGAGGAGGGTGCCTCTGAGTGTGGTCTTGGGGTCGGTGTGGATCTGGAAGTGAAGGTGTTCGGCGCTAGCAAGGTTGACGTCAGAGCAGGTTGAGATGCGGATGGAATTCTTATGGACGATAGCGATGCCTCCTCCTGTTTGTTTGATGCGGTCCTTTCGGATGATTTTGTAGCCTTCCGGGATGGCGATGGTGATGTCTGGGGCTGAGGAGGCGTTCATCCATGTTTCTGTTAGGAAGGCGATGTCTGGGGAGATGGTGTCTAGTAGATTCCAGAGGTCGATGGCGTGTCTGTGGACCGATCGGGTGTTGAGCAGGATGCATTTTAGGTGGTTGGTGTCAGGTCTCAGTTTGGTGTTAGTGGATGTGGAGTTGGTCTTAGTGCCGTCAAACTTGCAGGAGTTGCATGTGAAGGGTCCATGGGTGTGTCCAGGGGCAGCTTGGGCGCAGTAGGGGAGTCGGCCGGGGTTAAGGGCTAAGAGGGCGGAAGCGGCGTATGTAATACGGGTGGGGTGGGTGGTGCGGGGTCCAGGGGGTCTGGCGCTGGGCGCGGTCCAGGCGCGGACGGGCGTAGACGGGCTTACCTTTGGCGCATCTTCGGCGTGGACGCTGCGCGTGGACGCTGCGCGTTGGGGCATTCGACTTAAATGGAAGGGGGAGGGGCGAGGGAGGGACAGCTGGGAGGCCGAGGGCGGGGTGTAGGTCCGAGCAAGGAGGCGCCACAACAAACGTGACGATGCAAATGGCTGCTAGCAGAGTAGCCAGGTTGGATTGGGCAGTACTACTAAAAGCAATGCGAGGCAGAAACTAATGATGCAGGCGCTACGGTGTCAGATTACTAGAGGCGACACAGATACAATTTATGAGCAATGCGAGGCACAGACAATTAATGCAGGCGCTGCGATGTCAGAGCGCTACAAGCAGCACAGTTACAATTTACGAGCAAAGCGAGGCACAAATCAGTCTGCAGCCCAAGCGCTACGATACCACTGCAGACGGGTGGGGAGCTGCGTGGGGGAGCGGCCATCTCTGGAAGAATCCGGACGGTCACAAAGGAGATGGCGGAGGGTCGGGGCAGTACACTCAGTGGGAGGGAGGGACAGCTGGGAGGCCGAGGGCGGGGTGTAGGTCCGAGCAAGGAGGCGCCACAACAAACGTGACGATGCAAATGGCTGCTAGCAGAGTAGCCAGGTTGGATTGGGCAGTACTACTAAAAGCAATGCGAGGCAGAAACTAATGATGCAGGCGCTACAGTGTCAGATTACTAGAGGCGGCACAGATACAATTTATGAGCAATGCGAGGCACAAACAATTAATGCAGGCGCTGCGATGTCAGAGCGCTACAAGCAGCACAGTTACAATTTACGAGCAAAGCGAGGCACAAATCAGTCTGCAGCCCAAGCGCTACGATACCACTGCAGACGGGTGGGGAGCTGCGTGGGGGAGCAGCCGTCTCTGGAAGAATCCGGACGGTAGTGGAGTGAGGGGGCGAGGAGCATCTCATTGGAAGTTGGGAGGGAGTAGAGGTGCATAGATGGGTGGAGATCTTAGAGCATAACAGTGAAATGGCAGCTGTAAGCTGGGAGATGGAGGTGATCAGAGAGCCTAGCGTATTTTCCAGTGAGAATGAGGCAGAGCACGGAAGGTTGGGTGGCTCGATTGAGACAAGGGGGGGTGGAATTGGTGGTGGAAGGCAGGGAGAGGTGGGGGGACAGGAGGTAAGTTGGGGAGAGGTGGGGGGACAGGAGGTAAGTTGCGGTGTGGGGTTCACAGGTGGAGTAAGTGAATTGGGCGTTAAGGGAGAGTTGTCATTGTTGGTGTTGCAAGAGGAAGAGGAATTAAGGACAAATTTAGAGGGAGAAAGGTGCGGAACACGGCGGTAGGGAAGTAGGAGGGGGGAGGCCTGAGTGGCGTCATGGGAATGTAGGAGGTTTGGGAGGAAAAGAGGTGCAGTGGTTGTGGAGGTCCTGTCAGTTAGGAGAGGTGGCAGTGAGGGAACGGTCATCTGGCAGAGTGAAGGGGGTTGAGAGAAAGGGAAGTTGAGGAAAGGAAGTGGTCCTGCTGGGCCCGAGGGAGGGAGATGGAAGGGGTTACTAGGAGGGGAAAGGGGGTAGTGCAGCAGTACTGGGGGAGTAGGAGGGAGGAGAGAGATGCAGTGGGAATGTGGCGAAAACGGGATGAATGACGAGGGGATGAAGGGGTGGAGAGGAGGGATAAGGGGAGCATAGGGAAGGTTAATTGGGGGATAGGGTTGGAGGAGAGGTGGACTAAAAAGGGGGGTGATAGGAAGAAGTATGGGGAGGAGAAGAGATTGGAGTATCGTGATAGTGCAGATGGGACGAGGAGCGTATTAGCTAGTGGTAAGGCTGAAGTAATGTGGGAGGGGACATGCTGTGAGGAGATGAGGTAAGTTGGGGCGGGGAGAGAAGAGGGCCGACCTGTGCTTCTCGAGAGTGCAGCCAATTGGAGTGGGGTGGGGTCGGTGGAGGAGAAAGGGAGTAATGGGTGGAGCTGGAAGGAGAGACAGGGGGAAACCCGGTTGCAGAGGAGGGGAGTAAGGTGGGGAAGAGGTGGTCAAAGAGCGAGAGGCAGGCGTCTTTGCCTTGGATCATGACAGTACCGTTGTTATAGAGTGAGATAGTGAGGTAGCCATTGAAGCACTCAGAGGGGGAAATTTTTAGTTGTTTCCCATAAGGGATAGAGGAGGAGGAGGTGACGTTAAGGGAATTGTAAAAACTGTTGGACCAAGAGGGGGTGTCGCGAGTGACGAAAATGAAATCGTTTTTGAGCCTCCCAAGACAACCATTGTAAAATTGATCAACAAAAAGGGAGTCCGGGAAACGTTCAACAGTGTTATGCTTCAGTCGTTTTATTGTAGCTTTAGTCTGGTCGGGAGGATAAATGATTTTGTAGCAATTGGCTCCAGACTTAACTCGAGAGGTGGCCATGTTGGGAAGATGAGGCGAAGAAGGGTGGGGGAGGGATGAGAGGGGTGTTATTGGGAAAGCGGTGGTGAGGAGAAATAAAAGGGCAAAAAGGGGGGCGCATAATCCAAACGTTTTTGGTGAGATAACTCAGTTAAAGTGCCGTCAGGGAAGTGAGGTGGGAATTTGTTGGGCCCTTCAACTAGGAGTATGAGGTGCCACCTAGCACTAGATAAAAGTTACAAGGGAAATATTTGCAAATAGTAGGGACCCATCACAGAGCAAATACAGACAAAGTAGAACAGAATAAAAATGACCACCCAGTGACCATTGGAGAACACTGAACTTAGTACCAGCCTGCTAAAAGAACCATATTCGGTACCAGCCGCCATGAATGCCCAAATTCTCAACAGACTACTATATGACCCTAAGCTCCTGTGAGACACTAACGTTAGGGCAAAGAGCATAGGGTGGATCACAAAATGATTAGCAATGTCTAGAAAATGCACAGTAACCTCGTCATCTTCAGACCACCTCTGATGCAGCAGGAGTCATGACTCAATTTGAACTGTCCCCACGGAGACAGTGCACGTGTAAAGTGAATGCAGGTGCACATGGGATGTATGTCCTCGTCCTCGAGGCCTCCACTGTGGACAGTGCACGTGTAAAGTGAATGCAGGTGCACATGGGATGTATGTCCACGTGCCCGAGGCCTCCACTGTGGACAGTGCACGTGTAAAGTGAATGCAGGTGCACATGGGATGTATGTCCACGTGCCCGAGGCCTCCACTGTGGACAGTACACGAGTAAAGTGAATGCAGGTGCACATGGGATGTATGTCCTCGTGCCCGAGGCCTGCACTGTGGACAGTACACGAGTAAAGTGAATGCAGGTGCACATGGAATGTATGTCCTCGTCCTCGAGGCCTCCACTGTGGACAGTGCACGTGTAAAGTGAATGCAGGTGCCACATGGGATGTATGTCTTCGTCCTCGAGGCCTCCACTGTGAACAATGCACGTGTAAAGTGAATGCAGGTGCACATGGAATGTATGTCCTCGTCCTCGAGGCCTCCACTGTGGACAGTGCAAGTATAAAGTGAATGCAGGTGCACATGGGATGTATGTCCTCGTACTCGAGGCCTCCACTGTGGACAGTACACGAGTAAAGTGAATGCAGGTGCACATGGGATGTGTCCTCGTGCCCGAGGACACCACTGTGGACAGTGCACGTGTAAAGTGAATGCAGGTGCACATTGGATGTATGTCCTTGTCCTCGAGGCCTCCACTGTGGACAGTGCACGTGTAAAGTGAATGCAGGTGCACATGGGATGTATGTCCACGTGCCCGAGGCCTCCACTGTGGACAGTACACGAGTAAAGTGAATGCAGGTGCCGCATGGGTTGTATGTCCTCATCCTCGAGGCCTCCACTGTGGACAGTGCACGTGTAAAGTGAATGCAGGTGCACATGGGATGTATGTCCTCGTGCCTGTGGCCTCCACCGTGGACAGTGCACGTGTAAAGTGAATGCAGGTGCCACATGGAGATAAGAGATAAGTTTACGTTTTTACTTTTCCTGCTAAGATGTGCTGATCTACCTCAATATTACATTTAGACTCTGTCGAAGATTTCTGCGGTGTCTGCAACGAAATAACTTCCGACGTAGGTCAGGAAAACATTATGGTGAATATACACAATTATTTTTAATAGGAACAATTGTAGAGGTCTTGGCAAAGATACTTTCAAATTTCCGTTTAATTTTAAATGTATTTATTCGTTTTCCTAAAAACAAAGAACCCCACAGGGGCAATTGTATCATCGTAATACAGTGACTCATACATTGCAAAGACAGCCTCTTAGCAAGGCTAGGCATAGCGGTAACCGAAAGTCCAAAAAGAAGAAAGCACTAAGAGATCCCAAACAGAGTCCATCTTGCTATTTGCTGCCCCTGTTGAGAAACAAAACCCCACAACCCCCTCTCCATCCGGCATCCCCTGAACAGTCTTCATTGAGTACCTTTACAATGGTCCCAGAGCCCTCAACCATTTCCTTAGGCTGTGGGCAGGTCCTTTCATAGCTCCGGCAGACGCAGCATCCTCAGATATTGAGGCAGGGTAATTTCGTGAAATTGAGCTGAGAGAAGGTGTAGGAATGGGCTCCAAATTTTCTGGAAGGTGTCAGTGGAGTTGTTCAAGGTAGCAGTGATGCGCTCCATTACCAGTATGGACCTGAGCCTATGAAGCCAACCCATGTCTACGGGGGGGGGAGGGGAGGAGCCTGAATGCGTGAGGACATTTTCTAGTGCTGCACCCATGTCCATGTCGTTCCCCAGGCAGAGCTGGCCCTTGCTGCCTCCGACCCCCCGCTGCTTTTGGTGCCCCTTGCTCCTCTAAGGTGCTATCACGGCGTCATGGGGTACCCTTGCCAGCCCACTTGCTGCTCTCATTAGCTCTAGCCAGTCTCTGCTTGCAGCGCTGCGCCTTTGAATGGCCCAATGTATCCGGGCACGGGATCGGCAGTTACTTGTGGCTGGGCGTCTCTCCGCTGTGTTGCTCTGCTGGGCCCTGGGCTCGGCACTGCTCTTTGCAGCTACAGTGCCACCTCTGCGGGGGGCCCCAGCTTCACTGTGCCCAGCCCTTGTCTCCAGCCTGACACCGCGCCTACTCCAGACCCTGGCCACCTCAGCCCCTCACTCTCGTAGTACACAGGAAGAGCCTTCTCCGGAGGTCCTCAGGGCCGACAATCTCTTCACTCGCCCCAACGCAAATCAGCACACACCTGTGCTGGCTGCCCCGTGTCCTGCGGGTGATAGGGCCTCTTTGAGCTTGTGTGCTCTGTCCCCTAACTGTGGCTCTCCGGCTTAGTGCTGTGCCAGGCGACTGTTGAGGGTCTTTCTGAAGGTGTTCAAGAGGGGGCGTGTCTGAGGTCTTGTGGTAGGTTGTTCCATGTCTTGGCTGCGATGTGGGAGAAGGATCTTGCTCCTGCTCTGGCTCTGTGGACGCGCGTGGTTTTGGCTACTGCAAGGTTGGAGGAACGTAGAGGGATCTGATTTTCTGGTGGAAGTAGGTTCTGAGCTTGTTGCCACTGACTGGGGACTGTGTGAAACGTGGAACAAGTATGCATTTACCATGCTAGGAAAGAGCACTGGCACTGGGGACCTTGTAAGCATGAACGAAGTGACTTTATGTGAAAGTTGCTTTAGATATCAGTCACAAACTATGGTTGACCATTTCAAATAAGTGCAGTTTTCTACAGATTTTTTTTCACAAACTCTGAAAACTAATTTCAGTTTACAAATGAAAAAAAACATGTTTACCTGTTTACAATGCAAAGTGAATAAATATTTTTTTTACTATCTTTCCAACAGGCACTATGTAAACAATGCTGCAGATGGATACATATTGAATGCATTCGAAAAGATGCAACATCCTTGTTACATCAAGAAGTTTTCAAATGTAGCAAATGTATTTAATGAACAAGTTACTTACCGTCGGTAAAGATGTGTTCGCATGTGAGCTGTAGATCACATGATTTGCATAATTGTGCCATCTAGTTTTGGTTACGGATGTTCAAAAGTAGTTTTTCTTTGAAGAAGTCTTTCCAGTCACGAGGTTAGGTGACTCCTTCTTTTGTTGATAGTGCGCATGGGCATCAATTCCATTGTTAGACTGTTTTCCCGCAAGAGGTTGAGAATGCAGTATATAAGTGTAGTACAGAGTTGTCAATGCGTATGTTAAGTAAATAATAACAACTGCAACAACCACAGGTGTCGGGGGAGGTGGGAGGGCACATGTGAATCCACAGCTCTACATTCCAAGAACAGATGCTTACACTGATAATGACCAAGATCTCAACTGTGTTCTCAGTTTGCAGTACTGTGAGAGAAGTAAAGAAACCTTCTCAGTGAAGTGAAATGAGTTATTCTGATACATTGAAACTATTTTCACAACTTGTTTACTGTAATATCGTTGTTTGAGGTGCTCATTTTATTTTTTCTGATACATTGGAAATATTTTTACAACTTCTTTACTGTAATATCGGTGTTAGTGGTGCTCACATTTATTATTTTTTGATACATTCAAACTATTTTTACAACTTGTTTACTGTAATATCAGAGTTTGTGGTGATTATTCTAAATTCTATTTTTGGATATCCAGAACACAATATTGTACTTCAGTGAAAATTATTTTGAAAACATTTGAAAAATAAATTATTAGAGTGTGATTATGTATTCTTTTTAGTGCTTTATTAAAAATATGCTGGGGCATGGTCACTTTCATTGCCATGACGGACACCGCCAGCAAATAAACTGACTGTATAAGCTCCACAGCGGCCCCTCGCCAGGCACACCAGGAGCGGGGAGTGGTCAGATACATACCACGCCAGATAGGAAACCTCCCTAACCTGCCGTGCCAGCTCAGGGGTAATGAGACAATAACCCAGCCGAGTATAAGTTCCCGTCGCCGAGGTGTAGCAGGAGAAGAGTCTGGATCCCGAGTGTCTTTACCTACATACTCCAGGGTATAAATGTTAGATCCCTTCTCAACAAGGGGAGAAGGAGTGCTTTGGTAAAGGGCACATGGTTACAATAGTTAGAGTTGCAAAAGTCCAAGACAGAAGAAACCAGTCCCCAGGAGAGGAAAGAGGAAAGAGGGAAGGAGGGGGGGGGGGCAGGGAGCTGGGAAGCGGGTCAGATCTGGCAGATCAGCAGTGGGAGTGAAAAAACCTCGTGGGGGCCCAAGACGGTAGAGTAAACGGTCTCCAAGCTTAGATGGGGTCTCATAGTCATAAATTGAAGTCTGGGCGCCATTTTAGAGTCAGGCAAGTTCCAGGTACCTGGGCGCAATGAACCCTGGGCACAATGGCCGCCATCTTAGGGTCAGGCAGCTGGGTTCAGGTCGGCCCATGCCAAATCCCCCAGAGTCAGGGTATATTCCGAGGCACACACTCTCGATGTCAGGGAGGCCCTCAGCATCCGTGGGAGACCCCAACCACAAACATCAGAGGTCTCCTACTGGTGCGCCCTGCAGGGGCTATGTATTGACCGCTACAGGCAGGCAGTTGCGCTGATTGTTATCATGCTGCAATAGCCACTGGGTAGATGGGAGTCTTTGTCGCTTTTTTATTTCAGAGTGCTGGGTTGGAGTTAATTGGATGCTGGGTTGGAGATGGGTGGATGCTGGGTTGGGGATGGATGGATGCTGGGTTGGGGATGGATGGATGCTGGGTTGGGGATGGATGGATGCTGGGTTGGAGATGGATGGATGCTGGGTTGGGCATGGATGGATGCTGGGTTGTGGATGGATGGATGCTGGGTGGTGGATAGATGGATGCTGGGTTAGGGATTGATGGATGCTGGGTTGGGGATGGATGGATGCAGGGTTAGAGATGGATGGATACAGGGTTAGAGATGGATAGATGCTGGGTTGGGGATGGATGGATGCTGGGTTGGGGATGGATGGATGCTGGGTTGGGGATGGATGGATGCTGGGTTGGGGATGGATGGATGCAGGGTTAGAGATGGATGGATGCAGGGTTAGAGATGGATAGATGCTGGGTTGGGGATGGGTGGATGCTGGGTTGGGGATGGATGGATGCTGGGTTGGGGATAGATGGATGCTGGGTTGGGGATGGATGGATGCAGGGTTAGAGATGGATGGATGCAGGGTTAGAGATGGATAGATGCTGGGTTGGGGATGGATGGATGCTGGGTTGGAGATGGATGGATGCTGGGTTGGGCATGGATGGATGCTGGATTGGGCATGGATGGATGCTGGGTTGTGGATGGATGGATGCTGGGTGGTGGATAGATGGATGCTGGGTTAGGGATGGATGGATGATGGATTGGGCATGGATTGATGCTTGGTTAGGGATGGATAGATGCTGGGTTGGAGATGGATGGATGCTGGGTTGGAGTTGGTTGGATGCTGGTTTGGAGTTGGGTGGATGCTGAGTTGGAGATGAATGGTGTGGGGTGGATGGATGTTTGAGAGGTGGATGCTGGGTTGGGGATGGATGAATGCTGGGGTGGGGATGGATGGATGGATGCAGGGTTGGAGATGGATGGATGTGTGAGGGGTGGATGGATGTGTGATTGGTGGGTGGATGGATGCTGGGTTGGAGATGGATAGATGTGTGAGGGGTGGATGGATGAATGCATGGATGGATGGTTGACTGTGGGTGCTTGGAGCATGAATTGATGGATGAATTCGTGGGGAGGCGTGTTTTTGCACCGCTGGATGGGTAACTGAAGAAACTGTGAGGCCAGAGGCCTAACGGCCCCCAAGGCCTGAAGTGCGGCGTATTCGCCATTCACGCTGGCTTGTGGCCTCTGTGTGTTTGCAACAAGGTGACCCATTGACACTGAAGGTGCTGTTTTTTCTGTATTTGGCATTTAGTCGGTTTATTGGAAGTAAACCAAGACTCTTGCCTCAGAATGTATTTATTGTTGAAGTGAATGCTTACAAATTAAATCCTCGTTTCCCTGTGACTTAGGAATATAAGGTCACCTCCCTGGGCACAATAGAGATGTATGAGTGGGAGTCCCACAGGTGAGGGCCAGTCTCTCCCCTGAAAGTGTAGTTATCCTCTTCTCCACCGGATGTGATTTCACGCTATAGATTAGTGAGGTCAATGATATTTTAAAACCCTGAACGCCAGATCTCTGCAACCCGCCCTTTCACCGCCTGCCTCTCCATTCAGATCCTCCTAGTTATCAAGCCAGATAGACATCCACCCATTCATCCACCACCATTTCACTCATCCTTTCATCCACACAACCACCTTTCCATCCACCACGCATAGAATCACATACATCCACCTATTCAGCTCCCCGCCCACCTGCCCAGGTATCACATCCCCTACCCAGGCGTCCTTAAACGAGAGAAAAGCTCCAAGTGTCAGACATTTGGTTGTAGAAGTTACTCGTGGGGGAAGGGGCTGAAGCACTTTGAGCCCAATGGGCGTTGCACAGCGTGTGGTTGTGTTTAGTGCACGACCAGCACGTGCCGTGTGCACGTGGCTTGTGTTTTGGGAGGTCAGGCTGTGGATGGGGAGGGGGTGGCCCCCAGCTGTTCCTGGGACTTCAACCGCTGCCGTGGGGAGTTTCAAATCAAAGAACATATTATATAGTGCGCATGCATGCAAGGACACGCATGCGCACTAAAACGGCAGAACACCGGGGAGCTTAAAAATACCTGTATAAAGCCAAAAGTACATTGTGCGGTTGCGTAGGATAGTGCGCATGCGCACACACGAGGGGGGAGCGCATACAGACGGGGAGCAGGGAACCACGGAAAACCGGCACGTTTGTGAGACAAACGTATGCGTGGCTACTGTCACGTGGATCCCAATAACCGTTTTAGCCTTGTTGTGAAGGACGCGATACTCTAGCCCTTACGCGTTGTGCAGGAGCAGAGACTACTTTGGCATCCATCTTTGTGAGGGATGCGGCCTGTTATTTCGGTGAGAAGACCAACCTTTCAGCGGCCATCTTTTTGTGTGACGCCTGCCTCCCCGGCCGCCATCTTAGCATGGGGAGCGCGGCCGCTCGTCTACCACCCAAGAAGCCATTGTTATGCGGGGCGTGCGACGCTGCGACCGGTTACCGTTAGACAGAAATGAAGGACTTCGACATCATATCCGATAAATGCGCCGGTTATGGGCGCTCCTGGAAACGCACGCACGTGAGTGTGGACTATCTGTGGATCAGGCTTCATGGGGGTATAAATGGGGAAGGGAGGGTGATAAAGATAAGAGATGAAAAGTGACTCCTGGTTCTCTTCTCCTGTGACGATCTGCTGTTCTCTTCCACCCCGCCTACATCTTTAACTCCCTGTTCTCTTCTCATGTGCTGATCTGCAGCTCTCATCCACCCACCTCCTTCTTTAACTTCCTGTTCTCTTCTATCGTGCTGATCTGCTGTTCTCTTCCACCCCACCTCCTTCTCTACCTCCCTGTTCTCTTCTCCCGTGCTGTTCTGCTGCTCTCTTCCACCCCACCTCCTTCTTTAACTCCCTGTTCTCTTCTGCTGTGCTAATCTGCTGCTCTCTTCCACCTCACCTCCTTCTCTAACTCCCTGTTCTCTTCTCCTGTGCTGATCTACTGCTCTCGTCCACCCGCCGTCTTCTTTAACTCCATGTTCTCTTCTGCTGTGCTGTTATGCTGCTCTCTCCCACCCACCTCCTTCTCCAACTCCCTGTTCACTTCTCTTCTCCAGAGCTGATCTGCTGCTATCTTCAACCCGCCTCCTTCTCTGCCTCCCTGTTCTCTTCTCCCGTGCTATTCTGCTGCTCTCTTCCACCCCACCTCCTTCTTTAACTCCCTGTTCTCTTCTCCTTTGCTAATCTGCTGCTCTCTTCCACCCCACCTCCTTCTTCAACTCCCTGTTCTCTTCTCATGTGCTGATCTGCTGCTCTCATCCACCCACCTCCTTCTTTAACTACCTGTTCTCTTCTCTCTTGCTGATCTGCTGTTCTCTTCCACCCCACCTCCTTCTCCACCTCCCTGGTCTCTTCTCCCGTGCTGATCTGCTGTTCCTTTCCACCGCCTCCTTCTCTAACTCCCTGTTTTCTTCTCCCGTGTTGATCTGCTGCTCTCTTTCACCCACCTCTTTCTCTAACTCCCTGTTCTCTTCTCCTGTGCTGATCTGCTGCTCTCTTCCACCCGCCTCCTTCTTTAACTCCCTGTTCTCTTCTGCTGTGCTGATCTGCTGCTCTCTTCCACATGCATCCTTCTCTAACCGCGCACACACATACATACAACCATGCGCGCGCACACACATACATACAACCACGCGCGCGCACATACATACAACTACACACACACACAACCGCACGAACACACACAACCACACCACACACACAATCGCACACACAACCACACACAACCACACACACAACCACACATACAACCACACACACATACAACTACACACACATTCAACCACACGCACAACCACACACACAACACACACACACACAACCACACACATCTATCGCCCTCACTCTATCGCCTTAACTCTATCTATCTGTCACCCTCACTCTATCTGTCACCCTCACTCTATCTATCTGTCGCACTCACTCTGTCTGTCGCCCTCACTCTATCTGTCGCCCTCACTCTATCTATCTATCGCCCTCACTCTATCTATCTGTCGCCCTCACTCTATCTATCGCCCTCACTCTATCTATCGATGGCCCTCACTCTCTATCTATCAATCTATCTATCTATCTATCTGCCTCACTCTATCTATCTATCTGTCTATCTATCGCCCTCACTCTATCTATCACCCTCATTCTATCTATCTATCGCACTCATTCTATCTATCTATCTATCTGCCTCACTCTATCTATCTATCTGTCTATCTATCGCCCTCACTCTATCTATCACCCTCATTCTATCTATCTATCGCCCTCACTCTATCTATCTATCGCCCTCATTATATCTATCTATCTATCTATCTGCCTCACTCTATCTATCTATCTGTCTATCTATCGCCCTCACTCTATCACCCTCATTCTATCTATCGCCCTCACTCTATCTATCTATCTATCGCCCTCACTCTATCTATCTGTCTATGTATCTATCTATCTATCTATCTATCGCCCTAACTTTATCTATCTATCGCCCTCACTCTATCTATCTATCTATCGCCCTCACTCTATCTATCTATCGCCCCACTCTATCTATCTATCTATCTATTTATCTATCGCCCTCACTCTATCTATCTATCTATCTATCTATCTATCTATCTATCTATCTATCTATCTATCTATCTATCTATCTATCTATCTATCTATCTATCTATCTATCTATCTATCGCCCTCACTCTATCGCCCTCACTCTATCTATCTATCTCTCTATCGCCCTCACTCTATCTATCTCATTCTGTACTCCACCACCTGGTCTTCTAAAAGTACAGCCCTGCCACTTTACATGCCTTTTCCAAAGGTGCCAGGATACAGGAATCCTGCAATGATCTATCATCTCCAATGTTGCCTTCAGAGGTTTCTGGGAGAGGGGATCTTTTAAGTGGATGCAATTTGTTTTTATACCTGACCCACTCCACAGTGTCATTTATGAGGACAAATTAAATGCAGGGGTGCAGGTTGTCAGCTGGTCGCCATGCCTGCTTCCAGCAGGCAGGTGATAGCTGCTGAGTCCGCCAGTGGTGCCAGTCAGCAGTTATTATGGACTGCATGGCCATGCGATGGGGGTTTCAGGCCAGTGGTGGATTGGATATTTGTATAGCCGTGCTGTCCCTGTGGTCCTGTCTTTTGCTGTGCTCTGCCTGTTTAGCAGAACACAGCACCACTGTTTGTAGATGGACATTTCTGAGAGTTTTCATTTCTATTACCTACAAACATAGCACGCATATTAGTAGACTGCAAGTAAAACCCCCAGAGTTTAGCTGTGCTATTGAATGGTCAAAGATCCTCTGTTCAATGGTACTCATTTTATCGACCCTAGAAGGATGAAAAGCTATGTAAACTCATGTGGAATCACAAGTGAACATGTGAGTATAGGAGAGCAAACACAGATCCTTGGAGTAGGCACATTAGCTCCTTGGGCCACCAGTGTAATATATAACTGTTACCATACCTCATGTCCCAGTAAGATAATGGTGTTCGGACAGTGTAGTGGCACACACAGTAGAGTGTTTTAGTGATACTGCCTGTCTTCAGAGCAGCCTGTGACCGAAAAGGGGGCTCTCTGTAAGCTCACTGACTCCTAGCAGTCACTGCAAACCATGCTGAGTGCTCGGGTGGCAGCTATAGAAGCTGTATAAATATTACATTGCCACCAGTTGACCCGTGATCCTCCGGTCCTAATGGAGCAGAGCCTTTGAAAGTCAGCAGGATAGTATGATATTTACAGAGCTCTCCCTGAGCCCGGTGCAGCTGACCTGCTGTGGCTGCCATTAATAAATACAATTGATGCTTCCTCGTTCTGAGCTGCCAGTGCCCTCTGCCTTTAGTTTCCTGTGCGGCTGAACTGTGCAGCCGCTGCCTGGTCCCTTCTGCTCTGTTTTCAACCTTGGCTGGCAGCTATGGGGTTAAGGCTGCTCGAGCAGGAGCAGTGTTCGCCGCTGGATCTTGAAAGCGCATGCGTGTAATCACATGCATGCGCAGTACACGGGCAGTAGAGTGGGGTGCTTCAAAATACATGCAGCCAAGACATGGGGTTTCCACGCATGCGCATAATTATGCGCATGCGTGGAAACGCGGGGGGTGTAAAGACAGATGGGGTGGCTCTATCGATAGTACACCGGCACTGCAGTCTTGTAGCCCCGTGATTCACTTTGCGTGCACGGCTGAGGAAAGGCGCCTTCCGAGCACGGCACGGTGAGAGGAGGCCCGTTAGAGAATCCGAGCAGGAAAGTAATCTGTTTATACGGAGGGGCGCTGTGTGGGGCATAGATGTTGTTAGCACCACTTTTCCAACACGCCACTCGGCATTGAGGGGCAGGATACCTAATGAGCGAAGCATTGTCTTTGAAAAAGTGTAAGGACAGCGGGGTGTGCGATTGAGATATCTTTTGCAGCCTGCCACTCAATGGGATGGGGAGCATGCGTTAAGAGAGCTTTTCTCACATCAGTTATAGGCACGCCGTAGTTATGACACCGGTGCAGAACCTTGCGGAGTGTGTTGGTACAAACGAGGAGACAGCAATACGAAGCCTATGTCTCAGTTTGATCATGATACAAATGCATACACTTTACCTTTTACAGATTTTATACTGGAGCAATAAGGTACAGACTTACGGGAGAAGTGTTTATTGCCCTTAAAGAAACAGGAGCGGCCGGTATGAATGGCCTGGCTGCCCCCTGGTAATATTTCACTTTGTACACCCCATACCTCTCTCAGTACATCCAGGCTGCGTTGGCTCCTGGTTCAGGTCTACATGTTTTTAATTGGTTCTTTTACCTGTTCTCTCTTGGCAGCACACTACAGAACTAGTGTCCAAAACAGTGAAGTGACATTCCCAGAGTGCAGCCCTGAAGAAACTGCTTTAATATAACATAGCAGTGAAACATGTCGGCACTGGCAGTAGGTTGTGGTAGACATGATTAACTACCAGCCTTTTTATACAAGCACACAATCTCCGCCCTATGAATAAAGTTGGGTAAGGGACGGATTATTGTGTGTGTGTGTGTTTTTATGCACTTTGTTACGGTATTTTCACTTTGTTTATATGTGTTGGTCACTAGCAGATATTTCTGCGCCTTCACTAGTTTGTCACTATATATGTTGGTTGTTTTGGACACTTCTTTCCTTTCATCTTATTTTTCTTTAAGACGCATGTGACAACCGATGATGAGACAGGGGCCTGTCTGGAAATTTGATACCAGTTACCCCGACGGTGGTGTTTCCGTGAGGTGTCATTTGCGTCTTTCACATTTTTTGCTCTAACAAGAGCAGTGTCCAACGTTGGGTGTGGATGCAGTGGTAATTCCCGGAATTCAGGTACACCTTATGTGTGGGTTCTGGTGTGTGGCCCGGGAGAACAGGTTTTTATACGTTGGCGGAGAACAGTGCATAGTGTCTCTTACAATATTGGTAAGAGATTTGTAGGGAGCAGGACGTTTGGAACACCCCTCTTTAGTCACTGATTTGGTCGTACGCCGAGGGAGTGGGTCTTTATTGTTTTGCTGAATTTGAGTGGAGGGCGACCCGCTCCAGTATCCCTCTGTGCTCCTATAATTGTTTTTACTCACTTTATATTAACCAAGTGGTTGAGTTCCTATCTACCATTCAAGCAGATGCTCCCTCTTTAGCAAACCAAAATAATTCCCACCCTTCTATTCGCAGATGACACTCTTCTGGTTTCAAAGACCCCGTTGGGCTTAAAAAAACTATTAATTAAATCCAAGCTCTTCTGCGATGGGAGGGGTTTGGAAATAAACACCTCTAAAACCAAGCTAATGCTGTTGAACCCCCACAAGTCCTTTAGAGGAAATCCTAGACAATACTTCCCTGGAGAGAGTGAGCTCCTTTGATTACCTGGGAATCAGACTATCGGAGGGTATGGCCTGCAAACACCATCTCAATAAGGCCTACCTCAAATTCTCACAGATAACAGGGGCTCTGAGGAAGGAGCACTGTCTCTCTTACACAAAGTCAATAGCACCTGCGTTGAAATTATATAGCTGCAAGGCTGTGAGTAGTGCCCTTTATGGGGCAGAGCTGTGGGGCATGGGGAGAGTAAGTGACCTCACATCCACGGGGAACAAGTTCCTCAGAAATCTGGTATCCCTCTAGCAAAGTACTCCGCTGAGCATCAAACCTATTAATGATCTAGTGAAGCTTCACCCTTGCTCTTCTGGCAGAGACTAGTTACCACTCTGGAATTGACACCCTTTGTCACAGCCTTCAAAGAGGTTCATGCCCTAGATACTGTGAATAAAATAGGCTGGATCAAACATGTCAAAGGCCTCTTGTCCAGCATTGGCCTATAAGGACACAATATTGACAGTTCCCCGGCCCTTCGCAGAAGTCAGATCAAATTATTGTACTGGGACTGGTTCGAGCAAAAGGCATACTCAAACAGTGATCAAGGCAGACTAACCAAAGAATTTAGATGGTTTAAAGCCTGTTGCTCCCTAGAAAGCTACCTTGACATTATCAAGGTTCCAGCCGACAGGAAGCTCTACATCCGAATCAGGTACGGCAGTCTCCCAATTAATGAATTTATGAACAGTTGGCTGACCAACAAAGACCAGCCAAAGGACTCCCCCTGCTGTCCCTGCCCGCACAAATCAATAGGTCATGGATGGATGCATGACAAGAACAGCATCTCAGAGGTACTTATTATCAGTCATTTACCGTGCTTGTACTAGACATACAAGCTATTCACTTCTAACTTCAATGTACATGATCATATACGCAGAGTCCAGTGTACAATCGAGTAGTATGCGTATCTCACTTGACGTTTCAAATCATGGGGCAGTTCGTATTCCACTAGATCATAAGACTCAGCCACATAAGAGCAACCTATAGGAAACACGTTTAGAACTTAGCGCACACACGTACGGTGCAACATCATTATTCATAATACTCTATAGCCCTATGAGGTTTTTTGATGTTTTACTGTTCAACAATAATACACTAAAAAATACGGTGTTGCATTCAAAATTTGTGTGGGGACATTAAACAGTACTTTAATTGATTATTTGTTGATGCACATAACACAAATGTCATTATGTTTTTCGTGGTTTTTTACAGTAGTCCCTGAAGAAGGGACACCGGTCCCGAAATGCATCGGGCCCATCTTCCCCTCAATCGCCGCGTATAATTGATTGATTTGTATTAATTGCAAATGAATATAATAATGATTATGTTAATATAGAACTGAATTGCAAGAACAATTAAAGCTGAAGGAGACATCTGATACCACACAGTATAAAGGGATGAGAAGATGCAATAATTGCATCCACTGCAATAATGTAATGCAACAAAATTTTGTAACACACCCCAAAACTGGAGAAAAGATTATTTTAAAACTCACATCAGATTGCAATTCAAGTTTTGTCATATACAGTATTAAATGTTCATGCGGATTGATGTATATAGGGAAAACAGAAAGAAAAATTAAAATAAGAATAGGAGAGCACAAAAGCATGATTCGCAATCTCAATGTAAACTCCAATCTAGCAGCCCATTGGCTAAAACACCAACACAATATCACCCAAGTACGTTTCATGGTGATAGAAAAGATTGAAATGAAAGAAGGGACAGACTGTCTCAAGTTCTTATCTCAAAGGGAGGTGATGTTGACTAAAAAAATTCAGACAATGGAACCATTAGGTTTAAATGATAAGCTAGATCTAGGCTGTTTCCTGTAAATACACAAACACAAGAATGCCATGATTATGCTGTCTTTCAGTTATGTATGTGACACATTGAAGATATACACAGATTAATGTCAAAACAACCGGTCATAGAAATATTTTTTCTGTATCATATGTAAAAGTAGAATATAACTGTATCTCAGTACATTTCTAACCATATTGTTGACTCAAAACACCAGTCAAGAACAAGCTTGGATGTATAAGCTACTACATTGTTTTCATAACATTTACTCATATAATCGTGTCACTACCAATCATTTGATATCTTTATTTAAAATTGTGCACATGAACAATCGGTACCCTGCGTTGTGACGTCACCGAACTAGAACACAGCGACATGATGCGACTCATACTAATATTTTCATTTAAGAGGTAGCTTGTATTTCGGGCAGTTTCCACTTTCCAACAACACACGGTTTCATATGTTTTTTAAAATAGCCTTACTACAGAACAGGGCTTCATACGGGTATAAGAAGCTTTATTTATGTATATTGCACCTTTTCAATATGGCCGCTGGAACGCACTCTGTATCTAGAGTCCTTCTTCGACAATCGTATTTCTCGAACTTAAGATATAAACTCACACGAGATTAAGACTATCACGGAAACCAAAACGGCGGCGTGACTGTGTACGGGAAGCTCTCTCACATACCGAAGGTAAGCGTTTGTTGTAGTTTACCCCTATACATTGCACAAACTATATGCAAGCTGTCTCTTCAATCGTATTACTTCGGTACTGATTCTGCGATTTTTTGACATTTTTCGCAGATCGGGAACGAACACTCCTGCTTAAGGTATTTCATTTGAACCATGTCCAAACATGTCGCACAAGATGTTTCGTAGCATTGCTATCGTCCACAGTAATTGATACAGGGAAATATTCTTTTTTTAGAAATCGCTTTCACTTTAAAGGCTGATGGATGCATGAGAAGAACAGCATCTCAGAGGTACTTATTATCGGTCATTTACCGTGCTTGTACTAGACATACAAGCTATTCACTTCTAACTTCAATGTACATGATCATATACACAGAGTCCAGTGTAGAATCGAGTAGTATGCGTATCTCACTTGACGTTTCAAATCATGGGGCAGTTCGTATTCCACTAGATTATAAGACTCAGCCACATAAGAGCAACCTATAGGAAACACGTTTAGAACTTAGCGCACACACGTATGGTGCAACATCATTATTCATAATACTCTATAGCCCTATGAGGTTTTTTGATGTTTTACTGTTCAACAATAATACACTAAAAAATACGGTGGTGCATTCAAAATTTGAGTGGGGACATTAAACAGCACTTTAATTGATTATTTGTTGATGCACATAACACAAATGTCATTATGTTTTTTGTGATTTTTTTGAAGAAGGGACAACGGTCCAGAAATGCATCAGGCCCATCTTACCATCAATCGCTGCGTATAATTGATTGATTTGTATTAATTGCAAATGAATATAATAATGATTATGTTAATATAGAACTGTGAAAAATGTTATAAGTGAATAGCAAAAGAGTAACAAAATGTCAAATGTGAGATTTTCAAGAAACAGAAAAATAATTCAGAAATCACATTAAAAAGAAAAATCTGAAGCTAGACTAAGATTTTCAGTATTTTTTTGTTTAATAAAGAAGAGTAGCCAATAAATTATCAGCTGTGCGTTTGGTCAGGTCATGATATCACTAACCGTCAGTGCAAAATGGTGTAGTATGTACCTGGTATTGCATTTAGTAGCACACTGTAACAAATATACTACCACAGCATGGTGTGGTAGGCCACTGTCATTAGCAGACAGCACATTTTCCATTGAAATGACCACTAAATTTGCACAGACATTCAGTTTTACTGATAAGACTATCTAGCGATAATGTATGGAAATTTGGATTAAGCAAATATTTCTCATTTGTGCACAATCAAGTGTCTTGATTTGTTTTGATCCTAATATAATATTTGTTTCCATTACACTTCTGAATTCTTTTTAAAAGTGCTTCTTTTGTGCTTTGCTAAATTTTGATTTAAAAATACCTGTACTGTTCGGGTATATGTATTTAAATTTTTTTGTCTTAGAAGAAAAGGACATTATACAGCCTTTTCTTTCACTCCAGCAAGATTGTCACATAGTTCATTTCACAAAATCCCTAAATGAAATCTTTAATACAAAATCCTTAAAATCCTTTTCATTTCACAAAATCCTAATCCTTAGATTTTGCAGAAACAAATGTAAACAACAGTCTCTAAATTGAAAGAATAAACAGAACTTTTTCAATGGGCCAGAGGGACATTTAACCCTTTGTCTGAAATCAGGATAAATGGACTGGATAAAAACAAAATGTAAAGTCTTTCAAGTCATCTTTAATGCTCATTCACCTTCAGAACTTCAGCATGAATATTTCGGTGCCTTCTCAAGGGTCACAGGCTGATATTACTGGGACCTCTCACAACCCTGAGCCTGGTGCACACCAGCTGCACCACTAATAGCTAAGTACCTGTCTCAAGTAATCTGTGCTTAACCTTCTAGTAGTAGCTTGGCAAAATTGAGTCAGGCTTAATTTAGGGGCATTGTGTAAAATGTTCTGCAACGTACAAACAGTAATGAAGTGAAAACACAAAACAAGAAAAATCCCAATCTAATTTGAAAAATAGAGTAAGTTAATAAATAAAATGAGACCAAATGACAAAAATCTAATCAGTAGAACGAGAAATAAGCAATCTGGCTAGTCCCATATCTGAAATACAATATTAGGTTTTTAATCTCGACTATGGATTTCTACATGGGACAGCTAGGCTTCTGGGTGGTAGTCACTGTAATTCCATCTTAACTATAGCATTAAGTGCCATATTACAAGTACAGCGATCCACGGACCACTATACTCACGGTGGCAGTCTGACCGCCACCATATCCGGCGGTCCGAACCCCACAATATCACTGCCACTGCCAGGATCCAGCAGCCCATAGCAGTGACGGTGTAGAAAGCAGGCAGGAATCACGCTGATGCTGATGCTGGCACTGCCGAGCAGATTCCAACCTGCCTTTCAACCAAGCATTTCACGGTGGGGACCCAACATGAAATTCTTAGCAGACAGGTATGGAAAGCGGCCCCCAACAGGGCCCCTGGGTAAATCTGCCATGCACAGGGGGCCCATCATGTGCCCCCTAAAAGTGCACAGTTGTGCATGCACTGTGTGACATGCACTATATGGTGCATGCCACACCATGCACGAGCGTGCTGTAGACACTCTCACGGCAGCGGTAAGCTGTTTAGGGTCTCCTTCGACCATAACATACCAGCTGCCATGACACTGCCGCCACGCTACCCACCCGCCTTAGATTCACCTAGGAATCTGGCCGGCGGGATCACCACGGGCTTGGCGGTCTTCCTTGGACCGCTGCAGTGGAAGGTGTACAGGAAGACTGCCAAACTCGTCATACTTTTAAATACCATGCTCACTGCTGCATGGGCCACAATTCCTCTTTTGGGGTGACTTATTCCTATTTAAAAGGGAGGTTTTGACCTGTCAAAAGTGTATATTTTGACAGGTCAAATTGAAGTTTTTACATTACTACATTCAGGTTTCAATGGTAGGCCTCAAGTCATGTTTGCACTGCCACTGTAGCGGATGGCATAACATAACAGGTGCATATAACAATAGTGGCATGTACTAGGAACTTATAGGCAAGAAAAATATAACACTTAGTAGTATGCTATTTTGTTCATGATAAAAGGGGAGCACAGGCACATTCCCATTAGTTAGCTGGGCTAACGTGCATAGAGTTCTAAAGCCAGCCGAAATATAGGGTTCAGCAAAAGTAAAAATATCTGAGGTGACCACGTGGAAAAAGGCAGATTTCCAACACCTGTTAAATGCAAAGTAAACCCAAAGCCCAGATAAGAGCCTACATTTTCTGGACCCTACCATTAGCAACCTAGCTAATAAATCCCATCTTCCTAGATTCCAGGGGATGAGCAGTTCATTTAACCCAAATGTAAGTTGCACTTGCACCCAACAGTAGAATTATGCTGTTAGGGAACAGTAGCGGCTCCTCCGCCATGACGGTGGAACGTCAACCCACTGCTTTTAAGCAGTGCCAAGTAGAAACATAAAATGATGCGGGTGGGCAGGGCTCCTTTGCTTTCAGCACTCCTACTTTCGCAATGACTGTTTGGTTGGCCCCAGTCATGCACACTTTTCCCGTTCACCATGCAAGCTCCATTACAGTCTGCATGGAGAACATGCCCACCCCTCCAGGCCCTGGCTGAGTGCCATGTCACGGTGCTCAGACCAATCACAGCACTGCATTGCAGCATTGTGATTGGCTTAGGGAAGGGAGCCTGGCTGCCTGCTTCCTGTTGTTGGAGCCGGAGGCAGGAGAGAAGGACCTTGTATTTTTCCGGCCCCCCCACTTAACCCGCTCCCTGCGACCCCGCGTGCCCACTCCGACACCCGTGAGCTATGTCGGTCGCCACTGTTATGGAAATATAATCTATAGAAATCTGACTAATTCTAAATGATAGTTCTGCATGCACCAGATGCAGTGATACTTTACTTGGATGTTTAGTGTTACAAATGCATACTCAAACATTAGCAACATAGACTAATGCATGTAGTGTTTCTGTTCACCAGAGTCAAAGACCATACACTTATCTTAGCATGAATAAATAAGCTAGTTAGAGCCTGATTACGAGTACAGGCTACATTATTTATCAGGTGTGATAAATAGCGCCTATTATAACTTTCCAAGGAATAAAATGCAAATTGTGGTATTAAATACACCAAAATCTGCATGATATGGTAAATACTGTAAACATTTCCCCTGTTTGAAGATTGAAGTGTGCAACGCATCCGTAAATTAGTGGATTTCTTAAACATCTCCCAACTCGCAATTCTGACCTGTGCACAAACAAGGGTTTAATCACGGGCCGGAATATACTGACCCATTCGTCATCAGGCCCTTAGATTTCATTTAGCGTCTCTTGCAAGATTAGTCTCTACTGGCCAACAGCCATCTCCATTTTCTTGTCCAGAAAGTTGGAGTTTTGGAAATTACAAGTTGTCTGAGTAAGAGAAAGATGTCTGAAAACAAAGCTTCCCCAGAGAGCTGATGCATTTTGTGGGTGGGTCTGGGATGTTGGACTGACTTAATCTGCTGATTATTGTATCAGACATGCTGATCCCATGCTTTCCATGATTAGCCTCATAGGGATTTATGAAAGATGTTTGCAAGCATCTGTAAGACATTTGTTGTCTACAGGAATCAACAGAGAGCCATAAGTTGCTTTCATTATCTTGTTATCGTAGCATGTAAGTGGAAAGGCAATGCTCTGATTTGTTTTGATTACTGAATAATAAATAAACTAACATACCACACCTAACTGTGGTGATCGATTAATCTATCTGGCAGAAAGTAGATTTTTCTGTTATCTATCTTCCCAATGGTTGGTATTTAATACCAAGGAAATATCATGATAAAGAAAGGCTGTCTTTATCTGTCACAAGGATTCTAAAATTCAGGGGCATATTATCAAGGGATTTATCTCTGCTTTTTTGGCTTTAAAAGCCAAGAAAGCGGAGATAAATTTATCTCCCTATTACCTAGCTGTCGCTAACACCAGTTAGCGACAGCTAGTAGGAGATAGCGACCATCTTGGGCCCCGCTTTGCATGTCAGAGAAATTTATCACTAATGACATGCAAAGTGGGCGTGCCAAGATGTCAGCGACTGGAAACAGTCGCTTACATCGCTATCTCCTATTACCAACTTTTGGAGATATTCGCGCTAAGCGCGAATATCTCCAAAAGCTAACACCTGCCCTGAGCAGTTCTTAGCCATGTTATCCAATGGAAGGTGGATAACATGGCTAAGAGAATTTGCTCGGTAATGCATGAATATCGCTGACTTTTCAGCGATATTCATGCATTTCGGCCAATTTTTATCGCTTAGGAGATAAACCTTGATAATATCAAGGCTCCTAAGCGATAAAAATCGTCGCTACACGGCGATAAAATTATAGCCTCTAAGCCAACATAGCGATAATTATCGCTAGTTGTTGGTAATATGCCCCTCAGTTGCAAGCCACAGGTACGTGTGGAGCACCAGTGACATACAGCATATTATATATCATGGTAATTGCTTAGCACACATTGGTCACTGGTGTGTTGCTATAGTGGTGTCATGGGCTGACTGCAAAGCGTCTTCATGCGCAGCTTTAGGATTTTGTTGAGATCAGAATACGTTTGCAGAGGTTTGTTTTGTCTAGAGCGCTGTGAGTAGCTATTTGTCGTAGCAGCCAAGATCAACTCAATGTGTAGGGTGCTTTTTTGTGTTGCACACTTAATGGGTATGCTAGCAGGACAATATTCAGTTAATTCTGTGCATGTAATTTGTGTCTTTAAAGAATATATTAATTTTACTGGAGTAGTTAGTTTTTCTTCTTCTTTGTGGAGAGCCGGGTTGTGAGCCATAGTGGGAACAGCTGTTGCTCAAGAAGGGCACAGGGCAAAACATTGCCCCTATGGCTCAGTGTGACCCTTGATGGTTCCACACTGAAGAATCTTTCCGGACCTTGCTTAAAATACACTCTAGTGGTATTTGGTGGGGTTCTGCTGGCTAGTTTTTGCTGGTTTAAGACAGACGCTGCTTTGTCTTGTAAAGAACTGAACGAAAAGAAAAGAAAAGAAAAGAAAAGTAAAGTAAAGAAAAGAAAAGCTTAGAGTGAGAGCAAATCTAGCAACAGCCTGAGGTCTGGTTACGCAGCAACCACTGCAGTCTTTGTAGCACTGAATCCAGCAGCTAATGGAGGGTTTGACTGGAATTTGGACTTCTTCTGTTTGAAGGGGGCTGTTTATGGAAAGTCCTGCGACAGCATTGGCATATGCTGTAGTGATGGCTGTTGGGCACAGGCTTTGAGGAACAGGAGCTGAGGATAGAGTCGGTTTCTTCAGATAACTTTGGGTACAAACACTGTAAAATTGTTCCATTTAAAGGATATTGGAGCAATAGCTCAATCAATTTGAAAGGAAGATTTCCTTGTGGAAGTTTAGGAAAAAAAAGTTTTGGCAAGCTGTGCACTTTAAAATACAAAAGCACCTTTTCAGACCATTGGCACCAAATAATGAATTTTAAACCAGATTGGGCTATTTGATGGGAATTTGTGCACAATCCCTAAAGTAAATGATAAGAAAAGGGATAACAAATTGTGCCTTTTAAGTGGCACATGTCCAGTGTCCTTTAAAAACTGAAGAAAATAAGAGACTATTTTCCAGAGTGTTTTGTATTTTTTCCCCCCAATAAGTTTTTGGGGAAATTTAACTTTGTTACATTTACAGCAGCATGGCCAAAACTGGATAGGATGTAATGCTTGTCTACCCCTCAATGACACACGGAGCCCAATTACTAGTCTGGTGGTCTGAGGAAAGCCATACTCTTGGTGGTGCAGCAGTGGTGGTCCAGCATCCGCAGCACCGGCGGTCCAAACACCCCATTATCACTTGGGCAATCGAAGTGCCATGGGACCACCACCGCCACTGCCATGAACCCACATTCCCTGGAGGTAGTCAGCGGTCCAGAGGCTGTAATTTGCTTGGCGGGACCACAGCTGCATATTACGAGTTTCCACTGCCATGAAAACTGTGGCCGTTGTACAACATGTGCCACGCGTGTGTATACACACCAGCTACTTGTGTGGCATTCCCATTGTCGTGCCCCTTTCAAAGTCACTGTCACCTTTAAAAAAGGCACCAAAGCGGGAACCGCCACACCACACCACCCGCCAAACCACTTTTAAGTTTTAATTTGCAGGGTGGCAGCCCCCCCGCACCGCCAAAAGTTGTAATTGGGCCCACAGTATACCAAAAAAGAACATAAGCAAATTGTTTTCAAGCATATAATATTTCTGATATTGCCAATGATTTTCCCATTGCCTTCAATACAATAAATCCAAGTGTCAGCAAATAATTTTCTCCATGCTACTAATGTTTAGGATGGCCACCATCACAAAGCATCAAACTATATTTGCTAACACCAATATCAAAACACGTATGCCATATTGACAATGTGGGGGTCCATCTGCATAATGTCTCAGTAATGCACCTATTTCCCAAGTTTCCTCACTGCAGTAGTTTGGTAGGTATTTTTTACATTCACCAATGCTGCAGTAAAACATAGGTCTCTTCTATTTGAAAATAAATGCAGGTGATTCAAGACAGGGCTGGCTTTAGCACTGGTAGCGCCGGTGCGACAATCTTTTTTAGCCCCCCCCCCCCATGACCTCCTCCTCAGATTCCCTCACTACCACCCTGCAAAAGGGCATCCCATCTCTCTGTAGCCCCTCTCTCTCGCCTACATTTCATTTGTTTTAAAGTGCTAGTAAAGTCTGGTTTTACTAATCCACTAAGCTATCCACTTTAAATACAGATCTGTTCTTTGCAGCAGGCATATTAACCCTCTGGGCTACTATGGTGAGTCAAAACTGCCATTAGCCAAAAACACTGGTTTCTCTTTCTAGAAGGAACATTAATTACAAGTTATTTTGACATTAGTATTGCTACCTGTAGGAGGCTGGTTTAGTATATGGTGCTCACTTGTGTAAGTGTTGCACCCTGCAGTAATCCAGACAACCGTTACGGTGATTGTAGTGGTCTTAGACATCCTTAGAAAGCTCTCTAAGTGGTAGCTTTGGAGAGCAGCCTTCTGGCTTAGTCCAGAAAGAGTGTACAGCAGCTTATTTTAAGAGTACTTAATCTTATGATGCAGGTTAAGTGAAAAAGAACCACACAGTGTAGTTATAAGAATATGTATTTATTATAAACACTCACTAACACATTGCAATATCACCTACCTGGAGATATAAACAAAATACACACAAATACTTTGGATATAGAACATGTAAGTAGCACAAATACACAGTGGTCTCTAGGGAGAGACCAAACCATATACTAAAATAGTGGCATGCGGACCACGACTCAACTCGAGACTGGAGGCCGTGTGCATTGTAGGAACACGACTGCATACTCAATGCAAGTCCAAGGGTAAGTCATGGTTTCAGTTTTAAAGAAGAAGGACCCTACCCAGTGGACCCTAAAGACACCCCATGGAAGATGGAAAGTTGGGGAGTCACCACCCATGAATACCCCAGGAACAAGGATACCTACACCAGGGAAGCCAGGAGCATAGTGGCGGAGTGAGATCGGAAACCGCTGTAGACCACAATGGAGGACTTCCGCAAAGATGCTTCTAGTGAAGAAGGTCCAGTGGAACCCAAAGGTGGAATCAAGATGAGAGGTACCTGCAAGCAGAGGAGACAGAATCTATGCCACTCAGGAGTGACCAGGAAGGAACATGGAAGATGAATGCCCACCGATCTCATGGATGCAGGAGAGTTGATGCTGCCCTTTAAATTGCAGTTGTGCGGAAAATGTGACACTGTAGAAGACCAGGAGCCATTCACAAGCTGGCCCATGTCAGATGTCAAGAGTCAATGGGTCAGAGTCCGGCTGGGGCACCAACAAACCTTGGCAACGGCAACCAATGCAGTCGGCGAAGAAGGTGCAATTTCGGGACCAGCAAAGTCCAAGTGGCTCACCACAAGCAGGTAAGTCATAGCTGGCCCGAGCAAGTGGAAGAACCCACTGGAGCCAAAGGAGACCCTCGAGAGGACCCATGGGCCGAAGGCACAGGAGTTGCAAGAGGACCTCGATCAGCTAACCAAAGATGAAGGGCCATGGTGCAAAGGATGCAGTGCATCTGAAGATCTTGGCTGCAGGAGATGCTTGAGGCTGGAGCTTCTTGGAGCCTGCCGATCTCTGGAGGAGAGAGTCAACAAGCCTTGGAAATGGCAAATAGATGCAGTGCACAGGGGTACTGCTCCAGCGATTCTGACTAGGGATATTGATTTTAAACTTGCTGTGAAGACCGTGCAGGCCTCAACAGAGGTGAAGAATCACCACCTGTGTTGCTGAACCTTTCGGAGTCTGTAGGAGCTCAGGAACAGCAGACTGGTCATCTTTGTTGCGGTGCCTGCAGATGCAGGGGAGTGACTCCTTCAGTCCAAGGGAGATTCCTTCGGGTGTCTTGGCTGTCCACAAGCCTTGTGAAGAACCTGTATGGAGCACAGGCATAGACGTTGCAGAAGACTCGCAGGACGATGAGACCAGGAGCCGCAGGAGTCTTCCCAGCTGCTGTCTCCGTTTCCAAAGCAAAGTCCCGCAAAGTCCAAAGTGCCCAGATGGTTGAAGTTAAAGTAGTTTCAGATCTGAATCTTGTCCCACAACGAATCTAGGGACCCACCCACTGGTAAGCCCTTGAGTACCCTATGGAAAGGGTTGGGACAAATCAGGGGATGATACTCCCATGTCCACTGTCCAGTTTTGTGCCTGAGCGGGAGCCAACGGCTCCATGAACTGGCGTCAAATGGAGTATGCAAGGAGGGCACCAAATCTGCTCATCAAAGCAGTCTAGTGGCGCTGGTAAGTGCCCCCACCCTGTCCCAATACACTAAGTTCTGTCAGGAAGGTGGTCACACCTCTCTATGACAGGAAACCTATTATCCTGCCTTCTTCTGCTCTGCAGCATCCATAGTTTGCTGTCCGGGTCTAGAATACTGGTACCTGGAGCACTGAGGGCCTCCCAGAGGAGCTTTACAGTGCATTGAATCATACCTCCAACACCATTTATGAATCCAACATGTTTGATACCAAACACAACACTTTAGAGGTAGCCATTGCATAATGACTCATGGCCACTCTATGTATCATAATGGCTGATACACTTACAACCTTGGAGAATGGACTCTGAGGGTTTGTAGGGGTGTACTGATCATGCACGGGCACTCTCACACTTACAACGGAGCACACTGTCTTCAAGATTGAAAGGATTGCCTTAGGGGTGACTTATAGGTTTTAAGTGCAGTGACCTCAGATATAACAAATAGGCCTGGGCGGTAAATTCCATTCTGCTCGCGGAATTGGGTAATTTTGCATTCCGCGGAGAACGCGGAGTTACCAAAAATTCAATTACCCACGGCTTCGTGGAATTTTTTGCTTGTTCGCGCTTTCAAAATGCGTGTTTTTGAGATATTTCTCCCCAAGCACGCAAACAGCGTTTGCGAACAGGAAAAAAGTACCGCAAACGGGCGGAACAAGCAATTCCGCATGTTTGCGAAACTTTTGCTTGCTCGTGGAGATTTTTTACTGTTTCGCGGACCTTTGCGTAGCGTGACTACGCAAAGTCTGCCCACCCCTAATAACAAATCGTATATCTGTCTTAAGTGGTGCTAGCATCAGCTTACACAGGCTGCACTGGCAGGCCTGTAGTCACAATAGAGTAGTCTCTCATGGGTGGCATAATACAGGCTGCAACCCATGGGAGAACCTGGTGTACATGTGCCCTGGGTATCTTTTTACCATATACTAGGGACTTACGAGGATACACCAGTAGCCAGTTTGGAGTGTGCCTAGGTACTCATCATGTCTAATTTAGTGGAGAAGCACAGAGACTGTGGGCCTGACTAATTGGATCCCAGTCAGACTAGTCAGTAAACCATAATGACACCAGCAAAAAGTGGGGGTGACCATGAAAGCAGAACCTACTTTCATACACAACCCCCCAAATGTAAGGAGATGAGACTAACCTTCCGGAGTTCAGTCTTCTTTTTCTAAGTGGAAATATCTGGAAAGTCCATCTACATTGGCATGGTTACTCCCAGGCCTATGTCCCACTGAAAAGTCCATCCCCTGTAGAGAAATAGACCACCTCTAAAGTTTGGGATTTTTTACCCTTCTTTTGTTTAAGCCATAAGAGGGGCTTATGGTCTGTCTGATCAAGGAAATAAGTACCAAACAGGTTTGGACTCAACTTCTTCAAGGCCCAGACCACAGCAAAGGCCTCCCTCTCTATAGCTGACCAACGTTTCTCCCTATGGGGCCAACCTCCTGCTTATAAAAGATATATAGTTAGAGTTAGCTGGATATGTTTTTTGTTTTTTTAACAGAGGAAAGACCAAAGCCTTCTTCTAACACACTGGAACTGTGCCTGACTCAAGGGAAAGGTAAAATTAGAGTTGATCTGTGAGTTCAAGGACTGAGAAGCCCTTGTAAGGATGTGTGATGATCATAGGTCCAAAGGGGAGCCCAGTGGGCTTTTTGGATCATACTCACGGAATCCTTCATATGGATCTTATCGAAAGAAGAGAGTTGAGAATTCAACCTCAGAGAGACTAATGGGTGAGTCATTCTCAGAACTTCTTTAGTATTTGTAAATTTAGTATATGTTGAACACTTTATCATGAAAAAATTCTGATAAATTATCAACAAACTCCTGTGATGATGGAGAGGATTGATTTTGTACAGACTGGTTTAAGAGAGGGTTAAGAATTTCAAAAATTGTTCGAAGTGCAATCCTTGCCGCTAGTGTGATGTCATGGGCCGAGGCTCACATAAGCATTCATGAATGACACATTCCCAGGAGTGGAGCTTGGTAACTGGAATGGGGGATCATGCACCAGCTACTAGTCATTAGCAGGGTCAGGTCACCTAACTGGTGACTCCTGTGAAGGGATGTGTGTGGGGAAGGGTAAGACAGTCCCTTGGGAGACGGGCTGCAGTATGTTCTCCTCAGTACACCGCAGGTCCCAAGCAGACACTTTGACAGCCCAGAAAGCCACAGAAGCAGACAGTCTCCAAACTTCCAGTGAGCTCTGACCCCTTTTTAAAAAAACTCTTTAACCTAATTCTGGTTTGAAAATGTTCACGTATGACCTCAGACACACATTATTGTGTTATGATTATGAGCTCACATTTTTGAAACGTCAACCCTAGAACTCCAGTCTAATTTCAATATTTAAAACAACCTATACTGGAATAAATAGACTGTGTCCCAGCTCATCATTATTTTACTTCTGGTGCATATTTTATTCAAGCATTAATTTATAGGAGAAATGATTTTCCTAACTTGTTAAGACTTCACCCATTAGCTGGCTATAGTAGACTTTAGAAATCGTAGGCAGCCATGTTGTACCGTTTGAGGAGTGAAACATCAAAATCACAGCAAAAGTAATGATCACATTTTGTTTTTGGGAACAGGGTTAATCTGGGCATAGTTGCAGCTCGATAAAGTTTTTTTGAATTTTTTAATTTTAAAATCGTTTATTGTCTTTATGCACAGTATTACAATGCGAAGAAAAGGGAAATCACATTCTGAGCATCGATGTCATTGACATATGTAATACAGTATTTCATGCGAATGCGTGTGCGGACCAAAGTTGTACACAACCCATGCATCCCACTAAACAATTTAGATTTGAAAAAGAAACAATGGAAACAGAACTGTCCAGCCTCTGGCGTCAGTGTCCATCTGTGCGGATAGAAGCACAACAATACTTAATGCCTTACACAAAGTCACCACATTTTTATGGAGAGACAAGCATTACAGACACAACTCATATATAATTTCACCCTCCTCCCCCTCTCCCCCCGTTGAATGCGACAATTAGAAGTACATCATCCCCAGTTCCCCTTCAAAGGACCTCAAGTTTCCCCCTGTATTCAGTCATGTCCTGCAAGGTCTGGGAGCAGATTCCTGCCTCCAGTGCATTTTCATCCTCTTCTCTGGCTGCCTCTTGTGCAAGTAGATACTTGGTAGGCGGGCTCCAAATATCCTGTGGGCGTGAAGTGATACGTAGCAAGTCTGCGTAAGATTGCATGTGGTCCTGCCATGTGGACACAGTGTGAATCCAATCCTTAAATTTAGGAGCTCGGCCTCTCCCCCATCTACACGCCACTTGACGTTTTGCTATCAATATCCCCATCATTGCTGGGGGGCGGAGCCGGGCCGGCGACCAAGATGGCCGCACGGGGTCCCGGCTCCGCCGACCTTCTTCCCTCCCCGCCCGATTTGCTCGCCTGCCCCGTGCGAAGACGGTGCCTCTGCACGTCGGAAGGGACGCTGGGCTGAGGCGTCTGACTCTGGTGGAAATCCGCGCTCCATGGCCGGAGCTGGGCTCCTTCGCGGGGTGCGGCCCGTCCGCTACCTGCTGCCGGGACCTCGCGCTGTCCTGCATCCGGCCGCCAGTGGAATAACACTGGCCACACAGACCCGTGGGACGCCGGTCTCCCGTCATGGAGACCAAGCTACTCCTCGACGCGGCTGGTGCCCGCGATTGCCCTGATCCGCTCTCCCTCTGCGCGGTCTGCTTCTTTCCCCCCCCCCCCCCCCCCCCCGCCGGCATACTTCATCGGCAGCCGGACAATGAGACCTGCTCTTTATTTCGCTGGAGGTACGCTGTTTGCCGATTTACATCGCATTGCTCTTGATGCTCCGGCTCACTTTCACCGGTGAAGACACAATGTTGCTGTGATACTCCTTGGGCTGGGGGGGCCCGTCTGCGCGGGCTGGTGTGTGGGGAGAGTGGCGTTCTGTGTTTATTTGTCGATGGGGCACCGGTGCACCTCGACCCCCTGTCTGGCGGGGGCCGGCGGTCCCGAAACTTGTCTGCACTACGCCGAGGGAGTGCTCCCGAGAAAATGGCGACTCGATAGATTCTGCCTAGTCATGGTGGCGGCCGGGTGTATTGGATACCGGAAGATGGCGACTGTATGCCCCCGGGGGATCGGAAGAATACGTTCTGGATCTGGCGTGAGGATGTTTTGATCAACATTGGATTGATGATTAACTGTAAGCCTATATCAGCTTTGCCCGTCACTCCTTGTGGGATGAAGGTTGTGGCTCCCTGCGGAGGGGCCGCGGCCGACCGTGGATGCGATTTCTTGACTTGTGTGCTCCAGTCTGTACTTTCTGGCCCGGCCCGACACTGCGTGCCTGATGTAACCTGTGCTGTTGATCTTGCGGGCCCGTGGGACTCGAATGTGCTTGGGGCGCCATTGTTGCTACTTGGGGAGATCTATATTCTCCTGTGAGACCTGAAATGTCGAACGATTAACACTATCCTGTTTTAACTGGGTGCTCCCGCTGTTGTGACTCTAATCTCTGAACCATTGATCGTTGCATAACATTCTCCTGTTTCACTGGGTGCTCCTGATCTTAGGGACCCGAGCTTCCTGTGACAATCCTTTTTTGAGACTGCCTTGCGGGTGGGCGAATTTGATGGGATGGGCCAGGGTTGGAGGTGGGGATATTGCGCAGAGGCTGTTAACTGATTTCATATTGTTTATCGTGCTTAAGGTTAGCGCCGGGTGGGAGGGGGTCGGGGGTTGGCCTGGGGTCCCCCTCTGTCTTCTTTGACACTATTTTCTTTCCTTCCTTATGGACTTTTCTTTTTTGGGGTTTTAGTTTTTACGGGCGACAGGCACGCTGTTAGGGGGGGTAGGCCGTAGCCATCTACAGTGGTGCAGGGTGGGGGATGGGTTCTTCTTCTTTTTGTCCTTTTATTGTTTCTATGGCCCTTTCTCTTTTTTCTGTTCCCCCTTTCTTTTCCGGGATCTGGGTAGTATGTCTCTGTATTTTTGTTAGTCTGTTCAGTTGGGGAGGATGCTCCTATGGGGCTCATGGGCATGAGCCATGGGTGTTGTACCGGTGCTGTGAGTTTTGTTTTTATTGATTATCCTGTTTCAGATGCGCCGCAGCCGACATCTTAATTACATTGATCCTGTCAGTGACTATCCTGTTCTATTGTAATTCCCTATTTTGTTATTGATTGATTATACGTAACCGGATCCTGTCCTTCTTTAAACCTTTACAAACTTTAAAAAATAAGAAACCTTCCCTGCTCCTGCCGTATCTGTGTTCTGCTCGGGGTGAATATCCTCTTATTTTGTTAAGGGAATGCGGGTGACAGACCGTTGTTTTTATGATTTGCTTTACTTGCCTGGATCTAACTGTACTAGCGGCCGGCCACGCAGGTTGTAGGCCCGTACCTGTACCTGAGTAATGCGACAATAAAGGTTTTTAAAAAAGAAAAAAAAAAAAAAAAAAAATCCCCATTGCTAGGAACCTCTTGTGCACTGTTTGTATACCTTGGATCAAACCTAGGAGGGCCGTGAGAGGACATGGTTCTATCTGGGTGTTTAACATGACCAATACTCCCTGAAACATTTGGGCCCAGTAGGTCATCACCTGGGGGCAGTCCCACGCTAAGTGGAGGAACCCCGCGCCCTCCCGGCCACACCGTGTACATGCATCACTGTCACAAAGGCAGAATCTATAGAGCCTGGCTGGGTTGTGGTATAGTCGGTGTAGAAATTTAAATGTATGAGACGTAACCTGTTGTTACCGGTAACTGCTTCCGTGTGCGCACAGCTGAGTTCCCACTGGTCGTCGGTCAGAGTAATATTTAAGTCATTATCCCATTCCTGCCTAGCACGCATTTGGTCAGGAGACGGTGAAGCGCATGTGTGTTGGTAAAGGCGAGATATAATGTGTTGAGGGTTATCTGTCTGCAATATGGCATGCAGTGGGACTAAAGTATCTGGTTCATTTGGAAAATCAGGGGTTGTGGCCTTCACGCTCTGCTGAAGGCGGGTGTACATGAATGTGTCCATCATTGTCGGTTCCCTGGCCTCAAAGAATTGCTCCTTGGTGCGGAACTGCCCTCCCATATAAAGGTCACCTCATGTGCTATATTTAAGTTTCTCCAGCACCTTACAGCAGACGTCTTCATAAGGGATTTGCAACAGCGGATTGCAGAGTAGGGGCACCTTGGGGGAGTACTACATGGGTATCACTAGTCTACGAGCTATACTCTGCCATGCCATTATAGTACAATCAACGGTGGACGGGTCTCTCGCGCGCTTTTTAACAGCCGTGAAGAGATAGCACGCTGTGGGCGTTGGGGCCATATATCCATCTTCCACCGCCAAGTGGGGCATTAAAAGCGGCGGGTGAAACCAATACGTAGCAAAATGTGCCTGTGCACAGTAGTAATAGAGCTCAAAATTAGAGACATCATACCCCCCTGATGGTATGGCAAAGTCAAGGTGGCCAGGTTCAGCCTCACTTGTTTCCCACCCCATATAAGTCTCGAAAGTTGCATGTTTAGCGTTTTAAAGAAAAATGCTCCAGGGTGATAAGGTATGTTTATGAAGAGATACAATAACTTGGGTAGCTTGGGATTTCCTCGCTATCGCGCATACTGCTGCTGCGCTTTTAAACTTGTGTGGTCTGTGATTTTATCTCAGCGCTATTGGCTTTGCGCTTGCATTAACTTACCCAGCTTCTAAATTCTAAATTCCTAACCTACCTTGGACATCGTCGCTCCTTAGGCCGGGGAACAGTTAGGCTCACGGGCACAATAATTGTTTTTCACCCGCATTTGGCGGGACATAGGCAGCATTAGCGGGTCCGACCGCCATCTTGGGTGGGTTCTGAGGCGAGAGGCACTTCGGGCGCCATCTTGCGTAGGGAAGGGGCTCAGGAGGCGGACTTCCGCATTTGGTGAGCTTACATAAGCCATCCTGCTGAGGTCAGTGCAGATTTCCTCGCTATCGCGCATACTGCTGCTGCGCTTTTAAACTTGTGTGGTCTGTGATTTTATCTCAGCGCTATTGGCTTTGCACTTGCATTAACTTACCCAGCTTCTAAATTCTAAATTCCTAACCTATCCTGGACATCGTCGCTCCTTAGGCCGGGGAACAGTTAGGCTCACTGGCACAATAATTGTTTTTCACCCGCATTCGGCGGGACATAGGCAGCATTAGCGGGTCCGACCGCCATCTTGGGTGGGTTCTGAGGCGAGAGGCACTTCGGGCGCCATCTTGCGTAGGGAAGGGGCTCAGGAGGCGGACTTCCGCTCGGCGTAATATCATAAAAGGATGGACATACAGGCGCGCAGCGTCCGCGCGCAGCGGGCGCGACGTAGGCGCGCCAGAGGTAAGCCCATCTGCGCCCGTTCGCGCACCGGGCGCGCTTAGGGCCGCTACCTCTGGCCCCTCGCATCTATTACGCATAGTCTACTCTCGGTCTGAATTATTGGATTGCAGACCGAGTCTGGCGCCTGTTAGTCGGCAGGCTATTATTCCCAAACCTCGCTCTATCTCCTGTGGACTGCTTAATGTCCGCTCCCTGTGTAAGCACAACACTGAGATTGCCTTCTTCATCGAGTCCACGGGGCTTGATGTTTTATTCCTAACGGAAACCTGGACCCGGGAGGATTGTGAGGTCGAACTGGGTTTGGCCTGCCCGCCAGGCTATAAAATCAACCATACCCCTCGTGTGAAGAACCGGGGTAGTGGGATTGGTTTCATTTTTAGAGACACGCTAGCTCTCTCCCAGCTCAAGATTAGAGAGGTATCGGGCTTTGAGTTGATGGGGTTTACTTTCAAAGGTCATGAAAAGACACTTTGCTTGGGGGTCTTGTGTTATCGTCCGCCGGGCAATGCACCCTCCCTCCCCGACTTCATTGACCTGATCTATGACCTCTCGAACACCCACTCTAAGTTGGTGGTTCTAGGAGACTTTAATCTGTGGCCGGGCGGTCCACTGGACAGTGCCTTCTCCACTCTGTGCCAAGCCTGCATTGACATCCAGCTGCAACAGCTTGTTCGTTCTGCCACTCATCGGAAGGGTCATGCCTTGGATCTCGTATTTGCAGATGCTCAACTAGTGACGGTGAATGAAGTCTTCCGTCAGTATTGGACGGATCACTCACTGGTTGCTTTTGCCCTCCATTTGGAGGATTATACCTCGGCGGAGGCTGGGTCCAGACAGGCCAAGTTGGGCAGGCCCTGGTCCCGACTGTTAAAATCCTTGCCCTTGCCAAGCCTACTACCGGACAATTTTAGTCTGAGAGACTCGGCTGAGGAGAGTTATACCGCCTTATGCCGATCCATTTCGAACTCTTTGGATAAGGTGGCACCACTCCGCAGGTCTAGGGGTAGACTGAATCGGGCTTGCCCCTGGTACACGGATGACCTGCGGCAGTTAAAGTTGAGCTGTAAACATGCCGAAAGGGCGTGGAGGAAGCAGTATTCTGATTCTTTGAAGGCCATTTTTAAACAGTTATTGCAGGAATACAAGGCACAGATCAAGGTGGCTAAGGCGTCCTATTTAGAAGCCACTTTGAATCAGGCTTCCAACAAGTCGCAAGCACTGTTCAAAATTGTTAGGGACCTGACCCATCCTTCATGCGCGGCCAATAATGTCCCTGCGTCGCAGGCTCTGTGCGACTCCCTGGCGAGTGCCTTTGAAGAGAAGATTGCTAAAATCTTGGACGGTTTACAGAGTCCAGCACCCACCCCCTCCGATCTGGGAGCTCCGGATGGCTCACCCAGCCGACCCCAGCTGAGTGGCACTGCTCGCAGTTTGGGAGCTCCGGCCGAGTCACCTAGTCGACCCCAGTCGAATGGCCGTGCTTTTAGCTTGGGAGCTCCGGCGGTCTCATCCAGTCGACCCCAGCTGAGCGGTCGTGCTCTCAGTTTGGGAGCTCCGGATGTCTCAGCCAGTCGACCCCGGCGGAGCGGGCCTGTCTTTGGCTTGGGAGCTCCGGACACATCGCCCAGTCGACCCCAGCTGAGTGGATATGCCCTCAGTTTGGGAGCTCTGGACGTTGTGCCCAGTCGACCCCAGCTGAGCCGCTTTCCTACCCCCTCCTTTGAGGAGTTCTGTAGGGTGGCACAAATGGTATCATCTGGTTCTCCTCTTGATCCACTGCCACCAAAATTTTGGAAAGTGTTTCAGGACGAACTCTTCCAGCCTTTTTATTCCATCTGCCTCCAGTCGTTTGACACCGCAACGGTTCCGGAGTGCTGGAAACTGGCAGCTGTGTCTCCGCTCCTTAAGCAATCCACCATGGACCCCGCCTGCTTGTCTAATTACAGACCGATTTCCTTGCTCCCCTTCCCCATCAAGATCATGGAGAAGCTAGTGACCCGTTCTCTGTCTGGCTTCCTGGAAGAAAACATCTGGCTCGATGAGGTACAGTTTGGCTTTCGCCCAGCACACGGGACGGAATCGGCGCTGGTGACCCTGCTTGACAACTTACGTTCGCGGGTCGACAGTGGGCGGGCAGCCTTTTTGGTGCTGCTCGACATGTCATGCCGCGTTCGACACGGTCTGCCATCGTACCCTCATCAGGAGGCTGGAGGAGTGCGGGGTCACGGCAGGTGCAAGGGACTGGCTGGTCTCTTATCTGAACAACCGGCAGCAGGTGGTGGCGTTGCCTCCTTTCAGCTCGGAGGTGCGGGGAGTAGGGCAGGGGGTAACTCAGGGCTCGGCCATCAGCCCTATACTCTTTAACCTTTACCTCCGCCCTTTGGTCCAACTAATTAAATCATTTGGCATCTCCGCATTTAATTATGCAGACGACACCCAGTTGGTCTTTTCGCTGGAAGGGAAGAACGCGATTCCTCTAGAGGCTTTTCATCGATGCATGTCTGCCACAGCGGATTGGCTCCGGTCCAACTCCTTGCAGTTTAACAGCACAAAGACCGAGGTGTTGTACTGTTCTACGGATCGGATTCCTCGTGAACTCCCGGAGAACTTTTGGCCCACGACCTTTCCCGAGATTGTGTCAGCTGCTGAGTCTGCACGCAACCTGGGAGTGATTTTCGGCCCCAATTTGCAGCTGGATATGTACGTGAATAAGACCACATCCACATGCATGATGCTGCTCCGTATGCTACGTAAAGTTCTGCCCCTTCTCCCCGAGCAGGCCAGGCCCGAAGTAGTGCGTGGTACCATCTTGAGTCGTCTTGACTATTGTAATGCGCTACTTCTGGAGGCTCCAAAAACACTGCTATGGAAGATGCAACGGGTGCAGAACTTGGCCGCCGAGTTGGCTCTTTCCCGCCCTACTCACAGCTCCTCTGCAGCAGCCCTATGAGACCTACACTGGCTGCCGGTGCAC
This sequence comes from Lissotriton helveticus, assembly GCF_964261635.1. NCBI lineage: Eukaryota > Metazoa > Chordata > Amphibia > Caudata > Salamandridae > Lissotriton > Lissotriton helveticus. Next base: position 252,157,792 of record NC_136065.1, on the reverse strand, counting down.
TTACGTGTCTGCTACAAGGCTGCATGTTTAGTGTTTAAGGCGGTACATGGACAAGGCCCGGTTCCATTGCAGAATATGTTTGTCTGGTACTCTCCTTCGCGGTCCTTACGCTCGTCTTTGGCTCATCTGCTTGTGGTACCAAGATTCCAGAGAGTGAGGATGGGTGGCCGCACGTTCAGTGTCGCCGTGGCCAAGCTCTGGAATTCTCTACCACCGTCCCTACGAAGCCAAAGGGACTTCCTCCCGTTTAGAAAAGCCCTGAAAACCCATCTTTTCCCCAGGGTTGTCTGAACAGCGTATGCAGTGTTAATCCTTGATTTCAAGCGCCAGGATGCCCTTAGGGTGACAGGATCGCGCTATATAAGTATACATACATACATACATACATAAAATGACCATTTTGATTAAAGAAATCCTTCCTGCCATGGAAAGGGGAAGGCACAACCATTTCGCAATGGTGTCTGTTATTTTGTCCATCGCTGTGCCATAATTTAGTCGCATAAGTGCATCCCGGTCCCTAGTGATACGTATTACCAGGTATTTTATCCCATCTGTTTCCCAAACCAGGAGATAGTCTCGCTGGTGCTGGGGGATATTATCGGTAAGATGGCAGATTTAGACCAGTTAATTTGCACCCCGGTTATGGCTCCAAATTTAGTTATCTCTCGAAGTATAGGGTTTAAATTATCTCGGGCTTTATGGATATATAGCGTCATATCGTTTGCGTATACGGAGACGAGTAGTTGCCTAGACTGGTAGATTAGCACTCTATGATTATGATGTTGCCGGAGCTTAGCGGCTAAGGGATCTATGGCCAGAGCAAATAGGATGGGGGACAAGGGACAGGCTTGTTGCGTGCCCCTGGATACAGGGAAAGGAGAGGATTTGGTGCCATTCAGGAGCACTGTGGCTACCGGGTGAGTGTATAATAAGTGGATCCACTGGAGGAAGGCAGCAGGCATCCCCATAAACCCCAGGGTGCCCAGTAGGTAATCCCATTCTAGGGAATCAAGGGCCAGATGTAGGTAGCCAAATACCGGTCGGTAACAGCCGAATTCGGCCGTTACCGACCGGTATTTGGCTTTTGACATGTAGGGGGAAGGAAACAGGCCAATTCGGTAATTTTACCGAATCGGTAAATATACCGGTCGGTAAATTTACCGACCGGTATTTTTACAGAATCGGTAAAATTGAGATGTAGGTGGGACTCTTCTGAGTCCCACAAGCCCTACAAATTCGGTATTTTACCATCAAATTCAATTTGATGGTAAAATACCGATTCAGGTGTGCATGCACATGTGTGCATGCACACCTGTGCCATATGAAAGGCAGACCTGCCCTTAGGGCCTGCCAGGCCAGGCCTGCCACATGGCCCCCGAACCTTTTTAGGGGGTGCTAGAGGGTGTCAAAGTGACACCCCCTGCACCCTTGTCAAAATCGGTATTTACCGATTCGGTAAATACCGACCGGTAATGCCCATTCATTCCTATGGGCTTCAAAGTAAATACAGATTTTTACCGATTCGGTAAAAGGAACATCTGGATGTTCCTACATCTCCCCCCTTCTTATTTACCGATTCTTATTTACCGAATCGGTAAAATTCGGTAAATAAGAATTGGTAAATTTTCCCTACCTACATCTGGCCCCAAATGCTTTAGTAGCGTTGAGGAATACAGCTACCGCCGAGCACTTTGGATGAATGTCTTGTAGTACTGCGTCCAAGGTCCAGAGATTATGCCCTGCTTGGAATAATTCAGAAAAGGGGGTGGTGATGAACAGAGTGCCTGAATTAAGCAGACCACTCTTACCCAGTCCAAAGATCAGGGCTTGATCCATCACCGTTTTTTAGCTCACTGCACCATCCCAGCTCAGAACTTGGCTATATGCAAATTAGTCTGTTCCTGTCCCAGTGCATGATGGGAACAGGGCAAACCAAACTACCAAGCCAATTCTTATACTGGGAAGGAAACAAGCTTCCGGGGACCGGTTTCTGCCATTTCAGGCGTCGTCGGCCCGGCTTGCTTGAATCCTGATGGTGCAATGAGCAAGGGACTCACATCTGAGTATACCCTTCCACGCTTATGGTGGACAAAATGATTCAGAAAAGGGGGTGGTGATGAACAGAGTGCCTGAATTAAGCAGACCACTCTTACCCAGTCCAAAGATCAGGGCTTGATCCATCACCGTTTTTTAGCTCACTGCACCATTCCCAGCTCAGAACTTGGCTATATGCAAATTTGTCTGTTCCTGTCCCAGTGCATGATGGGAACAGGGCAAACCAAACTACCAAGCCAATTCTTATACTGGGAAGGAAACAAGCTTCCGGGGACCGGTTTCTGCCATTTCAGGCGTCGTCGGCCCGGCTTGCTTGAATCCTGATGGTGCAATGAGCAAGGGACTCACATCTGAGTATACCCTTCCACGCTTATGGTGGACAAAATGATTCAGAAAAGGGGGTGGTGATGAACAGAGTGCCTGAATTAAGCAGACCACTCTTACCCAGTCCAAAGATCAGGGCTTGATCCATCACCGTTTTTTAGCTCACTGCACCATCCCAGCTCAGAACTTGGCTATATGCAAATTAGTCTGTTCCTGTCCCAGTGCATGATGGGAACAGGGCAAACCAAACTACCAAGCCAATTCTTATACTGGGAAGGAAACAAGCTTCCGGGGACCGGTTTCTGCCATTTCAGGCGTCGTCGGCCCGGCTTGCTTGAATCCTGATGGTGCAATGAGCAAGGGACTCACATCTGAGTATACCCTTCCACGCTTATGGTGGACAAAATGATTCAGAAAAGGGGGTGGTGATGAACAGAGTGCCTGAATTAAGCAGACCACTCTTACCCAGTCCAAAGATCAGGGCTTGATCCATCACCGTTTTTTAGCTCACTGCACCATCCCAGCTCAGAACTTGGCTATATGCAAATTAGTCTGTTCTTGTCCCAGTGCATGATGGGAACAGGGCAAACCAAACTACCAAGCCAATTCTTATACTGGGAAGGAAACAAGCTTCCGGGGACCGGTTTCTGCCATTTCAGGCGTCCGGTTTCTGCTTGGAATAAATCCAGCCTCGTTAGGTGGTGCCAGGCGTTGCATTAGCAAGTTAAGGCGAGTCGCCAGAACTTTAGCTAGTATCTTAGTATCGCAATTTAAGAGAGAGAGCGGACGATATGAATCAAAGCAATGCGAGAGTTTCCCCGGTTTTAATAGGGATGTTATAAGCACCTCCCGCATTGTCGTAGGCAGACTGCCCTCCTTCAGCGCCGTGTAGTATACCTCCTTCCGTATTGGGGCCAATACAGAGATGTATGTTTTGTAGAATTCAATTGACAGGCTGTCAGACCCCGGGGCCCGGCTAGATTTCATCTGCATGATAGCTTCCGTTATTTCATCAAGTTCCAGATCCAGGCTAAGGAATTTCCGTTGAGTGTCCCCTAACCAGGCAAGGGCAGTATCTTCACAGTAGTTGGGCAGGTCAAGAGGGGTACCTCTGTGGGAAGAGTACAGGGCATTATAGTAGTCTCTAAGCATATGTAGCTGGTCAGGGAGATTCCTGTGCACATTGCCCTGCACATCCTGTAATTCCATCACATAGTTGGAAAACTTGGGTGGCCTGACCGCAGTAGCTAAGGCCTTCCCCGGGCGATCTCCCTCACCATAAACCCTCGCTATATGGTGTTTTCCCCGAAATGTACACTCTCTATCGGCCAGCTCCTCATATTCCGTAATTTTACTGCGCATGGTTGCCCTGAAGTCATTCTTGTCGGGATCTAAGCTCAGCTTGCTTTCCAATTGTTTGAGTTCTTTCTCTAATGTGGCCAAGCTAGTGCGCAGCGACGACTTAAGTATGCCCTCTCCCTTAGATATGCATCAGCTCCTGTTTGTGACCTTAAATGCTTCACAAACAGTGGTGATACTGGGGACAGAGTCTAGATTGCGGTCAAAACAATCTCGGATATCCTGTTCCAACTCAGTTCTGAACATTGCGTCTTGGAGGTGCAGCGGATTGAGGCGCCAGCTATTATATGGAGAGTGATTGAGGGGTGCATGTAGTTCAGCGACGACTGGGGAGTGGTCAGAGTGAGTACAAGCTTAATGAGTTACCCGTCCCAACCAGTGCGCCATACCCTTGGATACGAATAAATACTCTAGTCTAGCCCAAGTTGAGTGAAATACCAAAAAATGTGTACCCTCTCGCTGTGTGAGGTGCATATGTCAAGTAAGTAGTTTCTCATCAACAATATCGCGCAGCATTCTCTGGGTGGTCGTGTAATGTGCTGGGGAGTCTCGGGATCTATCCATACAGGGACGCAGAGCAGTATTAAAATCTTCGCCCCAGACAATGTTAGGTAGAGCCTATCTCTTGAATTCTGCTCCATAAATGAAGGAGGGCCTGTGAGTTGTCAGTATTGGGTCCGTAGTAATTAGCAAAGGTCACGTCGTGAGTATGCAATCTGCCCCAAAAGAGGCAGAACCTGCCTTCCGCATCAGCTTCCGACCCGCTAGGAACAAAGGCGACCCCTCTCTTAATCAATATAGCCACTCCTCGGAAATATGTAGAGTACGATGCAAAGCTGCGGTGTGAGGCCCATCTCGAGGCGAACTGAGGAGTAGTGCCCAGGCTTAAGTGTGTCTCCTGCAGCATAGCTACCGTGATGCGGTGCACTCCACCCACGCCGACTGCAGCTCGATAAAGTTCAGTAAAAAAGAACTGGCGCCTACCAGTACTTGATCTTGTATTATGTTTCATGTTTCGTGTTTCGTGACCCAGCCTTCATCTGTTACTTTATTCAAAAAACGATTTATGGGGTTAACTGCCCACTGCAAAAAGAACAATTGATGGACAGAATGCAGGACATACATTCACCCCAGTATAGAGATCTGGGCTTAAATCCATTGTTTTTTTGCTCACCATGCCATTCCAGTTTGAACCCAGCCATATGCAAATCCGTCTTGACCCTGTGCCTCATGGGAACAGACAAGCCCGAACTGCCAGGCCAGGTCCTCCTTGGACTGGAAACAAGCATCCTAAAACCAGTTTCAGGGTTTCTCCCATCACTTCACAGGTTCATCCAAACTCTGGGCAGCATGTGGAAAGACAGCACCAAAACATTCACTGAATGGACTGAAATGAACGACTAACAAAGTGAGCGGATTTGTGATTGGATGACACGTGCACTGTCGGCATCCAATCATCCAGCAGCTTACTTATCCAGCACACTTAGTTGAAACAAGCCCTGGACATGCACACCTGTCTCACTGCTGTCTTAATACAGAATAGTTAATGTGAGATATTGTGAAGGGGGAGGTGGGGAGGATAGCTACCCTATAGCTGCAAGGAGAATGTACAGCACAGCAGCTCACTGTTCAGGAGACATTCTTTTGTGATGCTGCGGTGGCATGCACAATGCGCCACACTACCCCTTATTTACAAAGTGACGCACATAAGCCAATGCGTCACTTTGTAAAGGCCTTTGCTACATTATACCTGCATCAAGTATAATGTAAGCAGGGTGGGCATTCCCCTGTAAAAAGCCTTGTAGATGTGGCACAGTGAAATGTCAGAGATTTCACAGCTCTACTTCTACTACTTGACTATGTCACAATCCTTATGCCTGCTTTCAAGAAGGCCTAAGGAGTGACACAAGGCTTTTCACATGGAATTCCCACATGTGTAATGACACATTACTGGAGTTGCGTCAGTTATCCGACACACTCCAGCAATGCATCATTTTTGTGCCACCAAATGCGTCAGGGTTCCTGATGTATCTGTAAATCCTTGCACCCTGAGCGCTGTATTGTAAATACAGCGCACTCATGGTGTTGTAAGACTGCTGGTATGAAAAGGAACGTGTCGCTGTTTTTTGCCCAGCGGTGCACCACTTTTTTATAAAAGAGGCCCTTAGTATCAGCGGCTGCAGTACGCCCCGATTCCATTGCACCGGCTGCACCAGTTATTCCTACACCCCTGCCAAGACCCCAGTAGGGAATCTCCAATAACAATGTTATTTGTGGAGGTGCGCTCCCCTTTCCTTTTGAAAGGGTAGCAGCCCTTAGTCCCACTAGAGTGACACTAGGAGGAGACCCAGATGATGAAGCATGTCACCATTGGTGAGTGATGGGAATCCGTCCTTTTATAGGATTTTTCCTTCTGTATTCTGTTTTTTGGTCACTATCTTTAGGTCTTTTGTGGTTCTAACAGCTTGTCTCGACCCGTGGATATTGTTGTGTGTGATGTCTTTCCCTTTATTAACGGAGGTTTGGTGCTGTGCTTGTCCTCCAATGACTGATACTTTCGTCAATTCTTGCTTCAGTTTTTCTTCTCATTCTCTGGCTGTAAATCCAGGGCTCATATACACTAGTGGCCAAGGGATAGTGAAAGATCCTGGCGTTGCACAGAACAAGTGCAGCAAATGAGCCAGCCACATTCCGTAGGAGAGTGGCAGGTAAGCGCAAGTGTCCTGTGATGCATTTTGAATCACACTGTCCCGAATCTATGACTAAAGCATTTACATAGAGCACAGCCCATTGAAATGACCTCGAAATGTGCAACAGGCATGCTGTTTTACTGCTAAATATTTATTTATTTATTTAATGAATTTATATGGCGCAACTGCTACCCGGAGGTTTCCTGGCGCCCTGGACCTGCACTAAGGGCCCGATTAGGATTGCGGTGAATGCGCATCCTCCGGGCCGGCGGAAGCCACCGCCGGCCCGGAGGATGCGGATTCACCGCTGCGGACACAGAAAAGACCCACCGCCAGATTAGGATGGCTGGGGGGGTTATGTTTCCGTCCGCCGCTTTTCCGCCACGGTCGCCTTCCGACCGCGGCGGAAAAGCTCTAATATGGCGGCGGTGTCTATCAGACACCACCAGTCATATTAGGACGCCGGCGGAGACATGCTTTTCCACGGCGGGTTTTCCGCCGTAGAAAAGCATGTGGTGGTTTGAGTATGGGGGCCCGTTGCGGGCCCCCAGGGGTGTTGGGTGGTGCACATGGGGGGTACCTATGGTACCCCCCTGCCTTTGCATGCACGAAGCGGCAGGCACCACGCGGTGCCTGCCGCTTCGTGCATGCAAATGAAAACATGCACATTTAACCTTGCGGCGGGTGCTGCTTGAAGCAGCATCCGCCGCAATGTTAAATATAGGGGATGTGACCGCCAGGGTGGCGGTCATATCCTAATTCCGAGGGAGGGAACGCCGCAGCCCCTGCGGACGGTCCCTCTACTTCGGGGGTGGCGGACGGATGCTGGTTCGTCCGCCATCCTAAGTTAGGAATATATATGGTACACAGACAATAACTTGTGGAAAACAGGCTTCATTGCATATTTATAATTTGAACATCACAAAAGTAAAGTGTCATGTTTGTCCTTTCCTTACTGCCTATATATACATTTGACCTATGCCTTTTAACGCACAGCTACTGTAACATGAAAAAACCTAAATTTAAAGGCATCTTTAATTTTCCTTCTCCTATGAGTACCTGAAAGGTTATTTTGGGAGTCCTGTAACACCTCCACACCCATACTTCCAGCACCACTAATAATACATAGTTGTAATGTTACTACAACATCCATGCTTTCCAGCTAACATTATCAGTTGACTTTAGCAGCCAACAATAAATGAGGATGTAGGGCCTGATTTAAAGTTTGGCTTTCAGAGGTTGACTCCTTAGTATGGCCGAGTACTTAACTCACTCCACACCAAGGGGCCTCTGCCTGCTGAATTTAGAGATGTCTGCCAGTCCAATGGACATCTCTTAACATTGGCTGGAACTGCTGTATCAGTTTGACAGACAGCTCCATCAACATGATGGTGCCATGGAGTCAAACTTTTAATATGTTTTTGTATTTACAGAAACAAAATGCCAAAGCTGGATTTTATTCTTTAAAATGCTAAACTAATGCAAAACTAATGAGGGGAGGCGTGCGACTCGGCGACCAAGATGGCCGCATCCTGAGAAGCCCCGCGCTGATGAGCAGCGCTCGCTCCTGAAGGGTCCGTTTCCCGGCAGCGTTTTGTCCCGTAAATGGAGGATTTCAATGTCGGAAGTAACCCCCAACAACAGGGTATGATTTCCGCTCCCTCCACACTGCCTTTTTGCTAATTTGGGACCGAAATGTTCATCCCTCGGTCCCGGCCGCCATTTTGTTTTTGTTTTCTACCGTTTCTTTTCGAAGCGTTTATTTTTCTTTGCTGCTTTACCATCATTTTCCTGCATTCCTAAGCGATATCTTCATGGACTTGCTGCCCCAGCTCATGGACTATGCTGCCCCGCTTGTGTCATTTCTGGCAACCTCATTTTTGAGACCTTCTTATTCACCTCAGCCTTTAAACTGCGTCATGGTTCTTTCTTCAGCTGATATGTCTCTCAGGGACCGCTGTACGCATTCAGGTCTACATTAGGGTGATTTGTTTGCCTTTTGCCTGCCTACTGGTGGTTCCCTCACGGCCCTCTGTTACAACTACCTTTGTTACAACTATCTTCTGGTCTAACTGGTGTTTCATGCCCTTGTATCTGCAATGGAGCTTCCTCATACCTCTAAGGTTCACGGCAATGCCTCCGCTTCACGCAAAGATGCTGCAGCTACTGCTAAACGCCTCAAAAAAGACCCCTCATCTCCTTCTAAGTCCCCACTTCCAGTTACGTTGGAGGACATTATGGAAGAATTGCGTCTCATACATCCCTTCATGGCGGATACTGCTACAACTCTCCAGAAACTTGATGAAAAATGGTCCAGTCTGGATTTGAGGTTAACTGATATGGAGCAAAAGGTCAGTGACGCTCAGGATGTTTTATCCAGGGTTGACAATCTTTCTAAGGAAGTTGTCCTGCTCCAAAAGACCTCCGAGGATTTGGAATATCGTAATCGGCATAACAATTTGTGCATTTATGGTATTCCGGAAGGTTCGGAAGGGTCAGACATTATCCAGCTCCTGAAGACTCAGGTCCTTCCCATTACTGGTCATCCTAAGCACTTGGATGTTAATTTTCAAAGGGCACACCGCCTTGGACCGAAAAACTCCTCTTCTACTGCAAAACCTAGAGGCATCATAGCTTATTTCCTTCTTTACTCCGACCTTATGGCTATCCTTCATGCTGCTAAACAGCATAAACAGCTGCTTTGGTCTGGACATAAAGTTTTTATCACGCAAGATGTCTCTGAACCAACGGCGGCTCGACGTAAGGAGGTTCTGGACTTGCGACATGCTCTCTGATCGATGAATGCTCGATATGGCCTCATCCATCCTTGTTTCTTCAAAGTGACCTACAAAGAAAGAACTTTCAGCTTCGACGATCCGGCTGATCTTCGTAAATTTATTCACACTCACAAAGAAGAATCCATGGAATTCAGCAAACCCTGAATTTAATGTTTTCATGTTTGTTTGTTAATGTTGTTCAACATCTACTCCCCTGTTATGCTGTTGTCGTTATTACATTCCTATTTTTTTTCGTTTTACAGGTTCCTCCTTTGTAGTCCTTGTTGAACGACTCCTCTTTGTGCTGCTCCGATTTTTGTACTGTGCCCTTCGTTTCGCTGCCCCTCCTTCCCACCTGTTTGGTAAGTTCCCTTCTTTTGTCTTAAATGGTTACTTGTGGTTTTTACGACCTTTCTGTTCTTCCCCTTTATTATTGCTTTTTATGTAACCATACATTTCTTCTTTCTTCTGCTCGTGCGGTTGTTTTGTTCTCGCTGCTCCCCCTCCCCCTTCATTGTCCTTCATTTGCTTGTTTTTTCATGGCTAAAGTCCTTTGGCTTTTCGTCATCCTCTCTCTCTCTTATTCTATTTCTCAGGAGTTAATTCCTCCCTCACTTCTCCTTCTTCCCCCTTTCCCTTTCCTCCCTTTTTTCTTCCTTCTTCCTCGCTCCTCTCCATTGATTTTCTCATTCTCTATGTCCCTTTCTCTAATTCCCTCCGCTTCTCTTTCCTTAATAATACTTTTTTCATTCTCTCCTTTTCCTTTTTGGCTTTTTTCTTGTTATTTCCTACAGTGGTAATGCATTGTCTCTCTTCTTTTTCTTTGTTCTCAAATTTTTGGTGGCTCCTTCATTTTCTCCTTCATTTCATCAAGCTACTTTCTATCTCTTTCTTTTCCGCTAGCTATCTTAACTTTTCCCATTTTCGCTCCTTTTTTTTTCTTAACTGTTATATGCTATATCTCTTTTCTTCTTTTCTTCTCCTATTACGAGAGGTGTTCCAAATATATCTTGGAATGTTAAGGGTCTCCAAAACCCTATTAAGAAACAATGTATTTTGTCTCATCTTGCTCGTCTGAAATGTCAAATTGCTTTATTGCAAGAAACGCATCTCTCTTCACAGGAATTATCTTTGTTGCGTAAACAATGGGTTGGAGAAGCCTACTGCTCTCCGGCTCTTAATCACAAAAATGGTGTTATTATTTTATTTCATAAATCTTTGTCTGTTCAAATACAAAATGAAATTTCTGATTCTAATGGTAGATGGTTGTTTCTAGATAGTATTGTTAATGATGTTCATCTTTCCCTTTGCAATGTATATGACCCCAATGGTGTTGACCTGTCCTTTTGGAATGAGTTTTCTTCCCCTATTTCTTCTAATGTGAGTGATGATCTGATTGTTGGGGGGGATTGTAACCAATTAATGGATCCTTTTTTGGATCGCAAATCTCAAGTACGATATGTCCCTAACAAAATGCAAAAGTCATTCCACAGGTCCATTTCCTCTAGAGGCCTTATTGATTCATGGAGAATATCCCATCCCCATTCTTTAGAATTTTCTTTTTTTTCTCCAGTACACACTACACATTCCCTACTGACTACATTTTTCTTTCACACCATGCTTTCCAATTTATGACTAACTCTGAAATAGGTTCCATTCTCATCTCCGATCATGCACCTGTTATTTTAGATATGGACTATCCTTCCCCCATCCCCATATCTCGCCAATGGCGTTTCAACAATTCACTACTGCTTGACCCCAATTTCAATGATCATTTTACACAATTCATGGATGAATTCTTCCATGATAACTTAGGTACATCTTCTGATTGCCATTTTATATGGGATGCATTCAAGGCTGCTGCCCGTGGTTGTGTTATTGACTTTGTCTCCCGTAAGAAGAAAAAGGCACTTTCTCAGGCTTCCTCTCTTCTCAAACAAATTAAAGACCTTGAACATCTTTATTTCACTACTAACTCTCCTGATTCACTATCCTCCCTTATTATGGCTAAGATGCAATTTAATAGGCACTCTTGGGATTCTGCTTCTAACCACCTTCTCAAATTCAATGCCAAGATGTACGGTGGTCATAATAAGGCTGGTAAATCGCTAGCGAATTACCTTAAAACCAAGAAGCAAAAGTCTAAGATTGTTGTCATTAAGGACTCTCAGGGATCTCCCCAATCCTCAGATGCTAAGATCCTTGAATGTTTTATTCAATATTACTCTTCCCTTTATACACCGGAACCAAATCCTTCTCCCGAACAATTAGACTCCTTCTTTCGATCTATTCCTAAACCCTCTAATTCCCTGGTTGATCTTTCTTCTCTTGATGTCCCTATTTCAGAAAAAGATATTATCACTGCGCTTTCTCTTCTCCCCAAGGATAAAACCCCTGGTCCGGATGGATTTACAGTGCGCTTTTTCCTTCATTTTAAGACTGTTTTGGTTCCACATTTGCTCCGTCTAATTAATCATTTCCTTGATACAGGCAAATCCAGAGGTTCTTTTACGCAGGCAATGCTCTACCTTCTTCCCAAAAAAGATAAGGATCCCTCCCTGTGTAAGAATTACAGACCTATTTCCCTTATAAATACTGATTGCAAAATGTATGCAAAAGTTCTGGCTATTCGCATCAATTCAATTATTCCTGATCTGGTCAATGTCTATCAATCTGGATTTGTTAAAGGTAGGTCTATAACGGATAATTCCAGAACCCTTCTCAATATCATTCACCTTGCTGCCAAAATGGATTCCCCTGTCGCCGCTATTACCTTGAATGCTGAGAAAGCATTTGATCGAGTCAATTGGGACTTTATGTTTGGAGCTCTTCGTTGGCATGGTTTTAGCCTCACCGTTCTCAGACACATTCAATTACTTTACTCTGATCCCAAAACTCCTATCTGGGTTATTGGCACTCAATCAGATTACTTCTCTCTCTCTTTTTATTTTGGCTTTAGAACTCTTCCTTGAGAAAATTAGACGGTCCCCTTCATATTCTGGTTTTATCTATAAGGATGTTGATATTAAATGTACTGCCTACGCCGATGATATCTTGCTTTATATCTCAAATCCCATTGATTCACTCCCTGCTTTTTTTCTTTACTTAATGATTATTCTTTGGTCTCTGGCTAGAAATTAAATATTGATAAATCGGAGGTCCTTCCCCTCAATCGGCTATGTCTTCCTTATATGTTCGTGGGCTCTGGTTTTGAATGGAATCCTAGATTTGTCAAGTGTTTGGGTGCTCTGTACGCCAATACCATTAGGAGACCATCAAAATTAATCACTCAGATATTCTTAAAAAACTCTCTTCTCTTATAGATCGCTGGACTCCCCTTTTCCTTTCATGGTGGGGTCGCTTATCAACTATTAAAATGATGTTGCTTCCTATCGTTAATGTTTACCTTTCCATGCTTCCTGTCTCTCTTCCCCAATACTTCTTTAAATCCATTAATAGCCTTTTTGTGAAATTTTTATGGAATAATCGTAAAGGTAGGGTCTCGCTTCTCTGTCTTCAACAACCTAAGAACCTAGGCGGTGTTAATTTTCCAAATATCTCACGTTTTCACTCCGCCTTTACCCTTAAACAGATCTGGCCTTTTCTTTCTGATTCGTCCTCCTCTCCTTCAACGGCTTGGAGCTCTTTGGAATTGGCTCAACTTACTCCCTTCTCCTTCCTTACAGCTTCCCTATTGCTACAGCTACCCGGCTATCTCAGCCTCCTCAAAAATTTCTAACCCCCATTTTCAAGCATTCTAAAGCCCTAACACTTCCACTTTTTCGTTCTTTTTCCTCTCCTTTTGAAATTCATTTGTACACTCCACTTTGGTACAACAAATCTCTCAAGATCAATAACAGAGCGCTCTTCTGGAAGGAATGGATCGATAAAGGAATCATTACCTATAAACATTTACTCACTAATGATTCCTTAAGAACCTTACAAGATCTGCGTGATTCCTTTGGTATTTCTAGAAAATACTCTTCACATTTTGAAATGATTACTCCTACCTTGTCCTCCATTATTTTACAGGACATTCCATCTTCCTCTGATATCTCCCTCCTCCCTTCTCCACCAGATTTCCATACTCGCTTTAGAGCCTCAGCTATTTACAGATTATTATCACATTCTCCTATTGATAGGCCCAAATCCAAATTGGAACTTGTGTGGGAACTGGATCTAGGTCAAATTTTTTCCATACACATTTGGGACTCCATTTGGTCTAAAATACATACAGTCTCCCGCTCAGCTAGTACCACACAGACTTTTTATTTTTTCTACAATAGGCTTTATTATACCCCCACTGACTTGTGTAAATTCAAATTATTAGACTCCAACAAGTGTTGGTCTTGTTCCAGCGACAATAGTGACCTATTACATATGTTTTTCTTTTGCCCTCAGGTTAAATTACTCTGGTCCAAGGTTTGGTCCACTCTTAATAATATATTATCCACTGATATTCCATTTGATATTGTTCATATTATTTTGGGCGGGCTGGCTCCCATATGGAACGTCCAATGTCATGTTCGTAACTTTATTGATCTTATTATTGCAATTACACTTCAAATTGTTACTACCAATTGGAAAGACACTACAAAAATTGTTTACAATGCTTGGTGGAATCTGTTATGTCATCACCACAGACTTGACCGTGCTTATGCCACATCTGTACCTCTTTTAATCAAAAGAGATATATTATGGTCTCCCTTAACGGAGTATCTATCTAGACATGCTCCCTGATTCCCCACTAATTTCTACTCTTTCTTTACTGACTATGTACTAAGTTTTGACAATAAGACTTTGTATTATTTGTAGCTTTCCTCTTTCTCTCTTTCCCCTCCTTTCTCCCCTTTTCTCTCTTTCTCCCCCATTTACAAAAAACACCTCATAAAAGCATTGTTCATTGGTACATGGTACTCCCCTTTTTTGGGGTATGTTTTCAATATACATTATTATTTTTGGATGCATTTTACTTATTTGATACTGTCTGTAGATGCAATGATGTTTTACGTTCATTATTTTCACTTAATAAAGCTTTTTAAACAAAAAAAAAATGCAACTAATGATGCCCCCATAAGGTGGGGATTATTTTGCAGTTTTCAGTGTCCCTTACCACCAGGTTTTACCCGGCAGTCAATCGGGCGGGTGGTAGAATGGCCTCCGATAGGTTTCGGCAGAGAATGTCAATGATGGAGACATAGTGGTCTCCATCGCTGAAATACTTAAAGTCTGCTTAATCTTCATTGCCTCACTTAGGTGATGATGCATTTGATATTGTCCAGCCACTGGATAATTCTCGTCTTTATTTCTAATGGCTCTGATGTGTTCCTGTATCCGTTCCTTAAATGGACAGAGAGTGCTGCTCACATATCAGGTTACACTGATAAAAATGAATGTTCAAAACATATATTGTATTACAGTTGCTGAATTGTTGTATAGGAAACCATTTATTTTAATTACATTGGATTGTAGAAGGCTTATCCTGTGATAAATGGTACACATTACAACAGCCGCATTTGTAGAAAGCCTATGGAAGTTGGAGTAGCCTTATGGCACTTATTTTGTAACTATGAAACTATGAAACCATTGTAATTCTAGACTTCAAAAAGCCCATAGGACAAAATGTGCTGCCTGATATACATGCATTGAAAGGAACAATTTTTCAACTTGTTGGTGACATACATTAAAACTACTGAAAGTTCCTGCACATATAGGAATGTTTATTATCACTACTGAGATAACTGTATCACTATCTACTTGTTTGCTCCAATGCCATTCGTTATACTGGTTGGACAGATATAACCTTGCGGTTGATGCTAGCATTACACCCTTTGGTAGCAGGGTGTTAGTTATTGATGCAGTAGTTTTACATTCACTGTTATTTGCTTCACTGCGTATAAAAATGTAACTCTGTATTTTAGGATATGCTGCAAATATTGAACCACTACTACTTTTTGTGACTGGGTGCATCACCTATGGTAGTGACAGGTTTGCACAGAGTTGTGATATTCGCTGTGAGAGAAGCGAATGATGGTATTTATATTTTCTTCCATTGCGTCCAATTTGGGACAGGTTCACGATATTTCCCTTGCAAAAGAGCAGATGCTGGGAATTTGCGGTTCACTCCACTCATCGATGCACCCAAAAACAGGCAATGTCAACAATCTACTTCCCCCTGACTGCTGTGGGTTGGGTGTTCCCCTGGAATATTGTTATTGGATTCTTGATGGCACAAATTAGCCTGACTACATATCGAAGCAGAAATATCGAAAGGTAAGTAGTTAGACATTTTCTATCCCTAACCCGTCATATATGGTAGTCCTGGGTGGTGAACTCCACTCCGTCAGCGGAGTTTGCGGAGTTTTCTGCACTCCGCGCTCCACAGAGCATGCGGAGCAGAGTTCTTTCCTCATTTGCGCTTGCCAATGTTAAGTTGGTGAGCGCAAGTAAGGAAAATCCAATGCTAGAGCTCCTCGCTGCAAGATTTCTCAACACGGCGGTCGCGAATGATTGCGACTTATCGCTTTGCCAAACCACCCATTCGCGTTGAGGAAGCTGCAGCTCAAGTAGAAAATCTATTCAAGTGGCAAAAGGAAGAAGCGCTCTCTTGCGCTGCGCATGGTGCACTTCGCTTTGATTTCCATCACGGGACAAACACCTGGCCCTAAAAATCTGCGTGAATGGCACTGCATAACTCACCTTGCTGCTCATGGAACTCAGCATAGCTTTGCAGAGTTTTTTGGTAACTTTGCAAAGTTCTGCGTAGCAGCCCCTCTTCTTGAGCTTTTGCAGGCCCCAGGGACTCCACCCTCAGCGACCGTAGTCATTTATTAAGGAATGAGAGGTGCGCAGTGACCTCCCTGAGTCTTTACTGGTCCGAGGGACCCAATTCGCTTTGGGCCATATTATTTTTAAAGGGAAGGGAGTGCGTGACCCTTAACCCTTTAAGGGCACGGGTGCCCCATCTGTATTTTTTAAGGGGAGGGCCACCCTCTTCCCTGATTTTGTATGGATCAATGTGAGTGCCCGATGCCCACCCTTGGCACTCACAAAACACATTGGTGGGAATTTTGGGGGGAGCCCTAGGGCCTCAACTGCCCACTGGTTGCCCTCATGCACCTATCCTGGGGGCAATAGGAGTTAGCATTGCTCATGCCGGCGAGAGCAGGTATTTTTCTCTGCTTCCTACTTGCAAGAGTACGCGCAGGAAAACAAATGTCTTCTCCCACCTGGCGGGAGCATTTTTGCAGCTCCTGCTGGGTGAGAGCATACAAGTTTCCCCTGTCTGGGCTCTTACAGCCAGGTGAAACAGCATCCCTGGAGTGAGCTACCTGGGACACAGTGAGTGAGCTGGACCTGGATGATGGGGTCCTTGGGCCCTTTCATGGCTTGGGGTAGGGGGACGCTCACCACCCTGCCCTTTAAATATATATGCCTACCCTAGGGCAAGGGGTCCTTAGGGTTTTTGCAGGCTCCTGGAGGGTGGCCCATGCTCCCTCGCTTTTTTAATATATTTTGCATCCCTGGAGGATAGGGTCTCCGGGGCCTTATGAGACTCGGGAAGGGGAGGCCGCAAAGACTTGGAACTCCCTTCCTACCCACCTCCGCCTGACCCAGGACCACCTCGCCTTCAGGAAGCAGCTCAAGACCTGGCTGTTCGAGCAGTAGCGGACCCCCTCCCCCCAGCGCCTTGAGACCCTCCGGGTGAGTAGTGCGCTATATAAATGCATTGATTGATTGATTGATTGATTGCTGTGCAATCCTGCTGTGCAACCCCACAGTGCATGCAATGCCAGTGCTGCAGTACCAGGTCCAAGTAGAAGGAGAAAATAAATTCAGCAGGAAGTCAGGAACCACATTAAATGATCAAAAATACTGCTAAATATATATAGTGCACAGTGCACTGTAAATGAACTATAATGTTCCATGCTGCATAGTTCAGCCGACCTTGTGTTATAATATTTCCACCACGCTCTTGTGCCTTAAGAATCAGTATGGTGTGCCATCAGTATGGTGTGCTATGCTTTAAGTTATAAAGCCGGTATAAGTGGCCTTTGTGCATCCAGCAGCTCTTCAGAGGGGGACTGATAGAGGCATTGAAACAATTTTAAGTGTCTTGTGATCCTGCCAAGTGATCACATAAATGGGATAATGCCAGGTGTGATTTCTAGCTCGTTATGCTGCACCTCACTGACCAGATCCGAAAGGTTGAAGCATGACTGGGGTTTCAGTCTGTGTTCCTATTTCGAGAGGACGTGGTTTAGCTGTTTAGACTTGTGTGCCCCTTGAGCTGGGCGGAAAGAGATTGTTAAATGTGGTGGTCCGTATTTTTAATGGAGCAGACAAAATATACTAAGATGCAATGTCATGTGTCAGAGCAAATACGAAAGGTTCATATTGATTTGAGCATTTCACCTGTAACAGAGCTTACTGTGTCACAAGAGGTAATGAAGAGGCTCACTGATGAAGCCAGACACTGTTGATTTATTTTTTTAGATTGCTTCCATTTTCATTTGAAGGGGACGTCACTATGCCATTTGAGCTGGATTGTCCTTTTTGGGGTGGGGTCAAATCTCCATTTTTATATTTTTGCTCTTTCTGTAATGGCACAGAGAGGCTACAACATGATAGAATGGAAAGTGTCCAAATAATTACTGGTTGTTCACATTAATTCCATTATTTTGAAACCATCTCTTAGTTCTTTATATGAATCGTCAAAGATGTGACGAAGGTATGCCCAAACATGAATTCCTCAGCTCACTGTGGCATAGAGACTCAATCCTCACCTCGCAGATGGGCCCTAAGACACACGCAAACTGTCTATGGTCCAGTGTGTCCTCTTTCAGAAAAGACAAGAGCTTTTTTTGCCCTCGTAGTCTGTTACTTCGTCTAACTAGTCTGTTACTTTTGGGATAGGGCTCACAGTTGATTTGCTGATGGTTGTATTGTCACTAATGAGCTAACAAATGATTAAATGAAATGTGTCTAAGTAACTACGAGCGATTCAGATTAATTCAAAGTCTCTTTTGTGTTGTCTGAAATATGATGCAGGAGCATGAATATAGGAGCAGGTGGTCTTTAGGAATGTTTGCAACTGAAGAGGGGAGTGATTGGAGACATAAACACTGCAGGATCCGTGAAATGTAGTCAGGTACAGACTGCACCCTGGGCATAGAGTACGGTAAGAGCATCCAACATGGTGGCGTCTAATGTACTCCTAAATAACACTGATTCACAAAACATGGGAGTATGTTTAGTTAATAAGTATTCACCCAGGTCTCATAGCACGTTAGTCGTTGATAGAAATGTGCTCCTATACTTTTCTGTTCCACTCAGTGCATTTCTTGGAAGTTCTGCATATTAATACAGTGCTTTGGGAGAAGATTCCTACGTTAATCATGTTTTTCCAATGCCAGGACTCTTGGTTATTCACTTAATTCCCTTATCCTTTAGCACATTTAGTTCCTTGTACGACTGGCGGACACCCAGCAACATCCTCATTCCACATTACCATGGTGCACATCTCAGCCAGCTCTGGTCTTCCAAGTAAAATGGAAACAAAATGCTGATTTTAATCTGGTATTCTGTTTCATAATTAATAAGTGAGTGGTGCCAGCTGGATAAGGTAGTGCTCAACCCGTGAGGCAGCTAATAGGATTCAAAGCACTAGCAGTGACGCAATGCACAATACATTACTGGTGCCACTGTGGGTTATGTAACAGACAAGCACTATTCTTATACAACACTACTGCTGCTTAATGGTATCTCAGTTATCTTAAATCTGTACTCTTTCATGGAGCAAACATCAGCTTATCAAACAAGCTGTCTGCATCAGCCTAATAATTCACAGGGGAAAGGTTTAGAGGAACACTACAGCTTGCTGCATTGCTATTGGCATTACATTCTGGTAATAGTAAATACATAATCAACTCATTATCAGTAATACTGTTATTTCGTTTCAGGTATATGAGGACTCAGTTATTTTATGGCATGCCTACTGTGCTACTAGTACACCAGATGCACACACTAGTGGCGTGTGACAATTACACCAGATGTACACACTAGGGGCCCTGCTCATCTGTTTGGCGTACTGCACGCAGTACTTTACCTGCTCCTGAGGACTCCAGCACCCACATTGCCCAGCGGCAGGTGGCTGCTTAAGTCACTGGGTTTGTGCCAGGCGACGCCTTTAAGCCGGACCAGGCCTCCGTAGCGTGGGAGCCCCTGCTT
Source organism: Lissotriton helveticus (assembly GCF_964261635.1). NCBI lineage: Eukaryota > Metazoa > Chordata > Amphibia > Caudata > Salamandridae > Lissotriton > Lissotriton helveticus. The sequence goes on along the minus strand of NC_136065.1, from coordinate 252,138,357 downwards.
ATCTGTTTGGTACTCTGCACGCAGCACTTTGCCTGCTCCTGAGGACTCCAGAGTCCACATTGCCCAGCGGCAGGAGCCGCTTACGTGAACGGGTTTGCGCCAGGCGGCGCTTTTAAGCCAGACCGGGCCACACCCTGACGATGCCCGGTCCAAGGGCGGGCCCATCTGCGTCCATCAGAGATTGGAGGAGGCTGAGCTGGGCCACCCCCCTAACATCGACGCTTCCGACATCCACTCTCAATGTTAATATGGGTAAGCGCAAGCAACCTTGCAGTCAGGATCAGGGAAGTGCAAGAGTCAAGGTGCCCAGGAACTATGCTTCCATTATATCATATTTGGCCTCCGCAGTGGGGGCATTAACCAAGGAAATTTTAAGTGCTGAGGTTGAATTGGGATTGAGTTCTGACTCTTCAAGGGACAATCCTACCTGCTATCTTCCCTCAAAACTCTGTTATCATCGAGTCAAGCGCCCTGGTTAGTGTGCAGGGTACATTGGAAGAGGGCTCCCTAATTAGTGTTAGCCTGCAATGAGGGGCAGAGGGAGCGACAAGGGAAGAGACCTTGAGAATGGATGCACCCTCGCTGAAGGCCCAATTTTCTAGACCGAGGGAAAAAAATGGGGAAAAGGAGTTCCATTAAACACGGACATTCAATGGCTGATACACCCACTAACCAAGTTGACGATTGGAACTCTCTCGTTCATTCATGGATGATGGAGGAGCATTGTATCTTACGATTGGAATCCATTTTTATGACTATTGCGAAAGACATTATAGACTCGCTTAGCACTCTAGTAAAGGGGGTAATGGGAAAATTAGAGCGCCTTGATTCTCAGCTAGGATGTTCAAAAAACAACTACGCACCATTTAGCAATCATGTCCCTACTCATGTACAAACGCAACTCATTGGAAATTAAAGGGAAGAGGGATTTGTTAACAAAAATAAAACTTTGACCAAGATTAGTTAGGATTCTATCCCTACAATTAACTCAGCTGTAGCCTTAGGGAGACCCGCAGTGGGTCCTAAACGTTATCACAGTGAGTCAATATCAAGGTGTGCACCCAATTATGGGCCCCCGCTTCAGGGTAGGACTCAGGGTAATCAAGAGGCCAATAGGGTGACAAATAGCTGTAGACTCAATTTGCCAACAGAAGCTACACCCTTACTTGCTATTCTCACAGGGGTCCCCCGCTTAGAGAGAACTGTCTGGAACATACTATGGAGCTTACACGTAAAACTAAACATTGGTGTGATCAACACTCTAGCAGCAGGGCCAGGATTTCCTCCCATATCTGGAGAGTGGGTTGGGTGGGCCATAGGCCTAAACAGGTAGCAGGCGACTGTATTGTCGTCAGCTTTGATAGTGCAGATATAGCAGGGCAGCTATTCCAGGTAGGCACTAAGGATGGGGAGGGGGTATCAGGGCCCTACCCCTGGTTTTTTTTATCCACCATCTGAGGGGGCACAGCTATTGGGTAGATCACACCGGGGTTTAGGCCTGCAGTAGATAGATAAGGGTGTCCTTCTGCCCAACCAAGTTCCAGTGTCCAAGTGCCTGATATGTCCGGCCGCAGCAACTCCACCTAAACTGTCAGCGATGCTCACCGAGATGGTAGAAGGCGAAAATAACCTGGCTTGCCAAAATAGCTTCCTGCCAGTAGCCAACTTAGATGAAAATAATTGACTGGAGCAGCCTCGTTGTGCTCAAAGCTCAATTAATGACACCGTTAGTGGACAGGGGACTGGCGAGAATGAATTATCTAACTGTAAGATTATTAGCTGGAATATAGAGGGTTTGAGAAGTAAAAAAGATGATTCTAGATTGCTTGACTGCATAAGAGAATATTATATATTTAGCTTGCAGGAGACCTGGGATCAGGAGACCAATTTCTGGGTGGATGGGTATAAATCCTATGGTGTGCCCTCACAAACTTCTTCGTCAGGTAGAGCAAAAGGGGGTCTCCTAATGTTAATTTCACTTAAATTGTCAGTAACCCATAGTAGAGTGGATGTTGGTTCTAATAACTGCTTGGCAATTGAATTTATTTCTACCGACACGTCAAAAATGCTGGTTGGCAATTTTTATAATGCTGGAGAAAATAGCTTTTTAAATGAACATTTGAGTGCTCTGAAATATTTTTTAGAGGAGTACAGATCAAAGCAAACCACTTATTATTCTATTATAATTATGGGAGATTTTAATATTCATTTATGTGATATGAATTGTCAGTTTGAAGATTTTTTAGGGCAGACGAATTGTCCATTCCTCATTTTGAGCACACACAGTGTGGGGAATGCTTGGAGAATCTTCTGGCGATAGCAGACCTTATAGAACCTAGTTCTAATGTAACAGAGGGGAGGATCCCTACTTTTAGAGCTCGTGGGCGGGATACCATAAGAGATTATATGTTCATCGCCCCCGTTTTACAACCTAATGTAATCCTTTACAATGCTAGGTGGTTCCATTTTAGTGATCATAATCCAGTCCTCCTGGTATTAGGCAGGGGCTGCGGTCTAAAGGTTAAGCAGGTAATGCAATGTACTGATACCTGTTTAAAAACATCGGATCAGGGACGGAGGCAAAAATGGACTAAAGTAATCCTGGATCTTTTTTTTTCAGGATCTCTGCGAGAAGGTTGATGTACAGCTCACCACCTGTCTTGATAAATCTAAACAGGGGACTGAGATATTCACAGCTTTTGAAGGGATTTGTGGACAAGTAGCGTTAGGCCTTTCTTTGCCCATTAGGATTCAGCTGCACTTGCTACCCCAGGTCTGTTTTGTCTGTAAAATATTAGTTTTTATTTTTGGGAAATACAGTGTCCCCAAACATAATCTTTTTATTTTCATCAAGTACTCATATGTACAAATGTTACATGGACAAATTCTCCTTCAGATGTTCAGGTATTACAATAAGTCCATGGCTGCTTACTATTACACTAAGGGTGCCTGTATTATGCCAAAGAGGCACACTATTATTTGAGGGCTTCCATTGTGCAAAGGATGGACATCATAGTGGCCACGATACCCACCATGAATCAGTGATGCCCATTATTTTTGCACAAGGGGGTCAAAAGTAGGCCAGTCGTTCTTTTATGCTGGCTGCCAATATGACCCAACTAGGCCAAAAACGCACAAACTAGGCAAGGATAACCATTACTACTGCATTGGCATCATTATACCATGAATGGATACAATCATTCCCGAGATAAACCTTTTATGCTGGGAGGCAACATACCCTTTTGGTGGTTCTTGACACCGGACATAGCTTCTAGGGAGCAACACTGTTTAACAATGGTTACACATACAGACACAAGTAAAAAGAACAGATGATGGACTGAGCAATGTAAACATTCACTCCCAGTCACAGATCTGGGTTTAATCCATTGTTTTTTTGCTCACCACACCACCCCAGTTTGGACCCAGCCATATGCAAATCAGTCTTGACCCTGCTACTCATGGGAACAGTTCAGCTCGAACCTCCAAGCCAAGTCCTCCCTGGACCAGAAACAAGCTTCCTGGGACAAGTTTATGGATATCACCCCTAAGCAGCCAGGCTAGCTTGAATCCAGTGGCACAGTAAGCACAGGACCCACGTCTGGGGATACCCTCCGACTTAGGGTGACACAACCAAAAATAACAGATGATGGACTGAATGCTGAACAATACAAACATTCACCCCCAAGCGCATGAGGCTTTAATTTTTTCAGCCCTGGATCCATACCCTGCTTTCCTCAGCATTTGGAGGATCATGCACCTACTAACGCATTTTCATTGTGACTCCGGGAGTCCCACACTTCAGTGAGTCAGCTCTGGTGAGAATTTAAAGTACTAGTGGCGTTCTTCCTTTATGGTGCATTGTACACACAAATGGTGCGACTGATAGAGCAGGGCTTCCAATATTGCCAGATACCTTGTGACTTAGCTAGATTGAGAGAGGATGCAGATGGTCATGTGGCAAATCCCATTGACTAACACAGTGCGTGCTTCAGGGTTGTCATGAGGCTGTGCCATTCGGTTGGCTTGATGTCTATCTAAGGGTCCTAAAATGAGCTGTGCTGTCTTATTTAATATGAACAGATTCTCTCAATGAGATACTGGTCATGGCTTCACCTCTGAGAGCTACTCTAAGGCTAATGGTGACCTGCTAGTAGCTCCAGAGCATATGGAGAACCCTGTTCCTAAAATATAGGACGGGGACTTATAGGGCTGCTACAGACTAAATACTATTGGAGTGGTTGGGCTAGTAGAGGGAACAGAAGGCGCTGAAATGGTTTGCTGCCTGCAATCATGGTTGTACCAAGAGGTGACACCACAAGCCCTGTCCAAGTTATATTCCATTGAAAGAGTACATAGGTTTCCAGCACACTCTGGTGCCCCCTGCCAGGCTCAATCCCACCACTTGTAGTGGCAAGACTATTACATTATCCAACATTAATGAGCATAGCTACATTCTATTAATGTAATGTATCGCTAAGAATCTGGAGAAAACACTTGAAATAGTTTCCTTGGAAGCACACAACCAATTCTAATAACCAACAATAGCCAATAATCCCTTGATTTACAACTAACTTTGGGTTCTGGAGCAACATGCTGCCCAGTGAAAAGTGTTTTAAAGTATCATCTGCGCTATTTAAAAGAGATTAAAGTGCAGAACATTATTGTGACAGGGCTCTAATACTGCACAAAACCCACACATCAGTTTACATTAAGGTGGAGCGTGACACAGTCATGACTTTTCCAGATTATCCTGCAGCAGTGGAATGGCAACTAGGCCCAGGCAAAATATAAATTATGCTTGCATAATTTGAGCAATTACAGGAATTTCATTTTATGCTTTTTATGCAAAATTAACAAAATACGGCCATTACACCACATCATGTAATTATGCAGCTGTATGTGGCAAAATATTATCACGGTTGCCCTGTAACAACCCAGACAATGATTGGCTATTCAACGTCTACATGGCACCGCTCGCCCACATCGCACGACGGCACAACCTCAACATCATCTCCTACGCCGACGTCACCCAGCTGATCCTCTCCCTTACCAAAGACCCCCACACCACCAAAACCAACCTCCATGAAGAAATGAAGGCCGTCGCCGACTGGATGGGGAACAACCGACTGCAACTAAACTCGGACAAGACAGAGGACCTCATCCTCGGATCCACCCCTTCGGACTGGGACAACTCCTGGTGGCCGACTGCACTAGGAACACCCCCAACTCCCACTGACCACGTACGCAACCTAGGTTTCATCCCTGACTCTACCCTCTCCATGACGAAGCAGGTCAACGCTGTCTCCTCCTCCTGCTTCAACACCCTCCGCATGCTTCGCAGGATCTTCAAATGGATCCCCACCGAAACGAGGACAGTCACCCAGGCCCTTGTCAGCAGCAGATTGGACTACGGAAACACACTCTACGCAGGAGCCCCGGCCAAACTCCTGAAATGGCTCAAACGCATCCAGAATGCCTCCCACGTCTGACCCTCGACATCCCTCGCCGCAGCCACATCACACCTCAACATAGAGACCAGCACTGGCTCCCTTCAAACTCCTCACCCACGCACACAAGGCCCTCCACAACACCGGACCAGCGGACCTCAACAGGCGACTCAGCCTCTACGCCCCCACCCGCCAGCTCCACTCTGCAGACCGCGCCCTCACCACCATCCCCCGCATCCAAAGAGTAACCGCCGGCGGCAGATCATTCTCCCACCGCACCGCCAAGACATGGAACACCCTCCCCACCTGCTTACGGCACACCTTCTGACCTTCTGACCTTCAAAAGACTTCTCAAGACCTGGCTCTTCGAACGGTAGCTGCTTCCCCCCTCCCCCAACGCCTTGAGACCCTCACGGGTATGTAGTGTGCTTTTACAAATGCTATGATTGATTTTCAATTTTTTTTATTTCGCATAATGTGTCCTCACATCAAAAATTGGTGTGAGGAAGCATTTTCTGCTAATATTTATCACTAAATTATGGATTTTCATTTTGCGGAAATATGCGTAATTTTGTATCAATTTCCTGAAATTTCATGTAACAACTCTAAGATGTCTGCAATTATCCTTCTTGGTGGTATAGAGGAAATAGGGGGAGATTTTCATCCTCTATATGTTACTGTTCCGAACGAACCTGAAGTTGATGGTCGACATTTATTACTGAACACCCGGGATTGAGTAGACCAATATGAAGCTGAGAAGGGGAACAAATCTCCAGGTTATCTACAACCACCAAATAGCAGTAGGAGGACTGCATCCAGGTTCTGGTGGGCCAAAATGCCATCTCAGAGTCAAGTGCGAGTCAGGAGAGAAGCTGCAGTGGTGGGAGTGCATCTAGGCAGTAGCTCTACTAGTGGCTTGATGGAGACATCACAGTATACTACTAGACAGGCCCAGACACTGATCATCTCTCACAGGAAAACACAGACAATCACTCCAATGTCTGTATGACTTGTAAGAAACTGCTATACGTGAACATTTTAAATCCATTGAGGTTGGTAGTTAGTAGCACTGCTGAAAATTATTTCTGTTATCTTTGATGGAAATGTGGAACATATAAGAGGCTACTGCAGAAGTGACCACATGGGACGACCTTGGGCGACTGATAGCCTCTCAATCCCTGACCCTATACAATGGAGGAAAGGTGATTGTTTGAGTATTTGTTCCCTTAACAGATGGATGGCCATTGCTTACCCGCCCGTGGTATTAGTTATGGAATTGTTTATGATCGACGGTTTGTGGATCCTGTCTGAATCCTAAAACATGTTTCAGATCTCAGACTTATTAGCAAGCTGGGTAATGAGGATACAGAGTGCATAGGAAAGCTATTATCATTGTCACTTTTAAGAGACACTTAAACCCCACCCCACCGTAGTACTTGCATGCCATGTAAAACTAAATATAAATTTCTTTTATGGAACAATTGGGGCATGAGTAATGCTATGAAAAGGACTAGAGGCTAGCTTTTAGGCACCTTTTTACCATTTCCTCATCCTTTGTAATAGAAGCCATAGTGTGGGTAAGACCGAGTGCTCCTTTTGAAGCTGATAAGGTGGAAAAGGATAAGGTGAGACAGTTTATTTTGGTAAATTTATAGGGTGAATTGGGTAGATAGAATCTTGCATAATGTCTATGCACCCAATATGGACCAAGTCATTAAAAAAACACTGTCCAGAACTATGGCACCTACAGTTCATTTGCCAATGATTAAAGGAGACTTCAGCAATATGTGTGATGGGATATTGGGCAGACCTCACCCACCTCTACCCATGTCTGTGTTGTGAGACACCAAGGACTGATTAGTAGAGAAAGCACATTCCCAATCCCTAGGTTTACTCATTTCTGTTCCACTAGTAGATCACCTTGAGAAAACTATATCAGAACATAACAACCACTTGCTGAATTTTTGATGGGAGAAGCTCAGATCTTCGATCCATAGTTGGATGTTGAATGCTAGCACATTTGAAGTCCCCCCTGCCGCCTCCCAGCTGCTCCTCCCTCGCCCCTCCCCTCCCCACTCTTCATTTATGGCAAAGTGCATGCGTACGCGCCGAATGTGCGCCGAAGGTGCGCAAAAGGCAAGCCCGTCTGCGCCCGTCCACGCCTGGACCGCACCCGGCGCCAGATCCCCTGGCCCCCGCAGCTGCCAGCCCACCCGCCGGATTTACGACACCGCCACCCTCAACGCACTCAACTCCGGCCGATTCCCCGGCTGCCACCGAGCCACCCCAGGATGCACCCATGGACCCTTCACCTGCCAATCCTGCAAGTTCTCCTGCACCCGGACCTGCACCGCACCCGCCAAGCCAAGCACCAGCAACAACCACCTGAAGTGCATCCTGCTCAACACCCGCTCCGTCCACAGACACGCCGTGGAACTCTGGAACCTCCTCGACTCCACATCTCCAGACGTTGCCTTCCTCACGGAAACATGGATGAACGCATCCTCAGCGCCCGACATCGCCATCGCCATCCCGGACGGATACAAGATCACCCGGAGGGACCGCGTCAACCAGACGGGAGGAGGCATCGCCATCATCCACAAGAACACCATCCGCAGCACGACCAACACCGACGACACCCTCACAGCCGCCGAACACCTGCATTTCCAGATACACATCGACCCCAAGACCACCCTCAGAGGCACCCTCATCTACAGTCCCCTGGGACCACGCACACAATTCAGCGAAGACATCGCAGACTTCATCAGCCCGCACACCCTCCCCTCCGCTGACTACATCCTCCTAGGGGACCTCAACTTCCACCTGGAGAACAACAACGACCGCAACACCACCACCCTGCTGGACAACCTCGCCAACCTCGGACTCCAGCAACTGGTGACCTCCCCCGCCCCACTACGCCAGCCACACGCTTGACCCCGTCTTCTCCTCCAGCAAGGACATCTCCTTCAGCCACGCCACCAGACTCCACTGGACAGACCACAGCTGCGTCCACTTCAGCTTCAGAAGAACCACGACCCACCACCACCCGCAACAGGTTCCCCGCAGAAGCTGGAACGATATCACAGCTGACCAGCTCGCCACATCCCTGAGCCAGAACCCTCCCGCCAGCTCAGCGAACCCCAACCAAGCTGCCAACAACCTTACAAGGTGGATCAGCAACTGCGCAGACGACCTCGCTCCACTGAAGACCCCCCCCGTCAGACCCGGCAACAAGAAAGCATCCTGGTTCACCGACGAACTCAGGAGCTCCAAGAAGAACTGCCGAGCCCTAGAGAAAGCCTGGCGCAGAGACTCGACACCAGACAACATGACCACCCTCAAGCTCGCAACTCGAAAACACCACCAGCTGATCCACACCACCAAGAAAACCGCATTCAAGGAGCGCCTAGAAATCAACGCCCACAACAGCAAACAACTCTTCATCATCGTCAAAGAGCTCTCGAACCCTAGCGCCGGAAACAACGACATCACCCCATCGAAGAACTCTGCAACTCGCTCCCCTCGTTCTTCCACAGCAAGATCGCAGACATACACAACAGTTTCAGCTCACAGCCGATGCACCCCACGAACGCACCGAAGCCCCCCACCTCCACCCTCCGTGCCTGGACACCAGTCAACACCAAAGACACCATCCGCACGATGAACTCCATCCACTCCGGATCCCCAACCGACCCCTGCCCTCGCCACGTCTTCAACAAGGCCGACTACATCATCGCACCCCATCTCCGGGACATCATCAACGCCTCCTTCAACACCGCCACCTTCCCAGAGAGCTGGAAACACGCCGAACTCAGCGCCCTACTGAAGAAACCATCAGCGGACCCCACCGACCTCAAGAACTACCGCCCCATCTCGCTCCTTCCTTTTCCGGCCAAAGTCATCGAGAAGACAGTCAACAGACAGCTGGCCGCCTTCCTCGAGACGAATGGATCCCTCGATCACTCACAGTCCGGCTTCCGGGCCAACCACAGCACCGAGACCGCCCTCATCGCAGCCACCGACGACATCCGAGCCCTGCTCGACAACGGGGAAACGGTGGCCCTCATCCTCCTGGACCTCTCCGCGGCGTTCGACACGGTCTGCCACCGCACCTTAGTACAGCGCCTGCACAACATCGGAATCCAGGAGAAGGCACTGGAGTGGATCATCTCGTTCCTCGCCAGAAGAACCCAGAGAGTCCGCCTCCCCCCGTTCAGATCCAAGGCCACCGAAGTCATCTGCGACTTTCCACAAGGATCTTCACTCAGCCCCACGCTGTTCAGCATCTACATGAGCCCCCTCGCTGCCATCGCACGCCAACACAACCTCAACATCATCTCCTACGCCGACGGCACCCAGCTGATCCTCTCTCTCACCAACGACACCGCCAGAACCAACCTACACGAAGGGATGAAAGACGTAGCCGAGTGGATGACGAACAGCCGCCTGAAACTGAACTCAGATAAGACGGAAGTCCTCATCCTGGCATCATCACCATCCGCCTGGGATGACTCCTGGTGGCCCCCTGCCCTCGGCAGCGTGCCCAAACCAACGGACCACGCACGAAACCTGGGCTTCATCCTGGACTCCTCCCTCTCGATGACCAGACAAGTCAACGCTGTCTCCTCATCATGCTTCAACATCCTACGCATGCTCCGGAAGATCTTCCGGTGGATCCCCACTGAAACCAGGAAGACGGTCACCCAGGCCCTCGTCACCAGTCGACTGGACTACGAGAACACCATTTACGCCGGAACCACAGCCAAACTCCAGAAAAGACTCCAGCGCATTCAGAACGCCTCAGCATGACTCATCATGGACATCCCCCGACACAGCCACATCTCCGGACACCTGAGAGACCTGCACTGGCTCCCCGTCAGCAAGAGGGTCACGTTCTGACTCCTCACCCACGCACACAAAGCTCTCCACAACCAAGGCCCCAGATACCTCAACGACCGCCTGACCTTCTACACCCCCACTCGCCAACTCCGATCGACCACCCACGCCCTCGCCGCCGGTCCTCGCATCCGAAGAGCCACAACGGGAGGAAGATCCTTCTCCTACCTGGCTGCCAAGACGTGGAACTCCCTCCCCATCCACCTCCGTCTGACCCAAGACCACCTCACCTTCAGGAAGCAACTCAAGACCTGGCTATTCGAGCAGTAGAGGACCACCCAAGCGCCTTGAGACCCTCCGGGTGAGTAGCGCGCTAAATAAATGCTTTGATTGATTGATTGATTGATTGATTGCATTCATAAGCACAAAAGGTGATGCAGTCCAACACTACTTTACAGAGAATCCAGGTACAGCAACTCATATCTTGATGTAATTGGAAGCTTTTAAGTTGGTCATTCGGAGACGCTGATTAGGACCTCTTTTAGAGTAAAAAAATGAGTTACATCATAAATTAGAGACCCTTTAAATGAGACTAAGGGCCAGATGTAGGTAATTTCCATTTACCGATTCTAAAATACCGACTCATACCGAATCGGTATTTCAGAATCGGAAAATGGTATGTAGCAAAAAAATCGGTAAAACTTACAGATTCGGAATGACTCGGTATTACAAATCCGAATCGGTAAAACCCATGCATTCGTATGGGCCTCCTGGCCATAGGAATGAATGGGATTAACTAAATCGGAATTTACCGATTTGGAATTTACCGATTCGGAATTTACCGAATCGGTAAAATCCGAATCGGTAGTTTGAAAAATGACATGTGAGCCTGACAACCAATCAGGGACACCCTACACACCCCACAACCAAGGGCCTGAGATTCCAACCAATCGGATTGATGCACCCCTCCCCAGTACCTGGGAGTGGCCACACCCATGCAGGTGAACACCAACAGAACAAACAATTGAGCTGAGGTGAGAGGAGCTGAGTATCCACAGGGAAGCAGTGCTACAGAATGGAGACTCATGAAGGGCAAAAGGATGCTGGGAAGAGAAAAAGGAAGATCAAGTTCAGTCCAGAAGAACTACAGGTGGCTGTAGAAGAAATAGTAAGCCACTACAGCCAGATTTTCGGGAGGCAGTCTCTGCATGTTGCAGAGACTGTGAAGAGGAACATATGGCTTGGCATGCAGGGCAAAGTGAATGCCATTGGTGTGACCTACCGGGAGATTGAGGACATCAAAAAGCGGTGGTTTGACCTGCGCATCGTAACAAAGAAAAAAATTGCAGCACAAAAAAAGGATGCTGGTGAGACACTGTAGGTGGCAGGAGCAAAGCACCAAAGCTGACTGCGATGGAGGAGCTTGTGGAAACCACCATGGAGCCAGAATGCATCCATGGGATAGGAGACCTGGACAGTACTGCAAAAGCTACAAAGAAACAACGTAAGAGGCATGTACCCTAATCCACAACCATTAACCTGACCCCGTACCCCACTGTGTAGAATCATCACACTGCATAACAGCTCAGACTTGGGGGCAGCAATGCATCATGGTAGACGTAGTCATGAATACACTGATGCAAAACATACACCACACGACTCTGCAAGGCATGCCGCGCACATCACCAAACACATATTGTGCACTGGGCAAAGTTGTGTAAACAATTTATTTAGTAACTACACACAGATGAACAACAACATTGACCCTATGTCAATTTCATTCCACAGGAGAGTCCTCACGCAGTTCTGCACCAGCAAGGGAGGAGAGGGCACCAGCAACTATGAGAAGGGAGAAAGAGAAGAAACAAACAGGTCACAGCACTGTAGAAGGAGGCAACAACACCACCCAGGAAGCCTCATCACCAGAGCGAGCCTCAACACCTGTCCCACTTTCACCTTTGTGGTTTGGATCTCCTGATTTGTCTAGCACACCGCGTACACCCATAGTAATGTCCAAGGTGTCCATGCAGGGATGGGCAAGTAGGCATGAGGAGCCCCCTCAGAGGATCCTGCAAACCTCTGATTCGGAGGATGAGGATGTTGTACCTCAAACAAATGCACCTGTGGCTGACAAGGCAAGACCACAGATTGCAGCAGGCGCTGCGCGCACCAGTGTCCTTGGCAGGAGGGCACGTGAGGGTGGCGAGGGGCAGGAAGGGGGAGAGCGTCTTCTGTGGCCTGGAGGGCACAATGGTCAAAGTACAGCGCTTGCAGGCCAAAGCACTCTTAGCCGTGCATAGGCAGGTTCACTGTATGAACATTAAAATGACCAACATGGACAAGGGAATTGGCCACATAGCATCTAGTTTGGAGGCAATATCAAAGGGGATAACGGACATCTCCACATACATGGGTGTACTGTCGGATAAGTTGGACAGGGATCATCTACAGCGTGGCAGGGATCGGCAGTATATGCACCAGCAAACAAAGGCAATGAACAGATTTGCTTCAAGTACGTCACTACTGTGCCGACGATCTATATCCATGCAGGATGCAATTGTGCACTGCTGCGCAGACTTGACACGGAGCATGGGAAGAGTGACCTCTGCGATGGAGCAGATGCTCAACACAAACACAGGCAATGCTGGTGACACGGGTGTGGAGGAGACAGAGGGGTCAACCAGCAGGAGTGGCTCCAGCACACCTGTACCGGAGGTGCACAGGAGCAGCAGGCGCAGCCATGCCGAGTCAGGCCCCAGCAGAGAATCAGAAAGCCAGGCACATCAATCACGCAATGTAGTGCGTGGACGTAAGCACTGACCTATGCTGTAGATCAATACAACTGCACACAGTGAGGGCAACTGAGCAGGAGCAGCCAGGGACATAGACTTTGATGTATAATGCCTTTTCCCATGTGACAATGATGATGTAGTGAATATTAAACTACACTTGTCAAACACTATACCTGTCTATGTGTCATACATTACCTGGAAATATCGACGTGTCATTTCTGTCCGTCTCAATCTTCCATCTATTGCTGCTGGTCCTGTTGCCTGGGGGCCTGCATGTTCTTGGTCATCATCAATGTCCTCGTGATATGTCACCTCCACCTCTGTTCCTTTCTTGGTGGCAAGATTGTGCAAAATGGTCACTATTATCTTGCAACACAGGATGGGGGTGTACTGCCGAGCACCTCCACTCTTGTGGAGGCAGCGGAACCTGCTCTTGAGGAGTCCAAATGTTCGCTCAACTACGTTGCGATTTGACCTGTGTGCCACATTGTATCGCCTTTCGGCTCTGTTTGTTGGGTTGAGGTACGGTGTGAGCACAAAGGAACGCAGGGCATATGCACTATCGCCTGGGACGGAATGGGAGGTACATGAGTTACAATCACATTACACTTTCATCTGCCATTCATTACAGGGTGTGTTACACTTCTTTACCTAGCAGATATCCATCTCCAAAATCTCCAGCAAGAAGCCGTGTGTATATTCCGCTGTTCTGGAAAATGTAGGAGTCATGCGTGCTCCCAGGAAATTTGGCCACTATGTCTGTGATGATGTTGCCAGCATTGCATATCACCTGCACATTGATGGAGTGCGTAGAATTACGATTTCTGTAGATGTGTTCAGTGGCTGCAGGTGGGCATAGTGGAATGTGGGTGCCATCTATGCAGCCTATCACATGCGGGAAGTGTGCCAGTCCATAGAAATCTGTTTTTGTTTTGGCAAGTTCCACAGGTGTGTCAGGGAACCGGATGTAATGTTCCATTCTCTGTGTCATGGCATCCAGAAACTTCCTGAAAAAACGGGACAGGCAGCTCTGGGATACACCACCTACTGCAGCTATCACACTCTGGTAGCTCCCAGAGGCAAGCAGGTGTAAGCTACACAGCACCTGCACATGGGGTGGGATGCGTGGGCCCTGGGAGTTAGGTGATCCAGGTATGGGTGGAGGTCCCCAATTAAGTCCAAGATGGTTCTGGGGTGTAGCCTGTACCTCTGAAGTATCTCAGGCTCAGTCAATTGGAACAGGGTGATCCTCTGCCTGTACACCTTATCCATACCCTTAGACCTGCAGCCTGTAGCCTTCGCCTCCTCGCAATCACATAGAATGCCGCCATTCTTGCAACACTGTTGCATTATGGGGCTTTTTTATAGCCTGCACCTGTGTACCACCTGCTTCCAGTCCATGGTAAATACCGACTCTTAAATACCGAATTTCATTGAATTCGGTATTTTCTTCCTTTCCTACATCTCGATAGACATATTTTCCGATTTCTTATTTACCGATTCGGAAAATAAGAAGTCGGTAAATTAGAAATCGCTATTTACCGATTCGGAAAATATGTACTCTGTAAATACAGAATCGGTATTTTACAGACTCATATTTTCCGATTCGGTAAATTATTGTCTCCTACATCTCATTTTCAAAAGACCGGTCGGTAACGGCCGATTTTACCGAATTCGGGCCGTTACCGACCGGTATTCGCCTACCTACATCTGGCCCTATGAGAATTAGAAAATGCACTGCCCAGCATTTGAGGAAACCAGAAGGAAAGGGTAAAAAGAGGTGTGTGCATGCCCAAACAATTGAAAGGCTGAGTTACTTTGAATATAATATGTACATGACAAAGCTGCACACACAAGGGTATTAGATAGGCCAACTATTAGCTTGATCAGATTTGACACCAGGAGCTCCCTATAGTATGCTTCCAAACCTCATAAGGGGAAGTGGTAAATACTCCTCAAGAGACAAACAAGGTGTTCATAGGTAAAAACAATATGCTTTCTGGGCTGTCTAAGAAATAAAAACAAAAAATATCGGATTTTATAGATTATAGATTATAACGTGAATTTAACAAAACATATTGGCTCAGCTTTGTCTCCTCTTCTTTTTAACATGTATCTGCAACCATTAGTGGCAGCATTAGCCGCTATGGACTGTCAAGTATTTAATTATGCAGATGATACCCAACTTATTCTGCAAATTAATAGCTCTCCGCAAGCTCAGTCTTGCGCCCAGAACATCCTCAGACACACACTGTGAATTGGATGACAGCCAACTCATTAAAAGTTAACCCGGACAAGACTGAGATCCTTGTAATCTCTCCTAAGGGGAACCCCTGGAACGACCTCTTTTGGCCACAGAAGGTTGGCATTGCCCTTAGGCCAGCACCTGTCGTTAAAAGCCTGGGCCAACCCTTCCTTGACCAATCAAGTGTCCTCGTGGTTGGCACCTGCCTGGATCTAATGCGACATTTGCGGAAGCTGGCCGTCCTGCTCTCACCTACCACTCAAAAAATGATTGCATCTGCCACAATCGTGTCCAGATTAGACCATGGCAATGCTTTGTATAACGGCCTCCCTGAGAAACTAATCAGCAAGATGCAGGTGATCTTGTACGATGCAGCTAGGCTGATTTTTAGGCTGTCTACATGGGCTCATGCCACCCCTTTGCTGCATAGGCTACATTGGCTCCCTGTTATACAGAGACCCACGTTTAAGGGTCTCTGCATTGCCCATAAAGCCATTTTTGGCCAGGTGCCAGGCTACATTAAAGAGAGTCTGGTGAATTATGTTCCGGAACTCACATTGCGATCATCCACGGCAGGGCTTCTGGCCCTCCCAAGAGCCAAATTGGCATCGAAAGGTGGCATTCTCTGTTCTAATTCCCCGAATCTGGAATGAATTTCCGGAGAACCTTCGGAAGTATTCTGCCCTCCTCTCCTTTAGGAAAAGTCTTAAGACTTATTTGTTAAGGGAAGCCCTGGCTACAGTATAATACACTGGCCTATGTGTTTCTGGGATTTCAGTGGCTACCTGAGCTTTCTCTACAAGCACTAAGAGACCTGCAGGTGATTACGTGCTATATGAGCTACAATTAACAATAACAATAACAAAATGCAGATCTGCTGGTACACAAACCTTTTGGCATGTACTCGATGAATCAGAAAGGCCACCTGCCTCCTAGACCAGTGAGGCACCGATCATCTCTGTCCTGAAACCTGGAAAGGAGCAGTTGAATATGATGTGAAATTGAATAGGATCCTTAGTCAATGTTAAAGATTGTCTTTAAGATATTAGGCTGGGTGATGCCAGGCCTAATCCTTCATATTGCTACTGTTTATGGTCATCTAAACCAAAGTGGCTTCGGGCTGTGACACTCGACTTTGCTGAACATCAGGAGACTTTTCATGTATTAGAAATGACTTCTCTGACAGAGCCCCTACTTATGATTGTGGCTATAGACATGGTGAAGCTTTGGCTCGGAAGACGCAGGCAGTGCCAGATTCTCCCTGAAGATAAGGACTCGCTGAGAGTCTGGAGAAGGAGTATGCCAGGTACAAACAGCAGGAACTCACCTAGTTGCTTGCACCGAAGTATATTATCGCCTGAGTTAAATTGCACCATGTCCGCCGACGCGCTGCAGAGTCGCGAGGCTGCGGCAAACAAAATGTTTGATGATTTCCCCATTGGGGAAGTAACAAGCGGTGCACAAACAAACTAGAAAAGTTTATGCGATCAGAACAATCAAAGTGGTGGGAGCACAAATCCCTGTCACTGACTCACTATACCTCGAGGTGGGAAGGATCCCCAGAGGTTTGAGAATTATGTTGGCCCCGAGTTACGAAAAACCTGACCCGCACATGCTGGCTGAGTGGGCAGACTGCAACCTACAATCCTCACGGAAGCTAGTACAGATTCTTTTAAAGTATGCAGTCAGTGACCGGGCAGCTCCTCCAGTGGAAATCGATTAAACAAATAAAGAGGTTGGTAAAATGGAAGCCACGGTTGGTATTCAAAAATTCCGTAATGACGTGCTTATACGTCTACAGAAGGAGGAGGAAGTTATAAAGAAGCGCAAGGCTTTCAAATTTCAGCGCAACAAGTGTGACTACGAGCATGGGAGCATGTTCACATTCGCAAAGAAGTATGATTCTGTGAAAGCAGACAATAAGGATGGCATCCCCTCCAGATCACAGCTAAATGCAAGTGGAAATGCGCCGACACCCGGTCTCAGCTCAGCGTTGGAGAGCAAATCGGAGAGTGACCAGCCCAGATCCGAGGGCAGGTTGGGGTTTCAAAAACTGTCGCTTGCACAAGAAGTAGATGACCTCCACCTAGACAGGAGGCAAATGCTGTGTCCCCGTGTGCAAAATGTAAAAACAAACATGGCTGGAACCCAAAGCGAAGGGCAAGACGCCAGCAACATCGCAAACAGCAAAACAAACAAAAAGCCAGCCAACAGGGGATGGAGGCGCAAGTAGGGACGGCAACATCAGGCATGATCAATCTGACTGAAATAATATTGAGTGAGGATGAAAGAAATATATTGGCTCTTGGATTATCATTCAGTCCAAAATCTAACTTTGATTACGCTGAAACACTTGTGGATATGTACAAATGTATTCGCAAGCTGAAACTGCGCAAATACCATCTAATACAAGGCGTAGACAAGTGTAAGACAAATGAAGCAGTACCAAGGCAAACTGGCAGTCCATCTATCCTGACTGCAGGGGACGTGGAAGCTTTGAGAGATCTCGAACAACTTCACAATGAATGTGAGGTTGAAGCCAGTCATGCTAACTTACAATTGGGAGGTACGGTAAAAACCCCATTCAGAGCCAAATCAACCTTCTGTCCAATCATGTTAAAGGATAATTTAGATCTATTTAATGACAAGGAAACACATGAACTAAAAAACTATATTCTGCAACAGCGAGTACTCCAAAAAAGTACAATAAACAGGACAATCTTTATTATCAGTTAATGAAGAAACTACAAGCTGACGACAAAATAATTATTTGTCAATCTGATACGGGACGCAATGCGGTGTGGTGGCCATGGGACCTGTATATGGAAGACGCCCTAAAACATCTTAATGATAAAGATTGCTATAAAAGGAGCACCATACAGGCAGTTAAGAGTTCATGGACTGATCTTTATAGCAAATTGCTAGCATGGAAATCAGCAGGACTTTTGAGCATTGATGAATTCAAATTTTTGAAAATTGATCACCCGGTTATCCCTGTGATATATTTCATACCTAAGATTCATAAAGGGTTGTCCAATTATTCAGCCCGAGGAAGCCTGATGGAGAATTTTTCATGCTCCGTGGATATTTTCCTTCAAGAGCACGTGATAACCTTAACTACTGGTTATTTTTTAAGAAAGATACGCAAAGTAAAGTGGGAGGAGGATTGTATACTTATCTCCCTTGATGTTACAGCCTTATACACCAGTATACGCCATCATGATAGAGTCAAGGCTGTTGAGCACCATTTGAACACCAGACTGATGTATTTGTACATGCACAATAGAATGTTAAGCACTATGATTTCAACATGTCTTGAAAATATTCTTTTCCTGTTTCAAAATCAAGTGTTCCATCAGACAAGGGGAGTTGCCATGGGCATGTTTTTCACCAAGTTATGCCTGTTTGCACATGGGGATCTGGGAGGAACAGGTCCTCATGGCATCATATGGTGAAACAGTTCAGAAACATGTTGTGTGTTGGTATAGATATAGCGATGATCTGTTCTTAATTTGGAAAGGCGGAGAGAACATGCCAGACATTTTATTGAACGGATCAATGCCAACAACCTTAATCTTAAATTCACGGCTCAAATGAATAAGGAATACATCTATTTTTTAGACGTAGAAGTTTATGTAAAGGACAACAATTTGGAAACAAGACTGGATAGAAAACCCGTGGCAGGGTACACTGTGCTGCATGTGTCTAGCTATCATACTATCTTATACTCTTATACTCTTATCCACAGCATTCCCTACGGGCAAATGCTGCGGATAGGCAGGATTTGCAGCACAGATTCTGATTGTCTCAAGGCCCAACAAAAGAGCAAGGATAGATTTAGAGCAAGAGGTTACTCAGAAGCGATACTCGATAAAGCCATGGAGAAAACTAGCAAAACTGAGAGGTCAGCGGCATTAGTAAGTAAATCAGCCCTAGAAGTGTCCATTAGTGATCTATCTGAGCAGCCTACACATCTAATTCTAACTTTCAGCAAGCAACATAAACCCCTGCATAAAATCATAAATAAAAATTGGGCCTTGATTCAAAATGATCCAATTTTAGGAAGCCAACTGACTAATTCTCATAATATCACTTTTAGGAGAGCTCGCTCTCCGAACAACTCATTAGTGAGCAGCAGTCCTGAGGTAAGGCATGTCAAAACCTGGCTTAGTGCCCGAAATGGATTTTTTTAATGTACCTCCTGGAGGGCTTGCAAATACAGGATTAATAAGTCCTCATATGCTACGCCCTTCCAATGTAATCCAGTGGCAATCACAAAAATGCTCAGTTGTAAAACCGAGTTTGCAGTGTATGTGCTGGAGTGTTCTTGTGGCCTGCAGGACGTGGGAAGTACTAACTTGCAGGTTCACTAATGAATCCTCCAGCACATATGAGCCATCACTAACAACGATGTGACCTACCCCGTTGCCAGACATTTTAAAGATTTTCAAGACAATGAGTTAAAGAATTTTAGGTACAATGTCGTGGATACAGTCCTTCCATTGAGAAGGGGCGGCAACCGGGAAGCTCTGTTAAGGAGATTGGAAAACCAGGTACATACTGGAGTTG
Source organism: Lissotriton helveticus (assembly GCF_964261635.1). NCBI lineage: Eukaryota > Metazoa > Chordata > Amphibia > Caudata > Salamandridae > Lissotriton > Lissotriton helveticus. Next base: position 252,118,468 of record NC_136065.1, on the reverse strand, counting down.
GACAGCAAAATGCCTAATGGCCTCAACTCCAGTGAGGATTTTTTTACATGCCTTTAATATGTTCCGACCTCCATCCTTTTATTCCTATGTCTATTCTGGTTTATAAAATTGATAGTTTTCTGCAGCCTATATTGTTTTTAGCTTTCACAGAATGTAGATAAAAATTAATTCACACATTCACTTTATAAATCATGGCTGTGATTTATTTGGGGTTATCTTTATTTGCACATTTAGCACTAGCACTTTATGCAGTAGTTGGCAGAGGACGTCGGGCCCACTTTGGCAGTATTAACAATTGACACATTTGATATGAACTAGCTGATGAATATAGGCATATATGATTAACTAACTGATATTGACCGTGTTCTGTGTAAATGAAATTTGTTATCACAAACTAAGGTCATTTTTATCATGTTATTTTAATCGTTTTTTATCACTTTTTACAGTTTAGTGATATTTTAAGTATTTATTTATATATTAACATATTTATAAATACTTATACAATCTATTGCATATTTGATATAATTAATCAATATTAGTGTGTATTTAGACAGTGATTCTAAGCATAAGATGTGAAAACAGACTAGTATCATGTACTTTGTCTATATCCATGATGTACCTCACAACTCAGTCATGTGATCAATATTTGCACTTTAAATGTGTGAAAGCACCCCACTTGTGCGTCATGTGATCAAGGCCTTTTGTAGACTGACCTGGGTAATGGCAGAGGTTTGAAAAAACTGAATCGGACAGTGCACAAACAGCATCATCTTAAGGAAAATTATAACCTAACACAATATGCAAATTTGATGAAGAAACTGTCCGAGAATCAGGAAGTAATAATCAATAAATCAGACAAGGGAGGAAATATTGTCTTGTGGTCGAAAAAAGAATACATTAAGGAAGCAATGAGACAATCGAGCAATGAACAATGCTATATGAGATCAAACGGAACTGAATACAAGAAAGTGAAAGACGCCTTAAAAAATTGTTGTACCAATACAAAAGGGATGGTTTGATTTCATCTACAGATTTTAATTACCTTCATATTGAAAATCCGGTAATTCCCATTTTATATTTAATCCCACAGGTGCATAAATTGGTCTCCCCGACACCAGGTAGACCGATCATTTCCGTGATCAAAAGCGTTGCTGAACATATTTCCCAGTATATTGACTACTACTTACAAGACTTTGTCAAGAGCCTTCCAAGCTATGTGAAAGACACTGGGGATGTCTTGAACAAACTTAATACCAACAAATGGGAAGACGGCTGGTGTCTATTGACATTCGACATCGAGTCGTTATACACCAACATCAACCATGAAGCAGGACTAAAAGCTGTCAAACAATTATTTTAGATAACAGGCCATGTGAATACTATAGTCATAACAAAATGTTATGTGAATTGACTACCTGGTGTTTAAATAACAACTTCTTTTTGTTTGGTAAAGAGACTTGGAAGCAAGAAAGGGGCATGGCTATGGGATCCTGTTTCTCCCCCAGCTATGCATGCTTGCATGTTGGCTGGTGGGAGGAACAGGTCCTAAGTAAAACACTTAATATACATCATGCACATCACTGGTTAAGGTTTAAGATGATGTTTTCTGTGAATGGGATGGAGATGAGGAAAGTGCACAGGAATTTGTGATTATCTTAAACAACAATTCTAGTAATCTTAACTTTACATCCAATTTAAATACAACAAAAGTAGATTTTTTGGATGTACAAGTTTCAGTCCATAACAACACTGTAGAAACAACTTTGTTCAGGAAATCCACAGCGGGCAACAGCATACTGCACGCTAGTTCCAATGCATCCACGACACCTCAATGAGAGCATTCCGTTTGGCGAATTATTAAGACTCAAAAGTATATGCAGCTCACCGCATGAATTTCATAAGTGCTCCAAAGAGATGGTAGGGAGGTTACAAGAGAGAGGGTACAACAAGTCAGTCCTTTCTCGGGCGCTGAGCAAAGCTAATGTAAGGCCAAGAGAATCTTTGTTAGCCCCAAAAGAAATAACCGACAATAGTGAGGAAGAGAGCCCCAGACTCATCACAACATTTAGTAAGCAAGGGAGAAAAATCAAATCATTCATCAAAAAGAACTGGCCGATTATGCTTACAGATGGAGTCCTGGGAAGTAGATTACCAGAGACACCTACCCTCACATATAGAAAATCCAGATCAATGAGGAGCCAACTGGGCAAAATGAGTCCAGAAATCGGCGTGGCTAGTGCATGGCTCAAACCCAAATCAGGCTTCCACAAATGCTCATCATGTCAAGCTCAGCATTAATACAACCCATTACAATACTCCTTTCTCGATAGAAGTGTGGCGATCAAGGGAAACTATGGCTGCAGAACTGAGTATGCTGTGTATGTTCTGACGTGCACCTGTCGCTTGCGTTATGTCGACAGTACCAAGCTGCAGGTGCACGTCAGAATTTTGCAGCATCTCAGAGCCATAGTCAATAACGACAACACCTATCCGGTCGCTAGGCATTTCAAGGCTGAGCACAACAATGAGTTGAAATGCCTTACATACTTTGTCATAAATGCGGTGGCCCCTCTGAGTAGGGGAGGGAATAGAGAAAAGCTCCTCAGAAAATTAGAGACACGCATGATTTTAGAGCTTGACAGCAAATGTCCAAATGGGTTGAACACTACTGAAGATCTGTATAATTATTTATGAGCATGGGTACATAAAATGTGGTTTTACTTATTTATATCTGAACGAACAAGTGGTTGTGTTAATGTTTATCTACAACCAATGTGGGTTACATGGTTCATCTTTCAGCATTGATTGAAATATGATTTGTGGATACAACTTTATCAATTTTTACTGTTATGATTAAATAATTGAATTACAGTGTACAATAGGCAATTTAAAGAAATGAAGTATTCTGTATTTTTAACCGTTATTACTTTCACAGTAGGGTATTTTTTATGGAATTGTTAGTGAGGTGTGTATATATAATATTGAGTCATGTATGTATAGGTGCATTCAGTAGGGTTTTAGGAGCACTGTAGCACTTTATTTATTTACAAACAACTTTTTTAGCATTAAGAGGCGTCCATCTAGACATTTTTTAATAACTTGAACCCGCAGAATTGAGTTGGCTATGACTAGAAATTTTTGCAATGCATTAATGCAGACTAAAAAAGAGGTTGGCTGAGCAATTTTATCATGTGTTTAGAGGAACCAGCACAAGGAATTTACTCCTTATTGTTGACCCAGAATTGGGGATTTTCCACATATTGCATTATATGGCACAGTTATTTGTTTACATATTTATTGACATGTGAAATAACTATGTATGTGGGTCCTTTGAATTATTCCACTGTGTACTAATGTGCAGATGAAGAAATTATTTTATCACTATTCATATATTTATATATTTATTTTGATTTGCTGCATTTGTACTTTTGAAACATTCATGCTGCTGAAAAAATTAAAATACATAAAGCTCAATGTAAAGCTCTAATTGCAGAAAGAAGAAAATGCCATACCAACTCCTGAGAAAGATAAAACAATAGACATAAAATGTGTGTACAACAGTGAAATAGCGGAGTATTTCTTCTATGTCTGTTGATGGAGGTCATGTGATTCAAAATAGGGGTTGGACACTAAGCAACTTTAAAACAATGGCAGACGCTGAATTATCTGTGTGATCAAGGGCACATTGTGCTCGAAACGCGTCTCAGAGGGGAGTGTTTTGGTGTTTTGAATAAACATCTACCTGCCAGAGCTGTTTGGGTCCGTCTCTCTCTTTCTCGCCTGGAGTGAAGTCTGGAGAGTATGCTTGTTGCGATATGTGTATATATATATATATGTATATATATATATATATATATATATGCAACAACGCTCCAAAAAGTGCCACGAGCCGCAGCACCCTCTTAGAGAAGAACGGACACGGAATCAGGTAGCATGTGCAGCAGTGTCTTGTTTATTTCATTTTTTCGTGTGCAGCAGGAGTGCCGCGAACCGGATGTGTTTCGGCGATCCTGTCGCCTTGTTCACCGGAATACAAAGTGTTTGCCATCACACACCAAACTGTTTTAAAAAAACGGCAAACCACCAATCAAAAAACACTACATCCTGTGCCATGTGACCATTTTTTCGAGTGCTTCATAGAAATAGCTGACAGACTTCTTTTAAATTTAGTTGTCTGCCACAATTGACGAATTTACAATTATACATTTTATCTGTACAAATACAGCATATTTCTCGTCATAGCAATATTTGTAAACTCGTATAACCTGACCATTGTATATATAAAAAGATATAAGTTAAACGAACACAACTTATGACAGTACCAATACAGATTATCGCACCAGAGTCCTCAATATGCTAAACTTACTAAAAAATCCTAGGATTTAAAAATATAATACTGTACAAAGCAGAGAACATCTAGACCCAATGTATGCATAATGCAATTGTGTATCGCAACAAGTACAAATACAAAGGTCAGTGTAAACATGCCTATATTGTATAACATTTATCATCGTCAATATGTCTAAACTGAACGCACAATAGTGGTCACTTGTTAAAAACAGGAAAAGTGCTGTTGTGCCTATAAAGTGCAATGTGTAGTGAAAACTTTCTATTTGTGCAAAACCATTATTAAACTATCAATTCCCCAGCCAGGGAAGCGTATAAGGGAAAGGGCAAGTAGATTTCGATCAAATTCTGTTTCAATGTTCATACAGAAATCAAGTACCAGAGTACAGGGGTAAAGTGACTTATGCAAGATGATATCCTAATGTGCAAAAATGTTTATATATATAAATAAATAAATAGTAGGTCATGTCTAAATACAAACACCTGGCGTCAGTAAAATTAGATAAAACCATAAATTTACAATAAATTCATGGTGAGATCCCCATTCACGGAACACCATCCTTAAAAGACCTTAATATAAATAACCATTATAAACACATCATGGAAAAATGTCATCTATAAATATAAATCATCGACAGAGAACATGTAAAGCTACTTAAACCATAATCTGATATGCGTTGTCATAAATAATGATGCAGATCTTCGCAAGTGTTAAGACCTTTCGGACTTTTGGTGTCTAGTTCTAAAATGTATTTCGTCTCCAACTGCCTGAGGGATTTATCTCTGTCGCCACCTCTTTTGCTTGCTGGCACACTGTCAATTACAAAATAGGTCAAGACATTGAGATTGCCTCCATGCTCTGCCTTGACATGTCTTGCGACGGGATAAGATGGGTCTGAGTTGACAGTGGCCCTGAGGTGTTGGAGAATGCGAGCCTGTGCCGGCAATTTGGTGCTCCCTACATAACGGAGTCCGCATTTGCAGGTTAAAACATATACCGCGTACTCCGTTCTGCAGTTGAAATTGCCTTTGATTTTAATTTCATTTTCATTGAAGGCACTGTGATATGTTTTAGTATTAGCACCAAATTTGCAGGCTCTGCAACTGCTACACTTGTGAAAACCATATTTGGAAGATACCCAATAATCTTTATTGACTATCTCTGGACTGTTTTTGACTAAATCAGATCTCATGGAATGAGCTTTATGATAAGTGAAGTCCGGTTTAACGGGCAAGACTTCTTTCATAACGCCATCAGTCAATGCAATAGGCCACTGGGAGTTAATAATCTTCCTAATTGCTTGTGACTGTTTGCTGTATGTGGTGATACATCTACAGGAGGCTTCCCTTATGGGTTCCTCTGATGTAGTGGCTGTGCTACACAATGAAATTTCCCCTTCTCTGGAAGTTCGGGAATGTGGTTGAAGCAGACTGTTTCTATCTAAGGAGTTAGCCTTTTGCAATGCTGCCTCCAAGATATGCTTCCCATAGCCTCTAGCTAACAGTCTCTTTTTCGCAATATCTTGTGACTCTATCCATGCCAGTTCTGTACTGCACGCTCGCCTTATTCTCAAGAATTCACCATATGGTAAACTATCAATAGTATGGCGGGGATGGAAACTGGTCGCGTGCAGAAGCGTGTTACCAGCTGTTGGTTTCTGATATAGATTAGTAGTAATGACCCCTTCTTGTATTGTGACCTTGATGTCCAAAAAATTCACTGTATGCACACTGATGTCGCTGGTAAAGGCTAAGTTGAGCTCATTGTCATTGATACGTTGGACAAATTCCAACGCCTGCTCCCTATTGCCTTTCCATATAATGAACACGTCATCAATGTACCGCCACATGTGGGCTACATGGGCATCATATAGGGCCTTGTGTTGGCATCTGAGGACATGCTCCTCCCACCAGCCTACATGTAAACATGCATAGCTGGGGGAGAAGCATGCCCGCATCACCACACCCCGTTTCTGTCTATAGATATTAGTGTCAAACAAAAACACATTATTGTTCAGACATCTTCTAATCATTTCAACCAACATTTTGTTGTGCTGATACATACCAATATTTCTTTGGTCTAGATAATACTGTACGGCGCGGATACCATCTTCGTGTCTAATACACGTATGAAGTGCAGAAATGTCAAGAGTCATAAAAATCATATCTGGTGACCATTTGACAGTACTGAGTTTGAATAAGAAGTCTCTTGAATCCTGTAGATATGTTGGCAAAGCCGTAACAAATTCTTGCAGATAATGGTCGACGTACTTCGATGTGTTCTCAAAACAACTGTTGATGGCAGAAATAATAGGTCTGCCTTGCAGAGGATCTAAGCCTTTGTGGACTTTTGGGATGAGGTAAAATAGGGGCAACACAGGATGTTCTTTGTGTAGAAATTTGAATTCATCTTTTGTAATCAGCCCCTCTCGTTGCCATTGTGATAGAGCGTTTTTGTAGTCAGTGTTTATTTTACGCACCGAAGTTCCATCACTGCGCTCATAACAAGTTTCATCTGCCAATTGTCTGAATGCCTCTGCACGGTACGTTTCCTTGTCCCAAAGAACAATGTTCCCTCCTTTATCTGCATTATTGATGACGACGTTTTTATTGTCCTTTAACTTTTTCATTAATTGGAAATATTCTCTTGTCTTTCCACTGGCTTTGGTTTGTGATCTACAAGTGTTTCTGTATAAATATATAAAAAATCCACAGTCCTGAAGCACGAAGAGACGCACAGAAATCAGGTACAGACCACCAGCGTAGACAGTGCAAATAAGTGCTTTTATTCCTCAATGGGCAGCAGCATGACGCGTTTCGTCCGGGGAACCCGGACTTGATCACATGACATGCTCAGAGAGACCAAAGTATAAATACTTATGATAGGTCCCATCATGCCACACCTCCTTCACACCATAAACATAGAGAAAATACTACTCCATAACTTTTAAAGTGTACATAAAAGGTAAGACAAAAGGTGAACATTCAAATAAATACGAGAGAAAATAATAGTACATTCTCCAGTAAAACCATCATGATCAGTATAAAAAATCAATTTACAAAATGTAAAACAATGATCACGCCAACATTTGCAAACCCTAAAATTGAGGCACTGAAACAAAACCATGATGGTATAAGGCTGATACAGGGCAAGTGCCCTAATGTAGATACCCATACAGCCTGATTCATCATTCTCCCGTTTTGCGAGCCCCTAATAGCGATTCATAACGAATCGCTATTAAGGACTTGCAAAACGGGATTCATGTAGGAATTGAAATAAATATTGCGATTCCTACATGTTCCTTATTTGCGATTAGCTAATTGCTAATCGCTAATAAGGACTAACTCCCCATGCATTCCTATGGGCCTACAGGCCCATAGGAATGAATGGGGAGTTATTCCTTATTTGCGGGAGCAATTAGCTAATCGCAAATAAGGATGCGATTTCAAGGGTGCAGGGGTGTCCAAAGGACACCCTGTAGCACCCCTGAAATGTAATCTACATTGGTGTTGCGCACACACATGTCCAAAGGACATGTGTGTGTGTAACATGCAACTTAGAAAAATGCATTTAAATGCATTTTTCTAAGTTTTTGCTATTTACCGAGAGGTCTGACCTCTCGGTAAATAGCGGCCCAAAATTGCTATTTCGCAATTTTAAAATGCTTCATGAATTGCATTTAAGGAATCTCAAATAGAGATTCCTTAAATTCAATTCTTCGCAAATGTGCGAATTCTTAAATAGCAAATTTTGCATTTGGGATGATGAATCCCAAATGCAAAAATTGCACTAGCAAAAGGCAAGATTCTGAGAATCATGCCCTTTGCGAGTGCAATTTAGCTTGATGAATCAGGCGGCCTGTGTCTTAATCCAAATACATGAAATCTCTATTGGGGCTAATCGTGGAGGCACTAAAGAATTTAAATAACAATAGATGGGAATTAAAAATGAAAGTGCAAATGTGCAATACAATCCATATTAAAATTATATTAGATTGAAGAGAGCAACGATACCTATGAGAAAGCATATGGTATAAATAGCAGACACTGAATAGGATAAAGTGCAACGTGCTTAAAAAGTGCAAATTGTAGTAAACCAGAATTTAATTTTTTTTATATATCATTGTTTTTCAAAACACGATTTACAATTAGCAGCAAAATTGATAATGAAGTGCAAAAATGCTATATATAAATATTAAGTATAGACAAGAGGTACAGTGTGAAAATACAGAGTATATATGTATATATATATATACACACACACACACACACACACACATATATATATATATATATATATATATATATATATATTTTTTTTTTATATATATATATATATATATATATATATATATATATATATATATATATATATATATATATATATATATATATATATATATCGGCACATTTCTTTTGTTGAAAAGAATAGAAGACCACAATGGGGGGGTACCAGGGAGCAGCCTTTATTCTCGATTCATCAGGCAAATGCATTTCGGCCGCGAGGCCTTTCTCAATGCCCACAGATGCTGAAATGAGCACGACTCCTCCCCCTAGACTGCTATGAATGTCCGGCTCAGTCTTGATTGGATGTTTCCCAATTCCTCCCACTCCAGCCGGAGTGGGTTGCCCAACGTGCAGTCATCACCATATCACCGGACTACATGTCCCAGAAAGCAAAGTTCCAGTGAAGGGATCCGTAGGATAGAGAAAACATCCCATACAAACGTGTGACTGGCAGGTAAGTCCAGGAGAAGATCGTGCCTCCATTCCAATGTCTTAATGAGTTGGTTGTGCTCCCTCGAGTCCCCAAGCCGCAGCTACCTTAAACACCCAGGTTTCGATTCTGCGAGGGTCCGAATGACAGTGCAATCGATCCACAAAGAGGCGGAATTGCCTCTACATCGCTTCTCTTCCTTCTGGGGTCACCGGGTGCACACCGGAAAATCTGCTACCGCAGAAGAAATCACGCACCAGCTGGAGCTGCCGCTGCCAATGGTTCCGATGTGGCTTGCGCTGCGAGGGACTTCTAAACCGTGTCACTGGCACAACACGGTGAATTGGTATCGGCACATTTCTTTTGTTGAAAAGAATAGAAGACCACAATGGGGGGGTACCAGGGAGCAGCCTTTATTCTCGATTCATCAGGCAAATGCATTTCGGCCGCGAGGCCTTTCTCAATGCCCACAGATGCTGAAATGAGCGGTGCACAGACATAATATCGACTCCAAAATATCGTTTGGACAGAATATCGAGTTTTAAATATCGTTTGGACAAAATATCGACAGGACAGAATATCGACAGCCAAAATATCGTTTTTAAGGTAAGTGAAGTAATATCGACTGTAAATAATATAGAAAGTGAAAATATCCAAGTATATAATCTAGATAGTAAAAAATATCGTTTTTTAAATAATATTTAATTATTTATAGTGTTTTTATGTTATAATATGTGTGAAAAGTGTCATTTTATGTTATAATTATTTTTAATTAATGATTTTTTTTAAATTATTGTGTAATTTTATTCTGTAGCGGGTTGTGGGTTTATAGGGGAATAGGGTGGGAAGTAATTTAATTATAATTAATTAAATATGTAAATTTATTAATTGGTAGTAATAATTAATTAATTGGTAATTAAATAATATTTGTTAATTATTTAAAATTTAATTGGTAATTCATTTAATTTAATTGATTAATTGCTAATTATGTAAATTAAAATAATTTATTTCCTGTAGCGGGTTGTGGGTTTATAGGGGAATAGGGTGGGAAGTAATTTAATTATAATTAATTAAATATGTAAATGTATTAATTGGTAGTAATATTTAATTAATTGGTAATTAAATAATATTTGTTAATTATTTAAAATTTAATTGGTAATTAATTTAATTTAATTGATCAATTGCTAATTGTGTAAATTTAAATAATTTATTTCCTGTAGCGGGTTGTGGGTTTATAGGGGAATAGGGTGGGAAGTAATTTAATTATAATTAATTAAATATGTAAATGTAATAATTGGTAGTAATATTTAATTAATTGATTAATTGCTAATTATGTTAAATTAAAGGGGTATTTTTAGGGTTCAGGGTCAGTTTTTGGTTTTTGGGTAAAGGGGTATTTTTAGGGTTCAGGGCCAGTTTTTAGTTTTTGGGTAAAGGGGTATTTTTTGGGTTCAGGGTCAGTTTTTAGTTTTTGGATAAAGGGGTATTTTTAGGGTTCAGGGTCAGTTTTTAGTTTTTGGGTAAAGGGGTATTTTTAGGGTTCAGGGTCAGTTTTTAGTTTTTGGGTAAAGGGGTATTTTTAGGGTTCAGTGTCAGTTTTTAGTTTTTGGGTAAAGGGGTATTTTTAGGGTTCTGGGTCAGTTTTTAGTTTTTGGGTAAAGGGGTATTTTTAGGGTTCAGGGTCAGTTTTGGGTTTTTGGGTAAAGGGGTATTTTTAGGGTTCAGGGTCAGTTTTTAGTTTTTGGGTAAAGGGGTATTTTTAGGGTTCAGGGTCAGTTTTGGGTTTTTGGGTAAAGGGTTTTTTTTAGGGTTCAGGGTCAGTTTTGGATTTTTGGGGTACAGGGGTACAGTGTAAAAATAAAGTAAAATTAAATTTACATTAATTTAATTTAATGAAATGAAATTAAATTAAATTATATTAAATTCATTTTAAATAATTTAAATTATAAAAATTATTATATACTTACCAATACTTACGTTGTAATGGTAGTGCGTTGTAAAAGTTGCGTTGTAACGTCATATATCCACTGTTGCACTCTTTGGAGTGGGAATAGTAATTTTAACCCCTACGCTATCCAACGCTTTCCCTACTGTTGCACCCACTGGAGTGGGATTAGTAATTTTTACTCTTTTGTATTTGTACGTTAATAATATTGGCTATTATTTAATTAAATTTTTTTACTATATATATATGTTTTAAGAAATATGATTAAAAAAATATTATTTTTTTACTTTCATTAATTATTTAATTATTAAAAGTTATTTTAAGTATTGTTAAGTATATTTTAGTAATTCATTTTTTATATTAATGTAATTAAACATTGTTTTTATTAAAGTCGATATTTTTAACAACTATATTTTTGTAAACGATATTTTTAACTCGATATTTTTGTACTTACCTGTTTGTAGATAGAAACTCGATATTTTGTCTCTCGATATTTTGTCAACGATATTTTTGTTGGTCGATATTCTGTCCCTCGATATTATTTCAGTGATCCGAAATGAGCACGACTCCTCCCCCTAGACTGCTATGAATGTCCGGCTCAGTCTTGATTGGATGTTTCCCAATTCCTCCCACTCCAGCCGGAGTGGGTTGCCCAACGTGCAGTCATCACCATATCACCGGACTACACGTCCCAGAAAGCAAAGTTCCAGTGAAGGGATCCGTAGGTTAGAGAAAACATCCCATACAAACGTGTGACTGGCAGGTAAGTCCAGGAGAAGATCGTGCCTCCATTCCAATGTCTTAATGAGTTGGTTGTGCTCCCTCGAGTCCCCAAGCCGCAGCTACCTTAAACACCCAGGTTTCGTTTCTGCGAGGGTCCGAATGACAGTGCAATCGATCCACAGAGAGGCGGAATTGCCTCTAAATCGCTTCTCTTCCTTCTGGGGTCACCGGGTGCACACCGGAAAATCTGCTACCGCAGAAGAAATCACGCACCAGCTGGAGCTGCCGCTGCCAATGGTTCCGGTGTGGCTTGCGCTGCGAGGGACTTCTAAACCGTGTAATTGGCACAACACGGTGAATTGGTATCGGCACATTTCTTTTGTTGAAAAGAATAGAAGACCACAAGGGGGGGTACCAGGGAGCAGCCTTTATTCTCGATTCATCAGGCAAATGCATTTCGGCCGCGAGGCCTTTCTCAATGCTCACAGATGCTGAAATGAGCACGACTCCTCCCCCTAGACTGCTATGAATGTCCGGCTCAGTCTTGATTGGATGTTTCCCAATTCCTCCCACTCCAGCCGGAGTGGGTTGCCCAACATGCAGTCATCACCATATCACCGGACTACACGTCCCAGAAAGCAAAGTTCCAGTGAAGGGATCCGTATATCTGATAAGGTCTGCTCTCAACACCCACTGACCCCAAACACAGCAGCAGCCTCCCTAAAGCCATCAAGAACTTCAACAATTGGACCATCTTCTTATCTCCCCCCCTCAAGCACAAAAATACAAAACGATCTTGAAGCCAGGCCATTAGGTACACAGAGGAACTTAGATACAGGAAACACCACTGCAAAAAACTGAAGCACACTTGGGGAATGAGCCTGGGCAATGCAGACAGTATGTTCAAATTTGGCTTAAGACGATACTACCACTTGATCTGGAGCACTGAACACGCCGCTGTGTTGGAGGGCATCGAGGGCATCATTAACAGAAGTAAAGACATCTTCACTGTTGTGAAGGATGTCACTTGTCCAGTGGCCGCCTCCAACTTGATCACCCTCTCGCATTACCTATGCAACAATCTCTCTCAATTCTACAGTAATAAAATAATTACTTTTCACAGATACCTAAACCTGCAAATGCAGCCATCGGACCCCACCAAATGCCTGTCAATCCTATCCAGAGAACCAATACGAAGCACATGGCCCATCATCATGAAGGCCATCTACTCATTGGACTCCTTTGCAAACACACCTAATTTAGAGGACTGCACCCTTCAGCGCCATGATCACCACCATTCTGAGTGCCTCCACCTCTTCTGTGACATTCCCAGATGCTTAGAAACACTCAGCTGTTCTCCCATTGCTGAAGAGACCCTCCAAAGACCTTTCAACACTCGCCAACTACTGACCGAGCTCCCTGCTACCATTACTGACCAAGGCCTTAGACAAAATCATTAACAGTCGCCTTACCGAGTGCATCAAATATCACCAACTCATGGAAACTGCCCTCATCGCACCCTCAGATGACATCCGCATGACTCTGGACAGAGGAGACACAGCTGCCTCACACTGCAGCATTTTACATGGTCTGCCATCCTGTCCTCATCAAATGCCTAAAAAACACCGGAATCCAAATACACGCACTCCAATGGATCTGTTTCTTCCTGACTGGAAGGACCAAGTCTGTTAGCTTGGCACTATACACCTCATACTAGAACCTCATCTGCCGAGTTCTGCACGGATCCTCCCTCAGCCTGACCCTCTTCAACAAATACATGATCCCTCTAGCCAGTATCATTTGCTCTCACAAAATCAATGTCTTCTTTTACGCCAATGACACACAACTCATCTTCTCCCTCACAGAAAAGACAACCAGTACCTGAATCAAGTTTTAGTGCCTAAATGTCTGTATGACTGAAACTGCCCACTGGATGAAGGCCAATTGTCTGAAGCTGAACACCGACAAGACCAAAATCATGATCTTTGGGAAAAACACTTCATCGTGGGACTCCACCTGGTTCCCAATAGAGCTAAGATAGACACCCACCCCACCACCCATCCCAAGGATCTCAGGATTTTCATGCACAGCAAACTCAACATGACCTCCCAAGTCAATGCCATCACTGCCTCTTGCTTCCATCACCTGAAGATAATGAGGACAATTTTCAAATCCTCTCAATCAGCATCAGGAAGACCATGATGCATGCCCTCATCATAAGCAAGCTGAAGTTTGGGTACACATCCTATGCCGCAATCAACAAAACACTCGCCTGAAGGCTGCAGACCATATGGAACTCACCAGCAAGAATCATTCTTAATTTCCCTTGCTGTACTCACATTACACCAAACCTGAAAGAGATGCATTGGCACTTCATACGCGAACGAACACAGTTCAAACTCCTCACCCACACTTTCAAGGCACTACATAATATTGTCCCAGCATGCCTCAACAATAGCATCTGCTTTCGCAAACTCTGCAGACGCCTTCGCTCCTCTTGACTCCTACTTGTACATATCCCACGCCTATGGAAAACCAGATCTGGTGGTCCAGCCTTCTCCTATATCTCTATAAAACTACCTGCCACTACACATAAGAGACTCTCCCTCACTTGTTAAATTCCGCACATAGCTTGAACCAAATGAAATTATATAAACTACTGCAAAAAAATGTACAGTACGCAGCAAGACTGGAATAGCTTAAATAAAACCTTCCGTGCTGCCTGCTTCATCCTCCCTTGAGTTATTACGTTCTCACTACTCTCTTGAACCTTCCAAGAATTAATATGCTGTCCCATGCTTTCAGTTAGAAAGCTGGCAAAAGTGGTGGCTGTGCATGCAAACTGCTTCAAAGGGGGTTTGAGGAAGCATTCAAACCATTTTTATGCTGTTGTGATGCCACTAAATTACAAAATGATTTGAAAGTTAATGCCAGATGTGGTCTGTAGGTCATTGTGCCATAGGAACACAAGCTGCACCTCATTGACTAGGCTGAAACATGACTTGAGTTGCATGCCTTCCTATTTAGGCAGGAATTGGTTTAGCAGTTCAGGCTTGACTGTCCCTTATGTGGAACGGACTGAGATTGATTTTCATATGGAACAGACATGATATACAAAGATGCAATGTAGGCGCCAGTACAGACATGTAGAGTTCCGACTGATTTCAACATTGTCACCCATAACAGTTTCCTGTGCTACAGGTTAACGATGAGACTCACTGATGAAGCCAGACGAGGTTGATGTATGTTCGGGTTTGCTTCCATTTTCATTTGAAGGCGATGTTGCCATGACATTTCAGCTGGACTGTCCAATTTAGGGTGAGTCCAAAAATAATTAGAATATTGTTTTTCCTTTCTGTAATGACCCAGAGAGGCTGCAAAATAATGGAATGCTAGGTTAATAATAGTGCTTCACAACACTTACATTATTTTCAAGCCATCTCGCTGATGGAGTCTAAGAAATCCAAACATGTATGGGGTCCAGTGTGTCCTTATTCAGAGGAGGCAAGAGCTTGGGCTAGGAGTCTGTTACTTATGGGATTGAGCTCACATTTGATTTGCTGATGGTTGCATTGTCACTAATTAGCTACAAAATGATGAAATGAAATGTGTCTAAGTAATTACTGGCGATTCAGATTAATTCAAGCATTTGAACATATTTTATTTGTTGTTGTCTGACTAATGAAGTAGGAGCATTAAGAGAGGAGAAGGTGGTCTATAGGTAGTTTTGCAGCTGAAGACAGCAGTGGACCTCTGATAGAAGGGTGCATGTCAGGAAATATATAGTAATTGCATTAGTACAGTTCATGTAGTGTCAATATAAACCTACCCACCCCTTTAAAGCACTTGAAGGCATTAGACACATAAAAACTAACAAAAATAGAAGGATTTGTGAAATATAGTCAGGGACAGACTGCACCCTGGTGTCATGTCGTGACATGAATAACGACATACAAATTAATTATCTTTAGAGGAGCTTTATTATCTGCTTCCTTCCTCGTGCCTGTCCCTGCTCTATCTGCCCCTTTCCTGTTCCCACTCCGCCTCTTCCCCCAGCCCCGAAACTCCTCCCATCCCAACTACTAGACTGTGCACAACATTACATCTCCCCCTTTGTTAACAAATAACTGGAACAGCTTCTAGTCCATTTCCTCAATCAGTCTCTTTGGCTTGATTATGTCTCTTCGTGGCCTGAGACATGTCCCGGTGTCTGTCAGCGCATTTTCCTGTGACCGGTCAAGCCTCAAGGTTGGGCTTGGTTGACTTGATTCGCCAACCTCTGGTTGCACTGTGTCTCTCTCAAGTATTTCTTTCATACCTGGTGTGCATTTCTGAAAATGAGATGCGTTGCGGGTGATTCTTCTCTGCTCAGACTCAGCAGTAACCATGGTGCCTTTGTGCTGGGTAACAGTGAGGGGTTCATCTTTGAATCGACAATCCGTTTTCTTGGTCTGCTCCTGTTTGACCATGACACAATCTCCTGTCTGCAAGGAGGGAGACTTGGCATGCCGTCTGGCATCGGCATATATTTTCATTCTGTTCTTCTCCGCACAGTCAGCCCTGACTGTTTCTTGATGAGTGCGTGTCGGGGACACCGGTGCCAGAGCTCCTTCCCACGGAGGGATCCTTGTCCTGATGGGTCGACCTAGCATGAGTGTAGCAGGGCATTTTCCGGTGGTGGCGTGTGGAGTGGTTCGATACGCCCTTAATACTTTGTTCAGAGCCACCTGTAGGTCTTTCTTTTCTAGCGTGGCCTGTTGAAAAGTCTTCTTCAGGGTGGCCATGAATCTCTCAATGGTGCCATTGGCTTGGGGCCACAACGGGGTAACCTTTCTATGTCAAAAATTTAGATGCTTCGCAAAGTCACTGAATTCATGGCTGTGGAAAGGAGGGCCATTGTCTGTTTTGAGTTCCTTAGGAACGCCCCATGCAGCAAACACTTCGTCCAGTACAGCTATTGTGCTGGAGGCATTGGTGGACAATACAAATTGAGCTATTGGGAATCGCGAATACTCATCCATGATTGCCACCACATATCGGCCAGATTGGAGTGGGCCATAAAAGTCCATGGCAAGTTCCTGCCATACCCCTTCCGGCAATGGAGTCATCTGAAGAGGAGCTGGAGGCTCGCCTGACTTTACCAGTTGGCACTGTGGACAGTCTTTCAAAGTGGACTCAACTATTTGATCTAGTTGCGGGAACCAAACTCTCTCTCTTAATGTTCTCTTGGTGGCAACTACTCCTCTATGGCCTTCATGTGCCATGTTAACCACTCCTTGACGTAGCTGTCTCGGGATGACTATCCGATGGTCCCTCAGCAAGAGTCCCTCTGAGGTGGTTGACAACTCATCCCTGACATGACGGAAGGCTTGCATTTCCTGACGTATTTGTGGGTCTTTCATTTTATCCTCGCTCTCATGTCTCCATCGATGTGTGCGCAATCGTCGCATTACTTTCTGGTGGATGTTGTCTTGGGCCGTAGCATCCTTGATTGCTTCTAGAGGAACTGCGGGCGGTCGGGCTACACCTACCACAAAGTGTATGTACTCTTCAGCCAGCGATGAGCACGATTCATGGGATGCCTGTGGGTGTCTTGACATGTAGTCCGCCGGATTCTCACCCTTCCCGGGTTTGTGAATGATTGTGAAGGTGTACTCCTGCAATCTCAGACCCCATCTCTCAATGCGGGGTGGCATCTTGGCCTTGGGGTTGCCAAAAATGGTGACAAGGGCCTGGTGATCCGTGATCATGGTGAAATGTTTGCCAAAGATAAATACATGGAAATGTTCACATGCCCACACAACCGCTAGGCTTTCTTTCTCAGGCTGAGAATAGGCCTTCTCAGTATCAGAGAGGCTGCGGCTGGCGTATGCCACGATGTGGCGTCGCTCAGTGTCGTTGTCATATTGAGCTAAAATGGCGCCCAGACCTACACGACTGGCATCCACCGTTATTTCCGTCTTCCTTTTTGTGTTGAAATAGGCCAAATTATCCGCTGATTCCACTGCTTGCTTAATTTCTTGGGAGGCCCTCTCACACGAGGGGCTCCACACGAACGGTTGCCCCTGTTTCGTGAGAGCACGAAGAGGGTGACTGATCGTTGCATAGTCCTTGATGTATCTGGAGCAGTAGCTGGCCATGCCCAGGAATGATCTGACATCGCTGACATCTTGAGGGCTCTTGGTGGTGTTGAGCGCAGTCACCTTCTCGGGGTCAGGCTTCATTCCAGCCCCTGACATGACCAAAGAACTTGAGCGTTGACTTGTGGAACTCGCACTTGTCTTTGTTCAACGTTAAATTCGCTTCCAGGAGAGCATGACATACTCGATCCAGGGCTTGATCATGTTCTTGGGTATTTGATCCATACACCAGTATATCGTCACTGTAATTCAGGGAGTTCGGGATATGCCTGATGGTTTGGCGTATCACTTCTTGAAAAATTTCCACTGCGGAAGAGATTCCGAAACTTTGGGCCCGATGTAGGTAGCCAAATACCGGTCGGTAACGGCCGAAATTCGGTAAAATCGGCCATTACCGACCGGTATCAGTGCAACAAGATGTATGTCACCAAAAATGTAGCGATTCGGTAAATACCAGTCGGTAAAACACCGAATCGGTATTAAACGAATCGGAATTTACCGAATACATAATCTGCGAATCGGTAAATAAGAAATGGTAAGTTACCGAATCGGTAAATACCGAATTCATATTTACCCAGTCAGTAAATAAGAAGTGGTGAAAAAGGCCATTTGAGATGTAGCAAAGTCAGGAAATACCGAATTTCGTGAAATTCGGTAATTAAGAGTCGGTAATTACCATGGATTGGGAGCAGGTGGAAACCAGGAACAGGATATATAAGAAGCTCCCAAAATGCAACAGTACACCCACAATGGTGGCCTTCTACGTTATTGCAAGGCGGCTACGGATACAGGCAGCAGGAGAGAGGGTCTGGCTAAGGGAGGAGCAGGTATATAGGCAGAGGATCACCCTCTTCCAACTCACTGAAGCTGAGATCCTGCAAAGGTACCGACTCCACCCCAGAACAATCCTGAACTTGATCAGGGACCTCCACCCATATCTGGAACACCCAACCCCAAGAGCACACGCCATCCAACCACATGTACAGGTGCTGTGCTGCCTACACCTCCTTGCCTCTGGGAGCTACCAGCACGTAATAGCCACTGTAGGCGGAGTGTCCCAGAGCTGCCTGTCACGCTTCTTCAGAAAGTTCCTAAACGCCATGATGCAGAGGATGGAGCACTACATTGAATTCCCTGAGACACCTGCAGAACTAGCAAGGACAAAAACCGAATTCTATCAGCTTGCACAGTTCCCGCACATAATAGGCTGCATCGATGGGACGCACATCCCATTATGCCCACCTGCAGCAACTGAGCACATTTACAGGAACCGGAAATCCACACATTCAATCAATGTGCAGGTGATCTGCAACGCTAGCAACATGATAACGGACATCGTAGCCAAATATCCTGGGAGTACCCACGACTCCTACATCTTCACCAACAGTGGGATATACAGACGCCTTGTTGCTGGTGATTTTGGTGATGGATACCTGCTGGGTAAGTATGTGTGAGACACCCTGACAGTTCATATTGAAGGAGCACTCCTGAGTATGTGAATAATCTAATTATCCTTTCCCACCCAGGTGACAGTGCATATGCCCTGCGTTCATTTGTGCTCACCCCCTACCTGAACCCATCCAACAGGAGTGAAAGGCGTTATAACCGGGCACAAAAGGACAACACGTAGCATTGTGGAAAGAACATTTGGCCTACTGAAAAGTAGATTCAGGTGCCTCCATAAGAGTGGAGGTGCACGGCAATACACGCCAATTATCTGTTGCAAGATTATTGCGACCTGCGCCATGCTGCACAATCTTGCCACCAAGGATGGCACAGAGATAGAACTCACATATCATGAGGACATTGATGATGGGACAGTACAAGCAGATCACAATGCAGCAGGAGCAGCCCCAGCAACAGATGGTCGACTGCGACTTGCTGAAATTACCAACAGATACTTCTAATTGAGCGAAGACACACAGCCATGTCCAGTGATTTGAACACTCACTTTAATGTACACAACTGCACCTTCCAAAAAATAACTATAATCAAATTAAATTCACTTTGCACAATGTATTGCCAAAGTTTCCTCACTTTGACCTGTCATGTGCGCATTAATTATGTCACTGCTTGCGCTTACGCATGGTGTTTTGCGAGGCACGGGGCTGGGGGTCTACATGTGAAGTGGTGCCGGTGTCTTCGGCATGGAGTCTGCTGCTCCTACGTATGTCCTGAACAGGCGTGCTGGACCCACTCCTGCTCGTTGTCTCCTCAGTGTCCCCAACAACCATGTTGCCACCTGTGGCTGTCAGCTGGGTCAGCATTGCCTCCATTGCTGAGGTCACCCTACCCATCCCCCGGGACAAGTCACTGCAGCAGTGAACAATGTCAGTCTGCAGATTCACAGAGCGGCGACACTGCAGGGTGGTGGAGGTTGCCAAGCGGTTGATCGACTGATTGAGCAGCCTGACCTCGCGCCTATACCTGCGTCTCTCCTCTTGGTCACTTTGCAGCCTGTCACAGAGGGTGCCCATGCACTCCTCCATGCCCCTCACCCCCTCTGCCATGGACTCCATCCCTTTGCCCATTGCCTCCATCCCTTTGCCCATGGCCTCCATTCCCCTTGCCATGGCACCAATCCCACGATCAATGTCCGACATCCTGGTATTGAGAATGCGCACCTGCCGGTGCACAGCCATGATGCCTCTGGCATGCATACGCTGGAATTTCACCATTGTGGCTTCAAGCCCAGCGAAGACACCCTGCACATCCTGCCCCTCATCCGGCTCTCGTGCCCTACGGACACGGTCACCAGCACGGCCAGATCCCTGTGAGCCAAGTTGTCCAGCGTGGCCAGACATTGTTGATGTAGTAGGTCTGGGAGCCACTACCACTTCCTCATCCGAGCTCTCCAGTATGCGTAAAGGTGGGACATCCTGCCTCCTTGGCCTCACGCGCACAGGGGACCCTGAGCTGGGTGTTGTAGCTCCTGCTGGTGCTGGCTGTGGCTGTGTCAAACAGCAGGGGTGAGAGTGGCTGAGCATTGGTGTCGTCCTCCATTGCTGTGTGTGCCTGGAGTGTGGATGTGTCCTCAGGGACAGTGGTAGGTCCAGCAGTGTCTTTTGCCTTCTCCCGCGCTGCCGATGTTGTGGCACTACACTCCCCTCCCAGCGCTGCTCTGTGCGATGATTCTCCTGTGAACAGACATGGACAATGATCAGCTGCTTGTTTTGCCAACACAGATTCCTAACACACATTGGCATTTACCTAGACTGTTTGTGCATGGGGAGTGTGGCATGGCATGCAGGGTTTGGTGCTGGCAGCTGTGATGTATGTACCTATGACTACAACTACCATGATGCATTGCTGGGGACTACAGTCCTGTGTGCTGGATTGTGAGTGATTCACCCACATTGGGGAAGGGGCCTGGGAATGGGTGGGGTACATGTACATGCATCTTACCTTTCTTACTTGCAGCTCTGGCTGAGCTATCAGCATCCCCAATCCCATGTATGCTTTCATGCTCCATGGTTGATTCAACAAGCTGCTCCAGGTCGGTGAGGCTTGGGGCACGGCTCTTCCCCCCACCAGTTGCTGCTGATTCCTTCCTCTGGGTGGCTAGTTTTTTCTTGGTGGTGATCCTCAGATCATACCACCTCTTCTTCATGTCGTCAATGTCTCTGTGGGTCACTCCTAGAGCATTGACCTTGCTCTGTATTGCCAGCCAGGTGGTCCGCTTTACAGACTCTGCAACATGCAGAGACTGTTTCCCAAACAGCTGGCTGTAGTGCTGTACAACCTCCTCCACCAGCACCTGGAGCTCTGTGGGGCTAAATTTCATCTTTCTCTTCCTGTCACCTCCATCCTTTGGTGCCTCCTGGGACTCCATGCTGTTTCCCTTGATCTCACTGCTGCCTGCTCCTCTGTCTCCCTTCCAGCTCTCTTTGCAGTTCTGTTGCTCTGCACCTGCATGGGCGTGGCCACCTCCAGGTACTGGGGTGTGGTACTTGCACCTGATTGGCTGATCTCTCAGGTGCCAGGATGTGGGGTGTGGTGGGTGTCCCTGATTGGTGCATAGGCTCACATGACATGTATTCGAAATTTCGAGATCGGAATTTACCGATTCGGTATTTACCGATTCGGTAAATTCCGAATCGTTGTCTCCCATTCATTCCTATGGGACTGGAAGGCCATAGGGTTGTATGGGTGTTACCGAGTCGGAATTTACCGATTCGGTAGATACCGATTCGGTATTTACCGGCTTTTAATACCGATTGATACCGAATCGGTATTTTTTACCTGATTTTTACCCACATTTGGGTTTCCGGTTCATAAATACCGATTTGGTATGAGTCGGTATTTATGAACCGGTAAAAAAAAATTACCTACATCGGGCCCTTAGTCTTTTGTAGCGGAATAAGCCCAGATGAGTTGTGAATGTTGTGATGTATCTCGATTTTTCATGTAACTCTAACTGATGATATCCCTTGTTGATATCTAACTTTGAGAACACCCTGGCTCCATTTAATGCCGCTATCATGTCGCTCAGGTGAGGCCCTGGATGTCGTTCCCGTTCTATTGCTGTGTTGGGAAGCCTCATGCCCACACATAATCTCACTTTCTCAGGGGTACCCCTTTTGGGGACGATCACAACTGGGGACACCCATGGTGTGGGACCATCCGTTTTCTCAATAATGTCCGCCTGAAGCAGTTCCTGAATCTCGTCCTCCACTGCCTGCTGTAGGTGAAAAGGTACTCGCCGTGGGTGTTGAGCAATAGGGCGCACTTGGTCATTTATGTGTAGGCGAATCAGGCACTTGTTCATTTTGCCAAGTCCATGGAAGAGCTTAGGAAACTTCAGGACAATATCTGGATTGTCATGTACTCGGTATAATATTTCGACCAGTCTGAGTCTCTCCGCCGTGGGCAAACTGAGGAGACAATCAGCCTCCGGTCCATGAATGACGTGAATATATACTTGAATTGCTGTGGACTCATGTCTGAGCGTCGTTGCAAACTTGCCCAGACAGTGAAGTGGTTTTTTCGCCATCCAGGTGAACACTCTGACGTGAGCAGGGCTCAATGCAGGCTGCGGTCTCATCTTGTTGTATTCAGTCACGGGCATGTAGTTTAACAATGCCCCACTATCAAGTACAAATTTGGTGGCATGAGTCCCCACTTCAATATCCAGCGGAGGATATTTTCTTAGTTGATCCGGGTCAGCCACCATGCAGACGTATTCGTCGGAGTATGTCGTCTCTCGAGAACTTGACCTCGATTCCCTTGTCAATGATCTTCTGGTCCGATGAGAGCTGTGAGACCCTCTGCTGGAATGTGACGATCCAGAAGACGACACTGCCCTGTCTTGCACGGCCTTTGCGTGGTGTCGCCTTTCATCCGTCCGAGATCTGGTTTTCTCACTTTTTCTCTCCGTGTTGTACACTCCACACATGGCCTCGAAATGGTTCATGCGCCCACATTTCCGGCACTGTTACCCATCGCTGGACAGGTGTCTGTATGTGGGAAATCGTACCCACATCGATAGCATTTCCTTGGACGTTCTGGCTTCGTGGTGTAGCTCGATCTCTTTCCTCCCCTTCTTGATTCGTGGCATTGATGACTCCGATGTGTGTGTCTAGACGCTGGACGAGACCTTCTCTGATGGTCGCCGGATCTTCTCTGAGGGCCAGAGCTTTGAGTCCAGTACGCCTGTTCCTTTTTCTTGCCCCGTCCTATCTCCATGATCTTCGCGTGCTCTTCTGCCTGGTCATGCACTCTCGTCATCTCCTCAATCTCGTCGAGGTTATGACTCTTTCTCAGCAGTCGCCTGCGAAGAGTCTCTGAGTGACAACCATCGATGACTTTCAATCGGATAGCATCGTCAGTTGAAAAGGAGTCAAAATTACAATACTGTGATAGTCAACGCAGGCGTGAGATGAAAGTGCTCATCATTTCCTCTTTATCTTTGAGTGCCTGATGAAACACGTACCTCTCGTAGTCCACATTTCTTTTGTGTACAAACTTTCTGTTGAGTGCATCACGTACTTTATCATATGTCCCTTTGTCATCTGTCGGTAGTTCTTTGATCACCTTCCCAATCTCTTTGCCAAACAAGATTGCGGAGTGCAATTAGTTTGTCTCTGTCTCCTGTGACTTTCGACCCTTCTAGGTAGTCTTCAAAATCTTCCAGCCACTCCTGCCACCGAGGTCCCATGCCTCCGCCCGCCACTAGCGTCAATGGTTCCGGGGGGCGTAAATGCGAGATGATGGGCGCGGCAGGGGCAGCCACGGCCGGGGCTGCACCACCTCCGTTTCGAGTGGGTGAAGTTGACATGGCTGGACTAACGTGGTAACAACACACTTGTGTTCTTCAAGGGTGCTCGCTTTTGCACTCGCCAATGCTTATCTGGCAATTATTACTTGTCCTTGTACTCACCAGTGCTTGTTTTGTATTGGTCAATGCTTGTTTGGATTTTTGAACTGCTCGTCCTAGCTTCACACGCGAGATGCCTGACTTCAAAATGGCCGCTCATGCACTTCACAGGGGATGTCCTGCACAGCCGCCTGACTCTAAGATGGCCGCCAACCATCACCCACGAGGTTTGACTCCTCAGTCATTCTGCAGCTCACTCGGTCTCATGGGGCACTCACCGAATGTCTCTCGTTCACACAGCAGGGATTGGCAACTCAGCTTCCACTTCCAAGCCACTTTCACCGTCCAGGTAGGCCAGGAGCGAGCTCTGATTTTGTTCGTCTGCCGCGTGCCGTTCCTCACGCATCGGGGGTGAGACCCGATGTCGGTATTTTCTTCCGGCGCCTCTACGTGTCGCTGGCTTCATCTGGCGCTCCCCCACTCCTTCAGGACACTTCAGGAGGACTGAGGTAGGCTCTCAGTACCTTCTCTGGGGCACAGTTCACAGGGTGCACTCACGATTTCTTTTGGCACGAATTAGCGCGTCGTGTGCCAGACAGGCAGCGCTGCACTCGCACTGTTTCACTGGGGCTCTACACGATCGCCAGATCGTGGGGCAGCTCGCTTACCGCTGGCCTAGTGCTATAGGCGGCGGCTTCCCCGGGGCACACGTGTCCTGCAGAAGAACTTCCCTTTCTTCGGGGTGCCCAGGGACAGGACGCTTCTTCTTGGGTTCTGGGGATGATTACCTTTCCATCCCACCCTCGTCGCCAGTTGTCATGTCATGACATGAATAACGACATACAAAGTAATTATCTTTAGAGGAGCTTTATTATCTGCTTCCTTCCTCGTGCCTGTCCCTGCTCTATCTGCCCCTTTCCTGTTCTCACTCCGCCTCTTCCCCCAGCCCCGAAACTCCTCCCATCCCAACTACTAGACTGTGCACAACATTACATCTGGGTGTTAGCATAGGGTAGGTTACGAGCATCCTGCATGGTGGAGTCTTATGCACTCTCAATTTACATTAATACACCAATCATAGCAGTGTGTCCAATTGGTAAGCATTCACCCAGGCCTCATAGCACATTCATCTTTGATGTAAATGTACGCCTATATTTCACTAGTCCCACACAGGGCATTTCTTGGAAGTTCTACATAAAAATACGGTCATTTGTCACAAGATTCCTACCTTAATCATGCGTTTCCAATGCCAGGACTGTGGGTTCTTCCCCTAATGCCCTAATCCTTTAGCACATTTAGTTCTTTATCTGACTCTTTCCTACCTGGCGGACATCCACTAACATCCTCATTCCACATAACCAAGGTGCACATCTCAGCCACCTTCGCTCGCCCAGGAAAAAAGAAAACAAGATGCTGCGGTTTAATCTGGTATTCGGTTTCATAATTAATAAGTGGTGCCAGCTGGATTAGGTAGTGCTCAACCCATGAGGCAGCTAATAGGATTCAAAGCACTAGTAGTTGTGACGCAATGCACAATACATTACTGTTGCCACTGTGGGTTATGTAACAGACAAATACTATTCCTTCAGAACAATGCTGTTGTATCATGCTAGTTCAGTTACCTAAAATTCAAGGGGCAAACATCTGATTGCGGAGCATGGCGTTAAGCACAAAATGCTAACGCTACGCTCCACCATTCCGAAAATGCTGGGATGCACCCTATTCAAAAAATATACGGCACACACCTGCGTTTTCCCTAGCTCTGGTGTTTAATTAAGCTGCCTGGCTCTGAAACACCCTTACACCATAGTGCAAGGGAGCCTGCGTTGAGGGAATGATTACTTGCAGGTATGTGTCCCTTACTGCCCAGATACAATCACAATTGGCGATTTACAATGTGTTTTATTTGATGGCTCTGAAGAAGGGACGATGTAAAGACTCTTTTCCATAAAACTCATGCATTTCCCCACTCTTGGTGTCCTTTATTTTGCTCCATCGTGTATACTGTCCATTATGCTGTCTCTGACATGATTTACATATGTGCATGGCTCGAGGTTGTATGCAGGGTGAACTTCGACCAAGAACACAGTACATGCCTGTAGAAAGTGATGTTTCCGCTCTAAAGTTTCTGAATTCCCCCGTGGACAAAACAGCTAATCCTGAAACTTTGCACATGTTTGGTGCTGAAGGTGAATGTACCCCTACCTGCTTTCAAAGAAAATAGAGACTGGAGAACACCAGCTTGTTTCGGTGAATTGCCATAATGAGAAAATCCCTTTTCCTGAAACTTTTGAAGGAATTCAACAAAAAGGGGCACATTGGACAAGACAGTGGGAGAAGAAAAGATGCATGAAAAAATAGGGCCACAGTAAGGGGATGAGGTTCTAGGGTAGAGTAGGAGGGATCAGGTACTTTGGTATTGGAAGGGCTCCAGGCACTAAGGAAAATGTAGAGTTACAAGCATAGTGATAAGATGATCCACCAGTGAAATAGATAGTGAGGTATAGATAGGGTGAGAAGTAATATTGTACAGGGAGGGTAAAGGTGAGAGGATGTAGGCGATATATGTATTAGGGCTTAGGCAGTGGCAGATGTACGTAGGTAGAGTTATGATAAAGGTGGTAGATTACATGTAGAGGTGTCAAATGCAAAAAGAACTATTGATGGACAGAATGCAGAACAATGTCATACATTCACCCCAGTACAGAGATCTGGGCCTAAATCCATCGTTGTTTTGCTCACCATGCCATTCCCGTTTGGACCCAGCCATATGCAAATCAGTCTTGATCCTGCGCCTAATGGGAACAGTCCAGCCCGAACTGCCAGGCCAGGCCCTCCCTGGACTGGAAACAAGCATCCTAGGACCAGTTTCAGGGTTTCACCCCTCTTCAGCCAAGATAGCTTGATTCCAGTGGCATGGAATGCACGGGACCCACGTCTGAGCATACCCGTCCAACTCGGGGTGACAAATCAAAAAGAACTATTGATGGACAGAATGCAGAACAATGTCATACATTCACCCCAGTACAGATATCTGGGCCTAAATACATCGTTGTTTTTGTACATGTAGAGGTGTAGCTGTAATGGTAGACATAGGGGTAGAGGTACTATTGTATATGCAGAGTGTAAGGAAGTGGATTTTTAATATTGGATGGGTGACTACCTACCCGAAGGAACAATCACAGCCCTTGTCAGGGTGAATACTCAAAGTCACTAAATTACCCTGAGCTGAGCCGACTATTAGCTATTGCAGAGAGCAGACAGGCTTCAGTTAGGTCAATGTGTAAAGTGTTCATGCAGTATGAAACACTAACACAATTGAAATGCAAAACAATAAAAACCCCAAACGAAAATAGAAAAATATAGTCAAATGTAATAAACAAAATGACAACAAAGTGAGAAAAATTGAACAAGGGAAACTGGGATATGAATTTTGTAAATTTTAATTAAGAATAGTGCTAAGAAGCATAAAATGTCAATGATAGCAAATGGTCAAGGTAGACCAGGGACATACGAGCAATTTGATGCTCACTGCGATGGAGCGTAGGTTGGCTACAGCAACCATGTTCATACTGGTCAAAGATTTTCCTTCTGACTTTTGTCCTTTAAGTCCCAATCCACCACAGGAGTACATTTCTCAAGCCCCCAAGACATCTAGGTAGGAACTTAAGGGCAGATGTATTAACATTGTATTTTCCGAGTCCCTAATAGTGAATTTTACTGATTCACTATTATGGACTCGCAAAATGCAATGTATGTAGGATTCGCAAATAACATTGCTAATCCTACGCATTATTAGGAATGAATGGGAATTGCATGCACAATTTGCGAGTACCCAATAGGTACTCGCAAATTGCACATGCAATTTCAAGGGTGCCAAAAGGACACCCTTTTGCACCCCTGAAATATGAATGTTTGCACATGTGGCGCACATACATACCCCAAGGGCATGTATGTGCGCCACATGGCACTTAAAAAAATGCAAAAATTTGCATTTTTTCTAAGGATTTACAATTTACCACCAACTTGAAGTTGGTGGTAAATTGTGATTCCTTAGACCAGGGTCGCAATTTGAAAAGCACTTCCTGCATTGCATTTAGAAAATTGCAAATTGTGATTCTCTAAATGCATTTGCAAAATAGGTAATCACAAAAATTGCGATTCCCTATTTTGTGTATGCCTTTTGGGATGAAACCTCTCAAAAGGCTATTTTCCGTTCGCAAGCGGACTGATTCTGCAAATCGGCCCATTTGCGACCCCTGAATAGTCTCAACCATTTCCTTAGGGTACTTAAGTGATTACCTGTTGGTGGTTCCTTAGATTCATGGTGGAATAAGATTCAGATCCGAAACCACTTTATCTGCAACTGTCTGGGCACTTAGCACTTCGCTGGACTCCGCTTTGGGAACCGAGACTGCAACTGGGAAGATTCCTGCTGCTCCTGCTCTCATCATCCTGCTGGTCTTCTGCATTGTCTGTGACTGTGCTCCATACAGGTTCTTCTACAGGACTGTGGATATCCAAAACACCCAAAGCAATCTCCCCTGAAGTGAAGAAGTCACTTCACTGCACCTGCAGGCACCGAAACGAAGCTGACTAGTCTGCTGTCCCTGAGTTCTTACGGACTCGAAAAGGTTCAGCTACATAGGTGGTGGTTCTGCAACTCCATTAGTTTTGAAGTTTGAAAGCCAGAATCCCTCTTCAGAACAGCTGGAGCATTTCCCCTGTGTACTGCGTCGACCTGCCATTGCCAAGGCTTGTTGACTGTCTTCGCCAGAGATTTTCGGACTGCAAGAAGCTCCACCCTCAAGCATCTCTTGCTACCAAGATCTTTGTCCTCTTTGCATCCTCTGCCCCTTGGGCCTTCATCATTATTGAGCTGCTCGAGATCCTTTTGAGACTCCTGTGCCTTTGACCCATGGGTTCTCTTGAGGGTCTTCTTTGGCTCCATTGCGCTCCCCTGGTTGCTCAGGGATTGTTCTGACTTACCTGCTTGTGGCGAGTCACTTGGACCTTGCTGGTCCTGAAACTGCACCTTTTTTGTCTACTACGTTTGTTGCCGTTGACAGGGCTTATTGGTGCTCTCGACGGACACTGACCCCCTGGCTCTTGATATCCGATGTGGGACAGCTCGCGAAAGGCTCCTGGTCTTCCACAGCATCGCCTGGTCCGCACTGCTGCAGCTTCAAAGGCACAGTCAACTCTCCTGCATCTCTGACATCGGTCAGCATTCATCTTCTGTACCGCCTGGTCACTCCTGAGTGGCATAGACTCTGTCCCCTCTGCTTCCAGGTACCTCTCATCTTGAATCCACCTTTGGGTTCCACCAGACTCTTTCACGTTAGCAGCATCTTCACTGAAGTCCTCCATTTTGGTCTATGGCGGTTTCCAACTTCAGTTCGCACCTATGCACCCGGCTTCCCTGGTGTAGGTATTCTGGTTCCTGGGGTATTCATGGGTGGGGTGACTCTCCAACCTTCCATCTTCCACTAGGTTTCTTCAGGGTCCTCTGGGAAGGGTCCTTCTTCTTATAAACTGTAGCCGCAACTTCCCCGTCGACTTGTATTGAGCCCGCGGTTGTGTTCCCACTCTGCACAGAGCCTCCATGGGGTTTCAGGGTACTTACCTTGGGTGGTTCCTTGGGTCCCCGACTCTTTACCTCTTCTAGGTCCAGTCTTGACTTAGGTCCTGGTTCGCATTCCGCTTTATTAGTATATGGTTTGGTCTCCCCCTGGAGACCACTGTGTATTTGTGCTACTTATGTGTTCTATTATAAAAGTAGTGTGTGTATCTACAGGTAGGAGATATTGCAATGTGTTAGTGAGTGTTTATAATAAATACTTATTTTTATAACTACACTGTGGGATTCTTTTTCACTTAACCAACACTATGGGGCATATTATCAAGAACAGCGTTAAAATTATTGCTGCTTTAGCAGCAGGAAACTGACGCTAAAGCGGCGGTAATGGGCTTGATAATATGCCCTTGAGAATTCCAATAGAAGCCCATGTTCACTCTAGAACATTGGCTTCTATGGGAATTCACAAGGGCATATTATCAAGCCCATTATCGCCGCTTTAGTGTCAGTTTCCTGCCGCTAAAGTGGCGATAATTTTAACTTTGTTTCTTGATAATATGCCCCTATATGATTAGTTCTTGTAAAACAATCTGCTTTACACTCCTTTTGGACAATGCCTGAAGGCTGCTCTAGACAGCTACCACTTAGAGAGCTTTCTAAGGTTGTATAAGACCACTAAAATCACCATTAGGGTTGTCTGGATTAGTGCAGGGTGCTCCATTTAGAAACGTGAGCACCATATAGTAAGCCGACCTTCTACAGGAGTTTTGACCCATCTAAAGGTTTTTTGACAGATCAAATGGCAGTCATGACGCTACTGTCAGACTAAACTTATAGGCCTGAAGTCATGTTTTACATTGTGATTGTCCTGTTTTACACTGGATGGAGCCCAATTGTCTGAAGCTGAACACTGATAAGACCAAAATCATGATCTTCGGGAAGAGCACTTCATCATGGTACTCATCAAATCTAGGACTAACACCAAGCCTCACCACCCATCCCAAGTATCTCAGGATTTTCATTCACAGCAAACTCAACATGACCTCTCAAGTCAATGCCATGACTGTCTCATGCTTCTATATCCTGAAGATAATGAGGAAGAATTTCAAATGGCTCCCAATCAGCATCTGGAAGACCATCACGCATGCCCTCATCAAAAGCAAGTTGAAGTATGGGAACACACTCTATGCTGCAATCAACAAAACACTCACCAGCGACAATCATTCTCAACTTCCCTTGCTGCACTCACATTACATCACACCTGAAAGAGATGCACTGGTACCTCACACATTAACAATTGCAATTCTAACTCATAACTCACACTTTCAAGGCACTACATAATATT
This sequence comes from Lissotriton helveticus, assembly GCF_964261635.1. Classification (NCBI taxonomy): domain Eukaryota; kingdom Metazoa; phylum Chordata; class Amphibia; order Caudata; family Salamandridae; genus Lissotriton; species Lissotriton helveticus. The sequence continues at coordinate 252,087,357 of NC_136065.1, read as the reverse complement.
GGGATAAAAACTATTGATGGACGGAATGCTGGAAAATGCAAACATTCAACCCCAGTCACAAGGACCTGGGTTTAATCAATCACTCTTTTGCTCCCCAGTTTGGATCCTGCCATATGGAATTCAGTCTTGACCCTGTTCCTTATGGGAAAAGTCCAGCACGAACTGCCAAGCCAGGTCCTTCCTGGACTGGAAACAAGCATCCTGGGAGCGGTTTCAGGGCATCACCCTTCATTAGCCAGGCTAGCTTGAATCCAGTGGTGTAGTTGGCACGGGACCCATGTCTGGGCTTACCCTTCCCACATAAGGTGACATACGTAAAAGAAATAATTGATGGACGGAATGCTGGACAATGCAAACATTGACCCTCAGTCTCAAGGACCTGATTCAAGCCATCATTCTTTTGCTCACCTCACCACCCCAGTTTGGACCCAGCCATATGCAAATCACTCTTGGGCCTGTTCCTTGTGGAAACAATCCAGCCCGAACTGCCAAACCAGGTCCTCCCTGGACCACAAACAAGCATTCTGGGACCGGTTTCAGGGCATCACCCTTCATCAACCAGGCTAGCTTGAATCCAGTGGTGTAGTGAGCACAGGACCCAAGTCTGGGCATACCCTTCCCACTTAAGGTGACATATGCAAAAGAAACAATCGATGGACGGGATGCTTTTTTCTAGTCCAGGGAGTACCTGGCCTGGCAGTTTGGGCTGCACTGTTCCCATTCGCGCAGGGTCAAGACTGATTTGCATATGGCTGGGTCCACACTGGAACGACATGGTGAGCAAGAAAACAATGGATTTAGGCCCAGATCGCTGTACTGTGGTGAATGTATATCATTGTTCTGCATTCTGTCCATCAATTGTTCTTTTTACTACATAACATTGGCCCAGCAGACCTCACACTACCAGACACACTTTCCAGACAACTCAGCTCATCTGCACATGTCCCACAAATATGGAAAACCAGATCCGGTGTTCCAACCTTCTTCTGCATCTCTCCTAAAGTGTCAAACTACCTGAGGCTACACAGAAGAGCCTCTCCCTCACTTGTTAAATTCCACTCAACGCTAAAGACCTGAAGACCTGGATTTGAGTAGTCCCACTAGGCCTTAGGTTTGGCTGGGCTCACACCTGTTCAGTGTCAGAATACCCTCCCGGGTGATACTATTGCTACAAATCTGCATAAAATAACATAATAAAGCCCAGATACAGAAATACGTACTATCTAGAATTCAAAAGGAGAAAATAAATTCAGCCTGAACTCAATGAAATTCTATCTATTACTGCTAAAATTTGTTAGTACAAAGCAAGAATGGAATAGCTTAAATAAACCTTTCCGTGCAGCATACTTCAGCCTCCCTTGAGTCATAACGTTCTCACTGCTCTCTTGAACCATCCAAGAATTAATATGCTGCCCCATGTTTTTAGTTAGAAAGCTGGCAGAAGTGGTGACTGTGCATGTGGGCTGCTTCAAAGCGGGACTGAGGAGGCATTTAAACCATTTATATGGTATTGTGATGCTGCAAAATGACAACATTATTTGAAAGTTAATGCCAGATGTGGTCTCTAGGCAGGGGCAGCTCCTCCTCGCCCCCCTGCTTTCTCGCAGTGCGAGAAGCAGAAAAATAAAATGGTATTATAAACACCATTTTATGTTTTTGCTTCTCGCACTGCGAGAAAGCAGAAGGGATTGGTTGAGGGGATTCTGCTCTGGGGCAGGGGAGGAGTGGCATGTTATGTTATGTTAAATGGGTATTTGTAAGTGCTCAGCTACTCAGATGAGTGTCCCAGCGCTGTGGCGTGAAAAAACAGATTACGTGCAGAGTGACCGCAACAGTTGGAATTACATCTGAAATAGCCAAGTTTTCAGGGATTTCCTAAAAGCTAGGAGATTGTGCGACAGTCTTAATTCCATCGGAAGCTTGTTCCATAGTAGTGGTGCCTGGCTCTGAAAGGAACGCCCCCCTATCCGTGCCCGATGGTATTTAGGGACCCGTGCCAGTTGAAGTGAAGAGGACCTCACGGTACGACCAGGACAGTAAAATTGGATTCAGTTCCTGATGTAACCGGCCCCAATGCCAAGAAGGGCCTTAAAGGCCAGGACCATGGGATTTAAATAAATCCTTTTGCGGATTGGAAGCCAATGCAGAGAGTGCAAACAAGAGGACGTCTCTTGGGCCCAGCAAAAGAATGGCTCTAGCTGCCGCATTTCGGGCTACTTGCATTCTTGACAATAGGTATTCTGGCAGCCCCAGGTACAGAATATTAACGTAGTCCAGCTTAGAAATTATCAAGGCCTGGACTACCGTTTTTCTGTGAGAGATGGGAAACAGTGGCAGGAACAGTCTTAGCATTTTCAACATGCCGAAGCAGAAGCCTGCCACAGTCTGAATCTGGGCCTGCATAGATAATTTCTTGTCCAACTTAACCCCTAGATTTTTCACAATGTTGACAGAGGTGGAAGGGGGTGACATATTAGCTGGCCACCAATTCCGCCAAACATTGCTGGGGAGTGGCCGAAGAAGATAATCTCCAACTTCTGGGGATTATATTTGAGCTGGTTGTCTTGTAACCAGGAAAACACTTTGGTCAGACAAGAGTTAATCAAAACTCCATTAAAATCAGCGTCTTTGTTGCAGTTGTAAAGCAACTGCGTATCATCTGGGTATGAAATTATTTTAGCGCCATATGCCTCGGCCAGGGATGCTAGTGGAGCCATATAGATATTAAAAAGAGTGGGGCTCGAAATTGAGCCCTGTGGAACTCCCACCTCCATTGAGGGGATGGGGGCTTCAAAAGAAGGAGACCAAACTACTTGATTGCGGTCCTTCAAAAATGAAGCGAGCCAATTGAGTACCGTATCCCCCAATGCCGCAATCCTGGAGTCTGGTCAGGATACGATCATGGGGAACGGTATCAAAGGCCGCAGATAAATCCAGTAATATCAGTGTGGCCTTTCCGCCTTTGTCCTGAACTTCCTTAATAACTTCAAGACCTTCAGCAGTGCTGTTTCGGTACTAAAATTCAGCCTGAAACCAAACTGACTCTGGTGGAGGATAGAGTTAGTCTCCACAAATGTGGTGATCACTTGGTTCGCATCTTTTTCCAATGCTGTGGAAAAAAAGGGAGCAGAGATATAGGCCTGTAATTATAGGGTACTTCAGGGTCCAAAGTTGTTTTTTAAGAAGGGGAGAATTTTTGCCCTTTTTCACCTGTTCTGAACCCGACCTGTCTGCAGAGACAGGTTGAGAATCTGATTAGCCGCAGGATTAATAACCTCTGCTACCGACACGAGGATACTAGCCGGACTGGGATCAGAAGTAGAGCCTGATTTGAGGCCTGTCAAAATATCTATAGAAGTTTCCAGAGGGATCCATGGGAATTGATTCAGAGATGTTCCATTTCCCAGCGATCGATAGGGGACAGTCTCTTCATTGTCTTCCTGCACCAGGGTAGCTATTGGGAAGGACTCCTGGATAGTCTTAATCTTGTTGTGGAAGTATGTGGCCAGACAATTTGCCCACACCTAAGTCAGAGTAAATGATTTAGCTACAGCTGAGGGGAGGAGAATTCACTGACTATTTTAAAAATGTCCTTATTTTTATTTTTAACTAGTTCAATTTTCGTAGTAAAAAACAGTTTTTTCTCCTCCATGATTTGTTTATAGTGGGACGTTTTAACGCCTCTTTATAGATAATGTTGTCATTGGGGTTGAAGTGTTTCCTCCAGGACCTTTCTAAACGTTTACAGAGCCTCTTATTTTCTTTGAGAGCCGCTGTAAACCAGGGAGCAGAGGGCTGAACCATTTTCTCAAACTGCTGAGGGCACTGACGTTTGGTCAGCCCTTTGGGGCCGACCATACTAGTCATGTACAAGTTGCCTTTTATTCCATGTAGGCTGTACCACGTGAAAATAGTAGCGATGAGGCCAACAGCGATACAAAATTCAGCGATAACCTGCGACATGCCTGCAATTCCCACGCATCATGCGGGAAAATGCACGATAAAAGCAGAGTAAAAAAATGGTGAGATGACAATGTACGAGCACAACCCCACAGCCGTGACGTAGAACAAATGACCATTGTCCCACATCAGATAGGCATCTTCTCACAAACAATGTACATTGACATGCAGTCTGTATGTAATCTGCACCAATGCGGAAACATACATGGAACACAGAGTGAAACCGCATCTCCCATTCTCATTGCAGAGGGAGAATCAACACCTACTGCACACAGACATGTCATGTCCATGATCAATAAATTATGAAAGCATGGACGAATATAGGGGCAGTGACTTTCCCTTACGTACATGTTGCCCATGTCGTGGGACTTTAGTCACAGGGTGCATCCCTACATCAGGGTGGTACGTATCTGACCCCAAAAGAAGCCCTGTTGTCACTTGTAGGCCACAAATGACAGCCAATATGGAATGATTTGGGACACATGTGAAAAGCCAAAGAGTGGCATTCTGTACTAACTGTGACACACAGAACTGGCAGTTCAAATACGTGACACCCTACACAGCCTCCCTGCACAGAGATGACACACCCACCATCCGTTAACACATTATGAAATTGTTAGTACAACATGTCACACTCACACTTGTCTGAGTGATGTGCTTGTATAGATGAGTGACATGCACTCAGAGAATGTGTCTTGGAATGCATTTATTTGCACATGCTGTGTCTGTGGTCATTTTGTACTGTCCCATGATTGCTACGGACTGTCACAATGTGACGTTAACATGTGAAGAAATTGTCAATGATTGTGTTCCTATGGGCTATTCCTGCTGCGGCTGAAGTGATATGTGGTCCACCTGCCTCATCTTCATCATCATCGCCTGGTGCATCTGGCACTTGTATACATGGGCCTTTGCTGCGTGCACATAGGTTGTGCAACACACAACATGCAACTATCATCTTGCACACAATGTCTGGGCTGTACAGGAGCCTTCCACCAGTGATGTCCAGCCACCTGAAACGTGACTTCAACACGCCAAATGTGCATTCCACAATACCCCTGGTGCGCTTGTGGGCCAAATTGTACTGCCTCTGGGCCTGTGTGTTCGGGGCTCGGAGGGGTGTCATCATCCAAGCGCAGAGTGCATATCCTTGATCACCTGTGACAGTGCAGAGAGACGTGAGTCAATACTTTGTACTGCATGATGTGTTGGCAGGCTCACTGGTATAGTGGTGTGTGATATGTGTGACTTATTGATTCCTGTATGACATCTACTGCTTGTTGAAAATGAGCAGCATCAATGTGTATTACGTGGCCTCACTGCTGCTCCGCCCTCCCCCAAGGCTATTTACTAGTGTGCGCAGCGCGGTTGCATCACTTGCACCCCTACGGCACACTATTGACATGCCTGTCTGCGCATGTCCACTAGCCTGTCAACCACACAGTGATATTGTGTGTTGAAAGTGGGCGGCCACGTGTGTGTAGGCCTATGGTAAGGACAGGGCTGACACAGATGTAGAGTTCATGCCTGGTTGAACTCGCCATGCGGTTGAGGGTAGACCTTTGGCTTATGCTGCGGTAATAACGACACACACAACAGTTGGCATGTATGATTCCTGACCCCGAGCGGGCTTGCGCTCCCTTCAGCCAAGCCCGCACCCTGGGGGCATGCTACATAGCAACATTGTCTTTTGCAGGACGGGTGGCGCAGACACTATAACAGAGACACACATTAGTTACTTCCTTGGCCAGGCCTAAACTTAATCACGCCCAGTGCCACGTGTTGAAGAACCACACCCCTACACCGTACTGCTGTACGCCGGTCCACTCCGCTTACGGTCACAGGGGGGTATGACACAGCTACATGTCCCAGGTCTACCCCACTGCATGAGGTGACAAGGTTGCGCCCGCTGTACTCAGCACATTGTAATGTGGCATGGCCAGGGGCCCTCATGCATACATAATGACAACACGGACACACTGAGATAGTTTGTGGAACTGGCTACAGGCACGTGCGTCTGGCACCTTTTATTGCCAGGGTCACATGTCCAGTGATGCCCGTGCTGGAAGGGTGTTGGGTAGGGTAAGCCACCCCTCGGGTGTTGGTTGGTGCTGGCAACAACTACAAAAGTGATCAGACAATCAGAAATTCAAAGTTCAAACAGCAAGGGTCCATGACTTGAGCTGCACAGAGTTAATGGCCCCGGATGCACTGCGGTCGGCACAGGCACAGCACACCGCCACAGGACAGTGACTTGCAGTGCACTGAGGTAGGGCCACGAGAGCTGAGCGGGTCCTTGTTGATGTCCAAGGAGAATGTCGCCGAGTGTTACGGGGGACAGTGGAAGGTGTCCTTCCAGGGCGAATGTATGACGTTGGAACGCATACATTTAAAATGCATGCCTTTACAATTCAGTTTTTACATAGCAACATCCTTTACAACGCACTGCATTATTGCGTGACACTACATCGCAGTTTTAGAAACTACCTTTACATCGCATTCCATTACATCGCATTATACCTTTACAATGCATACCATTACACCGCATACCATTACATTGCATTTAAGGTGAGTATTGGATAGTATAGGGGTAAAAATTACTATTCTAACTCCAGGGGGTGCAACAGTAGGGTAAGTGTTGGATAGTGTGTGGTGCAGCTAGAGAACATTACACTACCTTTCCGGAGGAGCCCCCGGCGCTGAGATCACTGCAGATGGTCTCCACGGTATCTAATAACAAACACCTGCTGTCCGAGCTGTATGCGCTAATTAAAGATGAATCGGAAGTAAATGCGGATGGAAGTTGGGCGCGGTGGAATGAGTGTCTTGATGAAGATGTCTCGGAAGCTCATTGGAAGCATGTGTGCGGACTGACTGGCACGCTAAGCATGAATGGTAATCTCAGGATTATACACTTTAAGTATTTACATCAAGTGTACCACACACCAGCACGACTGCACAAATATGGCCTACGGGACACAGCGAGGTGTGAGAGATGCAGTCGAAATGACGCTGATTTTCTACATCTGGCCTGGAACTGCCCGCAGGTGGCTGCATTCTGGGAGGCAGTAGTGGGTTGCATGAGTGAAATGATTGGTGTAGATGTCCCCTATACGCCACTAGCGTGCCTCCTATGCTGTGTCCCACACATTAAGGGCGCAGGCGGCAAACTGGTGAGGTTAGCGCTGCTAATGGCGACTAGAAGGGTGGCGATGGCGTGGGGGAGAGGTAGGCCTCCAGGACTGAAGGATTGGCTGGCTGATCTGGTGTACTATAGGGATAGTCTTGGGGTCTATGTGGAAGAATTGCCCGTACGATCCAGACCAAGAGACATCTGGGAACCGCTGCGGACGTATTTGCTAGCCCATTCTGATGAGAGCGCGGATTGATACGATTGGGGAGTAGTTGGGGTTTGCGAGGGAGGACCGGGGATTGGCCCCGCATAGCGAGATACTGGAATTCTACGGTCTATATTTCAACACTGGACACACACATGAAACATCCTTATTGCCACTGACGAGGCGAGATGACATGGCGGACTGTTCTGAGTTTTCTTTTCTTTTGTTAGTTTGATATATATTTTTTTTTTTTGCCCTTGATGTCCACGGAGGGTAAGTTGCTAATATTTACAGCGAGAACTGCACATGTAGGACTACTAAATGGCCATGTTATCCTTTGCAACGTACTCTGGACAGGAACTGGGTAGTGAATGGGGACCATGTATGCGATTTAATGCATGTATTACGATATACTACAATTGTGGATATGTGTTGCTTGTTGCAGCTATATATGACATTTACCTTTGTGATATCAATAAAGACTTAAAAAAAAAAAAAAGTGTTGGGTAGTGTAGGGGTAGAAATTACTATTCTAACTCCAGGGGGTGCAACAGTAGGGTAAGTGTTGGATAGTGTAGGGTTAAAAATTACTTTTCTAACTCCAGGGAGTGCAACAGTAGGGTAAGTTATGGATAATGTAGGGGGACTATGCGTTGTAATGGCTTGCGTTGCAATGACTGCGTTGTAGTGACATGCGATGTAGTGTCATGCTGTCAGGAAGAGCGTTTCGTGGGCCGCTGTCCGCGCAATGCGTGGGGATCGGCAACCTTTTTTCTCCCGGGAACCACAAATCCCAGAGGGCCCAGGGTTACGCGGCGCATGACGTCAACCGTGCAGCCCCGGGCACTTAAGCCAGGAAGCAAGGGAAAACGGAGCCGATAATTTTGCCGAAGGTACGCCGAGGTGGTTGGAGAGACTTTTGGAACCGGAGTAACAGTGAGTAAAATCCCTTCCGTGTGGCAGCCGGCTGGAGGCACACGGACGCTGATTCAAGCGGAGTTGGCGCTGAGCTGAGGTGGGACAGTAAACACAGCTGTGTGTATTGGATGCCCCTGAGCCCCCGATAACCGGATGTTTGTCTTCCTTATGTGCGGAGTATAGCGGCTGCATCTCCTGTCAGGGGGGGAAAACAATAGGAAACTCGCGTGTTGAGCGAGGACTTGTCAAGACTGAACATGATGGTTTCTACTGTAGCGAGTGACATTTAACTTGCTATCAAAACCCCATACGCTTTGGAGTAATCTGGGGAAAAGGAAGAGTGTCTGGACTCCCCAAGACTGTTATATTGAAATACATGGTTTCTGTGTACTACTTGATATCTTTTGAACGCTGGATAAAACAGGCGTTGAAGGTGCTGTTAACCTTCATGGGATAGCTTATGTTTTCTTTTGCGACAACCTCTTCTGTGCTTTATATTTAATACAGGAGGGGAATTACAAGGGGTGCCTACACCATTGGAGGAAGTGGCTCAAGGTCGAACACTGTCATAAAAGTGGTAGGTGAGGTGCTGAGAGAGTATATGCAGTAAGGAGACAGTTACCTACTCTCATTCTCGTTTCTTGTTCTTTTATAGTTGGTTGCCACCACAGATAGCACCCTTACCTCCCTCTCCTGTTTATAAAGATTGAGTCTTTTTCCTTTCAGGTAGGAGTAACACTTCGGAAGAGAGGGGCCTTAACACACTGTGGAGATTGATTGTTATAGTGTAGATAGGGAGGGGTGTAGTACTAAACATCTTGTTTTTGTCATTCCAGATCTCCCTCCCCGCTGTCCCCTTCCTTTCCCGCGCTCACGGGACCATTCTGTTAAGTCTGTGTATATACCAGGCCACAGGGCGGTTGCGTCGGTGTTGGTGTAGGTCTCTCAGCACAGCCCCGAGGAGTATTGTGACGGAGCCTGACAGAATTATCGGCCCATGGAAACGGTCCTCCTCTTGGCTGTGGTGACGGAGAATCGCCACGCTTGACGACGTTCTGGCTGCTCTAGCTTTAGTCCAGACGGAACTAGCGGCCTCCAACAGAGAGGTCGCTGCTTCCAGAACGGAAAACGCACAATTAAGGGCACGCATGGACAGGATGCAAGGGAATCCCTTCGATGCTGGGGCTAGTACATCAACGCCCCCTTCCCTAGTTGTAGAAATGCCCACACAAATCCCGCTGGCTCCCCCTCAAAGATTTTATGCGGACAACAAAAAGGTGCAGGTGTTTATGACACAAATACTCCTACACTTTATGTGTAAGCCTAAAATGTTTTCAACAAACCAGGCCCGCGTGGCCTTTTTGATTTCCTACTTAGGTGGAGGGGCGGCTCAGTGGGCGGTTCCAGTAGTCAGGAGAGACGATCCCTTGCTCTACGATTGGGACGAATTCAGGGTAGAATTTGAAAAAACATTCGACGTAGAGCAGAAACGTTCTCAGCAGACCGCAAGCTGTTGGTTCTTAAACAGGGCACTACGGATTTGGTGTCGTATTTGAACAACTTCCGTCGTTTGGTTGCGGAAACAGATTGGCCTGAGGTCAAACAGTCTGCGTTATTCTACCAAGGATTGAACGATGAAATGAAAGATGTGCTGGCACACATCGATCCTCAACCACGCACCTGCTCTGCGCTAATAGAACTCGCTCTCCGTCTGGACCACCGAATACGGGAGCGCAAAGGTGAATTAAGGAAGAAAGAGCCGGTTGTAGTGGTGCATGAGCGAGGAGGAGGGGGTAGCGAGAAGCCTGCTTCCGCTCAGGATGCAATGGAGATAGGAGCTGTTCGGGCTTCCTTGTCTTTTAGCGAGAAAGAACATCGGAGGAAAAATGGACTCTGTTTGTATTGTGGAAAAAAGGGGCACTACCTACGGGAGTGTCCAGTGAAACCAAAGACCGGAAGATTCAAACCCAGTCAAGCCGCCGCCGGAACCATGGAGAAGAAGGCGGAAAACTCCAGTGCTTGAGAGTGGAAGGAGGGGAACTCTCGAGCAGAAACACCATCCCTTCAATCACGGCCTGTTGCGATCAAGAAAAGAATCATGTATTCCTGTCCATGTTGTTGTTGCTGGAGACAGGAGAACAAGGAGTCAAGGCCATGCTGGACTCCGGGGCCACTGGGTGTTTTATGGACTATACCGAAGCAGAAAGGCTGGGTATCCAGCTCATAGCAAAGAAACAGCCCGAACCAGTGTACGCGGTAGACGGCAGTGAACTGATCGCAGGACCCATTAAGTATCACACGCCGGAATATCAGTGCGTATGTAACGACCTGCATCAGGAAACAATCTCGTTTAACATCATCCAAGCCCCCCAATATGGCATCATATTGGGGCTTCCGTGGCTTCAAAAACACGAACCCTACATCCATTGGACTTCGAGGACGATTAGTTTTGTCTCGGATTATTGTAAGGAACATTGTTTGGTGACTACTGAGAGGTCATCTCAGTCTTTGGCAAGGGTATACAACATCGCCACAGCGGCCGAGAAAGAAGTGAAACTCCCGTCTTGTTATGCCGCTTACGCAACGGTATTCAGTGAGGAAAAGGCGGAAGCTCTTCCACCTCACAGAGCCTTCGATTGTCGTATCGACCTGGTTCAGGAGCGACAGTACCGAACGGTAGGCTCTACGCCCTTACAGTGCCGGAAAACGAATACTTGAGAGCTTATCAGGACAAGTATTTGGCTCTCGGGTACGTACGCCCGTCTCGGTCTCCTGCATCATCACCGTTGTTTTTTATACCAAAAGCAAACGGCGAAAAGAGGTGCTGCATCGACTATCGCGCCTTAAACACCATCACAATAAAGAATCAGTACCCTTTACCCCTGATTCCCGTGTTATTGGAACAAGTCAGATCAGCAACTATATACACCAAGTTGGATCTGCGAGGGGCTTACCACCTCGTTCGTATACGAAGGGGCGACGAATGGAAGACGGCTTTCAAGACGCGGTATGGACTTTTCGAATATCTAGTGATGCCCTTTGGGCTGTGTAACGCCCCGGCCGCGTTCCAATTCTTTCTGAACGAGGTGTTGAGGGAGTACCTGGACCTCTTTGTAGTCGTCTATATCGACGACATTTTGGTATACTCCAACACAACGGATGAACACCACATACACGTGAGCCAGGTGCTAGAGGCCCTGATGAAACACCATCTCTATTGTAAAATCACGAAATGCGAATTTCACGTGACCACCGTTGAATTCTTGGGAGTGATGCTCACGCCATCGGGTCAGGTCATGGCTGAGAGGAAAGTACAAGCCATAAAGGACTGGCCTCGTCCACGTACAGTCAAGGATATCCAATGCCTACTGGGTTTTGCGAACTTTTACAGACGGTTCATTGGAAGTTTTTCGGCCCTGGTGACCCCCTTAACCCGTCTGACAAGAAAGAACGTCCCGTTTCTCTGGAATGTTGAAGCTCAGCAGGCGTTTGATGGGTTGAAAGAAGCCTTTATCAGTGCTCCTGTACTGACACACGCAAACCCCGACCTACCATTTATAGTGGAAGCCGATGCCTCTGAAGTAGCCTTGGGGGCGGTTCTTTCACAAAGACATGAAAACACTGGCGTCCTACACCCTATCGCTTATATGTCACGGAAACTCAGTTCTGCAGAAATTAACTATACAATAGCAGAAAAAGAGTTACTGGCAATAAGAGACGCCTTTGTGGAATGGAGGCATTGGCTATTGGGAGCGGTCCATCAGGTAACAGTCTATACGGACCATCGCAACCTGCAATTCATAAGAGCAGCCCGTCATCTTACGCCCAGACAACTACGCTGGATGCTGTTCTTTGAGGAATATTAATTTGTTGTTACATACAGACCAGGAGTGAACAACAAGAAAGCAGATGCCCTGACCCGACAAGAACATCCAGTATTGCATACCATGACTCCGACTCGATCAATCATAGACCCAGCTAATGTGGTGTGCGTGGCCCAAACCAGAGACTTTGTCCAATCTTTGCGGTCAGGGATACAATCATGCGTCTGGAGAACCTGGCTTCGTCATCATCCCGAATGGAAGGTGAGACAAGGGGTAGCCATGAAGGGAAACCAGGCGCTTGTGCCCACCAAAGCATTACAACGTACCGTGTTTCAATGGTGCCGCGAACTGCCTAGCGCTGGACATATGGGACACGTGAAAACATTGGAAAAGGCATTGAGGCAGTTTTGGTGGCCAACCATCCGCCTGGATTTAAAACGCTGGGGAAACCAGTGTGTGCAATGTGCCCGGATGAAATCGGATCGACAACAACCCCAGGGGTTCCTGCAACCGTTACCCACACCTGAAACGCCTTGGGAAAGCATCTCCATAGAGTTTATTGTTGGCTTGCCTAAAGATCAAGGGAAAACGGCCATTCTGGTAGTGGTGGATTTTCTGACAAAAATGGGCCACTTCATCGCTTGTGATAAAGTACCTACTGCGGGACATTTGGCTCATCTCCTGTTGGCACAAGTAGTGAGGTTACATGGACTCCCGAAAGTGATAGTGTCGGACAGGGGGGCCCAATTCACTGCAGGGTTTTGGAAAGTGTGGTGTGCGGAGTTACATATTTCATCGTCCCTATCCACTAGTTTTCATCCACAGTCGGATGGCCAAACGGAGAGACTTAATCAGTCCCTAAAGCAATATCTCCGTTGCTATGTGCAGGCCGACACTGATTCCTGGGTGGATGGGTTATGGGTGGCGGAGCTGGCATACAACAGCACACAACATTCCTCGACGGGTCATTCCCCTTTCTTTAGTACTTATGGCCACCACCCAAGAGTCAACCCGTTGATCCTCCCCAGAGACACAGTACGGCTGCCAGACGTCAAGGCAAGATTGTTGCGTATTCGCAAGATTCTTCTGGCGACGCGCAGGAATCTTGTTCGGGCCAAGGGGAGATACAAGACTCAGGCGGACAAACACCGAAGGCCTAATCCTGTGTATAAGAAAGGGGATCTGGTGTGGCTGTCCACTAAACATATCACGTTCCGGAGGTATAGCGTGTTCAACCCCAGGTTCATAGGTCCTTATCGGGTGGTGAAACTAGTGAATCCTGTTGCAGTGAAGGCCTCACTGCTCACCTGCCGACACCGGCGTGTGTCATGGAGGGCCCACCACATGCCTGTGCAAGCACCAAGCCCAAGGCCTGCGATCTTGGCAGCCTCATCAGACCATCACGGACTCCGCGAGCAAAGCCCGCAGTACTCCTTTCTCGTTGTCGTACTCCACCGGCAGACACAGCGGACAAGTAGGTCACACATTTGGAACTGAGTCTTGATTACACAATGGCAGAGTACATATTTTATGGCAGAGTTTATATCACTATACTCCCTTCGATGTGGTGCCACCAACTGTATGCATAGCATTCCAACAATACGTGTCTGTGGGCCCTTGCTGACTTCTGCCTTTGGCCTACACTACGGTACAGCAGGCTTCACACCAATCCAATACAGTCTGCACCAGGCGGGACACGGCATCGTCGCAAGCTGCTCACCCGCTCAGCTCTAGTAGCTCTACCCCGTCACCCACAAATCTTCTCCACAAGCAATTTCGACTTCATGTGTTAGAGTTCCAGGAGGAGCTGGCTGAACAGCGGTTGACCTACGCTGACTGCTGCATCCGGCCTACACTGCAGTCAAGTAGTTCACACATTTGGAACTGAGTCTTGATCTCTTCATGACAGAGTTCATATCATTGTACAGGCCTCATTGCAGACTGCATCTCCTTCCAGCTCTGGTGACACTGACTCTGTGCCCTGGAAGTCATGGACACTCACTGGTTGAACTTTGGTGACGTCTGGGTCTATGGCCTGGGGAGTTGTCTTCATCATCATGTAGCTGATACTGACATGGTGGTAAAAAGGAGTCTTTAGCATTCTACTCCTCCATTTGACTGTTTCTGCTTGCTTTTGCCCTCTGCATCATGCCCATAAGGGGAACATTTGTTACAACGCAACCATTAGATCGCACTACAGTTACAACGCAGTCATTACATAGCAACATCCTTTACAACGCATGTCACTACACCGCAGGCAATACAACGCATGACATTACATCGCATGTGTCAGGCTCCGTCAAAATACTTCTCGGGGCTGTGCTGAGAGACCTATACCAACACCCACGCAACCGCCCTGTGGCCTGGTATATACACAGACTTAACAGAATGGTCCCGTGAGAGCGGGAAAGGAAGGGGACGGCGGGGAGGGAGATCTGGAATGACAAAAACAAGATGTTTAGTACTACACCCCTCCCTATCTACACTATAACAATCAATCTCCACAGTGTGTTAAGGCCCCTCTCTTCTAAAGTGTTACTCCTACCTGAAAGGAAAAAGACTCAATCTTTATAAACAGGAGAGGGAGGTAAGGGTCCTATCTGTGGTGGCAACCAACTATAAAAGAACAAGAAACGAGAATGAGAGTAGGTAACTCTCTCCTTACTGCATATACTCTCTCAGCACCTCACCTACCACTTTTATGACAGTGTTCGACCTTGAGCCACTTCCTCCAATGGTGTAGGCCCCCTTGTAATTCCCCTCCTGTATTAATTGTTGACTGGGGGTGAGTGTTTGATTTGCTCAAACACTCCGTCCATCATCCCCTTTTGTATCGCTTTGTTCGCCCTAAGTGTGGCAGGGTATGCTCAGACGTGAGTCCCTTGCTCACTTGGCCACTGGATTCAAGATAGCCTGGCTGATGAGGATTATGAATCCGAAACCGGTCCCAGGATGCTTGTTTCCGGTCCATGGAAGACATGGCTTGGCAGTTCGGGCTGGACTGTTCCCATGAGGCACAGGGTCAGACTGATTTGCATATAGCCATGTCTGAAATGGGGTGGCTGAGTGGGCTAAAGAATGGTGATGGATTAAACCCAGATCAGTTGACTGGGGGTGAGTGTTTGATTTGCTCAAACGCTCCGTCCATCATCCCCTTTTGTATCGCTTTGTTCGCCCTAAGTGTGGCAGAGTATGCTCAGACGTGAGTACCTTGCTCACTTGGCCACTGGATTCAAAATAGCCTGGCTGATGAGGATTATGAATCCGAAACCGGTCCAAGGATGCTTGTTTCCGGTCCATGGAAGACATGGCTTGGCAGTTCGGGCTGGACTGTTCCCATGAGGCACAGGGTCCGACTGATTTGCATATAGCCATGTCTGAAATGGGGTGGCTGAGTGAGCTAAAGAATGGTGATGGATTAAACCCAGATCAGTTGACTGGGGTGAGTGTTTGATTTGCTCAAACGCTCCATCCATCATCCCCTTTTGTATCGCTTTGTTCGCCCTAAGTGTGGCAGGGTATGCTCAGACGTGAGTCCCTTGCTCACTTGGCCACTGGATTCAAGATAGCCTGGCTGATGAGGATTATGAATCCGAAACCGGTCCCAGGATGCTTGTTTCCGGTCCATGGAAGACATGGCTTGGCAGTTCGGGCTGGACTGTTCCCATGAAGCACAGGGTCAGACTGATTTGCATATAGCCATGTCTGAAATGGGGTGGCTGAGTGGGCTAAAGAATGGTGATGGATTAAACCCAGATCAGTTGACTGGGGGTGAGTGTTTGATTTACTCAAACGCTCCGTCCATCATCCCCTTTTGTATCGCTTTGTTCGCCCTACGTGTGGCAAGGTATGCTCAGACGTGAGTCCCTTGCTCACTTGGCCACTGGATTCAAGATAGCCTGGCTGATGAGGATTATGAATCCGAAACCGGTCCCAGGATGCTTGTTTCCGGTCCATGGAAGACATGGCTTGGCAGTTCGGGCTGGACTGTTCCCATGAGGCACAGGGTCAGACTGATTTGCATATAGCCATGTCTGAAATGGGGTGGCTGAGTGGGCTAAAGAATGATGATGGATTAAACCCAGATCAGTTGACTGGGGGTGAGTGTTTGATTTGCTCAAATGCTCAGTCCATCATCCCCTTTTGTATCGCTTTGTTCGCCCTAAGTGTGGCAGGGTATGCTCAGACGTGAGACCCTTGCTCACTTGGCCACTGGATTCAAGATAGCCTGGCTGATGAGGATTATGAATCCGAAACCGGTCCCAGGATGCTTGTTTCCTGTCCATGGAAGATATGGCTTGGTAGTTCGGGCTGGACTGTTCCCATGAGGCACAGGGTCAGACTGATTTGCATATAGCCATGTCTGAAATGGGGTGGCTGAGTGGGCTAAAGAATGGTGATGGATTAAACCCAGATCAGTTGACTGGGGGTGAGTGTTTGATTTGCTCAAACGCTCCGTCCATCATCCCCTTCTGTATTCTCTGGTGTTAAGTCTGTAAGGCTGGTGGGTTTCCTGAAGGTCCGCCGTCTTTGTCTGCGCTGCCTCTGTTGTGGTCCGGGGGAGGGAAGGGGGTGGTGAGGGAGGCGGGCCTGGGGGCGTGTCAGTAGGTGTTGTCGCCCTGTTGGGGCTCTGAGCTGCATTACCAGTAGCTCCATGGCATCTGTTCAGGTGTGGCTCTGGGTTGGGCTCCCTTTTCTGGTGCACGTTGTCATCCGACTTTACACTAGGTAGCCTTATCGCCTGCTTTGTGCACCTATCGCCGATCTGCCTGGTCGTGGAGAATGTTACCGTGTGTTGTGGTCACGGCTTTTTGCAATGGAACGCCAACTCTGCATTTCATTAGCGATAGTTGCCGGAGTAATTTGTGGTGATGTTTTTGGCGGCTGATTTCACAGGTAAACTGGTGATATGGGCTGTTAGCACTAGCCTGTGAATGGGGCGATAAATTTATCGCCACTTTGGCTGCGATAAAGTGCTGATCACTCGGCAATAAATCCTTGAGAATATGTCCCTTAGTTCTCTGGAGGACTCTTTCCTACCTGGTGGACATCGACTAACATCCTCATTCACATAACCAAGGTGCTCATCTCAGCCACCTTCGCTCGTCTAGGAAAAATGGAAACAAGATGCTTCTGTTTAATCTGGTATTCAGTTTCTGTTGTACACATTAAAGAGCAGACTCGAATGTGACCGTAGTATTGAGGTTTATTTCAGAGATAGCGTAGAAGGAACCCGATCAGCAGCACCGGGAATCAAACACACCACCAACGGCTTTCTGCCAGAATGCTCAGCTCGGGGCATGGAACATGTGAGCACGAGCCCATTACAACCTACGAGCTTGAGCAATGAACATAGATAAGATAAACATAACACATCATTAAAATAACAGGAATAAACATAAAATAGGTGCTTTAACAATACTTTTACACATTAATAAAAATGTAATCAATATAGTCAACAAACACCCTTTTGTAAGTAATAGAAACCCACTCCTTTCCTAAACATTTAAACAAAATATTTTAAATATGCATGTGGATTTCTTTTACGAATAGGTCTGCTGTCCTTATTATCAACAACCCTTTGAACATCTGACTGTAACAAGCTAAAATCCGGTTGCCTGCCTTTCTAGTATTGAGGTTTATTTCAGAGATACCGTAGAAGAAATCCAATCAGCAGCGCCTGGAATCAAACACACCACCAACGGCTTTCTGCCAGAACGCTCAGCTCGGGGCATGGAACATGTGAGCACGAGCCCATTACAACCCACGAGCTTGAGCAATGAACATAGATAAGATAAACATAACAGTTCCATAATTAATAAGTGAGTTGTGCCAGCTGAACTAGGTACTGCTCCACCCGTTGGACAGTTAATAAAATTCATACCACTAGCAGGCATGTACTATTCGCATGCTAATTCGGTTACCTAAAATTCATGTGGCAAACATTTGATTATCAAACAAGCTATCTGCATCAGTCTAATAATTCCTAGGGGAAACTTTTAGATGAACGATACAGCTTGCTGCAATGTTATTGTCATTAAATGTGCTCATAGTAAATACATAGTTAGCTTGTTATCATGAATACAGTTATTTCATTGCACGTATAGGAGGGCTGTGCCTACTGTGCTCCAAGTATCCCAGATGTTCACACTAGGGGCATGTGACAATTACACCAGATGCGCCCCCTCATGTAATATCCCTGTTATTAATTGAGAAGTGGGGTCAGCGCTTTATTGAAGACCCTCGAGATTCAATTAACCCTCAAACCTTTGCCAAGGGATCACCTGATTCAAGAACACTCGATCTCTGTGAGCAATGAACGTTCAACCTTCTGGTCTCAAGTGCTACTGTACTGTTCTCATCCCCTCTCTCTGTAAGTCTGTACATACTCCCAAGATATTTCCAAAGAGGGGTGTAGTAAACACACACTATCCTGGAACATCTTCTTGGTGGATTTTATTCTCAGTTCAGTTTTATCCAAGATCTCCAAGGCCCCCCTAAAAACTTCCCTCGACGCCGCCGACAGACTCTTAATAGGCTCAAAAAAATTCAACCACATCTGACCGCATCTGGAGGCGCTGAACTGGCTACCTCTTGAAGCTAGAATCCAATTCAAACTGGCATGTATCACCCACAAGGCACTACACACAAAATCCCCTGCATATCTTGCCCAGAAAATCATGGTTCCCATAGGAGCCTCAAACTTCCAGTCCGCCAGAAACCTTGTGTTCCAACCACCCCGCTTCTGAACGAAAAACCTTACAATCATGCTTTCTCTGGGGCAGCAACAAGAATTTGGAACTCGCTGCCGTCCTTAATCAGAAGAATTCCCTCTCTGTACATTTTTAAAAAGGAAGCCAAAACCTTCCTAATGGGCAAGTTCCCCCCATAAGTCACGCATTGAACACATCGCTCAGCGGCTTTGATTTATTGTTGCTGCTGCTACACTTTGGACTGACGGGCGGCTATCCATCTTGTACTGACCTGGTACTCCCACATATGTAATTGCTAGATTATGAACTGATTATTGTATACACCCTGTTTATTCCCTAGTGTTTCACTTCCTTCCATCCCTACTTATGTTCTTTTTGTCTATGTCATACTTGTACACAACGTGTTATCCTTGTAAAGCGCTCTGATAACCTAATGGGTCACGTTTTCACTCTATAAAACACTAAATAAATAAACCTTGTAACGGCTCTGTGACTCAGAAAACCTCAATCTCATTTCCTCCCAATCCACCCACAATTGATCTTTCCCTTGTAACCACATGGGAGATTCCTTAGTTGTGGGTTCTCTTCCTTTCAAGGCTATAAATAGAGACACACCTGTTACCAAATTAGCCTTTACCCTATGGGCCCACATCATCTTTTCTAACTCATCCCCCATTGCCAACCCATTTGCCAATGACAATTAGATGTTATCCATGATGACACAGTTTACTCTTTCCACTAGTCCATTCGCATTGCGGTCAAAACTATATTCTATCATGCCTGATACCCAGAATTGCAAGAAATTCTGCCATCTCCATGGAAACTAACTGAACACCATTATCTGTGAGCAATACCCAAGGTATCCCTTCCTCTAAGAACACCTCTCTCAAAAACTTCACAACATTGCTAGTGGTAATCTGTTCCATGGATCTGCAAACAAGTCATTTGCTATGATAATCTAACAATGCAATCACAAAACGATCACCCCTTCCAAGTTTCTCTATAGGCCCCATGAAATCGACTGCCAATTTCTCCCACGGCCGAGCTGGGAGTTCCATACATCCCAAAGTTGGTTGCATTACTACTTTGACCTTATTGCTATTACTACAGACATGGCAATCCCCAACCCCATCCTCCATGGCTCTATCCATTTCTGGCCACTAAAACAAACTGCCTTAATCTCCTTTTGGTCAAATTTCTTCCTAAATGCCCCTCACGTACAATCCAAATCAACCTTGCTCTCAATGCATGGGGCGACACAATGCAATCTCGCCTCAATATCATATCACCTTGAAGGCTAAGCTCATCCTTCACCATTATATAAGGTTTAACATTTTCGTTTACTTGATCAATATTTTGCCAGTCACTCACTTTAATTTTCGTAAATTCCTCATAGTCTTTGTCATTCTCAATAGCCTCTCTCCACTCATCCTGTCCAAGTTCAAATTCACCATCCACGCAAACTACTAGATCTTCCACTTCTCCCATACAAGAAATATCCTCTACAGGCGTTCTCATGCTTTGGTCGGACATACCTGTAAGAATATTAAATTAAGAAACCAAAACAATTAACAAAACAACAATCCAATATAATAAACTGAAACAACTAGCTTAAATAAATATTTAAAATAATTAATGAAAACAATTATTCAAAATAATTAATTAAAACAATCATTCAAAATAATTCATTAAAATAATTAGCCAAAATAATAATAGTTGACTTCAGACTTCCAATTATCATTTTAAGGCTTGTTGTTCATTAGCATTCATGGTGTGTCTTC
The DNA here is from genome assembly GCF_964261635.1 of Lissotriton helveticus. Classification (NCBI taxonomy): domain Eukaryota; kingdom Metazoa; phylum Chordata; class Amphibia; order Caudata; family Salamandridae; genus Lissotriton; species Lissotriton helveticus. Next base: position 252,066,823 of record NC_136065.1, on the reverse strand, counting down.
TACTTAAAAGAAAGTCTTTCTTCTGTTTTAATAGTACATGGGGAATAGCCCTTTTCAATTTTGATTTGCCTTCGTGTGCATTAGTGGGCTGGTATAATCAATTGTGGGCAGGGACAAGGTAAGTCCAGAAATCTTTGTTATTATTTATTTATGTATCAATGTACGGCTGATATTTCCAATAAGCTGACAAGTACAGGGAAATGTATGTGGCCATATGTACCCGAAGCTTCGGCATGGGCTGAAGATCACAATCAGTGAAGCCTACCCAGCTGTCGCACGCGAGCACGGAGCTTAGAGAGTGCCTGGAGATCAGTGGAGTAGCCGCACACGAAGTTCAAAGCGCAGCTCTGAGTATGAGCACCTCTACTTCGTTCGCGGGCTGCTGCACGTGAAGCATAGAGCATGGTAAATTAAAACCATGCGTGTTTACTTTTGAATTTCGGCATGACATATGAAAGACGTGGATTTCTATCACCAGTTAAATAGGCACAAATTTAACTCTAAGTGCCCAATAGTAGACTACTATAGTAGAGTTCCGAAAGTGATAAAAATAATCTTACAGTTGGATGTTCTTACATGATAGGGGTCCCTGTTAAGTCGTCTTGTAGCTCTACTTTAAGGTAAGGGGGGCTTGGGGGGGGCAGCCGACCCTCGGGAGGTCCCCCCTCCCGGGCTGTTTGGGAGGGGTGGGTGGGGGTCCATTTTGAGGCAGCCTGGCGTTGGGCTGGTTTTGGGCTTTATTTTAGTTTGAGAGGAGCCCAACATATAAGGGTCATGGGCTCCTCCCCCCGGCCACCATTTTAGGCTTAGGTGACCTGGTGGCCGGGTGTGATCTTAGTCAGCTTTTGTTTGTCGTCAATTTGTGCGCTATTTGTGCGGCATGGCTGGTGAGGATTATCGCGTTCTTGAAGCGATACGCCTCCTTAGCGAGGCGGGCCGCTTAGATCTAGTCATAGGTGACCGGGAGCAGGCGGGACCGCAGCGCCCTCAACGTTCCGCGTCTGCGGGAGTGTCGGCGGTGGTGGCGGCGTGCTTCTCTCCGAAGCGCAGGCGTCGTGAGGGGGTAAGTGACCGAGGCCGCTCTAGGTCCAGGCGAGCGGCCCCGGGTGTGAGGGTTCGGCGGGGGAGTGTTTCTGGACTTCCGGAGCCTCAGAGCGCAGAGGGTTGTTCGTTGGACGGGCACACGAGTGCGGGAGGCTTTCAGGCTGTGCCGGTTTCAGGACCGGGGGCAGCCGTACATGTCAGAGCGGCTTCGGCTCCTGTCCTTCGAGGTCGCCGGGTGTCTAGGCAGCGTGGTTGTACGCGGCGCTCCGCCTCGGCCTCCGCGGTGACAGTTAGTGACGTCACTGGCGGGGGAGGGGTGGAGGCCGTATTGGAGCGTGAAGCAGGAGCTTTTTCGCCAGGGCAGGGCGGTCGTGTGGTACAGGATAATGAGGTGTTTTTTCCCTTTCAGGGCATGGCTACGCAGACGGCTTTGTCAGCGCCAGGGGAGGTTATCAGGGAGTTATTGGTTTCTCCTTCTCGCACGCACAGTGCGCCTTTTCAAACAATTATCGATGATGTTTCTGTGGCAAAGGGGGTTGTTGTGGATGATTCTGTTGGGGTGCCTGTTAGCCCTTTGTTGTTTTCTCCCCCTTTATCTACTAGGGGTGAGGTGTTCTCTGTGTGTAGTGGTTCTGTGGGTGAGGGTGAGTGGGCTCAGATGGGGGGCCATGAGGGTTCGTTTATTTAAAGCCTGGTGGCAAGGAGGAGGTTTTGATGGTGTCACAGGTTCCTGCTGTTTCTGGGGCAGTAGTTAGAGGGGTGGGGGGGTCGGCTCCTGTGGGGGACCAGTCGAGTGGTCCTCACTCTGGGGTTAGGGTTCGGTCATGGGGGGGTTTGGATATCTTTCCGTCCTGGGCAGAAGGGTTGAAAGACGTTTCTAATTTACAGAAGAGTGGGGGGTTTGGGAGTGCAGAGGGGAGGTCTGGGGAATTGAAGTTTCCTGGTTTACAGGTGGGTGCGAGGAGTACTTTGTCAAGTGCTTGGAAGGAGGGCATGGGGCAGGGTACGCAGGGGCAAGGTACGGGGTCCGCAGTGTTGCAGGCTATGTTGGATTGGAGTAGTGAGGAGGAGGTTTGTGGGCCTTCCCCCCCTCCCCTTCCTTTGAGTGCTGTTCTTAAAAGAAAGGATTTGGTTGGTTCAGTTGATTTTCAGGAGGTTGGTAAGAGTTTTGGTAGGGTGGCAGGAGAGGTGCCTACACCTGCTAGTTATTTTTGTAGTGAGGGACCTGGCACATCAGTCCGGCCTTTTTCTTTTCAGGTTAGGGAGCGGTCTGGACCAGCGGACTTGGTAGGGCGGAAGGCAGCCCATTTGCGCCAAGGTGAAGAGAGGGTGGAGCCTTGCGCGGCACGTCCCGTAACAGCGAGGGAGCCCGTCGTGGCCAGTAGAAGCAGGTTCAGTGCGACCTCGTTGGCCCCAACGAGGGATGTCAGCGCAGTCAGCGTAAGTAGGTTAAGTGCGACCTCGTTGGCTCCACCGAGGGATTACACCGCAGTTCCCAAGAGCAAGTCCAGCGCGATTTCTCTTGCTCCGCAAGGTTTTCAAATTTTGCCGGTGGAGAAAGGTGGTGTGAGCGGTTCTAGTGGTGGGGTGTACAGGCGTGTACATTCAGTTTCCCCGCCTCGCTCACAGTTGAGGGTTGGTAAGGCCCGTGATCGTGCTCAGACCCTGGAACGGGTTCAGAGGGAGGCGGTGGTGCCTGCCCCTACACAGTTGGATGAATCGCTAATTCTGGACTATGATGAGGATAGCCCTGAAGAGGGTGAAGTGCGTGACAATGTGTCTAGGGGGGGGCAGTCTCATGTATCTTTTAGTTCTTCACAGGCACCGGTGGTGCAGGCTAGAACGGCGTTGTCCAGATCACGAGAGCTCGGCCCCTCAGTGAGGGCTCCTCGGAAGGCTGCTGAAGTTTCACAGGTGGCGTGGAGAACGGAGTCGAGTCAGCCTCCTTTGTTACGTCCAGGTGAGAATGTGGAGCCTCGGGCACAGCCCAAAATGGTATCTGTGGGAATTGGGGACGATGTAGTGTCTGGGGGGTCGGAGGGTACGCTGTACAAAGGCCGTTACATGAAAGACCAGAGTGTTGGTACGGAGGGGATGGATAAGGTGGTGGGTGCCAAATTGTACATTGGGACTTCTACAGTTGGTGTGGAAACAGGAAAGGTTTTACATAGCAAGGAGCTGAAAATTAGAAAATTGCCTTATATGGGCGTGACTAAGCCATTGGGGGCTCATCTAATGTTGAGCACGAAAGAAAAAATTTGGAATGGTGAGTATGTGGAACTCTTAAAGTTATTACATAGGGAGGTGCGGGCCAAAGAGGGTTCCAAAGAGGAGGAGTACGAACTAGCTAAGCGCCCCAAAGTACCATTGACCATCGAAAACTGGACAGCGGCCTTTTTGATTTATGCCAGTGTATACTGTGAGAAGTTCCCTGAGCGCTGCGTTTCACTGTTTAAGTACATGGATGTGATTCGTAAGGCTCAACTCACGAGGACTGACTTTGCGTGGGCGCAATATGATGAGGAATTTAGGGCGCGTCTGGCTTGGGACCCTGAGGCAAAATGGGGGGAATTGGACACAGACCTTTGGCAACACACCATGGGTGCTTCAACCAGTGGTAAAACAGTCTTTACGGCCAGCGGTTTGCCTTTGCTATATCGCCCCTTTCAGGCGCGACCCACCCGAGGAGGGGTGGGGCCAGTTACATCAGCTCAGCCGGGTGTGGGGACCTGCTGGGACTTCAATCGAGGGACATGTAATAGAGAGTTTTGTAAATTCCGGCATGAATGTTCACAGTGTGGGAAGAAGAGCCACCCGTTGTCTAGATGTTGGGGGCTTAGGCCGCCAGGTGGGCCACAGTGGTCACAACAGAGTTCAGGACATCACACCACGCCACAGCCACCTCAAGCTCCCAGGGGAGGGAAATCTTCATCAGGTTTTGGGTCCAAAGGCTCATACACCGGTTAATGTGATGCATTTGTCGGAAGCGTTACAAGGTTATGAGTCAGTTGAGTTGCGAGAGTTTTTGGTGTCAGGTTTTAGGGACGGTTTTCATCTAGGTTATGTGGGGCCTCATTTGAGGCGGTGGTCAAAGAACCTTAAATCAGCAGGTGAACATAGGGATGTGGTTCAGGAGAAGTTAAATAAGGAAGTGTGTGAGGGCAGAATGGCAGGTCCGTTTGATGATTGGCCTGTGGAGAATTTAATCATCTCACCCATTGGAGTGGTCCCCAAGAAAGAACCGGGGCAGTTTAGGCTCATCCAACATTTGTCATGGCCGGAAGGTGGGTCAGTGAACGACTTTATCGATGATGAGGCGGCTTCTGTTTCATATTCTTCTGTGGATGTGGCCATGTCGTTGGTAGTAGCTGCGGGCCCTTTGGCGTTAATGGCAAAATGCAATATTAAATCCGCATTTAGATTGCTTCCAGTTCATCCTGAAGATTGGAATCTTCTAGGTATCCATTTCCTTGGGAAGTGGTATGTGGACAAAGCACTGCCAATGGGTTGCTCCATGTCATGTGCGTTGTTTGAAACGTTTAGTACGTTTCTACAATGGTTCTTTACACAGAAATCTGGTCACACTTTGGTCACTCACTATCTGGATGATTTCTTCTTTGTGGGTGCTGCTGATTCTTTGGACTGCCACAATGCTTTGGTTACATTTCAGAAACTTATGGTTCATTTGGGTGTGCCATTGGCTCCGGAGAAGACCATGGGTCCTTGCGCGACCATGTCTTTTTTGGGGATTGAAATTGACTCTCAGTCCATGCAAGCCCGTTTACCCCTTGACAAGAAAATGAACATGTTGGAGTTGGTGGAGAAGATCTTACCTAAAGAAAAGGTCATGGTGCGGGAGGTTCAGGTCTTGCTAGGTCACCTTAATTTTGCATGTAGGGTGGTCAGGGCGGGCAGGACTTTTTGTAGGCGTCTGGGCAGGGCTCTGTCTGGTCGTTACTTGCCACATCACCGGATTCGTCTGTCTGCGGGAGTCAAGGAGGATTTGCGGATGTGGGTCACCTTTTTACATTCCTTCAATGGTGTTCCGCTGTACAGGGAGGTTGATTGGATCTGGGATGTGCAGATTTTTTCTGACGCGGCTGGTAGCGAGGGTTTTGGTTTGTACTGGCAAGGGAAATGGTGTGCGCAACAGTGGCCTGAGACTTGGAAGAATGGTGGACGGAGCATTGCCTTTTTGGAACTGTTTCCAGTTGTTGTGGCAGTTACGTTGTGGGGTCAGGATTTGGCCCACAAGAAGGTTCTTTTCAGGATTGATAATCTGGCTGTGGTACAGGTAATCAATAGACAATCTGCAAAGGATGTACAAGTTCTGAAATTGCTCAGGGTCTTTGTGCTAGGATGCCTTAGATTTGACATCTGCTTTAGGGCCTTGCACATTCCTGGGGTGGACAATGACATTGCGGATGCTTTGTCTCGTTCACAGTGGGAGAGATTCCGTGGGCTAGCTTTGGAGGCAGACGAGACGCCGACTCCCATGCCGGAGCATCTTTGGACGGTAGGCAACACAGGGTCCTTCAGCTGGTGGTAGGTTCCTTGGCTCCTTCTACTAGAACAGCTTATGAGTTGGCGTGGCAAGAGTTTTTGTCTTCTGGAGCTTGTATGAGAGAACATCAGTGGCAGAGGTCAGAGGATGTAGTTCAGTTTATTTTGTGCCTAATGGATAAGGGTTTGACCAGAGTTACTATTGCTGGGAAGTTAGCGGGCGTTTCATTCATGGGTAAGTTGTTTTGGGGTTACTCGCCGTCGGCGGGGGAGTTGGGTAGGAGAATGTTGGAGGGGTGGGCTCGGGAGCGGGGAGGTGTTCAGGCGGTAAGGTCTCCTTTGTCTTGGCAGAAGTTGGCAAGTACAGTGTCGATTTTGCCGGTGGTTTGCAGGGATAAGTCGGAAGCCTGCCTTTTTGCCACTTTGATGGTATGGATGTTTTTTGGAGCCTTTAGGGTGTCCGAGTTGTTGGGTAACAGGTTTAACAAAGGTGTTTTGTGGGGGGATGTTCGTTTGTTGAGTAGAGGAGTTCATATCTGGCTTTCTCGTTCCAAGACGGATCAGAGACAAAAAGGCAAGGGTATTTGGTTGGAAGCTGTTTCTACATTGGAGACTTGCCCATTGCGTTGGGCGCGGCGCTGGTGGGAGTTATCGGGGGGGGGGTTTGGAACATAACGTTTTTCAACACTTAGATGGGTCTATAGTTACTACATACCAACTGCGCGTGGTGTTGCGGAAAGCGCTGCGTCAGCTGGGTTTTGATGAATCACTTTATAGCACACATTCTTTTAGGATTGAAGCTGCGACAGAGGCTTTTAACAGGGGTTGGTCGAGGGAGGACATAATGCGTTTGGGGCGCTGGACTTCCAACTGTTTTCAGCGCTATGTAAGAAGTGGAGTTACGGATGCGCCTGCGTCTTCTTCTGTTTTGCCTATCTGATACTTCTTTTTCTTGCAGGTTCTGTGGCTGGTCCGCGTTCTGCCTTCCTGACTATTTGGATTGTGGGACATTCCTTCGTTAAAAGAGCCCAACTTCAAGCTCGTTTGAGTTATTTTGGCGCTCAGCTTGGATTTAATGACCGTTTATTCAATGTGGTTTGGAAGGGTAGGGGGGGTATGTTATGGAAGGATCTTATCCCGGCTCTTAACTCTTGGTTAGTGGGTGGGGTGTGTCCGGATATTTTGGTTTTACATCTTGGGGAGAATGATTTGTGTTCGGTTAAAGGTGTTGTTCTTCTTAGAACCATGAAGAAGGATCTTTCGTTGTTGCATCAGCAGTGGGCTGGGTGTCACGTCATTTGGACGGAATTGATTCCTAGGAGATGTTGGAGGAATGCGCTTAAACTAAAGCTGTGGACAAGTCTCGCAGGAAGGTTAACCTGGAAGTGGCTCGGTTTTGTAGAGATTTCGGGTTTGGACGGGTTGTTCATAGTGACATCCGTTATGATGCTGTAGCCTTTTTTCACAGTGACGGAGTTCATCTGTCCCGGATGGGGATGGACTTATATCTCCTGGAACTGCGGGAGGTGCTGTCCCGCTGTTTGAAGGTACAAACAGCCTGATTCATCAAGGTACCGTTTTGCGAGTCTCTAATAGAGATTCATAAGGAATCGCTATTAGAGACTCGCAAAACGGTATTCATGTAGGAATTGCTAAATTAATAGCGATTCCTACACTTTCCTTATTTGCGAGTAGCAAATTGCTACTCGCAAATAAGGAATAACTCCCCATACATTCCTATGGGCCAAAAGGCCCATAGGAATGAATGGGGAGTATTCCTTATTTGCGAGTAGCAATTTGCTACTCGCAAATAAGATAGCGATTTAAAGGGTGCCAGGGGTGTCCAAAGGACACCCTGTAGCACCCCTTAAATTCAAATTGGAACAGGTGTTGCGCACACACATGTCCAAAGGACATGTGTGTGTGCAACATGCAACTTAGAAAAATGCTTTTAAAAGCATTTTTCTAAGTTTTTGCTATTTACCGAGAGGTCTGACCTCTCGGTAAATAGCGGCCCGAAATTGCGAATTAGCAATTTAAAATTGGTTGATGAATTGCATTTAAGGAATCTCTAATAGAGATTCCTTAAATGCAATTCTTCGCACAATAGCGAATTCTGTAATAGCGAATATTGCATTTGGGATGATGAATCCCAAATGCAATAATTGCGCTCGCAAAGGGCCAGATTCTCAGAATCTGGCCCTTTGCGAGCCGATTTTCATTTCATGAATCAGGCTGAAAGTTTCTTAAGTTAGGCAGTTTTTTCTTCCTTTAGCCTGTTTTTGCATTGGCTACAACCCCCACCCCCTGAGGCTCAATCGTGGTTTGGGGGGCAGAAAGGTGGGGTTCGGGGTTCCTCCCCACTGCTTTCTGGGTGGCGGATTATTTGGATTTGACAGTGTTGGGCATGATGGGAGTTGATAGTTTGGAATCTGGATTTTGTCAGGGGAAGTTGTTTAGGTGGAATTCGGGTTTAGAGGCATAGGCTGGGGGATCTGGTCTGGCTTTGGCTGTAAGTGGGGTTTTGAGATATGGTTTTGGGGTCTGTTGAAGTTATAATGTTTTAAGGAGGCTGTTGTATGGTTTTAATATGTGATGGGGTATGTACGGGTGGGGGCGGGAATGACGAAGGGTGAGGGGCGGGGGCGGGTGTTTTGGAGGTTGGAGAAACAATACAATCATTTGGTAAAGGTTTAGATTGTTAGGCATTTGCCGAGGTTATGTTATGTAAATGTGCACCTGTTTCATTAAAGCGGCCTTTTTCACACTCTACTTGGTGTCCTGGTCTGCTCACTCCCCCCCACCCCTCCCTCCCAAATAGCGGGGTTCCAGAGGTGTAGGTTGCCCTGTCTGCCCTCTGCGCAGAGCTAATTCATCACCCGAAATTGTAGTAAACACACACAATCCTAGAACTTCTTCTTGGTAGATTTTATTCTCAGTTCAAGTCATGAACAGTAACGTTCAGCGGATTCCATGAAAATAACTAACATACCGAACTCCCCTCACCATCGCATCCCACAGCATCATCAACAGTTCTACAATCTGAATATCTCCACATGCAGAGTTTTATATAGCGCGAACTAGACCCGAACCGAATCAGGTATCAGAGCGCTTTACATATTTTCCAGTTACGTTACATGAGGACACACTTTCATTTTAGGCACGGGGAGATTATGTGATTTGCCCAGAATCACAGGTGGTTTTGGCATCGTTACCGAGACTCGAACCCAGATCCCCAGGTCCGAGGCCAACTCCTCTCCAAAGCTGCCTGAGTGCCTCATTATTCTTGGGTACAATGGCTACTAATTGCGGTAGCAGATCACAACATTCCTTATGTTCTGCTGATGCTGACCACCAAATGGTAACCCAGAGTAGAGCCATGAATCCTTGTATTTCTATGGAGCTTTTTCTCATGTCCTTGCTCATCATTTTTTACCCTGCCCGATGATCTCTCCCAGTGGGCACAATAATCTGAGGGTCACTGGATTCACTTCATGTGTTTGTGCAGAAAGTCCACAATGCAGTCTAGATATGGCAGGGTAGAGGGTGCATTGAAATCATGCCACCATCTACAGTAGAGGGTGAGTACTGCCCTACTATGCTAGTCAGTGAAAGACTGATGGCTGGTTGTGGCTGCTAATTTTAGTTTTTGGCACAAAAGTGTTTTATGTATTGGCTCTGAAGAAAGGACAATCTAAATACTCTCATCCATAAAACTCATGCATTTTCCCACACTTGGGGGATATTTACAAGAATTGCCGCTAAGCAAGCTTAGTGTTACTTAGAGGCAATTTTCTTTACGACATGTATCCCCGAAAACTATTGCCATGTTTGCGATCTATTGACAATTGGAGGATCAGCTAGCGGCAGCCATTGTTGCCACAAACACTAGTGTCAAGGCGATAAAAATCCTGATGCTAACGTGAAGAAAGTGACGGCCAGCTAATTAGACGCCAGAAAACTCACGTCAGCTGCACGTCACTTTTTCCCATTTCACAAAAAAATGAAAAAGTCTGAGAAATATTAAATAAATAATAAAAACTACTACCTGAAAGCAAAATGGAGCAGCCTAGACCCAGTTCAGCAGCAGACAACAACCCCCATGATCCCCCTAATAGCCAGAATGACCAGACAGAGCCCCAGGGGAAGAGGAAAATAAGATTCAGTCAGGAGGGAAAATTAGATGCTGATAGCTGAGGTGACGGAGAATCAACACCAGCTCTTCATTGGCTCCGGGGTGTCATGGTGACCAAAAATGCCATTTAGCAGTCTATTGTCAGCAACGTGAACAAAGGAGCAGAGGTCAAGAGGACAGTGACCGGCTGCTAGATGCCAAGCGCAAGACTAAGCATAAACTGGCCAGCAATCGACAGGTAGCACTGCAGACTGGAGGTGGGAGTCCAGCGGCACAGGAGGAGCTTGATGCCTTGGAGGAAAAGGTGTCCGCAGTCATCTGTGAGGAGTCAGTGGTTGGAGTAGAGGGACAGGACAGTGTTGAATATGACCAGCTACATCAGCAACAGGGTAAGTAAAAACCAGAGACATGAGGGGGTGTGGGTGGGTGTTAGACCTGGCACCATTGGCGTGGGTCTCTCCTGCATTTTTTTCCTTTGCCTCCTTTGTTTTGCTGTGTGTTGGACTCTGTTTTGATGGTCTAGATGCTTTGGGCACTTTGCCACTGCTGTTCAGTGCCAAAATACAAGTGCTCCCTTTTTAAATTGTTGTTATGGATTAGTGATTCCATGATTGGCATATTTGATTTACTAGTCAGACTCTAGTATAGTGGACTGTGTGTGCCCAGGGCCTGTAAATCAAATGCTGCTAGTGAGCTGCAGCACTAATTGTGCCACCCACAGAAGCAGCCTGTAAAATGTATCTCTGGCCTGTCATTACAGGGCCTGTTTGCAGTCTAGTACTGCCATATTAACTTGATAAGTGTATCCACTTCCCAGGCCCTAACCTTCCCTTTTCTTAAATGTCATTCACCCCTAAGGTAGGCCCAAGGTACTCCTGTGGGCAGGGTGTAGTGTATGTGAAAGGTAGAACATGCCCTAGTGTGTGTGGCATGTCCTGATAGTGAATTACTGCCAATTTCGTTTTCACTATTGCAAGGCTACCAGTTCCCATAGGACAGAATGGGGAGTTTGTTCATAACATCTTATAAACATAACTGGCCCTGGGAACAAGGTAGGACAATAAAGTTTAATAGGCCTGAACTCAGAATGTTAAGATGCATCTTTTAGTCAAGGTGATTTTTACATTCTGTGTTTGAAAATAAATTTTTTAGAAAGTAGGTATTTTCTTGTCTAACCATCCTGTGTGCCTCTGCTAGGTTTGTGTATTACATGTATGGCTTTTGGATGACAGGGGCTGGATAGGTGCAGTGGCTCCAGAGGTCTGATGTGTCAGGACTGGGCTGAAAAGACCTGTGCTGCATTTAGAGTAGGGGGAGGAGATTTCCTTTCACCTGAATGGGCCTGGTCTGCCTTTAACAATGCAGTCTCCACATCCTGCCAGGAAGCTGCACCAGTGAGGACAGCATTGGTTTTGGATGGGGACAGACACTCTCTGCCTTCAGAGAACAAAGAGGGGCCCAGACCCCAGACATTGAGATCACTTCTGTTAAATCAAGAGGAACCTTTGCCAAGGAGAAGAGCCAGAAAAGCTGAGGAGCAATACTGCCCCTCTGCTGGTTGCTGTCTGGGGTTGGCCTGCAGTGGCTACTTGCTGCCAAGGAAAGGAAAAAGGTCTTTGCTGCTTGCTTTGTACCCCTGCTTGAAGAGAATATTTCCAAGGGCTTGAACTGAGCTTGCCCCCTGTTCTAGAGGTCTCAGGAACAGCAAAGACCTCACGGTGTATGTGGGCACTGTCTCTCGAGTCCGTCGCAGGATTCCGTGTCCTGAAAGCAACGCTGAGAGCTACGCCTTGTTGCGCAACACAACCCTGGTCTCACTGACTCTGTCAATGAGCCGCTGCTTGCACCGCGTCCTGTGGGCACCGCACTCTGCAGCGCTTCCCTACACGCTGCAAGGACTTCACCGACTCTGTCGCTGCCCAACAAACATCGTCAGGCTCTGTCGCCGCACCATGACCTGCCAGCACCACAGCAAGCACTGTCTCACCCTTCAACGCAAGCCCTGGTCTCACAGACTCCTTCAACGAACCGCTGCCTGCACCGAATCGCGAGGACATCATCTGCCGCAACACTCTGTTTCACAACGCGACCGCGACATTTGCCCCGACTGACTGGCACCAACGTGTTGGTCGCAACGAGAAAGGTACTGTGTCTGAGTCTTTCAATGAGCTAGCTGGCCAATATTGACACAGTCGGTTGGAATTGTTAACCTGTTGTATTCAGTATACCGGTAGCCATAGGAGGAGCTACCTAGTCAGAAGAACTATTCTTTTTTATTTTCCTGCAATTTTAAAGTTATTTTGCACAAGTACTATTTTTCAAGAGAATAGTATGTTGGATTTGTATCGTATTTGGTCTTGTTGGATTAGATAAAGATTTACTATTTTTCTAAACTGGTGCAGTGTCAATTTGTAGTGTTTTCACTGTATTACTGTATGTGTTCACAAATGATTTACACACTGCCTCTGAAATAAGCCTGTCTGCTCGTTCCAAGCTACCAAGGGGGTGAGTAGGGGTTATTTTATAAGTGTATCCCTCTTACCCTGACTAGAAACAAGGGTCTTTATTTGGACAAAGGTACCTACCTAAGCCAACTAGAGACCCCCATTTCAAACAGTGGGTGTGGGAGTGGAAGTCAGCCCTCCGTAACTTTTCTGCCTCTAAAGGATAAAAGAATTTACAAAGACACCTCTGATGAGGAATTAAAAAATGTATGCACCAGAATGCAGATTGGAGCAGCCATGACCAACTTCTGCACTGGTCAGCAACCCCCACAAGCCAGGAACAGACATGATGTAGACCCAGAGTCCCAGGTGAAGAGGAAATGCTGAATTTGTGCCTCATGTCTGAAAAGTGGCACAATGTTAGGGAAAACAGCACTGCTGCACTTTACATTGTGTATTCCTTGCAATAGCATGGTGTCCAATGCCTGGAAACGCCGACAGTCCCCATGGCCTTGAGACCACGCTGTGCCTTTGTATGAGACTCAAAGTGGTAGGCACAGGTGCTGCAGAGTTACTGCAGACTGACATTAGAGGCGGTGCGTACATCGTGCATGAGCCTGTGGTCCCTGGATGTAGATATTGATGCATCAGCAATCACCCTTGCCTGATGGCAAAGTCTGGCATGTCAGAGATAGACACATTGCTGTCATGAGAAGCCCGCACGGTGCACCTTGTAGCTGTGATCAGTTGGGGTACTCCTGATCAACAACAAAGGGTAGTCTGCATTGCATTACACACACCAACACTACAGGGATGACAGGAAAGATTGCCAATGTTGGGCTGCACCTCTCGACATCATCATGCCGGAGGTGGTTGTGCAGGCTGGACCCTGTGAAGAGAGAGGCCCCTGACCTGCGGAAATCTTGTGTGGCAGGAGACCTGTGACTATGCACCTAAGAGGGGCCAGTTGCATCTCCTGCATCTGGAAGTTCTCCTGCAGACTCAGAGTACACTGCTGTACCCACACTTGAAATCCGGACTGACAGAGGATTCTGCTTGCTGAGTCACAGATTCAGAGAGGGTGCAGCGGTTTGAGGCCTGGTGCTGATGTCCAGCTTAGGAGAAGGTTGGACATAGAGCGGAGGAGGCCCAGGAGTTGTGTCTGGGCAAGAGCCGGGGGCACACTGCTTGTACCACCAAGATTTCCGTGGGCACTGTGGAACATGAAATCTGCTTGACAAAGTTATATTTGAGTAGGTGACCGGGTGTTGCAGTCTTTCCTCGTCCCATGGTAATGAGCTCTTGGGAGTATGGTGGATTTCTCTTGGTGCTGTCCGGAAGGAACTTTCTGTCTAGAATACACCTGACTGGAGGAGAGGGGCTGGTTGGCCACAATGGACTGCAACACATGGTGCCTGGCCATCTTGCACAACAATGTGTGTTCCTGAGCATTTGGTACATTCCTTGAGAGATACTACCATGTGTGGCTTGCCCATTGCATTTTAGATGCATGGTCGTGTTTGTGCACAACTGTGACTGCAGATGTAGGGATATTTTGACTAGTGGAGTTGTGGTTAATCCTAAGATTACACACATCATGCAATTGGAATTTGTAAACTTGTAGTGGCAGTCTAGAGAAAGGTGATGCAACTTCATAGTGCTGCCATGTTTTCTGCGGTCTGTCTTACACAATACATTGACCATTACTAATGTAATTGATTGATTGTTACTTGCTTGTTTTAGATGTACTTATTAGTTTCCCTGTTGCACTTCACTCATGTGTATTTCTGTTCTCTGTATTTGGGGTGTCAACACACAGTAAGTGTGAAGGGATGAGGATTTAGCCAGTTCTCCACATTTATTGTCATGCCACAATCATGTTGTGGGGCATAAAACATCAACACTTGCATTGCCATGCCTACAGTCCTACATTGTTGATTGCTGTTGCCTCGCCAGTTCTTCCATGGTTAACCTATGTGTCATTGTTTGTGAAAATAAAAATATAACATTGTTAGATCAGTGCAGTGTTGAATAATGAATCATGCAGTGTTAATGATCCAGGACATGTGCTTATTTGTCATTACAGTGACACATGTGTCAGCTAGGGAGCTAGTGTCACTTGCTTATACTGAATATATGAGTATGTTGGGTGTTAAAAGCATCCCCTGCACTGTATTGATACATCCATTAGTCTGGCTCTACTGTCCTTTGATTCTTCATTCCCCATACACAAAAGTTGATCCAGTCCACCATTGTCATGCATCTTTGTGACTTTTGTGAGTTACCTTTTTTCCAGTGGCACAGATAACACAGAGATGTTGTGTTTCAAACATTTAGAATGGATTAGAGCTGTATGGCCCCAGCTACAATGATGCATCAGACACTCTTTGTATGGAGTACTACACACGTGTGTGAAAACAGACCTGATTGTGCTCAGGAGACCACACAACAAGCACTGTTTATTTCTCAACGATAACACATATGTAGTCAGAAGTTCAGATGCCCAAACATTTGCCCATTCCCAGTCTTACTTTAGTTGGTGTCATATCCCCTGTTAGGTGATTGATCTGTGTGACACTGTTGTTTTGATAACGTAGCTTTAAATGATTGTTCCCATTCTGAAGTCACAAACAAATATTAGTGTAGTGATATTTTATTGTGCTACAACACAAGGTGGAATCTTTGGTTCAAAGCTATGGGTGATACAGGACACTTGAGAGTTGCTATTATGAAAAAAAGTTACAGATGATGGCATCCTCCTTGATGTTGCAGCTGCTGAAGTTGTAGTGTGGCTTCCATCAACTTCTTCAGCCTGCCCGTCCTCCGGATTGTCCAGCTCTTCCTGGTCTTCTGACAGAGGTATATTAGTCCTTACACAGATATTGTACAATATACAACAGACCAGTATTATTTTGCAGACCAATTTGTGCTTGTACAGGAGTCTTCCACCAAAAATGTCTAAGCAACGGAACCTGGATTTGAGGACTCCAAAGGTCCATTCCACAGTGGCCCTTGTGCGTCCCAGTGCCACATTATAGTATCTCTGGGCCTGTGTGTGGGGCACTTTGAAAGGGGTCATCACCAATGGTGACAGTGCATAACCTTAATCAGCTGAAACTGACAATGGAGAAAAGGGTACATTATTTTTTCGGCCTGATGTGTTTGCAGAGTAGACTTTTTGACTTTGGGTTCATTGGGCGGCTTTCTACTTTCTCCTTCCACATGGTGTGGTACATACAAACGACCTGCATCAATGCCATTGACTTGCCTATCCTTTATAGCCTCCCCATGACTATGATGCCATTGGCCCGGTCCTGTGTAATACTGCCATGTTGTAACTGTCAGGATGTATGGATACCTTACCACCTTGACTTTTTGCACATTACTATGTATGTAAATCTGCAATATCCATCATTGTGAGGTATTGTACTGAGGGTAGCTGGCACCAGAAGCACTTAAATGCTAAATTTTGTACTTAATGTGGCTTAATTACAAGTCCCTTGCACCCCAAGTGGCTCACTATGTGAGACGCAGCAGCATTGCTACCTGGTGCACTCTTCTTACTGAGACATGTCAACCCAAAGCACATGTCTATGTATGTCCTTGGGCATATGGCAACTTTGAAGCCAAATGATTGCGTGTTGGGGGCGGGCAATGGGTTTTGACTTGGTTGTTCCCACACAACACCCAATTAGTTGGCTACATTTCTGCCTTTGGTAAAAATTGTACACCTGAAAATGCATCAATTGATACGCCTCACCGGGGGAGGCATAGGAATGCGCATCATGGAGTAATATTTACAGTTCTCTTATTTTTATGCTCTTTCTATGCATGATGCATTCTGACACAACACATAGGTAGAGAAAATCCACTTTTGTGATTGTTTCTGTGCAGTTAGATTTACCTTCATGCAGAAATACTTTCCTCCGCGTGACGCAAGCACGCTTGCACCATGGTGCATGAGTACCTGTGTTGGTGCATGTCGGCTAATTGTGCTCCAGCTTAGGGGATAGCAGAATTATCAGTCATCTTGTTGTATTAAGACGCATGCCTTTTGTCTCAGAATTAATGCTCCCACTGCATTGATTCCTTGCTATTTTTGTCTGATGGTTTCTGCCTGATCTGTATTCCTTGACTGACTTAGTGGCTTGTGAGAGTATTTCTAGCATACTCCCTTGTTGGAACTAATTACATATATGTTGTTCTTTGCCATTAGGTGTTTGTGCATAGTAGTTGGCCCAGTAACAATATGTGCACAATGCAATTTGCTATATGTGCATTCTCACATAGTTGAGTTACATGATTGAGTGACTTGAGGTGTGTTCAGTGTTTACTCACCAATAACCAGTCCACCTCCATAGATGCCATATTGGAACCACTGGTTGATGACCGATTGGTGGTCGATGTATGAATCATGGACACTGCCTGGATACTTGGTGATGACATTGAAGAACACTCCAAGATGGTCAATAATTGCCTGCACATTCATTGAGTAGGTGTGCTTCCTGTTCCTGTAGCCCCCCCGGCCCCAAGCTTCATTCTCCACTACTATTGCCAACCTCGTCGCACCCCACGACATCACCTCCATGGACTACATATTTATCGGAGACCTGAACTTCCACCTAGACAACCTCAGCGACCCCAACTCCACCGCCCTCCAGGACAACCTCGCCAACATCAGACTGAAACAGCTTGTCTCCACCCTTACCCACATGGCAGGACACACCCTCGACCCCATCGTTGCAGGTGGGAACAACATCCATTTCAGCCACACCATGGAGCCCCTCTGGATGGACCCCTACTGCGTACGCTTCTCTTTTAACACCGCCACTGCTCCCAAACCCACACCTCGCCCTCCGTGAAGGAACTGGAGCAAGGTCACAGAAGAACACCTCAACTCCACCCTCAGCCGCAAACACCCCGCCTCGACCAACGCCACCTCTGCAGCTAAGGAACTACACCACTGGATCACCATCTGCGAAGACAAGATCGCACCCCTCCGCACTACCGACAGACAACGACCCATTAAGGTTACTTCATCACCACCGACCTCCAAGAAGCCAGAAACTCCTGCAGACGTCTCGAAAAACAATGGAGGAAAAGCAAAACCATGGAAGACCTGACCACCTACAAGAATGCCATGACAGACTACCACCAACGCATAAGATCCACAAAGAAGACCTTCATCCGGAACAAAATCCTCACCAACTCCAGCAACTCAAAAAACTCTTCAACGTCATCCAGCAATTCACCAAGTCCCACAGTAAAGCCACAGACGTCATTCCCTCCCAAGACCTCTGCAACAAGCACTGCTCCTACTCTCCCTGAAAATCAAAGCCCTCTATGACAACTTCAGCGAGCAGACTCCAGAAACCACCCTTCCCTCCAGCAACAACAGCCTGCCCACCATCACCACCTGGACACCGGTCACCACCGAAGATACCACCACTACTATGTCGAGCACCCACTCAGGAGCCCCGATGGACCCCTGACCTCTGCACATCTTCCACAGAGCCACCACCGCCATTGTGCCCCAGCTACGACACACAATCAACACCACCTTCGAATCCAGCACCTTCCCAGATGACTGGAAACACGCAGAAGTCAAGCCCCTTCTCAAGGAACCCTCTGCAGACCCAACGGACCTGAAGAACTACTGACCCATCTCTCTCATTACCTTCGCAGCCAAAGTCCCCGAGAGGTTCGTCAACGCCCAGCTGACAAACTTTATTGAAGAGAACTCCATCCTCAACCCCTCCCAATCTGGATTCCACAGCAATCACTGCACTGAGACTGCCCTCCTCGCCGTCACAGATGACATCCACACGCTCCTCGACAAAGGCCACACCGCAGCCCTCATCCTACTCGACCTCTTCACAGCCTTCAACACCGTCTCCCACTGCACCCTCGCAGCCAGACTTCATGGTCACCGGAATAGAGGGAACCACCCTTGACCGGCTCTGCTCCTTCCTCGCCAGCAGAACCCAAAGGATCAGACTCCTGCCTTTCCTCTTTGAACCCACAGCGATCAACTGCGGAGTACCACAAGGATCATCGCTCAGTCCCACGCTCTCCAACGTCTACATGGCCCCCCTCGCCACCATCATCAGACAGCATGGACTCAGCATTGTATCCTATGCTGATGACACCCAGCTCATACTCTCCCTCACTAAGGACCCCAATACCACCAGACTTAGCTTCCAAGAAGGAATAAAAGACATTGCAGCTTGGATGTGCAGCTCAGCTCAGAGAAGGCAGAAGTCCTAGTCCTCGGACCCTCACCCCCGAAGCCAGAATAACCGTCACCCAGGCACTCATAACAAGCAGACTGGACTACGGAAATGCCCTCTATGCTGAATTCAACAAATCCCTGCTACACAAACTCCAGACCATCTAGAACACCAAGGCCAGACTTGTCCTCGGCATCCCACAGCATGAGCACATTAACCAACACCTGCGAGACCTCCACTGGCTCACCGTCGAGAAGAGAATAACATTCAAGTTACTCACCCATGCCTACAAATCCCTCCACAATGAAAGAGTCTCTTTCCACGCACCCAAAAGGAACCTCCGCCCCGTCAACCTCGCCCTGGCAGAAACCCCATGCATCCGCAGAATCAGAGTGGGTGGAAGAGCCTTCTTCTATATCGCAGCCAAAACCTAGAACGAGCTCCCAGTCGATTCGATTCGATTAGCTTTATTCGATTTCAACAAAGAAAATCATAAAAGCAACAACAATACAGAAGAATACACCAAAACATTAATACATTTCATTTCATAAAAAACATTATTAAATGAATTTAAAAAACAAAATAAATCAATGAAGTGAATCAGCTAATCAATATACAAAATACAGCATGAACAGAAAATACGGGACCCCTTTTTGCCATTTGGAGATTTACTCTATGTTATCTGACATTGTGACGGCACATATAATGTTCTGGGGTAAAAGACACTTAGAGGCCAAACTGATATGGGACCATCCCCTATTTGTGGCTGCCAGGATTGCAGGTATGGTACGACATTTTTATTTCTAAACTTTACGAGTACCAAGTCACCCACAGTATTTTTTATGAGAGGTCCTAACCAGCCCACCCTTCGAACACTTAGTATGGTCCCATCTAAATTGGAGGGCAGAGGTCTATTTTTGGTGAGCCAGTATACTACCTTATTCCTTAGGTCCTGCTGTCTCTCGAGTTTTCCCTTAGGGAGTTCAGGTATTCCTGAGAGAACACACACAATAGGAGCTGCCTCAGGTGGCAGATGTAAGTGGTTAGTTTTAAGAGGAAAAGTGTCATGACTAGACACTATTCTTTTATGAGGTAACTTGTCTTTAATCTGCCCAGCCCTATGGTGAGAAAATTGTAACGGCCTAGCAGTTTTTGCGACTTCTGGGTTATTTACAGCTTTCAAGTGTGTGACAAGTGGTGGTGTACTGAGGGAATTACTTTGTGTGGTGGAAATTGGCATTTCTCTAGGGGCTGGATGCTGTGATAGTACGGGTCCTCCCATAGAATTGACTTTTATAGCTTCCTCGACACCCCTAAGCCTGTCCTCTAAGCTAGTTATTTTCTCAATCAACAGAGTTACGATTGACTTCATCATGGTTTCAAGCTCCAACAATAGGGAGGCCTGTGTAGATGTTTTCAGAGTCGCAGTGCTGGGAGTTTTGCATAAGGGTGAGTTACGATGTAATTTTTGTAATTTGGCCTGACTTCCCTTGTGTATAGCCTCATCTCTCTTCCTTTTTGCAAAGGACACCTGGTTGGGGATGACCGGTAGGAAGTTTGCTGTAGGTTGTATTGTGTGGGACGTTACCTGTGGAGTGTGAGTTAATTGGAAGGGGTAGCTAGACCCAAGATTAGGCGTCGGAAGTGAGGGAGTTGGAGCTTTTTCTGGAACCAAAGGGGCGTAAGATGATTTACACAATAAATTAAGTTCATCCAATAATGATATTGCCGGGGCTATATTTGCAGTCTGAGGCGAAGAACCCAGAGCGAACGAGCTGTCTAGAACCGGGGACCGTTCTGTTCTATCAAAATCATTTGCAATGGGGAGAATAACACGCTTAAAGTACGTATCCAGTTTTCCCCTATGCAGATCACCCCGGGAAGAGACATTTATAAGGTCCGCTTTGCAAGACATAGCGTTGGAGCTATCACCAATAAGGAAGATTTGTACAATATCATGAACCTTGGAAGGGGCCTCTTGGTGCGTCCGGAGGTAGTCAATGGGTGACAGTACCTTTGATATAGGGACTAAGGGGGAGTGACCCGACCCGGCCTCCTCTGGCCTTTGATGGCCGCAGATGGCCCCGCCCTTGTCCCGGGCTTCTCCCGCGCGCGACTCGCGGGGCGAGAGGCGTTCCCTTCTGATAAGGCGCCTCCGGGCGCGTCTGACTCGTCAGAGCCGCCGCGCCTAACCCCGGGGCAGCTGGGTGATGTAGTTCCCCAGCTGCGTGTGGCTCCGGGTGGATGTCTGCGGGTGTCGAGCCGTTTCCCTCACGGCAGGTTCTCGGGGCAAAGCTGTTCCCCCAAGGCAAGCAAGCTCCCAGGGTAAGTGTCCTTCGTGCCGTTTCCCTCACGACTGGAAAGCGGGTCCCCAGAGCGCTTCGGCGCTCCCTTCTGATAAGGCGCCTCCGGGCGCGTCTGACTCGTCAGAGCCGCCGCGCCTAACCCCGGGGCAGCTGGGTGATGTAGTTCCCCAGCTGCGTGTGGCTCCGGGTGGATGTCTGCGGGTGTCGAGCCGTTTCCCTCACGGCAGGTTCTCGGGGCAAAGCTGTTCCCCCAAGGCAAGGCAAGCTCCCAGGGTAAGTGTCCTTCGTGCCGTTTCCCTCACGGCTGGAAAGCGGGTCCCCCAGTCCCAGTCAGCATCAGACGCTCCCCATCTCTTCACACCTTCAGGAAAATCCTCAAGACCTGGCTCTTCGGGCTGATCTGGAGTTGCAACCCCACCCCTCCAGCACCTTGAGACCCTCATGGGTGAGTAGCGTGCTTTAAACCCCCGTGATTGATGTATATGTGCAGTATCCACAGGTGGCATAAGGTGCACATCGGTGAGGTCCATTGCCCCGAACACATGCAAAAAAGCAATGGTATAGAAGCCTTGCATGTTGGTGAGTCGTTCTTGCGCAGTGTTGGGAAAGCGTAGATGCTGTGGCATCAGGCTTATGATGGCAATCCAAGACAGTGGGGAGAAACCTGGAAAAGGATGCATGGGAGATACCGTCCACTCTGCCAGAGGTTGTGAGGAAGGTGCCTGAGGCCAACATGTGGATGAGGGTGATTCTTTGGAGGTAGACCCGCTCTTGTGCGGCGCTACTTCTGTGGTGTTGGTGGCGGGCTTCTTGTGCCTCCAAGTTGCAATAGTAATAGCTCCATGGCATCATTGAGGTTGCCATTGAGGATCTTGGATTGTCTTGCTTATATATAGGTGTGTTTTCACCATTTTTAAGACCTGGTAAGTATTGATGTTAGAAAACTGCCACTAATTTGAGTTAGCGCCATTTTGGGGCTTTATTGACTTACTGGGATTTCCTTGTAAATGTCGCTTTGTGTTTAGTGGCAGTTTCTTCACGGGAACGGCTACCTTGCATCTCATTTTCATTATGTCCCTCTAACAGGACTGACAATCTTAAACATGTACGTTTATGCCAAAAACTGCAGCTAACTGGAGTTAGCCACAAGTTGTAAATATGGCAATGAAAAAATGCCACCGTGACATAAAAAAATTGATCCAACTGAGGCGTTAAGTTCTTGTAAAAATGCTCCTTGGTGTCCTTCCTTTTGCTCCATTACGTGTAGTGTGCAGTATGCTGTCTGTGACATGATGTACGCTCTAGGCTGTATGCAGGGTGAACTTCAACCAAGAGCACAGTATGTGCCTGTAGAAAGTGATTTTTGTGCTCTAATTTTTCTGAATTCTCCTGTGGACAAATAGTCATCCCTTAAACTTTGCACATGTTTGGTGTTGAAGGTGAATTTACCCCTACCGCCTTTCAAAGAAAATAGAGAATGGAGAACACCAGCTTGATTTATTGAAATGCCAAAAAATAATAAATCCACTTTCCTTGAAGCATTTGAAGGAATTCAACAAAGGGGGCATGGTGGACAAGAAAATGGAAGAAAGAAATATGGGGATGAGGTTCTAGGGTAGAGTAGGTACTTGGGTATAGGCAGGGGTTCAGGTACTAGGGAAAATGTAGCAGTACAAGGGTAGTGATAAGATGATACCACAAGTGAAAGAAATAGTGAGGTATAGGTAGGGCGAGAAGTAATATGGCACAGACAGGGTAGAGGTGAGAGGATGTAGTCGATATATGGACTAGGGTTCGAGCAGTGGCACATAGCTAGAGTCATGGTAAAAATGGTAGGTTACAGGTAGAGGTGTAACTGTAATGGTAGGAATAAAGGTTCTATTGTTTATGAAGCGTGCAAGTAAATGATTTTTAGTGTGGGGTGGGTGACTACCCGCTTAAAGGAACAATCGCAACCCTAGCCAGGGTGAACACTCAAAGTCACTAAATTATCCTGAGCTCAACCGCCTATTAGCAATTGTACAGAGCAGACAGGCTTAACTTAGGGCGATGCGTAAAGTATTTATGCAGTATGAAAACAATAACAAAATCAAAATGCTAAACAATAAAAATCTCAAACCAAACTAGAAAAATATTGTAAAATGATATAAACAAAATGATACCAATATTAGAAAAATTGAACAATGGGAACTGGGAAATAAATGTTTTAAATTTTAGTTAGGAATAGCGCTAAGAAGCATAAAGTGTCAGTGATAGCGAATGGTCGTGGAAGACTGGGGACCTAGGAGCAATTTGATGCTCATTGCGATGGAGCGTAGGTTGGATACACCAACCAGGTTCATCCTGGTCAAAGATTTACCTTCTGACTTTCATCCTTTAAGTCCCAATCCACCACACTAGTACATTTCTCAAGCCGCCAAGACCTCAAGTGAGGCACTTAGAGACTTACAAGCCATCAGATAGAAGACAAACAAAGGGGTCCAGGCCAAGTTCAGTTGCCGCTTGTCAGCTGGGCAGTTACAGGAAAAGACTTCTTGTTGTGTCCCTGCAACAACAGGAGGCCATTGTTGTGACCCTTAGAGTCAACTTCTTTATCCTGTGTACAAGGCAGAGCAGGTCCTATCCTGAAGGGCTCTTCTTGGGTCAAAGACAACAGGTATGTTCTCTTCGGATCTTCATCGGGTCCAGGAGTGTTCTGAAGTGTGTGCCTGGATAAGCCACATTTATGCCTAGCACAAGCTAGTAAGTACCCCTTAACCAATGAGGTAAAAGTTCCCAGGCGGGCCCAACCCAACACTTTGGGCATTTTCAAGATGGCGAAAGCCTTCTGCCACACTTTAGACAATAATAATTTTTAGTGTTTAGGAAAGGGTTACTTAAGAGGTAGCCTGGGTTTTTAGGACTCATGGAAGAGTAGCATTAAGACATAGTAAGGAGTGGTTAGGGTACATGGAAGGGTAGTGTTAAGGGGTAGTAACGCATTGGTAGGGTTCCGGGATTGGTAGCGTTAATGAGTAGTTAAAGGTTTTTAGGGTTCACAGAAGAATAAAGAGGTGGTAAGGGTTTTTCAGGAGAGGGTAGCATTAAGGGGTAGTTTGGCGTTTAAAGGGTTCAGGAATTGGAATATTTAAGAAATTATTCGGATACAGTTGGATAAGTTAAAGAATGCATGTAAACAATGAAGGACATGACATTTTTCCCTTGACATTTTCAACACTACCTTAATGTAGTTGATATTTGAAAAGTTGTCTTTATAACAAATAACCGTGCGGGCTAGAAAACCTGATGTGTAGGTAAGTGTAGTAGAGACACTTGTGTGCACAGTAGGTTGGGCGACTTGGGTGCAGGTAGGTAGGTATAGGGTATATACCTGAGCAAAGGTCAGCAGTGAAGAGAAATACATTGGTAACCCCCCCCCCCCCGAAATATTAAAAGGTGACAATGTTCACAACTTCATGAACTTTCAAAGTTTGGAACCTTTTCAAAACTTCATCTTTTCGAGAAGTTTCATGCAAAAACATTTTTGCAAAAAATAATATTGAGACAATTCTTCCTAATAAGGTACGCACTGCGGTCATTTCTGTTCTGGAAAGCATCCCATTTTGGGGGACTTTGTATCCACTAATTTTGATAACCTCACCAACTTCAATTTGTCACCGCATATCAAATTTGACACATATCACCTGCTATGTGTCCCAGCTTTATCTAAATTTGCAGATCCGTAGTAGCCGGACATTGAGCCCGTATTTTAAGCTAACCATTGCACCTTTGAACATGCTTGAGATCTCTTTTTTCAATTAGGTTGGTCAGCTTTTGGGCTTTACTTGATTTTGTGAAGATTTGTCCGGGAACTCACCAAACAGGCCAGCGGCTGTTAAGTTGTCAACTCTTCCATCCAGAGTTCTGAGTGTGCTAGGGCAGAGAGGCAAGAACATCATCTAACCTAATACATAGTATTTTCCTTCTCACAACTCTGCTATTGACTAGAGTTTACCTAAAGAGGCCCATTTCATGTATTTTGATATTGCTTAGCATGTGCATGCTACAATATTGTTGTGGGTAATCATTCCAAGAACGTGCTAAGACTTCTCATTGATGGGTATATCCTATTTTAACTGAAATGATTCAAAACATGTAAATTAAAGATAGAGGGCCTGATGTAAATTTGGTTTGTAAGGAATGGAGGAAAATCCACCTGTAGAATTGCTAGTGTTTTAGGAATACGATTGCAGATGTATTTCCATGGGTGAATACTCTCTCAGATCCAGTACTTCCTGCATAAATTGGAAGATTTTGCACTACCACTGAGTTCACAATCCGGCACCGCATTTTATTCAAAGATGTACAGTTGTTCTGACTGAACATTAAGTTATTGATTGTTATTGCTTGTGTTCCAATTAACCTACTTCCAACTGGGGTAAGTCAAAAGTGCCTAGCTCTGCCATTGGAGCGTCAGACATACACATGGAGTGATTTGGTCATCCATAAGGAGTGCAATAGTACATGCGGCACGAGGGCCACAAGTAGTAAATGACAGTCTGCCCTACTGATTGTTCCTAAACCCAGGGTAAAAGGTTTTTTGGGCCCTGCTGATCATCATTCCTCTGCTAGTAGACAAGTAGACACATCAAGATGATGGATGGAGTGCTGAAACGTTTCAACCACTCATCCCCAGTCAAGAGATCTGGGTTTAATCCATCGTTCTTTTACTCACTATGCCACCCCAGTTTTGACCCAGCCATAGGCATATTAGTCTTGACCCCGCTCCTCAAGGGAACAGTTCAGCCGGAACTGCCAGGGCAGGTCCTCCCTGGACTGGAAACAAGCATTCTAGGACCGTAGAGTCAATTTGTCTAATTTAAGTGCTCAGGAAATCAAACTTTTTTTTAAAAAAGTGCCTATGTACCACTTCCTCCATTAGGCAGAGAAACAAACTTATATGCAACAAAGACTTATTGTGTAATTGATTTCTTCTCTCACAGGCTAGCAATGGTTAGAATGTATTATTTTCATTGAGGTTTTACACATCAGTGGGAAAAGAAAGCTTGTTGCCATGGGCCTGTTATTACAGTGTAGAAGATCAATCCTATGCACTGTTGCTATGGGAGAGAAAGGACAAGACTAAAAAGCCATGAATTGTGAGGGGTTCCTCTGGAGGCACATCTTTGGTCACGGTGGTAGGGGCATGGACACAGCATCGATGCCAGCTGATCAAACCACTTAGGGTAGCTGAGTTGATATCATGCACCCAAAGACTTGCAATGATATCATTGGTTGTCTGCTTGACAAATTCTTACCGCTCTAAACAGCAGAGTATTTTTTGCTGAGTTAAAGGAAGGACAAGGAGTGTGAAGTGCAAACATCAAACATATTTTTAACTGCCATTTTTACTTTGTGTTCCTTGCTTTATGACCCTTGAGACTAGGGATATCATGTAGATTTGCAGTGGTACCAAAGGGCAAGTCAGTGGCAGCAGTGGCTACCAACCGGCCACCTTTAATTGATGTCCAGGAGCAAAATTCCTGACCCATTATTCAGTGAGAAAAAAAGGGAGTGCAAGGGAACCTGGAACACTCATGATGGTTCTAGCTACATTCCATTTCCTAAGATAAGTACAAACGAGCCAGTGCAAACAAGGACTTGCAAATCCTTCTTGTACCAATCTCTGAAAAGAATGAAAAAAGAGGCCTTGTTTCTTCTAATTGAGGACTGAAGCTGCTGTTATGTCTGAACATTTGAGACTCCCTAGTGAGGTATACGTTGAGTCCTTCTGCAATAATGGGCTTGTGAATGCATGTCTGAACATAGATTCCCACTCAGAAATATATCTGAATCACTCATAAAAGGAACACTCAGGCCTTAAGTGTTAGACCGTGTCTGTGCAGATCAGGAGCACAGGCACCCAATGCAGGCCTCATTAGTGAGGCGCGGCATTAGTTTTAATGTCACAGTGAGCTACGGACCACTTGTGGCATAACTAAGCCTGACTGAGATCTGAGTCATTTCCTTTGCAGAAATAATGCAAAATGGGCAAGAAATTACACAAAAATGAGCATAATGATGAGAAATGCCGATCCAGCATTTTGCGCCGTTTTTCAGCCCAAAACTCATCCTCATGCCCGTTTTTGACAAGTGAGTATTCTTTTTCTGCTACCAACAACCGAATAAACATCATTTTTGTAAGTACCTACCTGCATTTATTTGTGCTTTTGTTGCTTTTGCTCATTTTTCTAGCCAAACTCACCCCGCTGAGTTTTTGCTGACCTATTAGGATGGTAGATACCTTTCGTTCTACATGACCATTTTCTTAAACTCTGTCATATTTTGTGTAATTGAGTATTACCAGATAGGTTTTTGTTCTTATGTGTATTCATTCACTGAATTTGGTTATCCTTCCTGCTCTGCTCATTGCCTTCAGTCTTGTTGATGGCCTTTCCACTTACTGAGGGTCGAAACGTCGTTGACATCGTCACAGCAAAGAAAGAACAACTCTTTAACCTTTAATTATGTCATGCACACTTTACACTCCAAAGCGTTCAGGGTCCTCTTCCATTACCATTCTTCTTGTTGTTTGATCACCTTTGCAGCCCACAATTTCCCCAACAGTTTATTTTCACTTAGCAGATGATTTGATTGCAACCAATCACGTATTTTTATTATTTTTAAAATAAATTATATTCATACCTCTCTCCTTAAAAGTTGATTATGTTGTTTTCCTTTATCAAAATGGTTTGTTTCTTACATCTAGAGCTTCACAGATGCACTTTCAGTATATCACTGAGTTTTCCAACTTTGATTGAAACCTGTCTGGACACTGTTCTTGTTGAATATGCACTTCCCTGTCCAAATCGGTCTAATAAGCTGCTCCTGTGGTTGTTGGCCATTTTGGAAGAATATCACAAAAACTGTGCGAGGCAGAGCAATAGCATCGATCTTCATATACCGATGGTAGAAGTGCATGGCAATAGAGACCACGACATGACTAGAAAGAAGAAGCAACAGCAGGGGTGAGGAAGCAATCATGTGATCTCGACTTAGAATGTGGGCTCAGACCTTTGAACTTGGGGGGCCTGTGCGTAACCTGGGAAAGAAGAGAAGGGGGAAAATTCGGGACCAGGATGTAGCTAGGGACAGTGCGGGTGAGGGTATACAGGGCTTATCAGGCACACTGAGGCAACTGCGTGGGGCTCAGGAGTGTGGCAGTGGAGGTGCACTGAGGCAATTGTGAGTGGTTTCGGATTGCAGTAGGGGAAGGGCACTAGGGGTAGTGGAGAGCTCGCCCAGCTTGGTGGTATCAGAGGTGGGGGATTCATTAAAA
The DNA here is from genome assembly GCF_964261635.1 of Lissotriton helveticus. Taxonomy (NCBI): domain Eukaryota; kingdom Metazoa; phylum Chordata; class Amphibia; order Caudata; family Salamandridae; genus Lissotriton; species Lissotriton helveticus. Next base: position 252,038,843 of record NC_136065.1, on the reverse strand, counting down.
TCTATAGGACTGGGGCCCAGAAGGAGGAAGTTGCCGGTAGGGAGCCAGCGAGTTGGGATTCACGGGGGTAGGTCGTCAGTTCATCATTTGTGATTATGTACAGTTTATGGATCTTGTGTAACCCAATAAGAGGTTATGACATTCATGAAGAATATTGATAAAGATCTCAGCCTGCCCTTGGACATCGTGCGCCATGTTGCATTGGAGATGGTACTAGGGAGTCTGTGATTTAGCATGCACCATGAGGTTATAGAAATAATGGTGGAGTCCATTGTTGCACTTTCATTTTCCTTTCACACTCGGGTGTTAGAAGGGTGATGCAAGTTCAACAGCATTCACAATGTCTTCTGTAAGTGGAGCATACCCGAACATGTCTAGGTTTGTTTTCAATCTATGAAACAACAATCCTATCCTTCATTGCCCCCAAAGAGGATACCCTAGCACCATGGAAACCATACACTATTCACGGTAATAAAACTCATGAGACATACAACTCCAGGCTTCAAGCCAACTGTCCTTCATGAAAGTCTCCTTCATTTTTTTTACTCCTGCTCCTGATTGCCTACATTATTTCTGCTTCTCTCCTTACTGATCTTCTGGACACTCACTTGAATTCTGATACTCTTAGTTTTCTGAACTCTTTTCCTTCTCTTTTTACTTAGGTTTGGGTTCTCATGTTGTATCTTTCTTTTTCGTTACATAGTTTTTGTAACTATTCTATAAAATGCGATTTTTGCCTTTTTGGGGATTTATGTCTTTTGCTCTATTGACGTTCTATTGGATACTGCTTTTGTAACCAGAATTCTGAATATTATTTTTACTTTTTGGGGGACTTATGCCTGTTGCTATGTGGGATAACTATTGGATTCTGGTGTTGCACATTTGTGCCTGGAGTTGATTTGCAGGATTTTTTTCTTTTGGGCAGTGTACTAGTGTGGAACTATTCTCTCCTGTCTGCTCTTGTAATTTTGAGGTAGTGATTGGTGATCTTTAACTGGAGCTTTGTTAGACCTGCCCTTTGTTGATTATCTGGCAGATGCATCAAACAATATAGCTCCCGGTAAAAAAGCGAATCAGTAAAACAGGCTGTTACAGAACACAAAACCTGAAATCCCAATGCATCAACCCCAACTCCGAAAAAAATAAAGAATCGCAAAATAACCCCCGCGGTAAATTACCGATTCTCAAATTAGCGAATCGGTAATACCGAGAATGAAATCAGACCCCGGCAATACCGAATCGCTAACAAAAAGTCGCTACGGTATGCACCAAAAATCGCAAATAACGAAAATGCACCAAATCGCTATTTAGCATGAGCAAAATAAGGGAAATCTCAACCAGGAGGTAAAGTTGGTGGAATGAAAAAAAAAATAATAAATAAAATACAAACAGGTGGAAACAATCAGAAACCCTTCAAATATGCCTCTGGAGACCCTGTATGTCTTCCAAAATGGCTGCCCTCAACGTGCTTGCTAGGAGGATGAGAATCAATGCTGCTGCACAGCCCAAGAGGAGGATCCAGGAGAGGGTTTTCAGGGTGCACATCACATTGCTGGGCCAAACAAAGGGACCAATCAATGACAAGTACAGACTGAATCGGGCACTGATCATGCGCCTCATTGCTGACCTGGAACCACTACTGCAGCAGCATACCCATATGACCAACGCCATCCCTGCCCACGTCCAGGTCCTATGCAGCCTGCACCTGCTGGCGTCTGGAAGTTTCCAGGGGGTTGTAGCAGTAGCCAGAGGCGTGGCGCAAAGCGCACTTTCACTCTTCTTCCGCAAATTCCTAGATGCCATGCTGACAATGATTCATGCCCACATCACCTTCCCCACAACCCCACAGCAGCTGAACCGCACCAAACATGACTTCTACCAGGTGGCACAATTTCTCCATGTGATAGGATGCGTTGACTGCACGCATGTCCCCATCTGTCCCCCCTCAGCCAACGAATATATATTCGCCAACCGGAAGTCCTATCACTCCATTAACGTGCAGGTTGTGTGCAATGGCAAGCACATCATAATGGACATTGTAGCACAATTTCGTGGAAGCACACAGAACGCATACATATTCCGACACAGTGGCATCCACAGGTGTCTGCTCAACGGTGAATTTGGAGAGGGACACCTACTAGGTACATACTTATGCCTCATCATTAACTCCATCCTCATATATGTAATTGTATTCATGCCGCTAACCCTTTGCTACCCACCCTGCAAGTGACAGCACCTACGCCCTGCGTGAATATCTACTCACTCCCTACCTCAACCCAGCAACACCTCAGGAGCAGCGCTACAATGCAGCACATATCAGTACCAGGAATGTGGCAGAGTGAACCTTTGGCATCCTCAAGAGTCGCTTCTGGGTCCTACACAAGACAGGAGGAGCCTTGCAGTATGACCCGGTGACCTGCTGCCGGATAATAGCGCTGTGTGCCATGCTGCACAACATTGCCACAAGAAGGGGGATAGCAATAGAGGTGGACGGAGATGATGACTTTCGTGTACAGCAACCCCCCCCAACACCAACAGGCACACATGCCTAACACAGCTGAAGGTCAAAGGAGGCGGACATACATCACACAACATCACTTCAGAGACAGGTAAGAATGAGCCATCACAACAAAATCTGGTGTGCAAATGTTTAATGCACATGAGCACATGTCAGGTGAATATTAATGATACATCTACATGATGCAGACTCAAAACATAGATAAGGATACATATCAGTTGCCATCACGGGAGTATCTTGAAGTAATGTAGGTGGCCCATGGTTACATCACCATGGCCAAGGACCCTATGGAACATGGCTATTTGCTCTTCCCACGTACTCCCAGCCTCCTGTCGCGTGACTCCTCCACATCACCACGATGTGTGTCAGTGTCGCTTCGCGAACTGCGCCTCCTCTCGCTGGCCTCCGGCACAGAGACGCTACTGACACTTGATGCAGCCTCACTCCCCTCCTCCACTCCCAAACTTCTGGCACTAAAAGACCCAGACTGCAGATGCTCCACTGCAGTGGTCACTTGGCCCAAGGCCTTTGCCACATCACCACAGTAATGGCCCAGGTCGACCTGCAGTGACACAGATCTCCGTGACAGTAAAGCTGTGCTGATGCAGAGCTTTGCGATGGCCCTAATGGAGGCATTGGAACGGAGCAAGTTCTGGCGATGCCTCCTGCGCTCGCTCTGTTGCCCTGCTATGACGGCACTTGCGAGCTCCTGTAGGCACAGTTTTATGTCTCTGTTACCCTCAGCAACGGCTGTGGTCATTTCACGCACAGCGTCTGTCATCGTGCCTATTTTGCTTGCCAATTTTGCCATGTTGATTTTAATTGCACCCATGTGTCTCCCCTGCAGGTGCTGAACACGCAGCATCCATGACTCAATCACACCGTAGCCGTGTGTAGGCTCTTCAGATCCCTCTGCAGGTCTTCCCAGGGGTCTGCCCCGCTGTCGGACTCGGACACGTGCTGGTGTTTGAGCTGGCGGAGTGACTATTGACTGCCATGGAACATTTGTGGCTGCTGGCCTCTGTCGCCATCACCTGCAGGAAGGGCACATTTGCCCTGCGGCTTGGTGGTGTTGTCCGCGGTGGTGGTGGTGGTGGTGTTGTCCGCGGTGGTGGTGATGGTGAAGATGGTGGTGGAGGTGATGGTGTTGGTGGTGTCGTGGGATGACGTCCCTGCGGAGTCTCTGCATCGGTCCCTGCCGGGGTTTCTGAGAATATGAGGCGTCCGCTGTCATCAGAGTCCAGGGGTGATGCATCTGTGTGTGAATCAGTGCGTTGTTAATATTTTGTCTAAATGTATATGTTTTGCATGCTTTCAACTACATAAATGACATATTTGGACTGACTATTCGCCCTGTGCTGCTGGTCTCATTTCATTAACATTGGGGATCATACATGCACACTTGGATGATATGACTACAACTCCCATGATGCAACACTTTGGTAAGGGTATATGCATTAGGCACTACTACCTGTGCACTGTGATTGGCCTGGGGGGATGGGCAGGGGTAGACAACACGCTGCATATCTGCACTGGCATGCATCTTACCTTGTTCTGCTGCCGCAGCACCGGAAGTGTCCAATTGGTTGCCCCCTACGACTGCCTCAGGCTCAATGGTACCCTCAACGAGGTCCTCAAGGGCTGTGTTGGGTGTGACGTTGGATGTCCCCCCTCATGTGCCAGCTACATCCTTCACCCTTTCTGCAATCCTCTCCTTCGCCCTTTCCCTGAGGTCATACCACCTCTTTTTCAGGTCGTCTATGCTGCGGTGCGTGACACCAACAGCATTCACCCTCTCCTTGATGCGCTGCCAGATCTTGCGCTCCTCCCCCTCAGGCACCTTTAGTGACAGCTTGCCAAACAGCCTGTCATGTTTGCTGCTCACCCCCTCGATCAGTAGTTCAAGTTCTTTGTCTGAAAACTTCCTCTTCCTCTTTCTGGGCGTGTCTTTGTTTTGGGGTGCATCTTTCTCCATCCTGGAATGCAGTGGTATTGCTGGTTAGTGGTATCAGTGTTTCTCTCCTCAGCTCCTGTGCTCTGCCTCCTCCTCTGAGCTCCTCAGGGCACTGAATGAAGCATGGGCTGGAAGACTTCCTGGTTGTGATGTCATCAACCTGCTCCCAACGTGACCTTTTTTTTGCGAATTCGCTTATACCGAAATCGCAAATACCGATTCAGTATTTGCTAATTCGGTATTTCCTATTCTTTATTTTGGACTCTCGCTATCGTGGTTTCGGTATATTTTACCGATTTTTAGTGATTCGGTATTAAATACTGAATCTGTTGATGCATCGCGGAATAGGAGTCCTTTTTGCTATTCCTTATTTTTCGCAAATAAGGACTTGTTTTACCGAATTTTGATGCATATGCCCATATATGTTTAGCTTAAGCTGTCTGAAAAGGGAAAGATGGAGTAATGCTACCAATATATAATCTTTTTCTTTGTTAATTGTTTGGCAACTTGGTTTAGTGTGTATGGTATGTATTTTATTTTTGCATTATTTGTTTCCTAATATTTTGGTACATGAAATGCCTGTAACTTATTTGGATACACTTTAATCTGAAGTTATTATTCTTTTAACTTTGAAGTTGCTTTTTGATACCTGTGACATTTTGTGCTCTATAATTACAACTACTCTGGCAAGCTTTGCTTCAATATCCTACCATTATGATCACGGACATATATCAGTTCGCAATCTTCCATAGTGGAAAATTTGCACATGCCTTGTCAAATCAAATCAAATCAAATCAAATCAAAATAATCTTTATTCGGTTCATGTGATAAAGCCACAAAAGCACAAATTAAATGCAGTAAAACATTCCTCACAAGTACATGCCAAATATGAAAAAGACCTAGGCTAGATATAAAAAACAAAGTACAAATGACACCAAAATCGCACAGACAATACCAATGCCTAGTCCATGGCAGTTCCCTTTTAGACCACTGGCTCAAAAGGTGGAAAGGTGTCACCAGGGATGACTGAGGATAGCTATGTCCTCTTTCACCTTCTGAAACTCCTCATCTGGAAAAGCCAAGCTTAAAAGGCAAATTATTATTTACTAGCTTTTTAATATAGGTTTACAAAACCAGATAAACAGACAAAGTTTATATTAAAAAAGGAAAGTTTTCAACTATAAACTAAAGCTTAAAACTGATTTTTCAAACAGATTCAAAATGTACTGAAATTCTTAGCTAAAGATCTGTCACTAGAATTTTTTTAGACTTTGGCAAGTTCATTTTTGTTCAACATGCATTCCTGGACACTGTAGCCTGCAAAATTGTTAAAGTGTGATTACATGTAAAAAGGTACATTCCAGCATTACGAACGCGGTGGATTCAGCAACTCCAGACTTGCAGAACATAACAGTGCGTTCCTCATATACAATTCCAGCCCCATGCAAATATAGCAATATCAGATTCAAATTTGCTTCATGTGCAGCTATAATCAATTGGTGGTTAACGTGAGTTTTAACCTTCTTCACATTTACATTTGGATTACTAAATAGATGTACACAGTGACACATTGCAAAACAATCATTACAAAATGATGCATGTACATCATCAATGCGTATAGTCTTGTTATATGATTCAGAATATAGCATACACAATAGCGTACCACCTAGTGGCCTTGTAGGTTTAGAATAAATGCGAGCATCAGTACTTATTACTTCAAGTGGAAGTCAGTGGTATCTTTGATCTCAAAATCTGAGCTGAAATTGATTTGTATAGGTGAAACTAAGGGCCTCATTTCAGTGCACCATCCTTGCAACACCATGAATGTGCCGTATTTACAGTACAGCACTCCATGTCGCAAGGATTTACAGATACGTCGGTGTTCTTGACGTATCTGTAGGCGCAGAATTAGCGCTTTGCTGGAGTGTGTCTTAAACAGACGCAACTCCAGCAATGTGTCTTTTCGCATGGGGCAAGTCCCATGTGAAAAGCCTGCTTCAAGCAGGCGTAGGGATTTGATGTAGTGACGCCCTAGAAGTGGCTCTGTGAAATCTCATAGATTTCGCTGCATCTCTTCTACGTGGCTTAGCTGCAACAGAATGCCCACCCTGCATACATTATACCTGCAGCAGGTATAATGTAGTGCAGGGGTTTACAAAGTGACACATCTGACTAGATATGTCACTTAGTAAATGTGGCGCAGTGTGGCACATTTTTACGCCCCCACAGTGTCACAAAAAATGATGCATTGGCGGCATAAGAGTCTGATAAATAAGGCCCTAAGTGGGAAGTATTGCTGCTTCCATGAAATCTATTGATACACTTTTATGTAGGAGAGAGTTTAATTTTTAATCAGTGGAGGTTGCTGTGTATTCTTGATATGTCACCCCCTTGAAGAATACTCCACCTAGAAATGAGAAAAACTTTCTAGGCATGTAGCTAAATACCATTATTTGTGTTTTGTTTAGATTAAAATGTTGGCTACATAAGTTAAACTCCACAGTGGTACACCACTTCACATGGGGTAAGAAGCAACTCTCATCTGTTGCCTTTATGAAATCCATTAGATATCAATGAAATAACAAGGATGTGAGGACACGACCCACATTCATGCCCGATCACATCACACTTTCAAGCTTAGCCAATTCCATTGCTCCAATTTTCAGAGTACAACTTACAGATGACGCTGATAGCAGGCCACCTATGTGCAATTATTTACTTTACTGCAAATATCTACCTAATATGTGAAATGCAAATCGGAAGAAACCTGAACCTCCTGTAAGTTTTTCTTTCTTGCTACTTATCAGGTTTGTGGGCTAACTGGTCAAAAATATGCGCATTCAACATAAATCGGTCGATACATCTGAACCTGGTAATCCTTGCTTGTTGGTAAATTGCCCTGGAAAAAGATACGTTCTCAATATCCCAGGGTGAGAATTTATCACAGATATGAGAATCTCTTGGATAAATACTTGTGGTTAGCAATGAGGCACTTGCAAGGTAGCATGGATTACTGGCAATTCTTGAAATTAACTGTGATGGATAGAGTAGACCTCACCATAATGTTTGGATTGAAGCCACTGCTGAATGATTTCAGCAACTTACCTATGTGGCAACCAGTCGACTTGTTTAGGAATCTGGTGGGTCTTTTGAGGGATTGTATTTGGGCCGTGAATAGATATAGTGCAACCATGAGAACTCTACAGCTGCTGCTCACGGAGGGTGATCTGGGCCTACCCAACCTTGAACTTTACTATCTGGCAGCACAGAACCAATGGATAGCCAAATGACTAGATGGTGGGTTTTGCCGTGAACTGGGGCAGATGGGAGCCAAAGAGAGCTTGTGGCGTGCCTCTTTGAGCCAGAGTGGAAAATTCAGGGTTCCAATGGGATGGTGACAATTGCTCTAAGAAGTTGGGTGAGATGGGCATGAAAGACGGCATCTAGACCTCTAAGAATGCCAGCAATTCCACAGATTGGGTTCCCAGTGTGCCAGAGTTGTTATACTGCGCTGGCATTATCCTGCTGGTGTGAGGCTGGATTATTAACAGTGAGGGATTTGTACGAGGGTAGTCTTATCGTCACTCTGACTAATTTGGTAGAAGATTGGGGTCCACCTACATCATAATTTCTGATGCACCAAGCTGTAATCAGTCATTTTAAACAAAGGTTGGGAACATGTGACGCAGATGTAGAACAGATGCACACAATGTCCCACAAATGATTTTTACAGCAGCAAGTACTTGGACACTGATCACTTGGGGCCATATGTACAAAACATTTTTGTGGTCCGAAATGGCTCGATTGGGTTGTTTCAGACCGCAAAAATGCTTTTTCATATGTGCAAATGCCAAGTTATGATTCAGTAACTTGTTACCAAATCACAGTTTGGTTTAGCAAATTCGGTATTTGGAAGGGGAGTGTTTAGGGCATCCCTTTCAAATACTGAATTGCAGTGTTATGTATGAATGTTTTGCAACCAAATCATGGTTGCAAACCATTCATTTTTTACCAACTACTAAAAGGTAGTGATAACCATTTGCAAATGAGAAGGAGTCCCCAGGGGACCCCTTCCCCATAGAGAATGTAAAACAAAATCTGTTTTTAGGACCAACCCAATCTTAAAAATTAAAACGTCAAGTTTAATTTGTTTCTTCTTAAATGCATCCCGTTTTCCTTTAAGGAAAATAGCCTGCATTTAAAAAAAAAAAGATTGCTTTATTAAAAAGAAATCACCAGTTTGGTTGACTGCTGATCCCAGAAGGCCACTATTCCTGTGATGGCTAGCATTTCTAATGAGTCGCTAATTGCAACCTACCTCATTAATATTCATGAGGTTGGTCAATTTGTAACCCATTAGGAAATCGCAATTCCTACATTTTTTACATGTGGTCCTTAGTTCCTTAGGTCCCTTTTGAATATGACTATAGTTCGGTTGGTGCGGGTCAAAGAGAAATGAGACGGTAACCTTGACAGGATGTTCACTGATAAAGAATGGGAAAAGGTTCTAGCACACACGTAGAAAGTCGCCAGGGATGTGAGGCTTAAATACAGCCTATTTAACACATGACCAATATGTTCCCCAGACACTTGAATCTGGTTGGAGGGAATACCGAGATTCATTGTCCCAGATGTGCTCATTACAATGGGGATTTCTACCACATGGTCAGGTTGTGTGAGGTTGTTCAGTCTTTCTAGGAAAGTGACGGGATATCCGTGGTGTCATCTTCATAGGAACGGCTTGCACTCACCTGAGGCCTGCCTTGTAGGCTCGTTTCTAAAGCCTAAGCCTAAAGAAGATCTGTCTGAGTGGACATACACAATGAATAGATTTTTAAAAAACATTCTTGGCAGGGAGGTCAAAGCTACTGTTCTTTGTGGCCCTCTGTCCCTGAAGCCAACACGATTAGGGGGTAATGCTATTTCTCTTATCCAGTTCTCCATTACTCCTCTCTTGGCAGTCAGTCTATATATGTCCAAGATACTACAACTTTTTGGAAGTGTTTTAAATCTTTTTTAAATAGATGACATATCAAAGCCCCTGTGCAGGAATCATGATGCATACCAGCCCCACAATTGAAATTGGCTCACACATCTGAATCTAGTTGGGAGCCCACCAATAAGGTTTGATCTGTAATGCAATGCAGTTCCAGCATTTGGTCCAATAGCATTCATTAATCTCAATCTCACTGACAGTCTCAGACAGCTGCATTTCCCACGGGGGTGTCACCTGCAGTGTGATGAGTTCTACACAGATCTTCTGGTATTTACTATAATAAAGCAGATCCATAGTTATTGATACATTGCTTTACTAATTGGAAAATATAGTGTCCTTTGCCTTTATTATCGACCACCAACATCTGCACTCACTGATGCTTGACCTATTTGTCATGTTTCATACTTATGAGAATTTAGTATTTATGTTTCATGTAATTTTATTTAAGTTTATACTTAACATCTGAAAGTTTATTTCATTTTTGTGGGTTCTAAAGCAAAGGGCGGGCACGGCCTGCAGCCAATGGTGTAGGACAGATGAGTCGCTGCTCATCATAGGCACCCTGTGTTGTTTCAGACCATGAAACCTGATCTCACTCTACCTGACCTATTTTAGGGATGGCAGCTTCTGAATATGCCATGAGTCAATGGACAATGGAGAGGTGCAGCTCGGGAAGCAGATAGTGAAGAAGCACCTTCCAAAATGGCGGCTAAAACACGATAAAGACCCAATCCCATCCGTTCTCACACTCCTAAACAGAATGCAAGAGTAGGAGCCCAGATGCTCTGGGAAGAGCCCTTCAGGGCTGGACTGGGAACCCAAAGTAGCCCTGGCAATTTTGTCGGACCAAATTTTGTCAGATCAGCTCCACCCCTGGGTGGAGGGGGCAAATGTGAAGCACTGCTGCTTTTGCAATTGGGGACCCAGCAAAACCTGCCCCCAGTAACAAAACCGGCCACCACTAATGCAAAAACCACCCCCCACCCTTCCAGCCTCCCTGGGAAACTCCTGATACCCTCTGCAGCTAGTCCAGCCCTGCAGCCCTACTCCTGGGTTCCAAGAAGAGGTGAGGTTGAAGCCCTGCCAAGGGTGCCTGCCTGAAGAGGACTGGACCTTAGACTTGCCGCCTTGGACTAGACCTCGAGCATGACTGTTTCATCGTACATGCTAAAGGAGGAAATTGGGAACAGTAGGAGTTGAGTTGCAGACCTAGAGGAAAACCAACTCAACCACCATTTATACTAAACAGGAGAAAAATACATTGATTGTTCCTAGATATGCGTGAGCAAATAGAGAAGACTTGGAAAAAATGCAATCACTAGATGAGGATTTGGATAAGTCCCAACGAGCTCTGTGCTTGAAAAGGGACCCATGCTGAAGTCCACCACTGCATGGTATTCTTCAACTTTGGCCGGGCTACCCCTGAATTCAAGAGCAAGTACCGCTGTGGTATGGAAATGGCCAGATGGTGGCACTGTAGTGGCAGGGTTTAGCTGTGGATGGAGGCTGTGTCTCTCCCCAAGTTTAAATTGAGGTATTTTTTATCTGCAGATTGCAGGCTTGTATTCAAATGAGAAAGATCATTAGACTGATTGTAGCATAAATCTATTTTTACCATTGAGTTGTATTATAAATTGGCATTAAAATGAGTCCTTGAATCCATTTTCTAACTGCTTTATCTATGGTAGAATAGTAAACACACTCTCTTTGTTGATCAATGATTGGTCCTCGGATATATATGTCTAGCATGAGAGGGAGAGAGGTGTGGCATTTAACAGAGGACATTTATTCTGTCAGATTTGAGGTGCTGCACACCCAACTACATTGTGTGCCTGAAGGGCATTTGAAGCCAGATTAGTTAAAAGCATGATGTGATAAGGGGGTGCGGCTAACATCATCTTGGAATATTAACAAGACATAAAGTCTCAATTTTCATTACTTTTCCACTTTTTTCCTCTACCTTGTTTTATGTGTATGTGATGTACCTGTGTGTGATTTTGTGTGTGTGCTTTTGTATTAGATGAAAGAGGTTGACGTATACTCTTAAACTATTTAGATGTGCATTCTTCTGTGTTTCTAGTGGGTCTGATTCCAGGTGAAATTAAACATAGACACCACCATATCTGAGTAAAAGCCTCTCAAAACACCAACTAGTGATTGCATTTGTTCAGGGCATGTAACATCGAACCATCCATCCCCACACTCCCTTAAGCTACACCTCTGACACTGACTTACTGGTTGGTAGCGACACAAATATAAGCATGTGATGTTTATCATGCCGTAAAAATCTCCATAGTCTCTGATCATTCAGGTTTGATTACTGTTGAACAGAGAAATACTCAGCTGAGAAACTGGATTGGCCTCACACGTCTTAGAAATGCTGGCCTGTATTTGGCAGAATAAGGCTTACACTGAATGTAAGATGTATTAGCCTGCTTCAACTTTAGAAATTTACTAGTTGAGATTCTTAATGTTCTTCTCTCGTTCGTCACTGCCAAGTCAGCTTGAAAGCAGGAACCCCTAAGGCTGATTCGTATAGAAAGTAGTGAATCTATAGTCTGAGATTTCCATGTCGGGATGTAGATTTAATACTTTCTTCAATTCACAAATGCTGCATGGAAAGCTGCTCCTGGCACAGTTTTACCTTCAAATTTCTTGGAAAACTGCAAGATCTCCTAATCAGGAATTCATTTCAGCTGTATGGAACTCTCTGTACAGGGGGAGCTGACACATACATGTTATTCCAAATGTGTTTTCTCTGCGAGGGAAATACTTTCCCCATAAGAAAAATGCCTTCCCCAACATACCCACCAAGCCTGGGGGTGATCTGATTGCTTTCCCACAAAAAAGGAATTTACAGCAGCCCTTGGATGGAGTAAAAATATAACTCTTTCCAGGCTGGAAAGAGAAATGTGAGACGTTTGTGAATGCCCACAAACAAAGTTGTTCACATTCATCCACGTTTAACGAGGCCCAGGGACACCCAAAATCCGATTCCTTGAGTGAGTTTTACAGGTGAGGAGATCTCCAAACCCTTAAATGTGATTATGCATACCGGGAATCTCTTCAGGAATTCCAGGCAGGCATAAGCAAGGTAAATAAGTTGTGTAATTATTTATGAGGCCCTCCCCACACAAGTCAGGTGCCAGCAATGTGTTGCAAACTTCTTTAATTATTATAATATCGCAGGAGAGCGCCGGGACCTCCGACCCCCTCAGGGATTATCTCCCGACTCGTGCTGTGTAGCGAAATCTGGAAAATGGCCGCCTCGCACGCTACGTGGTGACGTAGCGTGCAACACTAGAGCGCGACTCTACATATCTCCCTCTTTTTGTACCACCACATAAGTCACAGAGTCTCTACCGTGTAGAGCTAAATTCCTTCCTCCAGTTCATAGTCTCGAAATCTTGCAGGCCTCCCCACCGCTCTGCCCACACGTGTGCGCCATACCGGAGTGGAGATCACTTCTCTGGAACAGTTCTTATCTGGGGTCACTGCCTTCCCCTCCAATGCACTCGGACGTTCTCTCCGCGGGGACTCTTTCTCTTCTCCTAGATGTTCTTCGGCTCCAGAGACCTCTCCGCCCCTCAGCTCTCCACTCTGTACTTCCGTTTCCACGCTACCTTCTCCTTCCAGGCTGCCTGGTTCATTTCCTAGTGCTTGCAGTTCTCTCTCTTTGTTCCAGTGCCCATTCCGGTATCTTACTGCACCGGGACATGCAAACTTGGGTCCACACATGCCCATCGCTGAGCAGCGCCGCTCTGTCGTAGACCTCCTTCACTTGTAGCAGTTGACTGTATTTGCTGTCTCCTTTTTTTCTAAGTACTACCAGTTTGACTCTGACCCATTCCCCTCTTTCCAAGGTTGTTTCTTTCACGTTCCTCCTCTTGTTATATTAGTGTTCAGTATATATCCGCTGGGCCTTTTCTAGATTGTGCTGCACCACCGCCGTGGACCATTTACTTGTCACAGTCTTTTCCTTCCACGCCAGATTGTCCTTTGTGAAAGGGTCTCTACCCCTCAAGATCTGGAAGGGGCTGTACCCCGTGCTCATTGGAGTGATGCGGTCAGCCCATATCATGCTTTGTATTTCTTTCTCCCAATCTTTGTCTATCGATATCTCCTCCCAGGGGTTTGTCGGATTTACAAACTTCCCTAAGGCTGGTCTCAGGGGTGTCATGGTCTTGTCTGCTTGTTGGCACTGGTCGCATTCTCTCACTTGTCTCTCTATTTGGATGTCCATTCCTGGCCACCAGTACATCTGCTTTGTCCTCTTTTTGGTCTTTACAATTCCTAGATGTCCTTCATGTAGTATCGCCAGCAGGTGCGGTACCAGCGTGGTCGGGGGGACAACTTTGTCCCCTCTGTACATCAATGTGCCCTTGTCATCCAGGGACAATTCCTCTCGTACTTCGTAGAACTTCTTGAGCGGTGTTCTTAGGTGTTTCTTATCCGGCCATCCCCGAAGGATACATTCTTTTATTTCTTGGATATCTTGGTCTTCTTCATCTGCTTCCAACCACTCTTGGTTGCTAATTACCTTCTCCGGGTCTTCTGTCAGAGCCACCATCTCCTCACTCTCTTCTACACCTTCCGGAGCTCTTTCCATTGTAGCAGCTCGGCTGAGGTAGTCCGCTACCCTGTTCCTGTTTCCAGGGATGTATTCCATGTCGTATCTGTATTCCAGTAGTTTCAGCGTCATCTTGGCTATTCGAGGGGTGGCACTCGCATGCCCACACAACGTGAGTACCTTGACGAGGGGTTTGTGGTCGGTTCTGAGTTGGAACTTCGTGCCCCACAGGAACTGGCGGAAGTTCCCCATGGCCCATACCACAGCCAGCATCTCTTTCTCTATGACACTGAATTTTTGTTCAGTGGTTGAGAGGGCCCTGGACGCGAAGCTGAGAGTTTCCATGGTTCCATTCCTTCCTTCTTGCATGAGGACTGCTCCCAGTCCCTTATCGCTAGCATCCGTAGTTAGCACTGACAGTCCTTGGAGATCATATCCCTGCAGGGGTATGGCTTAGCTGATGTCGTCCTTCAGGTCATTGAACTCTTTCTGTGTCTCTTCCATCCATGCGAACACTGTTTTGTCCCTTCTGAGTTGCCTTAGGTGGTGCATCTTCGTGGCAAAATGTTGTACGAATTTGCTGTAGTATTCAGCCATCCCTAAAAAGGATCTCACTTCTTCCTTGCTAGACGGTGGGGGCGCATCACAAATGGCTTTGGCATTCACTCTTTTCAGAGTGATGCCGAGCTCTCCTATCTCGTGTCCTAGGTAGGTGACGGAGGTAATTCCTAACCGGTACTTCTCCCACTCCGCAGTTAAGCCCTTTTCTTCTAGGACTCACAGTACCCATTCCAATTTCTTGTCATGATCTTTCAGGTCTTTCCCCATCACCAAGATGTCATCCTGGAAGTACTGCAATCCTTCGATGTCCTTGAAGAGGCGGTGCATTAGTTTCTGAAATACCGCCGCTGCCGATGCAAGTCCGAACGGCATTCTGCGGAACTGATAGCACCCAAAAGGTGTTATGAACGATGTCAGTCTCCTGCTCTCCGGGTGCAAAGCTATTTGGTGATAGGCTGACGTGAGATCAATGGTGGAGAACCATTTTACTCCTTTTGTCTTTGCCAACATTTCTTCGATGCGGGGTAGCGGGAATTTCTCTACTACGATACACTTGTTTAGCTCTCTAAAGTCAACGCAGAGCCGGACATTGCCGTTGGGTTTCATCGCTACCACTAGGGGCACCTACCACTCTGCGCAGTTTATGGGCTCGATGATTCCATTTTCCTCCAATCTGCGTAGCTCTTGTTGTACCGCCTCACGTACCGCGATAGGAATATTCCGCACCTTGTGAGAAACCGGTCAAGAGTCTTCTTTGAGTTCTATTCTATGTGTACATTTCTCCAACTTGCCGACCTTTCCTCCAAACACTCTGGGGAAGTCCCTCTTCATTTTCTCGAAATCCAGCCAACGCTCAGATGCTGTCATCAATACTTGGTTGTCTCCTCCTGGATCCAGCTGTATGCCTAGGTCTCCTTGATCCATCCACCCTAAGACCGATGGTCCCTTCTCTGCCATGTACAACTTGCACTCTGCGCTCCGTCCATTGAATTCAAAGGTCAGCGCTCTGTAGCCCACCATGGGGATCAGCTCTCCTGTGTACGTGACTGGTCTTCTATCCGGAGGTTCTACCCGAGGGCCCAGACGGGATCTGAGCTTCTCGTTCCACACTGCTCTTTGGACGACGGTATATGGGGACCCCGAATCTACTACAATTCTGATCTGTACTCCTCCGATCATCATGTCGCACTGCGGCTTGCGGGACCTTTGGCCGTCCATGCCCAGTACTTGGCCA
Organism: Lissotriton helveticus; assembly: GCF_964261635.1. Classification (NCBI taxonomy): domain Eukaryota; kingdom Metazoa; phylum Chordata; class Amphibia; order Caudata; family Salamandridae; genus Lissotriton; species Lissotriton helveticus. Next base: position 252,023,010 of record NC_136065.1, on the reverse strand, counting down.
TCCACACACAGTACTGTGTCCTCTTCCTCTTGCTCTTTACCTTCCGCTTCTTCTAGATCTCGCTCCACATATTTTACGGTGTTGCGACCAGCCTTCCGGCGACATACTTTCTCGTAGTGTCCTATTAGGCCACAGAACATACACCTCGCCCGGAACGACGAGACATCTTTTGTCGTGGGCCTCGTGGGTTGACTGTCGCATCAGTAGCACGCATTCCTGTCTCCTCTGTTCTGCTTCCCTTGCCGCGTCGGTTTCCCGGGCCATCTGTTGGGTCCTCTATTATTTGCCGTCGGGATTTTGCTCCTTCCTGCTGATACTTCATCGTCTACCTTGTTCACCATGGGTCTCGGGGCTGGTTCCCTCTTTGCTGCATCGGCGCACCTTTTTGTCAGTACCGCCTTTTTCAGCATGGCGATCACCTCCTTGAGCGTGGCATCTCCACTCGCCCACAATTTGTCTTGCACAGTTTTGTTGGTGGTGTGCATGACTATCTGGTCGTTTATGAACTCATCATGCAGCGCGCCAAACTTGCATGTCGTCGCTAATTTCTTCAACGCCCTTTTCCTGCTTCCTCTGCTGGAAATTGTATCGGTCGATCGACGTACACACCGCAGGTCGGTAGTGATTGTTCAGCTCTTCTATGGCATGTCCAAACACGTCATCGTCTGCGGCATCTCTGGGCATGGGCACTAGGTTCTTAAATACTCTAATCCCTTCGGGCCCAAATTGGGTAGGAGTATCCTCTTCTTTCTTTTACTTGGAAAAGCTTATCCCTGTTCGTCCTCTAGGGCTTCAATGTAGTTCATAATATACTCTCTCCAGTCCTCCCATTTCATCAGGGGCTCTCCTGGTTTGGGTAGGAACGGTATCGGTGTCGTCAGCGACGATGCCTGCGCACTCATTTCAGCGCGTCTCACTGGTTCTATCTCCTGGCCTCTCGGGCTGCCCGGTGCGCTTGCTCCCCCGCCCTGCGCTGGTTGCTGTTGAGGACCTCTCTCACTGGTTCCGCCAGGGCCACCTCCTGGATTAATGTCTTCCTTGTGTGGCCTCTACTCTGGCGTTTCTCCCCAGTTCTCTTATTTCCCCTTCAGGTTGCCGGGGTCTCTGTGGGGCCTGTTCCTGTCTCCTTTTTTTTTTTTTTCGTGCCTCAGTGCCCTTTGTACCTGATCTTGTGAGCAATGCTCCAATCTTGTGTCCTCCTGTGCCTCTGCCACGCCCTCCTGCTGTACCTGTTTGCTTTTCTTATGTCCACGTGGCTCTGTCTTTGCTTCCTATGTGGGGTCTGGGGCCTCGAGGTGATGGGTTCTTTCTTCTTCCTTCGTTTTTTTCCCCTTTTTTTCTGCCACCTTCGTCGCCACTGTAATGATGTATGAGGCCCTCCCCACACAAGAAGTCAGGAGCCAGCAATGTGTTTCAAACTTCTTTAATTTTTATAATATTGCAGGAGAGCGCCGGGTCCTCCGACGCCCTCAGGGGTTATCTCCCGACTCGCGCTGTGTAGCGCGATCGGGAAAATGGCCGCCTTGAACGCTACGTGGTGATGTAGCGTGCAACACTAGAGCGCGACTCTACAAGTCGTAAGCAAATATTTACTACCAAATTTACCTTTGATAAGAGGCCTCAATTGTCTGAAGAAGGCCATTGGAAACATTGAGATTCTGAAACGTGTGACAGAACTCATTCACAATCAGATGCATAGTCAGTAAGCTAGCATTCTGCAAACTCTGGCTGCAGTGTTTTCCAGACCTTCAACCAAATAACATTTAGAAAGTAAATGTTCATCCCTTGGGGCTAAATAACAGATGTTTATTGTTACCCATTTCAATTGAACTAATTTTTATGAACCAAAGAAGGATGAAAGGCTGAATGGATCTGCTGGGATTTGATCCTTTGACAATGAGGTCAAACAGAGATTGCTAGACTGGATGCATGAGTACAGTGAGCATGGTCTGGTGCAAGGGTGCATGCGCCCGGGTGCACAACATGTGCACCCCTGCATGCACCCCAGGCCCCTAAGGCAAAAGAGGACCCCGTAGGACCCACTTTTTTTATTCTCCAGTATGGTTTTCATGGAGTGGGAACCACCATGAAAATTGTGGCGGAGAGGAAACTCGTAATATGCTTGGCGTGACAGCAACGGTCCCTCCAAGCATACTGTAGCCTCAAGACCGCTGCGCCACCGCCAGGGATTTCTGATCTCTGGCAATTGGGCAATGGCGGTCCAACTGCCCAAGCCGTAAAATGGTAGTTGGAACGCCGGTGCGGTGGTACCCAACTGCCACCGCAGCTACAGGAGTTCATAGGACCGCCATAGTCATAATCAGACCCTAAGTGTTATAAATACAAAACAGCCAAACATTTTCATGCAAGTAAGATGTGTAAGTGAAGGTCATGTACCACACTGGTTTGAAGGATATCAAATATACAGAAATCAACAAGTACAATGATATAACATTATTTTGCGAGTTAATTCATGCTTCATTCGTAATTGTTGCCTAAGAGCAAAATGAGCAGCAAAAAAGGATTTTGGCAGGAATTTATTCCAACAAAAAATAATTTGTAGTAAAGTTCTTCTAATGATATATAGGGATCGTCAGTATTTTCTAGAACGTAATGTTTGCCTTATTTTTCACATCCCTCTTAAAATAAATATATATATATATATCTTTCGAAATTATGCTTCTCTCAAACAAAAATACTCGAAGTTGAACAAAGCCAACTTCTTAAATTTGGCACACCCATAATGAAAACATACCCTGGTCTGAAACATAATTCAGGCAGAACTTTAGCCAAAATGTGCAAAGGTCTTTCCTAAACATGTAAATAATATAACGCTTCTCTACTGTAACTTTAAACACTAACGTTTTACAAGCTTGCCAATAACCTTAGAGCAGCACAGCAAGCAAACTATATTTTATAATGCTACCACACCAGGTCCCTTCTAAAGAGGATCATAAAACCAAATTCCTGCGGCAGAATGTTGTTACAGCTGTGCCGTGGCATCTGGGACCTTGACAAGATCTGTAACCCTAGGAGCGTTGTAAATCTGCAGAGCTTTGTTCATTTCTACAGAATTTCTGGAAAAAGAACGCACTCCAGGATAACAGCCATATACACTAACGAAAAATGTTAATTTTCCTGACCTGTCACATGGATCAGAGACCTAGATAGCCACAAGTTCAAGTCCACTGTTCAGTTGTTCCCTAGTTGTTACCAACATATCAGCAGTCTCCACAGTGCTGATAGCCAAAGCAGTATTATTAACATCAGTCCATCATGCAATCACTGAGGCCCTTTGGTCTTGGGCTAACAATATTCATAGAATGTGAAATTCTGCTTGGTCATTACACAATTACTGACTTCTCTCCAAAAGGGGCACAATGTCTGTGACTACAAAAGAAGTGTTGAGGGTTGGGTATCATGTCGTTAAAACTTAAAAAAAATATGATTCCAGCTAAGTATAGAAAATGTCAAATTGGTTTATGAAAAGACACAAAGGAGGATATTTGCAATAAAATGTCGGAGCGCAGAGTTACTCCAAAATTGGTAAAGCTGCATTCAAACATGTGTTACACGCATGCATACACTGTATTTATAAAAATACAGCTCACCCCTGCATTTCCCCTAGCGCTGGCGCTAAAAAATGCTTCCTAGCACCAGAGCAGGCACTCTTGAACCAAATTTGCAAGGGTGCGTGCACTGCAGGGGCGATTGTTCATGTGCATGAAGGGATACCTTCCGGTATATAAACAATCTTGAAAGGCGATTTGTTGTTTCATGAGCACACATAGAAAGAGCAAAATATGAGGAGAAATTAATAATTTCTCCTCATATCGCCATCCTAAGACCAAGTTTTACCTGGTCTTGGTTTTTGTCACTGCCCCATCCTTGTAAATATAGTGCAGCGTCAAAAAGCAATGGGTGAATTGGTGTGCAGTGGAACACCCACTGCAGCACCCATTGCACCCAAAGGGATCTTATTTACAAGGTGGCATTAAGCCACGTTATAAGGCTTAACACCAATTTCTAAATTAGGAGAAGGGAATATCGCCACCAGAACGTCACTAGAAGTGAAATTCTGCTGGGGATATCCCCTTGAAAACATGCCCCAAAGTTTTTTCATTTCTAATTTCGCTATGGTCAATGGAAATCTGTGGAAATTTGCATAGCTTGCTAAGATGTTCACTTCATGATAGCACCTAAAATCACGGCTTTTGTGATTAATTTAGACTTATCGCTAAAAAAAAATCTTTAGAACATCCACATTACAGTAAAGGTGCCAGCTTTATGCAGATCTATACATGAATACATGTATACTTATATTCATAACATTTACGAATATATAAATATATCTCTCACTGTTAACGTATTCAAATCATGGCTGTAAAAATGTACTTCTAGAGTTATCATTACAGGTCTAAGTGTGTGGAAAAAAAACATCACAATATATTCGATTAAAAAACGTTCATATGATTTGGAACAAACACGTTATTTAGAAACATAGAAATGGCAAAAAATAGGATAGCAGTCACACTTCTAAGTTGCCTCAAAAGATGAGTAACATGGACAGCAATTCACAAATCACTAGAAGTAACATAACTGACATCAAAATCCTTTTAACCCCTCCCCATGACATCATGTTTGACATCTTGTCCTCCATGAAGTCCCTCAACAGCTGCTGAGAGGTTGTACTAAGCACAAAATATGTAAACTACATCAAGTAAAGTAGGCTCAGAAAGCCCCATTTACCGTCTGATCATAACACTGCCTTCATTGTTTTGTTTAAATAAACTTTATTGCCATTTACATGTTGTTCAGTAGATCCGCTGACTGCGGCACAAGTAAATACAAAGCATGATCATTCTAATGCATCACATTTCATACCCTGCTTGGTCTAATAGCCATGAATAACACTGCCTTCATGACCCTTTACACCAGGGGTAGCAAGGGTAGTGCTTCAGTTACCAATGGACACACCAAGGCTTGAAGGTACTATCCATGGAGGTGCCTGGTTGTCGTTCAAGCATCTTCTGTTTACCATAGTGGTGTTCCACCATCCTTTAGCTCTACTCCTCTTCCCACATGTCCTTCTTTGATTCTATTGATGCTCTTGTGTGCCCTTCTTCACTTCTACCAATATTAACCTGCAATTCTTCCTCCTCTGCTCCTGCTCTAGGAGCCTCCATCTTAACTTTAATTCATTTGATGCTTTTTACTTTCATTCCCCTTTTTGCAATGCAATTATTAATTCTGGTAACCTATGTATTATCCTCCTCTGCAAATCTTTAAATCCAGTAACCCATGCCTACTCTTGCTTTCACCATCTATGCTTCCATTCTTGATGACATCTCCTGCTCTCCTCATCTTTACTTACACTTCGTTATGGTTTCTTCTGATCTCTTTCTTGATAGCACCCTTCGCCCTCTTAGTCCCTTCTAACCAGGGGTGGCTCCTCCACTGCGTTCTTGCAGTGTGAGAAGCGGAAACATAAAATGGTAATAACTACCATTTTATGTTTCAGCTTCTCGCACTATGAGAAAGCAGAAGGGTTTGGTTGCGGGCGGGCGGGTGGGCAGGGATGCTATGCGAGCAGGGGAGGAGTGGTGTGCTCACTCCTGAGGGTGCAATGACTGTTTGGTCGGCCCTCTGCGGCCGTCCAAACCAGTCATGCGCATTCTGCCCTTTTTCCTTGCAGGCTGTGGTCTGTATGCAGGGGCGGCTCCTCCATGTGGGTGCAGGAGCGTCGCCCCACTGCTTTCTCGCAGTGCAAGAAGCAGAAACATGAAATGATATTATAAATAACATTTTATGTTTTTTCTTCTCGCACTGCGAGAAAGCAGAAGGGTTTGGTTGGGGGTCTTCTGCTCTAGGGCAGGGGAGGAGTGGCTTGCCTACTGCTGAGGGCCCAGACTGTTTGGTTGGGCCTTTTGGGCCGACCATACCATTCATGTCCACTCTGCCTTTTCTACATGTAGGCTTCAACTTTCAGACCCCCCCCATCAGCCACCGACACCTCTGACACACCGCCCCCCCAGACATACCGGCCTCCTGCTCTCCTGGAACCACGTCAACGACGAAGACACCATCAAAACCATGAACACCATCCACTCCGGCTCACCATCAAACCCCTGCCCTCACCACATCTTCAACAAAGCGAGCTCCATCATCGCACCCCAACTCCGGAAGATTTTCAACAGTTCCTTTGAGACTGCCACCTTCCCAGAGAGCTGGAAACACGGAGAGATCAATGCCCTACTCAAGAAACCAAAAGCAGACCCTAAGGACCTCAAGAACTTCCGGCCCATCTCCCTGCTCCTGTTCCCGGCAAAAGTCATTGAGAAGATCGCCAACAAACAACTGACCCGCTTCCTCGAAGAAAACAACACCTTGGACTCGTACCAATCCGGATTCCGCAGCAACCACAGCACCGAAACCGCCTTCATCGCTGCCACCAACAACATCAAGACCCTGCTGAACAACGGTGAAACTGCAGCCCTCATACTCCTAGACCTCTCCGCTGTCTTCAACACCATCGGCCACCACACCTTACGCACACGCCTCCACAACGCCGGCATACGCGACAAAGCCCTGGACTCGATCACCTCCTCACCAACAGAACCCAGAAAGTCCACCACCCTCCATTCCGAAGTCCCCAAGATCACCTGGGGCGTACCCCAAGGATCTTCCCTCAGCCCGACATCTTCAACATCTACATGACACTGCTCGCCAACATCGTCTCACGACCTCAACATCGCCTCATACGCTGATGACACCCACCTCTCCCTCACCAAGGAAACCGCCACTGCCAAAACCACCTTCCACGAAGGAATGAAGGCCGTTGTCGAATAGATGAAGAACAGCCACCTGAAACTGAACTCGGACAAGACTGAGGTCCTCTTCCTTGGCTCCACCCCCTCCGCCTTGGACGACTCCTGGTGGCCATCCTCGCTGGGAGCTGTGCCAACCCCCACCGACCACGCATGCAACCTGGAGTTCATCCTGGACTTATCACTGTCAATGACCCAGCAAGTCAATGCCGTCTCCTCCTCCTGCTTCAACTCCCACTGCATGCTCCGCTAGATCTACAGATGGTTCCCCACCGGAGCCAGAAGGATGGTCACCCAGGCCCTCGTCACCAGCAGGCTGGACTACGGCAATGCCCTCTACACAGGAACAACGGGCAAACTCCAGAAAAGACTCCAACGCATACAGAACGCCTCCGCACGCCTCGTCCTCGACATCCCCCGCCATAGCCACATCACTGCCTACCTGAGAGACATGCACTGGCTCCCCGTCAACAAGAGGATTACCTTCAAGCTCCTTACCCATGCTCACAAAGCCCTCCACGACACCGGACCAACATACCTCAACAAACGACTCACCTTCTACGCTCCCAACCACAAGCTTTGCTCCACTGACCACACCCTCGTCACGGTTCCAGGCATCCACCGAGCTACCGCCGGCGGCAGATCCTTCTCCCACCTTGCTGCCAAGACTTGGAACACCCTTCCCATCTACCTGCGACAGACACAGTACCTGCTGACCTTCAGGAGACTTCTCAAGACCTGTCTGTTCGAACAGTAGCATCATCACCCCCCCTAAGCGCTTCGAGACCCTCGCGGGTGAGTAGTGCGCTATACAAATGAATTGATTGATTGATTGATTTTCCCCATTCATAGGAACTTTGGACACAAATGTAGCACAAACTGTTGAGCGGATTTACACAGCACTTGGTAAAAGGCTATATATTGGTCCAGCAGTAGAGCCTTTTCTGTTTTGGTGTAAATCCATTCAAAAGTTTTTGAGAAATTAATGCTCAAAAACATTCTATATATCACTCCTTGGAGGGTCCGCGGGACTGACAGATCTGTTGCTGAGATCTGATTGGCTGCCACCACATCAACACCATTGTGGCGGCAGCCATATTAGGCCATGTCTCTCGTCCCCAAGCCTAGAAAACCCAGGGGACCCCTTTTCCCGAGGCCATCATTTTAATAAAGGGGATGGGGGGCAGCCAGTGCCTCTTCCCAGGCCTGAAGGGGCCCCTTCAGGGCTCATCGGGGCCTCTTCAATAATCACTCAAGAGGAATGACTCCACAGAACCCGTCACCCGGGACCGGCTCAGAGACGGTGTCCCCAACCCCTGGGACACTGTCCTTTCCCTGCCCAAGAGGGCTGGCACAGATAGAGTACTACTATAAAGCTGCACCAGGGTACCTGTAATTAAAAAAATATTACGGCTCCTGCACTGCCCAAAGACATGGGTCCGCTTACAGTGAGCTGGTGGGCCACTGGGTGCCTATACCCCCCCACCCCCAAGCACCCTACAAAAATAATCAAAAGCAGTGGGTGTTCCGGATGGTGCCAAAACACCTAGAAATATATATATGTTTTTACATGCCAAACAGTAAATCATAAATGTGTGGCCATAGCTGCTTATTTATTAATCACTGCTACTTCAATGAGTGCCACACAATGCCCTGCAAAGGATATTTACATATTTTTTGTTTTTAGTGATGTCCCTATAAGGGCCAAGGGGACCCCCAAATTATCTTTTATGTTGTGAGGAGCAGCAGGAAGCTCTGTAGAAACTTTACAAAAAAAAGCAAGTCTCCTGGGTCATTGAAACAATGACCCCAGGAAACTTACCATATATTTTAAAGCACTTACCAGGCTTGAGCAGCTAGTAGTGCAGTGCCCTTTGGGGGCTGGTTCTATAGCTGCATTTTATGTGGTCTGAAGATGTATAAAAAAAAGATACTAGGCCCCCTTGTGGTTGTTTTCAAGATTGTAGTTTTTGGGGCTGAAAAGATTGACAGACCAGATGTACCAGTTAGGACTTCCATCAATGGAATCACGGAAAACCCCACTGCCCGCCAACCTTTTAAAGAAGAAAATCCCTTATTTGTAAAATCGTAAAAAATCCCCGATTGTTAATATTAAATCTAGTCCTAACTCCGTCAAAAGACTTGGAACACCCTTCCCATCTACCTGCGACAGACACAGTACCTGCTGACCTTCAGGAGACTTCTCAAGACCTGTCTGTTCAAACAGTAGCATCATCACCCCCCTGCTTTCTCGCATCTTTGTAGATGCTCATCTGCCAATGTCTCCGGTATCTGATTATTATCCATCAATGGAGTATATCTGCTAAATCTGCCGAGCCCTATTTTTTTCCTGACCCACACCCAGTTTCGATATGCTGTTATAAGAGTCTTAAAGCAAGTCCTTTTAAAGTAATTAGGTTCATATATTTTTAGCAGACAGCCATTGGACCGTGAGTCAATCAAATTATCAAATATTGAAGGCACATAATTAGAGTCAGTATCTTCCTTTTTCATAAAACCAAATTGAAGTCAATAATATTGTAAAGAAGCTGCTAAATATTATAATTTAAAATTAGGTAAACCAAGACCACCCCTTTCCCTAGGAAGAGATAAGAATTTATTCGGTCTGCGTGTCCGCTTGTGGGACCATATAAATTTGGCAACCTCCCTTTCAATCTGATTAAACCATGTATTGTGTATTTCTAGAGGAATTGTACGAAATATTTATAACAGTTTATGCAGAATCATAATTTTAATCAGATTGCATCTGCCGATTATAGATAGCTTTAAATTGTCCCAGCGACACATATTATTCTTAATTTTGCCAATTATGGGGGTAAGATTTATGTCTATGATGTCTTCAACCTTAGCTCTTACACGTATGCCTAAATATATAGCCTCTTCCACAGTCCTACTATCTGCAGCAGAGGTATACCTATTAGCTAAAATCTAGGTTTTTGCTCTATTCAACCGATATCCAGAAAATGAGCCTATATACTCAGCCAATATTCCTACTTCAGCCATAAGCCAATAATTTTGTGTCCCTGCCAAATAGGCTAAATGGAAGAATATTCATAGAAGCCTCAAGACGTCAGAGAAGGGGGTCTATATATATTGCAAAAACCAGGGGGAAGATGGGTACCCCTGTCTAGTTCCCCTGACCATCGCAAACGCCCCTGACCCTCCTCCCGTGATTTATAAACGAGCTGTGGGTTTAGTATATAAAACCTGAATAGCCCTAATAAACCCTTAGCCGAGACCATTTGCTTCCAGACTCCTCCATAGATAGCTCCATGACACGTGGTCGAAAGCCTTTTCGGCGTCTAAAAAGGCTGCAGCTAAAGGTTTCCTTAGGACATCCGGCACGTTAAATAGCGAAATAAGCCGCCTAATATGGTCATCCGTCCCCCTACTCTGAATAAAACCATGCTGCCAAACTGAGACTAACTGCTGCATAACCTTATTCAATCGAGATGCAAATATCTTCGAATATAGTTTTGTATCACTATTTAGCAGTGTTATTGGTCTGTAAGAACCCATATTCATAGAATCCTTCCCTTTCTTTAGAAAAATAATATTTGCGGTCTCCCATGATGCCGGAGATCTGGACCATTTCTAACCTCCTTAAACAAACCCAAAATCTCCTGGCCAAACTTGTTGACAAATATTTTATAAAATTCCAGTGGTATACAGTCTGTACCAGTGGCCTTGCCGGATGGAAGAGCTTGCAGAGCCCCGTAAAGCTCCTCCTGAGAGATTTCAGTGCCCAAAAAAATGGCCTCCTCCTGTGTTAACCTCGCTTTGGGTGGGATGTCATGCTCGTGAGTTATCTTGTTTTCTACTTATGGGGCTGCCGCAGTATATAATACTCTTTAAAGGCTTCTCTAATCTCAAGGGCAACAGACACTATATCCCACTGCAGATTCCTAATTTGCTTTATATGCCCTAACACTGTCTGTTGCCTAGTCCTAACTGCTAATAGTCGACCAACTGTTTGACTATATTCATAACATTGTTGTTTTTTAGTGAGGTACTTGCCGGCCATTTTACCCATATAAAAATCATTCAAAGTTGCTTTGGTCGCCATAAATAAATCCTTAATTTTAGAAGGATCTCCACCATTATTTGCCACATAAATTCATTTGGTCTCCAAAAGAGCTAATATCTGATGGTAGCATTTAATTTGTTCAGTGCTTTTTCTTTGCTTGTTCAAACTATATCTCAGAGTCTCCCCTCTCACTGATGTTTTAAAGGCATCCCGAACCATTACTGGGGGTGCACTGTTGTTATTATACCTAAAGAGTTCACAGATCCAGCCTCTCATATATTTATTATGTGCCCTCCTTAATCCTAACAATAGAAATTCATACACTACAGGATTATGGTCCGACATTACCCTAGGGAATATCTCTACCTGAACGTCCTTCAAAAGAGATGGTGAGACCAAGAAGTAATCTAACCTAGCAAATTTCTGATGGGGAGCCGAATAATAGGTGCATCCAGGCTCAGTGCCCCTCTAGCTGGGCCATGCATCGGTCAGACCTACATCTCTAAGTACATTTTTCATCGCCCTACACGCTTGAGGTTTACGGTTCCTACCTGATGCCTCAGCTTTATCCTAACATACCCCTAGATCCATTAATATTTAGATCCCCGCACACTAAATAGGGGGCACGCCAGGATGGGAGGTCAATGGATAAGAGGGTCATCTAATACCGGTGGATATACTGAGCACAGAGTGGATATACCGGCTCCTTCCTTAATTTCCATGATTATCCATCTGCCATACTTATCCACACTCTTTCTCTCACATGTATTATTTTTGCCTTTACACAAAACTGCTACTCCCTTAGTCCAGACATCCTGAGTAGTATGTGCAATTAGCTTAAACCCTAGCGTGTCGAGCACTTTATAATCTTTGCAGGCCATATGAGTCTCTTGTAGACCCACCAAATCCGCTCGTAAAACTTTAAGATCTTATTGAATCCTTCTTCTTTTAGTCCCATAATTAAGGCCACAAATATTTATAGTTGTGATGCGAATTTTAGCCATTATTCATTAAATCACTTCTCTTCATAGAATTCCAACCAATATATTCATATTATGCATAAGACTCACAACATAGCTACATAGGGTGCCTATCAGATTTCTAAGAATACATTGGGTTCTTATTTTTGTGATTTTAGCACTTTTTGCAATTTCCAAACACACAAAAAAGTAAAAGAAAGAAAAAACATAGCATTCTTTAGCTGTAGTTTGCTCTCAACTTTAACACCAAAAATACCTAACCCCTGCCATCCCCACCACCCCTCATGCCTGCCCCTCAGCCCCACCCTGTGAAAGCTGCCAGAACTCCCAGGTCTGAGTGATAGAGAAAGCCCCACCCAATAAGCTCAGGGAAGGACTCCTTAAAAAGACCTAGCATAAAGCCCCGAATGTCATCCCTTCCTTAATTCCAAGGACTTGGAGATTATTTCTTCGCTGACGATTTTATATGTCCTCCGGTTTCCAAATTATGTCAGATAGTTGTGCTTCATGAGTCTTTGTTTGCTCCCTCACTGCATCCAAATCCTTCTCCATCGCAACAGTTCTTACTTCCATAGCATCCAATCTTTCGCAGATTTACCCGCAGGTGCGATCTACTTTCCGAATAGCTCCTTCCGGTTTCTTTGTGCCCTGTCTTGTCTTTTTCCCATTGGCTTTAGTCTCTACACAATGTTCCTTAATAGTCTCAAGGATAAGACTCGCCGATGATTTTTCATTTGTCATAGAATCCCCGAGATGTTCAGAAAAGGAAGGACCCATAGGGGCTGAAGCTGGTTCCAGAGGCCCATGATTCCGGTGTCTGAATAATCCAACTTCAGGCCAGAGCCACCACTGTTTTTATTCTTCCGTGTCTCTTTTAACCCTTTAGAACCTTTTGAGGTTCTCCGAGATTTTTTGTGTTGCTTACCAGCCATTTCGGGGGCTTCCAATGTGCTAGACCCTGAAGTAGTATTGATATGGTCAGAGTCGCTATATGCAAGATCAGAATCCGAAGTGCCTGAATGAGAATCTTCTGTCAGGGAATAGAATTTATCTGGCCCGTCCGAGATAGCCTCCGAAATGGCATCGGTAGATGTTAGCTTGTCTACATCCCTATATCGCCTCGACCTGGAACTGGATCTGGACCTGGACCTGGACCCTCAGGTGGAAAGTTAATTCGTTCTTTAGCTTGGAGCTGGGCAGCCAGTGTCGCCGCCAGTAGTAGTAATTGAGCTGAGATGCAGGTTTTATCTCCTACAGTGCTGGCCTCGCAGGATGTATCCAAATTAACTTCCTTAGCCGCCTGCTTTCCTTGTATGTCCTGTTTAGCGTGAGAATCACTTCTCTTTTAGAACATTGCCAGGGGCATAACATAGGCCCCCGCAGCCCCTGCGGTCCAGGGGGGCCCTCAGCACAATGCAGACTGACTCGAATCTGCGACCAATAACCTTACATAATAACGGGCAGTCAGTGTCACGGCACGCATCAACTGGGCACAGTCTTCGAGGCAGAGGAGTGTTATAATGGTGACAATGGCCGGCCGCCCATGCACCACAATTGCTGGCTCTCTGTCTCTGCACAGGCGGTAGGCCATTATTAAAATGGCACCTCAGCCTCAGAGACAGAGGCTAGGCTTGCACAGCCGCAGTGACGCATGCTCAAATTTGGCACTGTCACGCAGTGGTCTACCGCAGTGGTTCCCAACCAAGTGTCCCCGGACCCCCAGGGTTCCGTGACACATTCCCAGGGGGTCCGCAGGTCTTGAGCGCCTTCCAGAAGCCTTCTCTCATCATTAAAGGCATTGTTGGGATTGGCAGGTTAAAGAAACGCCATGCACCCTCACAGCACACAAGAGTGCTGGTATTCCCTTGTGTGTGTGTGTGTGTGTATATGCAATGGGCTGAAAGTCAGTAGCTTTTGGGCCCAGAGCATTTTGATGCCCCTGTTCCCTCTCCACTTCTGGCCATGCATCACCCGCATGCAGACAAACTGTGCCTCTTAAATGTTTTGAGGCTGAACAGCGTTCGGGCAGCTCACGGCCTTGGCTGGCAGGAATGCACGTCTCCAGTTCAAACGGTGGGCCTCTCGACAAACGTGAGTGTTTTTATATTTCTGTAAACTGTGTTCTGCAAAATATAGCTTCAAAACGTATTTGTGCTAGAGAACAGTGACCCCTGACACTCGGGTAGGTCACTCCCCCACCGCTGCTGCCCCGCCTGCCTGGCCGCTGCTCCGCCTGTTTCCTCGCTCCAGTTGGCACTCTGCCCGATCACCTGGACGGCCTGGGCCCTGCTCAGTGCCCGTGTGCCTGCCCGCCCCTTCCCCTCTGGCCGAGTGTGTTTGAGTCTGCCTGTCCACCCCGTTTTTCGTTTTGTGCCCCCAGTGTGTTCTGGTGTGCCTGCCCGCCCCCTTTTCTCCTTCTGTACCCCTTGTGTGTGTTAGCGTGCCTGTGATTACCAGGAGTCTTCTCCTCCCGCTTCCTCCGACCTTCCCACCACTGCCTCCCGTGCGGCCCCGCCCCCCCCCCGGCACCCATTGGCTATTCCCTCCCGCCTCCCAGCTGGCCCCTCCTCCCCTCTTATGGCGACCGTGGCGCGACCGCGCAGCGGACGCGCGCAGCGGGTGCGCCGAAGGTGCGCCAAAGGCAAGCCCGTCTATGCCCGTCCGCGCCTGGCCCGTGCCCAGCGCCAGGACCCCTGGCCCCCGAAGATGCCAGCCCACTCGACTGACCTATGACGACGCCACCCTCAATGCACTCAAACCTGGCCGGAACCCCGCTTGCTACCGAGCCACCCCGAAACGCACCCACAGACCCTTCACCTGCCAAGCCTGCAAGTTCACCTGCCTCCAGACCTGCACCGCACCCGCCAAGCCGAGCACCAGCAACAACCACCTCAAATGCATCCTGCTCAACACCCGCTCCGTCCACAGACACGCCGTCGAACTCTGGAACCTGCTCAACACAACATCACCAGACGTCGCCTTCCTCACAGAAACCTGGATGAACGCCTCCTCAGCACCCGACATCGCCATAGCCATCCCGGACGGATACAAGATCACCCGGAGGGACCGCGTCAACCAGACTGGAGGAGGCATCGCCATCGTACACAAGAACACCATCCGCATCTCGACCAACTCCAACGACACCTTCACCGCCGCCGAACACCTCCACTTCCAGATACACACCGACCCCAAGACCACCCTCAGAGGCACCCTCATCTACAGACCCCCGGGACCACGCACAAAATTCAGCGAAAACATCGCAGACTTCATCAGCCCCCACGCCCTCCCCTCTGCTGACTACATCCTCCTAGGGGACCTCAACTTCCACATGAAGAACAACAAGGACAGCAACACCACCACCCTTCTGGACAACCTCGCCAACCTCGGACTCAAGCAACTGGTGAACACCCCCACCCACTACGCCAGCCACACGCTTGACCCCAACTTCTCCTCCAGCAAGCACATCTCCTTCAGCTACTCCACCGGACTCCATTGGACTGACCACAGCTGCGTCCACTTCAGCTTCAGAAGAACCACGACCCACCACCACCCGCAACAGGTTCCTCGCAGGAGCTGGAGCAAGATCACAGCCGAGCAGCTCACCACCTCCCTCAGCCAGAACCCTCCCGCCAGCACAACGGACTCCAACGAAGCAGCCAGCAACCTCACACAGTGGCTGACCGCCTGCGCCGACGACCTCGCACCACTAAAGTACCCTCCCAGCAGGCCCGGCAGCAAGAAAGCCCCCTGGTTCACCGACGAACTCAAGGACTCCAAGAAGAACTGCCGCACCCTCGAGAAAGCCTGGCGCCACGACCAGACCACAGACAACATGACAGCCCTCAAGCACGCCACCCGCAAGCACCACCAGCTGATCCGCACCACCAAGAAGACAGCATTCAAAGAACGACTGGACAACAACGCCCTCGACAGCAAGGAACTCTTCAGCATCGTCAAAGAGCTCTCCAACCCCAGCGCCGGTAACAACAACATCACTCCTTCGCAAGACCTCTGCGACTCACTCGCCTCGTTCTTCCACCGCAAGATTGCCGACATACACAACAGCTTCGGCGCACCAACCACGCACCCAACCGCCGAACCAACGCCCCCCACCACCACCCTCTGCAACTGGACCCCGGTCAGCACCGAAGACACCACCCGCACGATGAACACCATCCACTCCGGATCACCAACCGACCCCTGCCCCCACCACGTCTTCAACAAGGCCGACTCCATCATCGCACCCCAACTCCGGGACATCATCAACACCTCCTTCCACACCGCCACCTTCCCGGAGAGATGGAAGCATGCCGAGATCAGCGCCCTCATGAAGAAACCAACAGCGGACCCCACCGACCTCAAGAACTTCCGCCCGATCTCGCTCCTCCCTTTTCCTGCCAAAGTCATCGAGAAGACCATCAACAGACAGCTCGCCGCCTTCTTCGAGATGAATGGATCCCTCAACCCCTCGCAGTCCGGTTTCCGAGCCAACCACAGCACCGAGACCGCCCTGATCGCAGCCACCGATGACATCAGATCCCAGCTCGACAACGGGGAAACAGCGGCCCTCATCCTCCTGGACCTCGCCGCAGCGTTCGACACTGTCTGACACCGCACCCTAGTACAGCGCCTCAGCAACATCGGAATCCAAGAGAAGGCACTGGATTGGATCATCTCGTTCCTCGCCGGAAGAACCCAGAGAGTCCACCTTCCCCCGTTCAGATCCGAGGCCACCGAAGTCATCTGCGGCGTACCACAAGGATCATCACTCAGCCCAACCCTCTTCAACAACTACATGAGCCCCCTCGCAGCCATCGCACACCAACACAACCTCAACATCATCTCCTAAGCTTATGATACCCAGCTGATCCTCTCCCTCACCAACGACCCCGCCAGAACCAGCCTACACGAAGGGATGAAAGACGTCGCCGAGTGGACGAAGAGCAGCCGCCTGAAACTGAACTCAGACAAGACGGAAGTCCTCATCCTGGGATCATCGCCCTCCGCCTGGGATGACTCCTGGTGGCCCTCTGCCATGGGCACCACTCCCAAGCCAACGGACCACGCACGCAACCTGGGCTTCATCCTGGACTCCTCCCTCTCGATGACCAGACAAGTCAACGCCGTCTCCTCATCGTGCTTCAACACCCTGCGCATGCTCCGTAAGATCTTACGATGGAACCCCACCGAGACCAGGAAGACCGTCACCCAGGCACTCGTCACCAGCCGACTGGACTACGGGAACACCCTCTACGCCGGAACCACAGCCAAACTTCAGAAAAGACTCCAATGCATCCAGAACGCCTCCGCAAGACTCGTCCTGGACATCCCCCGACACAGCCACATCTCCGGCCACCTGAGAGACCTGCACTGGCTCCCTGTCAGCAAGAGGAACACGTTCAGGCACCTCACCCACGCACACAAGGCTCTCCACGACCCGGGCCCCAAGTACCTCAACGACCGCCTGACCTTCTACACGCCCACCCGCCAGCTACGATCGACCAGCCTCGCCCTCGCCGCCATACCACGCATCCGCAGAGCCACCGCCGGAGGAAGATCCTTCTCCTACCTAGCAGCCAAGATGTGGAACTCCCTTCCCATCCACCTTCGGCTAACCCAGGACCATCTCTCCTTCAGGAAGCAACTCAAGACCTGGCTGTTCGAGCAGTAACAGACCCCTCTCCCCCAGCGCCTTGAGACTCCTCCGGGTGAGTAGCGCGCTATACAAATGCTATGATTGATTGATTGATTGGTCCTTGTGTGCTGTAGCAGTACGGGTGAGAAACATGTAATGGTACCTCTATCAGTTGATGAATGAGCCCAAAAAAAAATGTTTTCTGCCTGTCACCCAAGACTAATCTTCTCTTCCAAGAATTAGGCAGGAAGCAGAAACATTTGAAATCATAATGGAATACCAATTTAGTAAATGAGTTGTAAAGTTGTAAAATACTTTTATTTCATCAAGCATCCTTTTTTAATATAAGCACTACTGTAAATACTTGAGTTCAGGATGGGCGCTGTACAAAAACATGTGTGTGTTTGATTTAAAATCTCAAAAAGTTGCTCCAAATATATTAAGAATCTAGGCCATGTATACTATAATTTTCTTTATATACATGACAACTGACTTGCTTCTTAGTTCACTAATAGCAATGTCAGCCAGGAGGGGGCAGGAATGTTTCTTGCATCGTGTTTCAAAACTCCTACTTTTGACAAATACTTTTAAAATAATCTGGCATATTAAGGTGAAAAACGTTTGTGTCTTAATCACAGTTTTCCAGCCATCACAAACCCTTTCTGCAACTGTGACACACACCATGTTTCCACACTCTAACAACTGCTCCTGCTGATTAATATATAGTTAGAAATGATTAAAGCCAATTAGCCGGCTGGTAATCATAGTTAGGCCCTGTTCTTTCACTCCTACAGCGTAACTTTGTGAAAGTATGTAGTCCATGCCAGTAATTGATGAACCCTTCTCATGATTGTGCAAAGTATGTGCAGTGTCCACAGCTTCTACGTTAGTGATGGGGCCCTGATCATAGATATGAGTGTGTACGTTTTTTTATGTTACTGTGCTTTAATGCTGCATTATTGCAAGGTAATTTTGTTGTGTTGTACTGTTTTGTGCACCCTCAGGAGGTTAAGTGAATTCCTTTAACATGAAAACTTTGAGATAGTGCTTTATTTTCAATCATCACAGCTAAGGAATAGAAACAGGAAAACCCAGCCGACTATTTGCAAGCTGTGTTAACTCAAAATAAATACCTTAAAAGAAATATCCAGTTAATTAAATATACTTTATGTTCTGAATGTGCATAAAAGAGGTAATTTGAGTATTTGTTTGGTATGTACTTGTTTGTGTATTTTTTGTGAATTACTATTTAAATCTTACAAATTGCTTGGGGGTCCCCAGCTTCTAGTGATTCAGTGGGGGTCCTCAAGAGTCAAAAGGTTAAGAACCACTGGTCTACAGGGTGGGGCAGGGTAGGTAATGCACGCAGTGTAAACTGCATATGTGAGAGAGCACAAGTCTGAAAAATGTATAAGTGCACCATATTTACAAGCACGTAGTTAGTTTAAACATGCTTTGCACACGAGTGTTTTATATCTAGAAGTGAAATACACAGAGTGTCCTATATTCAGTAGTGAAATGTATAGAATGTTTAAGTAGAGTAACGATAATCATAACTGTGTGAGATTAATGTAGAAATGTTGGAATGAATATGAAAACCTCACGTTCTCATGTTAAAGGAATCATGTAAGAGTTGAATGGAACTCTGAAAACCAGTTACATTGTGTAGGCCTTAGGGCAATTCACAGCAAATCTAAACGTGCTGCTAAAATAATGTGAGATGGGGTTAACATGGATCTTCCAAAATTGTATTATCAAAACTTAGTACGGGAATATATGCTTTATAGATGTGTTGTTTTAGAAACGTATGCTAGTTAAGAATGCTGTTTAAATCAAGTTAATGTTTTAGAGTGCAGGGACCCATTTCATGTAAATCAAGTAGGCCTGAACTGATAATGTCATCTCCTTTGATGTGCCATGTGCTCGTTAGAAGAGAAGTCGAGAGGCGTCCAGTACAGAGCTTCGCGTGTGCTTTACGACCTATAGATATGGTGGAGTCTGGAATTTGAGGCCCACTGCAGGACGGACTGTATGCAGGTGCGAGGGTCCTAATCAGCTAGAATGAAAGGGGCTTTGTTCAGTGGCGCTTGGCGCAGGCCTGTAGGAGTTTTCAGGAATTTCAGGGGGTATCGGCGCACTGGAGAAGAAGCCTGGGAGCCAAGGTCAACTTTAACGAGGGTCTTGAAGAGTACCATCATGGAGTTTACCGCGCAAAGATGTACCACGTGAGGGGCGTCCCAAGGGGCGTTCCTATCAGAAATGTGATTTGGTATTAGGGAAAGCGACCCGGGAGGAGAGCAGAGCAGATGATTTTGGGAGCCTAAGGAAACGGATGGGTAGGCAGATAGACTGATCAGGAGAGACCCATTATCAGAGAAGAGACAAAGAGAAGTGCGTGATCTTCTTAGGAAGTCACCACGGCTGACACCTAGAGGGGTAAAGATCTTGTTAAGTAGGGATGTCACTTAGTATAGTGTAGGGACAGACTAACCTTAATTTTCTTTTCTGTAATGACTTTGAGGTTGCAACTTGTATCCATTTTGGCAACGCTTATGATATTCGAAATTGTACTCATCATTCTGTTTTGCAGACTCAGACTATTCAAAGAGTTCATGTTCATAGTGATACCAGTTTATCTTTTGAATCTCATCTTGAGAAGTTTGTATCTTCAGTTATCTTTGACTTTATATTAAATCTTTGAAACTTAAATTTGGTCAGTGGTCATTTAGAGTGGTGTAAGTTCTTAATTGATTGACCTATTGTTAGATTGCCTTTTACTCAATGACAGGTACCAACGATTCAGTCGACTTGGTTTGGGAGCTGGTAAGGTAACTAGTAACCAGTAATCCCGCGTTAACAGTTGGTAGCAGAGTAGGATGGTTATCTTCTTGAGGAAGGTAATCTAGAGAGGTTAGTTTGCCCCAAGGCCCCTAGACGTCGAGAGACGAGCAGCGGAAGAATCGTGCGCCGAAAGGTGCAGACGGTGCGAGAAAAGCAGCAGTATCGGAGGAGAGTGAGTATAACAAGGGTCATGCGTGAACAGATTGCGGTGTTTTGTGTTGTATTTGTATTGTAATGTCTTGCGGAGTTGAATGCCTGTAGTGTGAATGAGAGAAGGTTGTGAGCGCGCGCAACCTGGTAAACTGGTTACCTGGTAAACGGGTGAACTGGTGAAATCTTAAGTTCAGGCCAGAGCTTAAGTGGTTTTGGGTGTATCGAACATCCAGAGTAGTTGTCGACCATAGTACGGAGGTCACGAGGTACCATTGACCGCCGTGGAACCGAGATAGGGGGAGTGTAAGAGTGAGCGTATGAGTAACGGACGCTGGTCGGAAGTTACTGTGTGTGAGTAACCTATCAGAGAAGGCGATTGTCTGGAAGTAAACGGAAAGACATTTCGTCAAGTTAAGGTGACAACTACAGAAAGACTGTGGGCGTACAGTCAAGAAAGGTGATCGCTTGGAAGGAAGTAATCATTTTTTCAGAGTATGAATGGGACGTGTGCATGACCGAGGAGACGAGCTGAGAAAGGAGGGGAACTGCTGCGAAGGGGGACGGGTGACGTCGGCTAGAGCGGCGCTGTGATTGAGCGGTTGGTGTGACGTTAGCTAGAGCCGCGCTCTGGTTGGGCGGCTAGAGTGACGTCGGAGGAAAGTCGCGTACGGATAGGCCAGTTACTGAGAACTGGGCTGAGATTGGTGGAGTATCATCAGGAAGTAAACAAACGCGGAGAAAGAGAGAAATCATGAAGTGTTTTAAGTGTTTGAAAGGGATTTTTAAACGAAAACTAAGTGAACATTATTATGGGGAAGAGGCTCCGCCGGAGGGTACACCAGCTCATTATATGGCAACGAATGTTGGGCTGCATACCATATTATGGATTGGGGCTTGGAATAAGCTTACGGAAGGGAATGAGGAAATGCAGTTCCCGAGGTACGGGACGTTTAAGTTAGAGGTGTTACATCGGTTAAAAGCAACTATGTCCTCATTGAAACCCTCACCTAGACCTACCCAGTTTGAGGCCCTTAATGCATGGATTAGGGCGGCACACGACAGAAATTTGAACAGGCGTCAACAAAGACTGACGCGATCGGTAAGAGCAGTGCGAGATTCTAAATGGGATGAGGAAGCAAAGCGGTGGAGGGTACAGGCTATTGAGGTGGAAAAAATTTATCCGATGAGGGAGGTGGCAGGAGGAGGAAACCTCATGGAGGAAGACGAGGAAAGCGAGTTGGAAGACAATCTGATAAACAGATTGTTAATGGATAGACCACCTCCGAGAGTGGGGGTGATAGAAGATAGGGGGCTCGCAAGGGAAGATGGGAATGCCATAGAGGGGTATACACCACTCCCCATACCGGAATGGACACCTACCAAAGGTGGGGAGACACCTCAACCTAGTACAGTACAGAGTGTAGTGGGAAGGTTTGTGGTGCAGAAAACGCCAGCCACCGAAAGGGTTGAGTCCTTTGGATTGCCAGATGCTCTTCAAGTGCCTGTTACCATAGGACCTATAGTATCGATCTATAACCCAGAGAGAGATAGAGAGGAAGAACAGAGGCAATTGGATAGAGAAAGGATCGAGATGGAAAGGAGGAATAACGTGACAAATGCATGGAAGCAATTGCCAGGTTCGGTAACGTGGAACACCCCATTAGATACATTTGTAGGCCCCAACACAGGACAGGGAGGTCAGAGAGGACCGATGGACCTAAGGGGACCGCGGCCAAAGTCCTATACAGAATTAAGAGCTGATTTGAGGGAATGGGATGGGTCCGCAGTAACCCCGAGTAACAGGTCAAGAACAGAACAAGAATGGGAAAGCAGAGGTAACGGGACTGTATCTCATTGTGGGGCCAGCGAAAGCAGTCAGGGGCGGGAAGGCCAAAGTCAGGAGAATAGAGGAATTACACGTCCTACGGATGAGAGGGAACAACAGGAGCAAAATGGTAGGAGTGTAGAGTGTGAGGAGATGTCCCGCCTCTGGGAGAAAGGTGGAGACCAAATGGTACATGCTTTTCAGAATAGGTTTAGGTGCCTTCATCATGTACTCGGAGAGGACGTTCAACATTGGAGAAAGGAGAACAGTGATAGGTCCCGCCACGCCTCGAATAATCAGGAATCACAGGGAAGTAGTGAAGAAAGAGGGAGTAATGGAATATCTTACCATGCATCCCGCGAAACTAGCCAGGATGGGGAGAGAGGGGCTATGAGGCGTGAAGGAGTGTTTCACCATCCACCCCGAGAAGATGGAAAGGCATGGGACCTAGAGAGATGGGAACAGGGGAGGACTCCCTATAACTCACCAGTGCCTAAACGTAGATCTCGGAGCTGGGATGGGAGAGATGCGGATGGGGGAACTAAATTTAGTGTGTTGAAAGCTGAAATTAAGGCAAAGAGACTTGATGTCACTAGTTTAAAATCAGATGTTGATGAGATAATAGATGGAACATTGCCTTTGGAAAGGATAGAATTGTATGAACAGGATGAGTTATTGTTCATGGCAAAGGATATTACTAGGAAAGCTAGAGCGTTTCATGAGAAACTGACTAATTTGGCAGACAGGTATGCCGTGGATTTATCTAGGACAAGGGCATTGCAGAGTAACCACAGATTACAGTACGCAGACCAGGACCTAGATGAGAAGAGAACTACTGGATTAAAAACACACATAAGAGAGCTGGTATCAGGGATAAGGGTGTGGAGAGAATTGGACAAATGGGAAGAGAGGTGGTCAAAAAAGGGCACAGTTAGACGAAGTACAAATGTGATGACCCCCGAAGGAAGGGTAATGCATATGGAGGCATTCCCTTTGCGAGAAATATCAAACGGAAATTATGTACATGTGCCCTGGAGTGGAGGAGACTTAGCTGCATTTACCAACTCATTTCCGAAGTTAAGGGACAATCCAGTTGAGTGGTATAAGCAGGTAGAAAGGTTTGTGAAGATCTCGAAAGTATTGTGGATTGATTTGAACACGTTGTTTGACATCGTGGTCCCATCTGATTTGTGGACCCCGTGCAAGACTAGTGTTGAATGGCCAAATACTGAACCAGTGAGGGATGCTCGAACTAATGGACCGTCCGAGATTGTCATGCGAAAGTATGAAAGGGTAATAGCATGGCTGAAAGATAAGGTACCACCACAGGATATAGATTGGGTGAAAATAGACCGAACGAGGCAGGAACCCAAGGAGACAGTTCACGAGTTTTATGAGAGATTATTGAAAACATTCAAACAATACAGTGGACTCGATGTAATGGATCCCAAAGATATAGGGCAGTTTGTGTCAAAGTTTGTCTTGGGGTTGAGACCTGATATTTGTTTGATGATACAGCAACATTTAATCTGTTGGCAGAACAAACCACTAGATGAGATCTTACGTTATGCAAGATACTGTAGTGACGAGATAGATTCTAAAGCCAAGAATCTAAAGGAGAAATTGATGGTGGTGCAAATGCAGTCCGCTGGGAAGGGTGGCCAGCAGAAGCAGGGGATGGGACGAAAACCAAACAGTCAGAACAAAGATAATGAAGAAGGGCAGAGACCTAGGGTAGACTTTGCCACTTTAAAGAAAACGACAAAGTGCCATTTGTGTCACCAGGTGGGACATTGGCGACGCGAGTGTCCCTTTAACCCTGAAAATGGAGAGCTAGAAGTAGAAGAGCAGGTTCAAGAAGTCCCAACTCCAAAGGTGACAGTTCCAGGAAGCAAGGTGGCCAAAGGGGGGACTTCGGCTCCACGGGCACAGTTCCCACAGCCACCGAAAATAGCGACAGGGGGAAAGGTCTTTAAACAGATGCCTCTCTTCATCGAGGAAGAAAAGTGTTATTACATTGATCCATTGACAGGACAACGTGTGAGCAGTGAAGAGGACTGTACCCTCGGGGCAGTCCTAGAAGTGGATCAAAGAGGACCATTTGTTGAGGCAGAAGTGGCAGGGTGTCCCACAACGTTCTTAGTGGATACTGGGGCTACCCGATCAACTCTGAGGTCAGCGGTGGTTCCTGACTTGCCGATGTCAGGGGAAACAATTCAGGTGGTAGGAGTCGCAAATAAAAGGCTGACTAGTCCATTGACAGAACCAGTGTCTGTGAAGATAGGAAACCATATGAACGAACATCAGTTTGTGGTTTGTGATTCGAGTCCTGTATGTCTGTTAGGAAGGGATTTGTTGTGCAAATTGAACTGCACAATATACTGCACCCCGCAAGGAGTGGAGGTACAGACTACAGACGATGATGCTACTTTCAAGGTAGCAAACTCAAAATCCTGTGTAGAATTATATCCTACTCTGACAGTAGAAGATCTTCCCCAAGACTTAAGAGATGCAGTGGCGTCAGAGGTATGGGATTTCACAGGAGAAGAAATAGGATTGATTAAAGGGGTAGAACCGGTAAAAATACTAGTAAAACCAAATGCAGAGTTTCCAAGAACGCCTCCATACAAATTGTCCCAGGAAACGATTGCAGGAATAAAACCTGTGATCGAGTCAATGATACAGCAGGGAATACTGGAAGAAATTGTGGGTAGTCCTTGTAACTCCCCGATTATGGGTTTGCAGAAACCTAGCGGGAAGTTCAGGATAGTTCAGGATTTACGAAAAATTAACAATATAGTCGTTTCATGTTGTCCCGTGGTACCGAATCCATCAGTGATACTGTTTCAAATACCATGTCAAGCCGAATGGTTCACAGTGATAGATCTTTGCCAGGCCTTCTTTTCAATCCCATTTGATGAAGAGAGCAGATATCTTTTCGCTTTTAAAATGGAAGATCGCGTTTTAATATGGTGTCGAATCCCACAAGGATTCACAGACAGTCCATCTATTTTCAACCAGTTGTTGAAAAAGAATCTCGAAAATCTAGTACTGCTCCAGAACTCGGTTCTGGTCCAGTACATAGATGACCTACTTGTTGCGTCAGAGACAGAGGAAGCCTGTAAAGTAGACTCAATTGCCTTACTGAACCATTTAGCCGAAAATGGACATAAGGTATCTCCGAGCAAGTTACAGTATTGTCTGACTGAAGTGCAGTATTTGGGACACCGGTTAGAGAAAGGAAAACGTAAGGTGTCACCAGAGAGGATTGAGGCGATAATGAAGATGAATGCGCCTACAACACAGAGGGAAGTTAGAATGTTCCTAGGAATGCTGGGTTACTGCCGACAGTGGATAGTTAACTTTTCACTGAAAGCAAAGCCCTTACAGAAACTGATGCACAAGGAGGTGAGTGATCCGGTACCATGGGACGAAGAATGCTTGGTGGCGTTCTTGCAGCTGAGAGACGATTTGTGTCGTGCTCCGGCTCTGGGAATGCCTGATTACGAGAAATCATTTTCACTCTATTGTTGTGAGAGAGAGGGATGTGCTTTGTCAGTCTTGGCACAGACCCACGGAAATGCCCGTAGACCAGTTGCATATTTTTCGGCTACATTAGATCCAGTAGCCGCAGCGTTGCCCGGATGTCTCAAATCCGTTGCTGCAACGGGTGTCAGCATTGAAAGGAGCGAGAGTATTGTGATGGGACATCCAGTGGTGGTGTATGTACCGCATTCAGTTGAGTTGCTAATGAACAGGACGAAGACGCAGCATCTGACTAATAGTAGGCTCACGCGCTACGAGCAAGTTATTCTTGCCGCGGAGAACGTGACACTCAGGAGATGCTCTGTCTTGAATCCTGCTACTTTAATGCCATTACCTACT
Organism: Lissotriton helveticus; assembly: GCF_964261635.1. Lineage (NCBI taxonomy): Eukaryota > Metazoa > Chordata > Amphibia > Caudata > Salamandridae > Lissotriton > Lissotriton helveticus. The sequence continues at coordinate 251,996,816 of NC_136065.1, read as the reverse complement.
GTAATAGAAGGCGAAGGATGTGAAGACCACGATTGCCTTGATGTGACTGAACTATGCACGAAACCCAGACCAGATATTGTGGATGAGCCATTGTCTGACCCCGATGAAATTTATTTTGTTGATGGCTCATGTTTAAGAGACGATACTGGTCGGTTGAGAGCAGCTTATGCTGTTTGTACCATTACTGGAGTTGTGGAAGCCGCTTGCCTGGAAGGAGTACATTCCGCACAGGTAGCAGAAATCATTGCCCTAACCCGTGCCTGCATAGCAGGAAACGGAAAGAGAGTCACCATATACACTGACAGCCAATATGGTTTCGGTGTGGTTCATGATTTCGGGCAGTTGTGGTCTCAGAGAGGTTACATGACCTCCTCTGGTTCGCCCATTCGAAATGGAGAATTTGTGCGATTGTTGTTAGAAGCACTACAAGGTCCAGTTGACATTGCAATAGTAAAGTGTGTAGCTCATACTAAGAATACAGATTTTGTGTCACAAGGCAACAGATACGCTGATGAGGTCGCACGCTATTGTGCGGAACAAGATTATTCTTTTTCAAAAGTGGAAATAGATGGTGCTGAAGAAAAAACAGAATTAAGTATGATGTTAGAAACTGTAGACACTTGGGAGGATTTAAGAATGATGCAGGAGAACGCACCTGAAACAGAGAAAAAGGCATGGGAAATAGCAGGTTGCATGCGAAGTGAAATGGATTTTTGGGTTTCAGCAGATGGGAGGGCTGTGTTACCTGAAGAATTAGCTAATCCCATGGCGAGAGAAATACATGGTCCAGTACATCTAGGAAGGGATGCTATGATGAGAGTGTTTAGGCAAACTTGGTATTGCCCTAAATTTAGAATAGCAGCAGAATCAGTATGTAAGCGATGTGTTACCTGCCAACAACTGAACGTAGGCAAACGAACACCAGTCACACTGAGTCACATTGGGAGGTCGGGGGGGCCTTTCAATAGAATGCAACTACATTTCATCGAAATGCCAAGAGTTAATCGCCTTCGGTATGTGTTGGTGATTGTATGCGTATTTTCCAGATGGGTTGAAGCGTACCCTACACGTAGGTGCGATACACTCACAGTGGCTAAATTGTTGCTCAGGGAGTTGATACCGCGCTTCGGGGTGCCTGCCTCTCTGGAATCGGACAGAGGAAAACATTTTAACAGCGAAATAGTGAAGATGTTGTGCTCCACATTAAAGATCGATCAAAAACTGCATTGTAGTTATCGACCAGAAGCTTCAGGAATTGTGGAACAAGTGAACGGCACTTTGAAGAATAGATTGGCTAAAGTAGTGGCATCCACATCTTTGAGTTGGCCAGATGCTCTTCCTTTAGTGCTCATGAGCATGCGCAGCACCCCTGACAGGAGGACAGGTCTCTCTCCACACGAGATTCTGATGGGGAGGGCCATGAGACTTCCCACGGTTCCAACTGCTGCCCTATTGAATATTACAGATGATCTGATCTTGGATTATTGTAAAGGACTGTCTGACGCCATCCATTCTGTGTCCCTTCAGGTGCATGCGGCTGAAGTTCCAGCATCGAGGAACCTGTGCCATGACCTGAACCCAGGGGACTGGGTGTTGGTCAAGAAGCACGTCCGGAAGAACTGCCTAGATGTTCGCTGGCGTGGGCCCTTTCAGGTAATCCTGATCACGAACACCGCGGTGAAGTGCGGGGGGCTGCCAAATTGGATCCATGCATCCCATACTCGAAGAGTTCCAGCACCTCTAGAGGAAACAGCTCCTATCCCAGACGAAAGCCCAGAAGTGGAAGAAGAGTCGCAAGAAGGGATCGAAGCAGCTGAGGGGGTGTCGGAAGAAGTTGGGAACGCATCGGATCCAGACGAAGAGCGAAGGCAGGACGGCAGTGAGACTGAAGACGCAACTGAAGGAGAGAGCAGCAGTGAATACGATTCAGATACAGATCAGTACCAGAGTGATCAAGAACCGAGTGTGAGGACGAGACATAGGAGAACAAGGTGTGAGGCTGCCACTTGGCCGGGAAGAAACAGGAGGCTAAGTTTGAGGTCGGCCCAGGAAGAGACGCTTGCTCCTATATCCGAAGACTCGGATCAGGAAGAAGATACCCAGGATCAGGCCGAGGAGGGTCGTAGAAGGTCAAGGAGGGTGCGGGTGCCTAGTAGAAGATACTCTACTCCTGATTGGACCTACCTCGTTGCAGATGTCGGTGGGGCACAGAACCGGGAGGGTCAGGGAAGTGAACCTGATCAGAACTGACCCGATAATCACAGTACAAATACTGTTCCTGCTACCGGGGGCGGAGACCGAAAGGTTGCTGACACTCAACATCGTCTATCCTCCTCTCCTAAGCGGAATAAGAAAATTGATTTTAGAAACAGTTGAATTTCCAGTTTGCTGTTCACGATATCCAGTGTTGGAGGGAACTCTCCTTCGGTTAGAAATGCTTGAGCGAGTAGTGAAAGTTCTTGGAGCGCTCATTGTTTTGGACTAACACTTTGTTGCAAAAAGACTTTTTGAAAGGACATTAGTAAAATTACTGCAAGATAACCTAGCGCCGAGTGGAAGAAGAAAAAATGGTAGGGGTTTCCTTTTAGCGGATGGAGAAGGGCTAGGGTTGTCTGTTTTCTACAGGACTTTAAACTGTTTTGCGGAGAAAATTGTCAGCTTCTCAGAGTCTAAAGAAAGAGACATTGTTTTAAAGAAAGACTTTGTTCAGAGAGAAGGAGAAGTGAATGCTGGAAGAACGTCAAGAGCTACACTGTTTGAGAACATGGAGGCTGGCAACCCGAACCGCAGGGCAAAATGTATAGTTGGCACACTGTTAGGAGTAGTGATTTCCCTGATAGTTTTAGTGGTTACTGTCTCATACATAGTGGGACACGAGAGGGATGCAACAGCAGTCAGGGAAGTCAAGGGAGTGTCAACACCGAGAACTACTACTGTTAATGATAAGGGAAACATCAATGATAAAGACAAAGCGTTGTTAGATGCAGAAATAAAAAGGTTACACACGGATGAGTCACAGGGAAATTTCAGGTCAAATGCTTATGCTAAATTACTTTATGAGTACATTGATGTCATGGAGGCGAAGAATTGCTACGTTTGTATGCAGTTACCAGCTTCTGTAGATGAGGGTATCAGATACCATCATCTTCCATTGACGTATGGAATTACATGTAGTTTATTGTTAAGCATATTCTATGGACGAGAGGGGTTCGAGTATTATTTCTCGAACTTTGATTCGACATTGCCAGAGGTCCCAAATTACAAGCATTTGAACAAGTGGGACTATTACAAGATCGAAGATAGATTACACAAATGGTTCATTCCATGGAAAACGTTAGATACTTCACATGCCCGAAGAAATAATTTGACTTGTCAAGTGTCAGAAATCGAGAAAAAGTTTATAGGGCAGGTGGATACTAGATACAGGAGGCAGAAGATTCTAAAGGCTTCAGGGCAATGGGAAACGGATTGGACCAAGGAAGAAAGGATACACCAAAGAAAGGGTAGCTTTGGTCCAATTGCTTTAGATAAGGAGAAATGGGGGAAACTGTGCATTCACAGGAGTTACTCCTATTATGAGAATCTGTATGTAGGTCAAGTCAGTTGTGAACATGCTTTTCAATTGGAGTACTACTCCAAGGATTTCCTGAAAGAGATGCAAGCAATTCCAAATGTATATTTTGTATGTGGAAGAAATGCCTATGTGAAGCTACCAGATAATTGGTACGGATCATGCTATCTGGCTATTGTCTTCCCTAAAATATATCATGTTGAGAATTTAGAAACGACGAAGAAAGGAATGCCAACTAGAGGGAAGAGAGGGCTGGGTGCAGCAGAAGTAATTGGGGATGTATTCGGTGCTGCATTCCCTATCCTAGGAGTGATACTGAATGACATTAAGATTAGGAGGTTAGCTACAGTCGTAGATAGGCTATCTGCCAGTACTGCTAGATCATTGATGCTGGTGGAAGGTGAGATGCAATCGATTAGGGCAATGGTTCTTCAGAACCGACTTGCTTTAGATGTTCTGTTAGCTAAAGAGGGAGGAGTCTGTAAGGCTTTGAAGGTCCAGGAATGTTGCACTTACATTCCAGACAATTCAAAACCTCTAGAGAAGTATATACGAAACATTACTGCCATACACCACGAAATTGAGGATCTGACAAAGATAAACGTGTGGGAAAAAGTAGGTCATGGAATGGGTAAAGTTGGAGGTTGGTTTGCCAACCTAGGAAAGGGTATCGTTTGGTACATACTGAAATCCATCATCATAATTGTGATTTGTGTAATCACTTTGTGGGGATTGGTGCGTTTGTATCAGTGGTATAGAGCAAATAGGTTGCAGAGATCTATGAGGAAGCAGGAGAAAAAGTTGACAGCGATGCAGGACACTCAATACAGGAGTCTGAAAGCATTGGAGACAATGAAAAGAGGTGGCACTGCCACGACTTCACTTTGAAGGGTTCTACATTTTTGTGATGATGTCTTGATGGTGATGACCCCTGAAGGTCATCAAAGGGGGGATTGAGAGAGCACAAGTCTGAAAAATGTATAAGTGCACCATATTTACAAGCACGTAGTTAGTTTAAACATGCTTTGCACACAAGTGTTTTATATCTAGAAGTGAAATACACAGAGTGTCCTATATTCAGTAGTGAAATGTATAGAATGTTTAAGTAGAGTAACGATAATCATAACTGTGTGAGATTAATGTAGAAATGTTGGAATGAATATGAAAACCTCACGTTCTCATGTTAAAGGAATCATGTAAGAGTTGAATGGAACTCTGAAAACCAGTTACATTGTGTAGGCCTTAGGGCAATTCACAGCAAATCTAAACGTGCTGCTAAAATAATGTGAGATGGGGTTAACATGGATCTTCCAAAATTGTATTATCAAAACTTAGTACGGGAATATATGCTTTATAGATGTGTTGTTTTAGAAACGTATGCTAGTTAAGAATGCTGTTTAAATCAAGTTAATGTTTTAGAGTGCAGGGACCCGTTTCATGTAAATCAAGTAGGCCTGAACTGATAATGTCATCTCCTTTGATGTGCCATGTGCTCGTTAGAAGAGAAGTCGAGAGGCGTCCAGTACAGAGCTTCGCGTGTGCTTTACGACCTATAGATATGGTGGAGTCTGGAATTTGAGGCCCACTGCAGGACGGACTGTATGCAGGTGCGAGGGTCCTAATCAGCTAGAATGAAAGGGGCTTTGTTCAGTGGCGCTTGGCGCAGGCCTGTAGGAGTTTTCAGGAATTTCAGGGGGTATCGGCGCACTGGAGAAGAAGCCTGGGAGCCAAGGTCAACTTTAACGAGGGTCTTGAAGAGTACCATCATGGAGTTTACCGCGCAAAGATGTACCACGTGAGGGGCGTCCCAAGGGGCGTTCCTATCAGAAATGTGATTTGGTATTAGGGAAAGCGACCCGGGAGGAGAGCAGAGCAGATGATTTTGGGAGCCTAAGGAAACGGATGGGTAGGCAGATAGACTGATCAGGAGAGACCCATTATCAGAGAAGAGACAAAGAGAAGTGCGTGATCTTCTTAGGAAGTCACCACGGCTGACACCTAGAGGGGTAAAGATCTTGTTAAGTAGGGATGTCACTTAGTATAGTGTAGGGACAGACTAACCTTAATTTTCTTTTCTGTAATGACTTTGAGGTTGCAACTTGTATCCATTTTGGCAACGCTTATGATATTCGAAATTGTACTCATCATTCTGTTTTGCAGACTCAGACTATTCAAAGAGTTCATGTTCATAGTGATACCAGTTTATCTTTTGAATCTCATCTTGAGAAGTTTGTATCTTCAGTTATCTTTGACTTTATATTAAATCTTTGAAACTTAAATTTGGTCAGTGGTCATTTAGAGTGGTGTAAGTTCTTAATTGATTGACCTATTGTTAGATTGCCTTTTAGTCAATGACAGGTACCAACGATTCAGTCGACTTGGTTTGGGAGCTGGTAAGGTAACTAGTAACCAGTAATCCCGCGTTAACATATGCAACAGCACCAGCCATCTGAGCCTGCCCCCCATGAACGCTACCGAAGCAGCCTGCAAGCAAATAAGTTAAGTCACGTCTCCTTCCATCTCTCCTCAGGTAAAAAGCCTTTCTCTATTCATTAAAATGTTTCAATTACGCTACGGCCACATAGCCAGAAATTCACATATGGTACTAATGCACATATTACCACTAGCCTGGCAAGTAAACATACAAATCGTGTACTTTGAAAATTGTGAGCAAATACAATTGCATATTTAAAAAAGAAAACGCACCGACAAAAGGACAAAAAACACCACAAATAAAACAATATTAATGTATATATTTCTAACTTTCATATTAATATATTGTGATCACTTTTTGTTGTGTTACACAGTTTGACACAATATGTATTTTTAAGATGCAGGAATATAAAGCTATGCTTGTTAGTGCTTAATTCGTCATGCAAGCATCATGTCAGTCCGGCATGCAGCTCCAGGTGGCACCTTGCGCACACTGAAAGCAATTCCATATTACAGGTTAAATAAAAACCAATTTGAACTCTTAACTAACCCTCCACACAAAGATTGTCCTTTCAGACTTATCAACTGTCTTGGCAAATGTTGGCTGGAAATCCGGGCTTGATCTACGTGTTGCCAAAGGCAAAGACGGAGCATGCAATGGAAATGTCCAGATGTGTATTATGCGCTGTTGTTTGCCTTAGTGTCTGGCAATCCTCCTTCATTTATTGGGGTCATTTTGGCTGCACTGTGAACAGCATGAAATGATCGGGTCACTTTTGCTAGGAAAATTATATAAACATCTTCCAATGGGCTGGATTATATTAGGCATACTAAAGGTCCTTTAAGATTTGATGCATACAAATTCCTGAATATAGAGAGTGTGTACTCTTTGGGGAATGCTTGACCGTGCATTGTTTTGTTGTTTTGTGGTTTGTTGCGGCCATTCTTTACATTCTACTTTATTTGTTGTATTTACTGACCCTTTATTTAAGTTAAAATACTTTCTGTGCATTGAAAGTACTTCTGGGACACTCATGTCATTGATTTGTCTCAGTTCTGAGTGTAATATTGATTTTACAATACAAAAACAAGAATGAATAAGGTAATAGTGTCAGCCAAAAGAGGACATTTGATGCACAACCGGTTAAAGGGTTAGAGTGCAGATGGGTACTGCTTTTTACTTGCTAAATTTTACAGAGTGTCCAATTCTTGCCATTTGCGAAGCTTGCAGTTTCCCATTTCAGTATGGCAAAGTTTGTCTCTGCATAGTGTGATAATTTTTACTGCATAGCAATGTATTTTTTCACTTTTAACAAAGCTATCCAAGATGAAAATGTGTCTGCAAGTTTACCTTTTGTAGATCTTTTGTATTTGTAATGCATTGCAGATGGGAGGATACAGGCCACAATCTCCTATGGTTTTGCTATGGCTTAATTTTGTGGTACTCCTGGCTTACTCTTGAATTCTGTGAGCAAGGCAAGAGCAAGCTCAGAACAGTCTACCTTATGTCTACAATTCAAGAGTAAGATAGGAGTACTATATGTGTAGGTCTCACCCTTTTCCAGCAAATCTTTTGTGAATTGGCTCATGAAGCTTAATTCAAATATGGCCTGATTCACACAAGGTTTGCTATGAGTAGGTATGATGTGTTCTTGCAGTACTCCTGGCTTACTTCGGAATTTCATTAATAAACCAGGAAAACTCCTGGCTTACTGTTGGAATTCAGCCCCAACATCCCATTCCCTGGTCCCCACTTGACCTCTTCTACGACATCAGAACCCATTGCCTCAAGTACTCCCTGAAGCCCTACCCACCCTACAAAGGCTGACCTGGTCCTGCACCCATTTATCACAGCCTAATAGCTGGTGGTAAATCAAAGCAGATTTATCCACAGAAGGGACACTCCTTATGCCGTTTTGGACCAGGGAATCCCCAGTTCACTTGTTAATTCACATTCTATGGACCAGAACTCAGAACAGCAGGATTTAAATCTGGATATACCATCTTGAATCGCTCTTTCTGGCTAGACGGTATCCTGACATCTCAATCCAAACTACTTGTAATTGGGGGCTAAATTTTTCCTTTGATTTAAACCCATTCATTTTCTCTGCACCATATTTGGTGAAATATTGAATTGGCTTCCCCTGAGTGCCTTCCGAATGACACTCACTGCTGCATTTTCTGCTTTTATAACCATAGTGAGAAATACCACTTTAGCATGCAAAAGAGATTGCAAAATATTTTAATCTTGAAGAGAAATATTAGTGGATCTGTTTTAGCTGGAAGAAACTCAAAATAGACAATAAAGTACGATGAGATGATATAGAAAACCTTAGTGTTACGTGAATTTATGGTACCATGCCCACCTTCTGACTTGAGGAGACGAGTAACAAGCTATTTACCTATATTATTATGGTTTCAAAGAGAGGTTTTCGAAACCTACAATCAAGATCTTGATCCTGGCATGAAATGTCTTAATATTTGCATATAAATTAATGTTTCCACTTTAAAGAATATGGTATCTATCTATCTATCTATCTATCTATCTATCTATCTATCTATCTATCTATCTATCTATCTATCTATCTATCTATCTATCTATCTATCTATCTATGTTCTATCTATGTTCCTACCTACCAACTTATATGGGGTGGAAAAGTCCTCTGCATGTTTAAAGATGTATACCCCTGCCCAGTTGTCTGGATACCTATTGCTGATTTGTTTGTCATAGGTGAGCACAGATCATGCAGGTGTGTCATGACATAGGCCTGTCTCACGGAAAGTGGTCTTGTTTGAACAGGAGGGGCACCCAAAGTGCTATCCTCAGAGTGATGGAAGGCTACCGCTTTCACCAGGAGTTAAGCAGAACAAGGGCTGTGGTGGCAGCATACTGTGTAGTGATCAGTAGTAGTGAACAGGTCCTTTTATCTCTCTGTAATTGGAGTGAGGCCTACAGGCTCACTCACTTTTTTGAAAGTTCAGTGTGCTTGACTCACCCTTAGCCTACTTCAGGTAGAAGTGCTGTGCTGCGCAGGAGTAGTGACTCTGGGCTAGATGTGTGTGTGCGTAGGTGGAGTACAGTACAGGAATGTTTGTATGCTGCTGCCTGCTGTACCTGTTATTGTTTTAACAGTCACTTTGAAATATTTGCGCCTTCATGCACAAACCTAAGGGGCATTGGCTTCCTAAACTGGTTTGATTTTTGATGCTGCTGTGCTTGTTATTGTGTAACCAGTCACCTTGAAATATTTGCACCTTCATGCACAAACCAAAGGGACATTGGTTGACTGAACTGATTTGATTTTTGTATGCTGCTGCCTGCTGTACTTGGTATTGTTTAAAAAGTCACTGTGAAATATGTGCACCTTCATGCACAAAACAAAGGGCCATAGTCTGATTAAACTGGTTTGATTTTTGTATGCTGCTGTGCTTGTTATTGTTTGACCAATCACTCTGAAATATCTGTACCTTCATGCACAAACCAAAGGGGGAATTGTTTGACCAACCTGGCTTAATTTCTGCATTCTGCTGGGCTTGTTTTTATCATGCACTTTGAAAGTGTTTTCACCTTGATGCAAGAAGAAAGGGGCATTGCTTTACAAAACACGCTTGAGTTTTGTATATTGCTGGATTGATGATTGTTTTATTATGCACTTTGAAAGTATTTGCACCTTTTCCTTTGCTTTACCAGCTGCAGTTAGTATAGCCGATGTCATTGGGTACTTGCTGATATGGTTTGTTTTTATCCTTCATGATGTGTTATTTATGGTGTTGTTTGCACTTGTCTATAACATGTGCACCTTAAGTCTTGTAATTAGCATTGTTTACAAAACAGAAATGATAAATACAGACAAACATCTGCATCAGTGTTCTGAACCATCCCAGCAGTTTTCATCCTCAGCCTTGTTTGCCTGCCTGTTTTTGTCCTGCTTACTAATAAAGCCATGATGGTAGAAATTTAACTTGCTTCCTTAGTCCATTTTAAATACTATAGAGTGGTTATTATCATGCACAACCCCTGACAGACGCAAGTGTGAGGCATGCACATAATTCACACCAGTTTATTTCTCTTGAAACTGGCAGGATGCGGAGTTAAATCTTGTCAGTTGAGTCTGTGAAATTGCAGGTTTGGGATTGTCTTTAAAAGTTACAAGTTATTTTCCATCAATGTCATTCAGACCTTATGTAGTTGTTCTTTGTTCTTCAGCTGTAGTCAGTACCTGAGACAATAGGACCATTCCTTGCTAATGTTCCGATGTTTGTCTCATTTAAATAATCTGCTCTTGACAATAATGTTACAAATGGCATAGCTTATATGTTAAGAGTGTTTCTCACTTTCTTATTAGAACTTTGAGCACGCAAATATAGAGGCATTTCATTAAATGTTGGAGGTTTCAATTCAAAATATAACAGATGTTTTGGCGGTGTGGGAAAGTGGTAGGTGGTGTGTCGGGGAGCCCCTCCATGTACTTTGCAGGGGGGCTCCCTCAGGTTTTGTTATCTGCAGATAGTTTTTCCTGTAAGCTGTGCTTTCAAACAGATTCCATCTTTTTACTTCAAAGCATAGCTGAGCTTTCACAAAGCAACAGAACATGGTTCAGCAATCTAGTCTGCATTGTGCAGTCCCATGCCTATTAATAACGATCATGAAGCATCAGCATCTTCAAATACCTGTGGTTTGAAGTCACTACTGACAGTAAAAGAAGCCTCACTCACATCTGTCAGCTTCTTAACTCAGAGGGCAAAAACCTTGTTACAATGGCTTCACAATTGGTTGGTGCACATGTGAATTTTGGTGCCAATATTTTCTTCAGCAAACTGCTATTGCAGTCCTTGGAGTGTTGATTGTGGTTGACAGTATGGGAAGCTGATGTCCTTTCTTGCAAATCCTATTGCAATTCATGCAAAGCTGGATCAAACATCTTTTAACAAATTGGTGTAGAGATATATGTACTTTGAGGCTCAATGGGGTTCTTTACACTTCACTGCCACTGGAGGTTCCTGAACAAGGGATGGTGATACATGGAACCCGACCATGTCTCTGCATTTCACACAAAAAGAAACTCCTGCTTCAGTTGTGTCTTCAGGGAACACTCATTTATTTCAGATATAACGAAGACTAAGGGCCTGCTTCACAATCTGCGTTTTATGATAGATAGAGTACTACTACAGTAGTATATATCAGTACAAAGGGCAATTCAAAAACCCATGAGTGGAAATTCCCACCTCAGATGCAGAATAATCATAACCAAATATATGTTTGCACAGTCTTAGTTTAGTATCTCACCACTATCGACTGGGATCAGTCCTGATCGCTCATCTTTGCCTGACTGGGCCTTCAAGCATGCCTGCACCCTTGAGTGGGGTCATGCCAGTGGGCAGCTCGTTTCTTCCTCCTCGGGCAGTGGGGCTGCACATGGTAGTGCAGCCTATCTGGCTTCTTTATTGTCAGTAGACAAGAATCCTGGTTCAGCTTGGTCCTAGTCCAGGCTGATGATACGTGTCTCTGTCTTTGGGGGCTTGATCCTGGGCCTTCACAGGGGCTGGCAGGTCATTGCTTAAATCTCAATTGGGCCTGTTGACAGCCTGGGGAAATGCAGCCCCATCATCCGCGAACTGTTCACTACTTCAGTTGCTGCAGATCTGATTGGGCTAGACACAGCTTGGGCAGTCGAAGCCTGCTCACAATCTGATTTGCTTGGCAGTTGTGGCTGTGCGCAGGCCAATTTTCAACTTTACCGCTGTGTCCAGGCACAGGGCAATCTTCGACTTGGAAATTGTAGCCACGCAAAGGGTGATCACAAATTGAACCTTAATCAGGGCTCTGCAATTGTGGTTCCTCTCACCAGGAACTAGCATGGGAACACGCTGCACCTTGGTCCTACCTGGACAGACTTTTCCCTTTCTCAGTAGGCAGGCAGGTGTGTACCTGGGGTTATATTACATAGTAGCCATCTCACATAACTCCACGGGAACACCATTGCAAACCTACGGTGGTTTGTGTATGTTTGCAGAGGGCAGATTATCAGACTCTGAGGTATAATAACAATATCTGCTGTCCACTTTGAATTCAATCTCAGTACCACTGCTTAGTGTGACTTTCCAGTGTGTAGGAATGGACCCACCTACACCTACCAGTGCCTGGTTTAATTGAATAGCGTTTTACATTAACAGATAAATGATGGAGCAGGCTTGCTGCTTTACCAAGAACGTCATGTGATAGACAGGTGCCTCTGGAATCTAAGGAAAATCAAAAACTTTTTCTGTTGCCCTGGGCTGTCTGTGCCACAGACGACTTAATGAACTCAATGAGAGGGGTTCTCTAGAGGGCATAATCATGTTTTCAAAAATACTTTGTGCAGTTTAGGTTTATCTAACTTAGGCATCTCCTCCTTATATTTTGCATAAAGTGCCCAGGGTAGATGTGTTCAAGCAAAAAATGAAAATGAAAAGGTGTCCAGAACTCTAGCCTAATTTAATAGAGGTGGACTCAAATACCCCCACTACCTAGTCCCCCGATGCCCCGATGCCCCGCCCGGAGCAATCAACAGACCTCTGGGTGGAACACCAGAGATCTAGAATGTAAAGGTAATAGAGAGCAGCAGAGACCTGTAAGAGGTAACGAGAACAAACAACCTTTAAGTTAGTGAACGTCCTCCCCTGAATTTCTCCCTTCATCAATATTTATTTACATGTGTCATCAATTACCATTAGGTCAGGGCGTTTCTCTGGATACACTCCTATGATATTTACAGGGAAACAAAAATGTTCCCTTTTAGAATGGTTCATTTGAAACATTCTTTTGTATTACACCTATTTTTCCGGACTTATTTGCTTAAAATGTTTCATAACATGTTTGTGGCAAAACACAATGTTTTATAGTTCCTCACAATTACTACATTTGTGGTTATAATAGTTTGTCTTGTTTTTCCATGTACACAATTTTGTATTTCCTTTTAAAGAGCTGCAAGTTCTTATTCTTCTGTGCATCAGTTCTCTTTTTTCTCTTTTTAAGACTTTTGAAGGACTAATTTCACTTTTTTGAATCTAGATGTAATGCTTAAATTAATCTGCGTTGCACATGTATATGTCTCTGTGCAATATCAGGTACCCTATCAAACAAACAGATAAAGGGCACATATGAGTGTTTTTAATTCGTGATTCACCATTCTACTTCAAGTTAGGGAAACCCCCAGTTTCCAACCGGCGAAAACGCCTTTGCTTCTGCCCACGGAAACCTTCAACCAGCTTCACTGTTATTGGGTTGTCAGTCAAAGTCCCCCCAGATAGTCTGACCTATTTAGGGCGGATTTTCTATCATGTTTGGGCCGCCAGGGAAAGCCAGTCGGTCGCAAACAGGAAAACACAGAATTCACCCTAACATGTTGAGAGAAAACTCTCAGCATGTCCGGGACACGACGTTTTTGAGAAACAAACTTCCACTTTTAATTAGTTTTTCAAAAACAGAAAATGTTGCTTGCTGCCCGGGCGCATTGAACTTGGTGTCTGCAATGCAAAGTTTCAGGGCCTTCAGAGGAGCCACCGTGGTAGTGGCTCCTCTGAAGATATAGATTTCTCTGCTTAGCTGGCGAAAATCTATAAATATGGCAGTCAATATCCCTCCTCTACCCTGGCAGATGATGTACATGAATCTCTAAATGAGGGGTGTATCAGGTGTCCAGTGCCACACTGACAACAGAACGAACCAAGGAAAACAATGCATAGTTTGAAGCAAGTGAAGTGCTGCACTTATGATGAAGATACTATAAAGGATAATGTATAGTTTAAGCTAGTTTCAGTGATTTTCTTTGTTCTAATATCTTTAAATATAGATTAATTCTAGAAGGACATCCTTGACTATGTCTTTGAATCGTTATCTCCTTTGAACAGCCAGTTGTGGGATGGAGTAAGCACTTCCTCTCTCCTAGCACATTCCCAATCAGTCCCTGAGAGACAGACGCTGTCGAATCATGTACCCATCTGTTGACTCATCTTGCCCTTTTGTCTAGAACGGGTCTAATAGATGTGTTATATTTCACCCATTCTACCATTCTAGGTGCAGCATTCCTAGGAATAGTGTATTTCCTGCGGCAGAGGGCAGCCTTCATCACACCTCCTTCCTGTGAATCTGCAATGGAACTGCTAGTTCCCAAAAAGAAGCCAGCACTTACTAAAAATGTGTTCCATTTGATTGATAACATTTAGATGCATCTATAATCGGAAGCCACACACAGATCTCACCACTGTGTGATATGATAATCATTGTTTGGGCAGAGGGTGGTTATGCAGTTTAATTATTTTAAAACAAGTAGCCATCACAGGTGATGTTATGTTACATCAAATCATGTATTTTGTATAGAGCCAACTAAGAGCATGGGCTAGGGCCGCACCAGGTTTTTTTTTTTTTATCTATAAAAGAACCAGAGGTATTATTTTTGAAAAACAGCTAAACGACAAAAAGTTTTCATGTCTTCTCTTGGACTGCAGATGGGTGCAAACGTGTCAGTGATGCTTGGTATTCTTCAATAAGGTTCAAGAGATCACAAAAGGGTAATGGAGGATTGCGTGGAAGAAGTGCTAGAGCACTAGGACGAGCGTCAACTAAGTAGTGTAGCTTTATTGCCAGTTTGCCCACCTTGGGATGAACATGTACTTGCAAATTAGAACTAGGTGAACCCAAAGCACAACTTGAGCATCTATTTCTCAGAATATAAATTATAGCAATGAACTTATTGGCTCCATAAACAAAATCACTTTACCTCAATGTTTTAATAAGGCTGATATTAGAAAAAAGTTCTTTATGGAATGTGAATCTTGGTGTCTTGACATGTAACCTCCCCTGATCAACACACCTTTTCGATTTTAGATATTAAAGGAATACATAGTTGTATCTTTACCCTGCTTACTGGATGGGTTCGGAAAGCCATAAATCCGGAGTAAGCGGAGTAAACCACATGTTGAGTGCAGGCCTCTTTCACATAATCCACAATTGGATGACTTATCTTTTCTTTATGTTTCTCTCTCTATTTCGGGTGGAAGCAGATTTTCCATTCTTGGAATATTTTGTTAGAAGTTCACTTATTTCCACGAAAAGCCCACCACTTACCCCAGGAACGGGGATTCGCCTCGGAGACGAGCTGGCTGGACAAACATACTCGTTTTCTCTAAGTAGTAAAAATCTCGTGTGGGGTTCTCGTTAAGTTATCATTCTCTATTTATTCCTGGAATTCTGAAAATTGTCTTTGGAAAGAAGATAATGTTTCCTTTGAAGTGAGGGAATCCCCATTTCAAGTGACAGCCGCCATTACCATGTTTTAGTGCATTAGCCTTGAGTTTCTGAAAACTAAATTTTTTGCTTCATGGTTGGGAGATAATATACTGATTGGTACACGACCTCCTTTTAATTGCACTTGCATGTTTTTATATCGCTTTAGTGAGTTATGTTATAATAATAACTAGCATAAAAATTTTACCTATTTAGGGAACCATAAAACCTTATGTTTTGAGATTACAAAATATGTAAGATTATTAGAAGGCAGATTTGGTGCAGCGTTACACGTCACCTCACAAGGAAGGACAGATAAGATGCCCTTTTTTTGTTGTTGTGATGCACAGATCACACAGATATCAGTTGACATCCTCTACTGGTGTTTCCTGTATTAAGGAGAAAGACCAGAATGCATCTTGATGGTGCCTGCATATAGGCCACTGCCATTAAAGACTTTTAATAGCAATAGTTAATGGCAGTCAGACATATTACTATCACAAATGAATATAAGTGCTAATGTTTACAGTCGTGATATTATCAAAACTTCCAATGCAATATACTTTTGATGGCGGTTAGGATCTAGTTTCCATAGGAAAAGAGTATTTTGTTTTGCCGATAACTTTGGCGCCATTTGAGAAATCTTCACCACATTTTCAAAATTAGTACAATGCTCAGTTCAGCTTCTGTGTTGAAAGTTTTGGGATTATTCGTCAAACGAGGGATGAGACAAAGGAGCATCCCTTCATGCTTTCTTCCCAATGTAATTCCCATAGGGATTTTGAACACGACTACAGCCTGAACGGCTGGACAAAAATTACACTAAATTTGGCAGAAAGCTAGCTCTTAGTACAGAAAAGAAGTTTTAGCTATTTGGTGTAAATCCGTTGAGTAGTTTTGGAGATATTTAAGGAAAACCACATTTGTATATCTAGAGGAGCAGACCCTCTGCGAATCTTGCGGATCTTGTGCAGAGATCTGATGAACTGTCAACCTTTCGAGCAGGAAGTGTTGGCAGCCATCTTGGGACTCAGCCGAGTACAAAACAAAAACATTAAAAAAACAAGAGAAGGGGAGCAGAATAGGAATACTCTGACCCCTCTAGGCCTGGTGGTCGGGTCCCTCAGGGAACCCACCAGGGCCAAAAGGCATTACAAAAATAATCTGCAGGAAAAATCGGGACGGATTTGCAAATTTGTGCCAAACAATAAGTGCGGTATCCGGAGCTTGTTTCTCTTTCAGCCCCAGGGACCTCCCTGGGGCACAACACTTTTAAAAAGGTGGCGGGGTGCCATGCAGCCCCCACCCCCCTCCTGTGCCAGATTTTGCTCGGGGGATCACCACCTCCCAGGGGTTGGCCCTATGCACATTGACTCCATCACTCCCCACCTAAGAAACCTTCACTGGCTGCCTGTCATCAGGCACATAGAATTCAAGGCACTCACCCTGGTGTACAGAGCCATCAGGGCCCCGGCCCGGCGTACTTGAGAGGCAGACTCCAGCATTCCCATTATGACGTGGCCTTAAGATCCAACCACTAGCGACTCCTCACCATTCCCCACTTTCGCAAGGCAAGGACAGGCGGCAGAGCATTCGCGGTAAGCACCGCAAAACTCTGGAACACTTTGCCACTCCCCCTCTGCTTGTCTTAGTCAGAATCGACTTTCCGGCGAGCCCTAAAACCTGGTTCTTCAAAAACTTCTAGATCTATGTGTACCTGTGTCAGTCGACTGCCTCAGCTCTGGGACAGCTCTGTTGCGGGTATCTGTGCGCTCTATAAATGTATAAATAAGTAATAAATAAATAAATGGAGCGGGGTCATGTGTACCCCTTCTAGAGAAGCACCTAGCTTATATAGTTAGGATGAAGTACCCTT
This sequence comes from Lissotriton helveticus, assembly GCF_964261635.1. Taxonomy (NCBI): domain Eukaryota; kingdom Metazoa; phylum Chordata; class Amphibia; order Caudata; family Salamandridae; genus Lissotriton; species Lissotriton helveticus. Next base: position 251,979,671 of record NC_136065.1, on the reverse strand, counting down.
GTTGGCGGAGATTCCCCTCTTTGCAGTTTTGTCATGTTCTCTTGAAGAGGATTTATGTTATCACAGATTTGTGAATGAAGACACTGCAGGAACAATCACATTGCTGAAAATACATGCACACAAGTCACTGGAGACATTACCTTGTGGTCCTTTATGCAGCTGTATTGTGGAATATGCACTAGACATTTACCCAACGAAGTAGCACTTACTAATAAACGTGTAGAAAGTATTTTGGTTGGGTAGACTCTTTTGGCAAAACAGTGGACTTTTCTTGAAAAAAATGAGGTTTCATTTTGTCCCAGATGCTCATTTCCCAGAAATTAAACCACAACAGAAAGCACTTACAAATATAAACACAGCAGGTGCCCAAATTTAAGCTCCACTTCTGTAAATCACAGATGATCATAACTTCTTGGCAAAGGCAGAGCAAGTATATTTCTTCTCGTATTCCACGTTGAAAAGCAATCAGAAATTATTAATGGAGGTGAATCCATCATTGATATATTGGAGTGCAATCGGATCTGTACTGACTGTGACAAGTGGTTTCTTTCTTGTCTTGAGAGCAGAGTCCATAGTTCTCCCTTTTAATTATGCTGAGTATGCAAATGCCCAAACTCATTTACAAGGTCCATCTGTTTGACCCTGTTTCATTTTCCTAAGGTCCTCCTGCCTTTTCCCACAGTGATGAACAGGTTATCAAAAAGCCCACAAATTTTGGTGACGCGTTCTTGATGCAGAGGAAGTTTGAGTACATCGCCACCCAACAAACAAGCACTTACTTCATATAGTTAGGAGGAAGTACCCTTGCTTGGTTGTGATTCCCCTCTTTGTAGTCTTATCCTGCTCTCTAGATGAGGATTCATGTTATCACAGATTAGTGGATCAAGATGCTTGAGGATTAATCACATTGCCGACATTATATATACACAAAAGGCACTGAAAATATTTTCTTGTGGTCCATTATGCAGCTGTAGTGTAGAATGTGTGCTAACTATTACCCAACAAGGAAGTACTTACTAATTAAGCAGTAGAAAGTACTCAAGTTGGGTAGACATTTTGTTCATACCTGCAGACTCATGTTGGATAAGGGTTGTGTTCTAGCCCAGTTACTCCCACAGCTACAGACACACACAGACAATCAGACACTCACTCTCATACCGATTCAGGCACTCTCACATATACACACAGACCCGCACAGCCACTTACACACACCATACAATCACTCATACGCCCACTCACACATCCACAAAACCGCTAACACAACCATTCACAGACTCATACAGCCACTCACACACCCGCATAACCACTCCAACACCCATACAGCCAACACACCCACTCACACTCCTAGAAAACTACTCACACACTCATACAGCCACTCACACACCCACTTACAGATCCATACAGCCACTCATAAAACTGGTTACACACCCACACAGCTACTCACGCAGTGATATCACGGACCATGTCATGAGTGATGTAATATGAGAGGTCATAAGCAATGCATTGCAGGGAGCATAAGTTATACTTAGCTCAGGTAACTATAACTGCTGAATTTCACTAGTTTTGTACGGGAAAAATGTGAGCCTAACTATAACGTCCCTGTAACCTTTGTTTTTTTCAGTTAATTTCTACGTTTAAAAAAAATTCTATTGCCTAACTAGAACCGCCCTGTAACCTTTGGCTTATATACATATATATCTATGTATATGGAAACTCTTCCCTCCGGAGATACGGGAATGAGCACAGCACTCTGAGGCCGTGTAATAGATACAAAGAGTACATCTATCTCTATATATATTTATTTTATATAATGTAGGCTCTGACAGTGGAGGCAACTTCGGAGAAATCTTGGTTCTGAGCAGGAGAATGAAAAAGTGTTGTTTCCTCCTCTTTAACTCTTCTTGTATCATCTCCAAGATTGAGGTCTCCACATCCTCCTCCATAGGCATTGTTGGAGGCTTATGTTCTTACCTTTCTTTGGGACCTCTGTGAGGTTTTGGAGCAGATTGTGGCTTTGTGCCATGGTGGGTTGTGCTGTCTAGGAGGACTTTAATGCCGTTGATGGCTTGGAGGCTGATGATGGCTTCGGAGGGAGGAGTCTCTTGGCACAGAGGGTGGTGTGGTTGCTATCAAGGGCTTCAGAGAAAAGGAAGGCTTCAGCATTGAAGCTGGCTAGTGTGGAGGCCAACAGCCTTGGTTGAAGGCTTAGTAACCACTGAAGGCTTTTTTAGTGCTGACCCAAGTCAGAAGGTGGTGATGGCCAGCTGGTGGACTTGCCTCAACTGCCATGCTCAGGGCTCGATGTCAGACCCCCACAACAGCAGTCCTCTACCTCTGTGTCAGGTGTAACTGTTTTGGGTTTTGCCTGGTTGTTGGCATACTCACCACCCTCAGAGAGTTTTTGACCTGAGGTGCAGTCTTTGGTGCTGGATCAATATCGTCTGGCTGGTTGTCTATGGGTTTTCTCAGCAATAGCACTGCCGGGCTGAGCACCGTTGCACGAGGAGAAACCCTGAATGGCAAGGTTCCTCCTACTGGTGGATGCTGAAATAATCTTCCTCAAGGAAGATGTCCGGGGTTCCGGACAGGCACTGTTGCTGAATGGTTCTGTTTGCCAAGCAGCTTTCCCTTTGGTACTAGAGCATTTTTATTGATCAGAAGGCAGTGACCAAGGGACAGGTGCATATCTATCTATACATATCTATATTGTCTGCTTGGTGGGTGTGTTGGGTGGGCACCAGGGCACTCACCTATTTATAATGTAGGCACTGTGGGAGGAGATCCCCAGGGCCTATTAGGGCTTGAGGAGTGGGGCCACATGGCCCCACATCCTTCCTTTTTTTCTACAGGTTGTATTTGGCTCGCAGTCCCCGGGTTCCTATAAAGGCTTGGGGAGGACAGCTGCACGACCCCCCCCTAAGATTTGGGACATGGGAGATGAAGTCCCTGGGGTCCAAGAAGGCTTGAGGAGTTGTGCAGCAGCCAGTCCTCCTCCCCTTTTTTCAGAGTATCTGGCCTCAGGGGATGGGATCGCCAAGGTCTATTGAGGCTTGTGGATAGGAGGCTGCACACTACGTACCCTTAGATTTTGGCCCACAGGATGGGCTCTAAAAGGCCCAAGAAGGCTCAGTCAGAAGATGCTGCCTGGCACCCTTTTCCCTTTTTAAGTGCATTGGGCCCCTGGATGGGGTCCCTTGGGACTTTTAAGGCACAGGATGCATGTCTAACTCCTCTTAATATATGCTCTGACACCAGGGGATAGGGTCACCTGGGTCTGAAGGCAAACCCTATGATGCACATGCCAAAGGCTGTGTATACCATGGGTTTGCAGCCTGAGGGTTTGGCCACAGGGCCTGGTGGCAGGCCAAGCCCTGTGGCAAACACTAACTGCGCACAGCCAAAGGCTCTGTGCAGTGTGGGATTGGCTGCCTGCTGGGAGTCGGATGCAGGGCCTGGCTGCCAGGCACGACCAGAGGCTGTGCGTGGCGTAAGTTTGGCTGCCTGCAGGTGGGCTGGCAAAAGGGGCTGGCTGCAGGCCAGGTCCTGTTGCCAACCACTTGATGTGGAAGACTGTGCGGACGGTGGAGTTGCCTGCCTGCATAGGGATGGTCTTGGGCAAGGCCCAGTGGCGAACCCTACAGCTGTGCATGGCAGTGGGGTTGATTTTACACATGGTAATAAAATATTACTTCATGTTGAAAAACCTAGAAATTCACTGAAAAAGACAAAGGTTAACGTAATGTTATAATTAGGTGAATAGCTCAGTTACAACATTAATGTTTTGATCTAAAGAAAACACAGAAATTCACCATTTATATTTAGCAGACTGTAACTTGTGCCCTTGCCATGTACTGCTTGTAACACTCATTACATGTTCTATGACATCATTTATGTTTAAGATATCTTTATTAGTTTTCACAAGAAGAACAAGAGCCTGTAAGCTCCACAAACATCGGGGACAACCCGGCATAGTAGGATTGTGCTTCTGGCAAAGGAACAGTAAATGCAAACACAAGTTCAAGTTCAAAATTTGTATAGCGCGCTACTCACCCAGAGGGTCTCAAGGCGCTTGAGGGAGGGGGGGTACTTTACTTATCGAATATCCAAGTTTTTAGTTGCTTTCTGAAGGAGAGGTGGTTCTGTGTAAGGTGGAGGTGGGTGGGGAGAGAATTCCAGGTTTTGGCCGCTAGGTAGGAGAAGGATCTTCCCCCCATGGTGGATCTATGGATGCGCGGAATTGCGGCGAGGGCTAGATTGGACGAACGAAGTTGGCGGGGGGGGGCGTAAAAGGACAGGCGCGTGTTGAGGCATTCGGGTCCTCGGTCGTAGAGGGCTTTGTGTGCGTGGGTGAGGTGACGGAACGTTATTCTCTTGTTGACGGGGAGCCAGTGGAGGTCTTTCAGGTGACCGGAAATGTGAGCTTGGCGGGGGATGTCTAGTATGAGTCTGGCTGAGGCGTTTTGGATGCGTTGGAGTTTTTTCTGTAGTTTGGCTGTGGTTCCGGCGTAAAGGGTGTTTCCATAATCCAGTCTGCTTGTGACCAGTGCGTGGGGGACCGTTTTTCTTGTTTCGGTGGGGATCCAACGGAATATTTTTTTGAGCATGCGTAAGATGTTGAAGCATGATGATGAGACGGCGTTGACTTGTCTGGTCATTGAGAGGGAGGAGTCCAGGATGAAGCCTAGGTTACGTGCGTGGTCCGTTGGTGTGGGTGCGGTTCCCAGGGCCGGTGGCCACCATGAGTCGTCCCAAGCAGAGGGGGATGAGCCTAAGATGAGGACTTCCATTTTGTCAGAGTTCAGTTTTAAATGGCTGTTTTTCATCCACTCGGCTACATCTTTCATTCCTTCGTGTAAGTTGGTTTTGGCGGTGTTTGGGTCTTTGTTGAGGGAGAGGATCAGCTGGGTGTCGTCTGCGTAGGAGATGATGTTGAGGTTGTGTTGGCGCGCGATGGATGCGAGGGGACTCATGTATACGTTGAAGAGGGTGGGACTGAGTGATGATCCTTGTGGTACGCCGCAGATTACTTCGGTAGCCTCTGATCTAAAAGGGGGGAAGCGGACTCTCTGGGTTCTTCTGGTGAGGAATGAGATGATCCAGTCCAATGCTTTTCCTTGTATTCCGACGTTGCTGAGGCGTTGTATGAGGGTGCTATGACAGACTGTGTCGAAGGCTGCGGAGAGGTCAAGTAGGATGAGGGCAACTGTTTCTCCATTGTCCAGTAATGTTCGAATGTCGTCTGTTGCTGCGATGAGGGCGGTTTCGGTGCTGTGTTTGGCTCAGAAGCCGGACTGTGATGGGTCGAGGAAGGCGGCGAGCTGACTGTTGACGGCTTTCTCAATGACTTTGAAACAAGAAACAAGAACCCCCCCTCCCCACCCCCCTCCCCTCCTCTTCCCCCCCTCTCCTCTTCCAAAGGAAAGAAAATCGCTCAGCAAAGGCAGTGGCGTCCAGCATGAAGGCTCAACCAGCTAAAGAGCAGATGTAACGGGGATAAGGGCTTGCGGGGGATCAGCCAAGCGCAGGAGTCTAAGATATTTGGGACATGTGAGGTCAGTAAATTCAGACGTCAGCAACATGACTAGGGGGGCCAGAGATCATGAACCGAAGCCCCAGGGTTAGTCAAAGAGAGAGAGATTTTCTCCATCCCCAGGATAAACCACAGTTTGTGTAGCCAGCTCAGCCTAGTAGGTAGCACCGCAGACCCCCAGTGAGTCAAAACGTTCTGTACTGCTGCTCCCACTGTCAGTGCCATTTGTTTACCTTGCCGGGAAAGAAGCGGGAAAGTAATAGCGTTGGGAATGCCAAGAAGAATGTAGGCTAGGAACCTCGGGATCTGAGTCTCAAAATGGGAGTCAATCTCATCCAGTGTGTGTGACCAGTATGCTTCTAAGGAGGGGCAATCCCAGAGCAAGTGAGTGAGGGTGCCTTGCACTCCGCACCCCCTCCAGCACAGAGAGCTACGCGAGGGGTTGCTTCTGTGGAGCCTGACAGGTGTCAAATACCAGTAGGTGACCAATTTAGTGGATGTTTCAATAGATGTCATGTTACGGGCTGTACGGCGAGCCCGATGGTAAATATCCTTCCACTCTTTCGAGGAAAGTTCCTGCTCCAGCTCACCCTCCCACCTCAGTTGCCCCGCAGTCTTCGCAGCATCCGACGGGACTCTCAGAAATTTGTACAGATCCGACGTCAGCCGCGCATCGTAGTGTCTCGTAATGAGCCTCTTCTCAAACAGCGTCAGCAACCGCTCTGCCTCTTCCCGCACCCCCTCCTGGAGCACCCAGTGTCTGATTTGAAAATAACGAAACCGCTCTGTTTCTTGAAGTCCTAGATCATTGCGAAATTCTTCAAACGGGCGCAAGCCAGAAAGGTCAAAGAAATGCCCAATGGAGCGAGTAGCTTCGGTCGTCCACTTCTGGAATTCTCTATAGTCAAGACCAGGTGTGAAGTCCGGATTTTTCACAATAGGCGTAATAGGGGAGGGGAGCGTTGTAAGCCCTCTCGCAAGGGTGGTCCGGTCCCAAGCATCCATGATGGGGCGGGTCACTTCCGATAAATATAGACTACGATGGCGATAATGCTGGGGCAAAAAGGGAACATCCCAAAGAGTACGAGATGCAAGGGCCCTATCCATAAACAACCAATGCTTCTCGGACTCTGGCCGAGACCACTCCACCAATGCCCACAACTGCACCGCCCGCCAGTATGCAAGAAGATCTGGGATACCCAGGACCCCTTCCAACGGATCCCTGTAGGTGAGAACACGTCCCATCCTGGCTCTGTGTTCCCGCCAGATAAATCGCTCTATGTCCCTCTGTAAGGCCCGCAGTACCCCGGCAGGTGGCGTCAGTGGGAGGGCGTGAAAGAGGTAAAGAATTTGAGGGAACAACACCATCTTCACTGCCGCTATGTGGCCGAGCCAGGAGAGAGAGTGAGGCCTCCACCTGCTTCAGTAGGAGCGAGTAGTTCACTTGTCGGGTGAGGGAGATGGTTTGTGCCACCTGGAGCCCCAGGTAAGAGCTAGTATCTTGGGCCCACTGAACTCGAAAATTCTGCCGGAGGAATACCAGTGTCTCTGGCTCCAGGGATAAGTTAAGAGCTTGTGACTTATGCACATTGACCTGAAAGCCCGAGGCTAGGGCAAAGTAAGCTAGTTCATCCAAAAAGGCCGGTAAGGAATCACGAGGACGCTCCGGGGTCGCCACCACATCATCAGCATAAAGGCACAGTTTCTGCTCAGACCCCCCAGAGGGTATCCCTCGAATCAATGGGTCATCTCGGATGCGCTGGGCCAAGGGCTCCATATACAAAGCAAAAAGGAGTGGCGACAGCGGGCACCCCTACCTGGCCCCCCTTCGTATTGGAAAAGCCGCTGACGCCACCCCGTTCACCCGCACTGTGGCTGTGGGATTCGTATAGCACTGGAAAATCCAGGCTATAAAACGCGCGGGAAGGCCAAAATGAAACAGGGTTGCTCGGAGGTACGACCAGTGAACCCTGCCAAACGCCTTCTCGGCGTCGACAGAGAGGACCATGCGTTCCGCTGGGAATCGCTCAGAATGGTCCATAAGATGGAGAAGGCGTTTAGTATTATCTGAACATTGCCGCCCGGGGACAAAACAGGATTGGTCTGGGTCTATCAACCCAAGGAGGCAATTAGATAGCCGAGTTGCCAAGATGCTTGTAAAGATCTTTAAGTCTGCGTTAAGAAGCAAAATAGGGCAGTATGAGCCACAAAGACGGTGAGCCTTCCCCGGCTTGGGTATTACAGTTATTAAAGCTTCCAACATAGAAGCAGGGGGAAGAAGACCCGGTCGCCCCTATGGAATTAAAAACCTGCGCGAGGAGAGGAGCCAGCTTGCCACAGAATTTCTTATAAAAGCCTGAGGCAAACCCATCGGGCCAGGAGATGTATTATGCTGAAGATGGGCAATCGCAGAGATAACCTCCTCCACTCTAATGGGAGCTCCCAGTTCCTCCGCCTGAGAAGGCAAAAGTGTAGAGGTGGCTGCCTTTTGAAGATATTGAGACAGGGCAGCCGCAGGCAATGCTTGAGCCGAATACAATGAAGTGTAGAATCGTCGGAATGCTTCGACAATCGTCTCGTCCTCCGTACACTCCCGCCTCCTGCATCATGTATCAGTGTCACCCTATGTGCTTGTCTGTGAGCGCGGAGCCGGTTGGCAAGTAGACGACCACAGCGATCGCCCCCAACGTAGAAAGAGTGCTTAAGGCGTAAAGTGGCATACTCCGCCCAGTCAATATCGAGCCCAGCAATTTGCACACAGGCCATTTTCAACTGTCGCCATACCCTCGGCGCTCCGGTGCGTTGGTGAATGCGCTCTAACTCCTCTACCTTGGCCGTAAGAAGTGCGCGTTTCTCCCTCCTGCCTTTTTTGTCCGCAGATGCAATGCTGATGAAGACCCCTCGTAAGGACTGCCTTTATAGCTTCCCAGAGGGTCGTCGTAGAGACGTCCGGTGTATCATTCAGAACAATGTAATCCGCGATGCTCTCCTCAATCTGTTGCACAGCTGAGGAGCGCTGAAGCATGCTCTCCCTCAAGCGCCAAAAGCGTCGAGTAGCTTGCCGTGGGGAAAGGACAGAGAAAGTCGCAGCGCGGAGTAGTCGGACAATGGGCAGGGAAGGATCTCAATCTTTCTAGCGCACTGCGTGAGTAGGTCGGAAGTAAAGATGTAGTCAATGCGGTTGTAAGTTTTATGAGGGTGCAAATAGAATGTATAGGCTTGGGTATTGGGATGTGTATGCCTCCAAAGATCAGTGAGTCCTGCGTCTGTTAAAAGGCGTTTCCCTGCATTGGATAATGACCCGGTTAGGCCCCAGCGCTGACCCGAGCGATCCATGTCCCCATCCAATACTAAGTTAATGTCCCCACCCAACAGGACAGTCCGTTCCAATAACCCTGTACGTTCCTGGATAACCGTTTTAAGAAAACTCTCCTGACCAGTGTTAGGGGAATGAACGGAGGCAAGAACAAACGTGTGAGTGTCTAGTGTAAAAGCTTGGGCCAAAAGCCTCCCTTTTATTTCAGCTTGTCTCCCTACCACCCGGCCCAGGAAACGGGAGGAAGCCAAGAGGGCCACTCCTGCAGTTTTGGATGTAGCTGATGATAACAATTGAATCGGGAACGCCCGTGATCGAAGGCGATGGGTGTCAGCTGAGAGAAGGTGCGTCTCTTGAAGTAAACAGATATGAGCGTCGGTATTCTCCAAATAGGACAACAGCGCCCTTCGTTTAGTGGGACTGTTAAGGCCTTTCACATTAAAATATATAATTCGAACCTCAAAAACCATAAGAGCGGTTAGATATGGCTAAAGCAGTGGAGCCCCTTCGGCGGAGGCGCTTGGGCAGGTACAGGGCCCCCAACTAGGAGCATTGCGCGATAACAAAGGAGGAGGAGAGTACCCCAGAAGGAAGAAAGAAAAAACCCCATAAGACCGCTCCCCAAAACCAACAAACCCAAATGAACAGTCATAGGTGAGGTTCACAAGAGTCCCAAGCAGCTGCCTGTGGTGGGATGTGGGATAGATAGCAGGGGTGCCCGCCCCCCCCCCCCCCAAGCCCGGGCCCACCCCAAAGTGCTAGGTCAGTCCCACCGGAACTCAAACTAAGAAGTGTGAATCAGTCAGCGGAGGTAAGAGTAGAGTCCTCCGACAAAGAGTGAAGGACCGCTGATCTTTCTTTAGCCATAGTCTCGGTGTCCGGGCGAAGAATCGGCCTCGAGCTCTCGCTTTTCCGCCAGCGGCCACTGTCCTCGCGTGGAGCGGGGCTTGCAGGGTTCTCGGGAGCACCACCGGTCGCCCCCGGGATGCGAAGGAGATAAGATGCTTCTGCCACTGTGCTGACCTGACGGAGCCTACCCTCCCACTTGAAGATAAGTCTAAATGGGTGCCCCCAAGGGTAGGCAACGTCCTTGGAGCGGAGAAATGCTGTGACGGGCCGGAAATCGTTTCTCTTCTGGAGCGTGGAGGCTGCCAGGTCCTGATAGAATAGCAGCTTACAGGAGCGGAACTCGATTGGGTGTTTCATCCGCGCCTCCCGCAGGATATGTTCCTTGAGCTTAAAGTCATGAACGCATGTCAGGATATCAGGTGGGGGAGCCGTCGCTGACCTCCTGAGGCCCACACGGTGCGTGCGATCTAGCCGGATCTCCAATTCAGGAGGACCTCTCAGGACGTGCGGAAACAGGTCTACGACAAAAGCCTTTATGTCCGGAGTCTCCAGACCCTACGGGACCGCGCGGATCCTGATGTTGTTTCGGCGGGTGCGGTTCTCCAGGTCTACCGTGTGGGTCTGGAGATCTAAGTGCTGCTCACAGAGGCGCAGCACCTCTTGCTGAAGCTGAGTCAGTTCTTCATCCCTGGCTGCGGTCTGGTTCTCGAGGTCATCCACCCGTCCGCCCACTGAGTCCAGATCCCTACGCATCTCTCGGATCTCCGATGTGAGATCCCTTTTCATGGTGTGGAACTCTTTGGTGAGGCCTGCAAAGAGTGACTCCAAGACTGAGCGCGTGATTGGACCGTCGATCTGTGGAAAAGTAAATTTTGCCATGTTCTGTGTCCCTACGTGTTCCCCATCCTATGTTATATGTGCATGATTAATATGCATATGTATTCCCTTATGATTGATTAAAGACGCAATTACAGTTGTGTCCAACTCTAGTATGCCAGTTTCCAGTTCTCGTGAAAGCTACGAGTATTAGGCCTATGTAAAGCTACGTTGCCACGTTTCACAGTGTGCACGTTAATTCATTGAAAAGTCCCCGTTTCTAGGCCTCAAAAGGACCCGGACACCAGATTCAGCTCCTGTCTCCTGAACCCTCGCTGAGGAGCGATACAGCCCCCACCTGCATCCCTGACCCTTCACTTACTTCCTGCCTCACAGTGCCCGGCTCGGCCTGGCTCTGCCTGCCAGTCTGCCAAGAGTATGTTATGATTCTAGTTATCAGTCCAGCCCTCCTTCTCTGCATTCCTAAGCTACTGAATCGCATCAATAGTTTCAGTCATAGTCTAGCCTTTACGTCTCCATGTAAGAGAAATACTGTATTAATGTTCATTTAATATTCCTCAACACGCACTACATGTAGAATAATGCATGCACCAGTCTTAGAGTCTGTTAGCCTTTGCCCTGATAACTTTTGGATTCTATCAACATGTTCTCTAAACACCAGATACTAGATAGGCTTAGGTACATGTCGCTCTGACACTCCAGACTTTCGTCTCCTCTTCTAGTGCAGAAGTCATAGCCCCCAGTTCCTCCTGGTATCACGTCATTGCCAGCTTGCGCGCACCACTATGTCAGAGGTCCCGGCTCCTTAGGTAGCCCCCTCCATGTTTCCGCCCCATTTATGACATATTCTGTTACGTTTACATCACATGTCTATGTATACGCCCTGTACACGCCTCTTGTTACACCTACTTTATGCCTTATCTTTCGCGACTGCTACGAACTCCGCCCACTGCTACGCCTACTACACTGAATGTAATGCAATTGTTTTAGTATATATATGTTATACGCTGTTATTAAAGTTAGCTGTTGTCCCGATCCTGCCCCCGGCAGCTGCCATCCCATTCCCATGCAGGTTGTCCTGTTCCTGTCCTTTATGCCTGATTAAAACCTGCAAACTCCAGCTACCTCGAATCTTGACTCTTATTTATTGAGCTGTCTGTTATTTGTATATCTAGTCAAAAATAGTACCGGTAATTAATTATTTATTTACCACATAATGGCGCCCGAATAGGGACTTGCCCTTTCCCCACGCGCCGGCGAAGCCACGCAAGCCCCCTGACCCTCTGCAGTCGTGATGGAACCATCCTGCGCAGTGGCAGATATTTCTGCTTCAAGTATCCCTCAGGCCCACGGAGGAGACGGAGGTTGCGGTCCAGCATCCAGACGAGGCGGTGGAGGAACGCGGCGAGTCCCGACCAGAGCCCAAGCCGAGAGTCCAAGGTCCGAGGTATCCGGAGGCCCACCCGTAACTGAAGTCCGAAGTTCATAGTCCGCCGTCGTAGCAGTCCAGTCCAGTCCGAGGCCTTCCGTTCTTGCTGCCCGGTGAGTACCGTTGCTGGGGTAGTATCTAGACAGGGTCAATTAATTTGTCTCTGGTCCGTGGGTTTGGGTACGCAAATCCAACACCAAGTGTCCACCTAGGTGGATGCGGGTCCTGACGTGTCTCTTCATGGGACCGGTATGTTTCGTACTGTTTCAGCAGTGCATCTAGTAATTCTAGTAAGTTCTGTTCTCGAGAAATTCTTGTGTTTCTGTTTTCAAGTATTCCAGGTAATGTTTCTGTTCGAACTGTTATTTTAAATGTCATTTCAATGTGTTTTCAATGTCGTGGTATGCATGAGTTGTTTTCTCAGTCATTATTGTGTTTATCGTGTATTGTATTGTGTCCAGATCCCAGTTTACGTCATGCCTCTGTTCTCAAAATTACGTCAGTTAAGAACTAGGAAAGGTCTGCTCGAGGAAGCAGTTCCTGTCCCGCCTAGGGACAGTCCAGGTCATTTTATGTATCATAAGCATGGCATAAGTGCCATATTATATCTAGATTTATGGGTCGAGTATACTAAGGAATTAGAAGAGAAATATAGATGGCCTGTATCAGGCACATGGGATGCCGAGTGCATCATGCGAGTAGAAGAAGCATTATGGAAAAAGAAAGCCAGACAGTCACAGAAAGATGCCATCGAGTTATGGCGCAAAGAATCTCATAAAAGAACCGAAAAAGAAATCAGAAAGTCAGAATTAAGTAGAGAATCCTCAGAAAGAGCCCAAGAAAGGGAATTAATCGAAATAGGTGAACGAGTTAAAACCGAACAGTCAGACAGACAGAGGAATGCCCTTATTAAGGGTATGTACCCTCTTCTTGCCGAGGGCTTGCCAAAAGCAACCCAGGAGGCATCCAGTAATTTTCCGCCATCATTAGTTCCGACCAAGCTACGTCACAAACCGACCGCGGCTGATATTTTTCTCTCGTCCTATTTGGACGACACAGTCCCCGAATATGCAAATCCTGTTCCGCCAGCTCCTGTAAATATTGTAATTTCTGTTCCTCCAGCCACCGGGGCACCTGTTACAGCACCCGTTACGGTACCCCCGGTCCAGCCTACAGTACAAGTACCCGTTACATCAGTCACTCTGCCAGCACGAAGAGTATCAGTCGACGATTCCAGTTTAGGGGCCGCGGGAGGAGGTCCCCCGGGAACCCCGCCGCCACACAAACGTGTAACGTCAGTCGAGTTACATGAACGTGCGTTACAGCGTACGCCCAAACATCAGTCCGTTGCAGATATCAGGCGAGCTCTTACCGAGTGCCGTTATGATCCAGTTCCAGGTGATGATAGTATGGTTATATATTCATTGCGTGTAAGACGGGTGACCGAGTATTTGGACACCCTACCGAATATGAAAGAAGATCTAGACAGAATATATCGTTTCATTCGTACAGGAACAGATCCAGAAAGTATTGGCGAAGTCATGTCTCTAAGGAAAGCTGAGACCCAGCTCATGCTTTTGAAGTTTCTAATTAATTGTTTAATAAGGGAACAAGATTATCCAACTAAAGATCCGACTGAAATGAAAGTCCTGACAAGGTGGAGTGATAATATAGCAGAGGGAAGACACAGGACACTCAGTTGTATAGAGAGTATGTACAAGAAAATTCGTAAGGAAATAATAAGGTTACACGAGAAACGCAAAACAGCACAAGTAAGCGAGAAAGAAAATGACTCTTCTACTGAAGAGGTAGACGACGAGAATCCTTCCAGAATAGCGTATGTAGGTAGAACTAGACTTCCCGACCGACATTCACGTCTAGACTACAAGAAAACTGTTCCTTCTCCAGTACCAGAACAGTGTTCTCTAGAACAAGTATTTCAAGCTACCGATCACATTCTGAAATCACGAATCGGTTATAGTGAACTTAGTACTATGAATGAACAAGAACTAGCCCGATCAGCAGTCCGATGGGCTACTGATTCTACCACTTTTCCAGACGAAATAGTGGCACAAATGTTTCTGAAACTGCCCCCAGCCGAGCAGCGACTGGTGGGTATGTATATGATCCAGCACCTCATTACACTGTATGAGGGTCAGCATTCTGATCCAGGTCCGTTACATGATGTTTTGAACAAGCTACTCCAGTATAGATGGAAAGGTCTAGGTACCGATTTAATTAGTGTCATTCTAGAACAGCGCCACAAATACCGAACGTTTCTGAATCCGCATTTTGTTCACGTCTCACCTCCAGAAAGTAAACCGTTTTACATAGACAGACAGCACCCGTTACGAGAAGTACACCCAGTTAGGACAGAGGGTGGTGAAATGCAACGAGTATTTGTTTACACCCCGATTACAAAGATGGAACTCTTAGAGATGAAAAAGTTAATTCCCTGTCACGACAAAGATCCAGCAGGGTTCCATCGAGAATTAAAAGACATGCTCCGTATGGGAGAATACACGTATCCTGATATCATTAAAATGCTAAAGGTCCTGTTGCCTGCGGGCATATATGAAAAACTCAAGGAAAAAGAATGGGAGGTGGGAGAGAAAAAGATTGATTGGACAGCTCTAGAAGCTGAAGATAAAATACGAGTACCAGGTACCGGTCTTGGGGACAAATGTAAAGAATTGCCTGAACTGTTAATACAAGTTTTGCCAAGGTTACTAGCCACGAAAAAGGAAGACTGGGATGCAATCTCAGCCTGTAAACAGAAACCAGACGAAGATACTAGTGATTTTTATTCTAGATTCGAGAAATGTTTTAGTATTAACAGTGGTTTGAAGACGAGTAGTGAGTCATACCCTCATCTTTTTGTTACTAAACTAGTCGAGAATTCAAGTCCACAAGTTAAAAACCGAGTTTTGAAAGTCGAAAGTACATGGCAAGCTAATACTCCGTCCCAAATGCTTCAGATGCTCCAGTACCACCAGAATAGAATCAGAGAAGAGCAAGAACACGAAAGGAAACGTATGAAAGACACGAAAATGAAAGTATTAGTTGCACAATCTGTTCCTCAAGACAGTCAGAAGAGGGGTCCGAATCAAGCCAGTCATCCTGCAGTTCCTGTTAAAGGGACCTGCAATTATTGTAAACAGCCAGGTCATTTTATAAACGAGTGTGCAGTTCTGAAACACAACATAGCTACCGGTAAGACTAAAGAAAGACCACGTCCGCCTAGACAAGAACAAGTTTCACAGACTTCTCAGTCACCACAGAATGCACAACAGACAGTTCCAGCACCGCAGCCTATAGCTGCAACACAGCATGTTACACAGCAGATGTACCAGTATGCACAGTCCGAGTATCCAGATTATCAGCAGTATTCATGAAACAGCCTAGAGAGGGAGGTAGGCTTGCCTCTCATCGAGATACCTGTAGATCAAGAGGGTCCCTATGTTCACAGTCAAGTATTAGGGAAAGACAGAAAGTTTCTGATTGATACAGGGGCAAGTAGGACTACTATCAGTCATGACGAGGTTCCAGGGGCTCCGTTCTCAGGCTCTAGAAATGTTTCCCTTGGATTTTCAGGAAAGCCGATAGTTAATGAAATTTCCAAACCAGTTTCTCTAGAAGTAGGTCCATTGTCCCGAACTACTGATTTGTTACTTACGAAATCATGTCCAGAAAATTTGTTAGGTATTAAGACATTGAAAGAATTAGGTGCAGTTATTTGTTGCTCCCCAGAAGCAATCCGATTGTTTTTAAGAGACTTTAAAGGTCACTATGTATTACGTGATTTTGATCCAAGATTACTGAATGTCCCACAGCATCTATGGGCGCAAGGTCCAACTGATGTTGGATGTATGCAAATCACACCCCATCGTGTGACTCTGAAACCAGGTGTAGTGTTACCACGAATCAGACAGTACAGATTGCCACCTGAGGCTGTAGCAGCCTTATCCAAAATTATTGATGAGCTTATTGTTCAAGGAGTGGTTGTAGAAACTGACTCCAATGTATGTAATTCTCCTATCATTCCAGTCATGAAACGTACTGATCCAAATGCACCTCCAGTATATCGATTAGTGATTGACCTTCGAGAACTTAATAAATGTATCATACCCCAGTACCCAGTTGTTCCAGATATTTCTTCCCTATTGACAGCCATTGATTCTGAAGCCACATTTTTCACTGTCATAGACCTCAAAAACGCATTTTTCAGTGTCCCCATTCATCCAGACAGCCAGTTCCTTTTCGGATTCTGTTTAAATGGAAGGAGCTATAAATTTACACGAGCTCCTCAAGGTTTCACAGAAAGTCCTAGTATTTACAGTCAAGCACTTAAGAGACAACTAGACAATATTCACATGCCAACTGACACTGCCCTGCTCCAGTATGTCGATGATCTACTGATCACAGCCCGTTCTGAACGTGACTGCGAGCGAGCGTCACTTACAGTCCTGTATTTCCTAGCCGAGATGGGGCACAAGGTGTCCCCTTCGAAGCTTCAATTCTGTGTCCAGCAAGTGATCTACTTAGGCCACTTACTGTCCAAGAGGGGTAGGCAGTTGACACCTGACCGTATCCAGTTAATAGCAAGTCTTCCTCAGCCCAAGACACAGAAGGAGGTACGAGCTTTTATCGGCCTCACTTCTTATTGCAGACAATGGATTCCTCAGTATGCATTTCTAGCCAAGCCACTGATACAGTTAACGACACAGGAGGCAGCCGTATCGACTGTCCTCCCTTGGACCCAGGAACATACACTTGCTTTTAATGAATTAAAGAAAGCCTTATGTCAAGCTCCTGTTCTAGCTACACCGAACTACAGTAAGCCTTTTACACTTTTTGTCACAGAACGTAATGGTACAGCATTATCTGTTCTCACACAAGATCAAGCAGGACAATACAAGCCCTGTGCTTATTTTTCGAGCACCTTAGATCCAGTAGCCCAGGCTCTGCCTGCGTGCCTCAAGTCAGTTGCAGCCACAGCACTAGCTATCAGACAAAGTGATTCCATAGTGTTAGGACACTCCCTGACAGTACAAGTTCCACACTCTGTGGAAGTTCTTTTAAACCGAACACAGACTCAGCACTTGACAATTGCACGTTTAACAGGTTATGAATTGACACTGTTCCAGCCACACATAGAAATCAGACGCTGCAACGTTCTAAATCCTGCTACACTGTTACCGTCAGTTACTTCAAATCCTGCCACACATGACTGTGTGGAAGTAGTTAACACCATGACAAAGCCAAGACAAGACCTGACAGATATTCCAGTACCAGATCCCGACCTGACACTTTATGTGGATGGTTCATGTATGAGAACGAGTACAGGAGAACTAGTAGCCGCGTATGCAGTGACTACTGAGACTGAAGTTATAGAGACACATCGTATTGACACCCTGTCTGCTCAAGCAGCAGAGCTAGTTGCTCTGACCCAAGCCTGCATATGTGCCAAGAACCTGAAAGTAAACATATACACAGATTCACGTTATGCATTCGGAGTTGTACACGACTTTGGAGTGCTCTGGCAAGAAAGAGGTTTTATGACTTCTCATGGAACCAAGATTCAGCATGGTCTTCTCATTCAAGCTCTGTTAGATGCAATACATTTACCGACAGCTATTGCTATTATGAAGTGCAAGGCACACACGAAAGTCACTGACATCATCTCCCAAGGTAACGATCTAGCAGACCGAACAGCCAAGCTCACAGCCCAGACTCCAGACATTCCAGTTAACATGACACACACTCCAGATCCGACTACATGTATGACAGTTAAGGACCCCACTCAAGATGTCATAGATATCCAGTCACATGCTACTCCCGATGAAATCAAGAAATGGTCCGAACAAGGAGGGGTCCAGACAGATCAGGGATGGTTGACGAAGGGAAAAGCCACATGGTTTCTCCCCGACTCAATGGTTCAAGTCATTATCAATACCGCACATAGTCCTGCACATTTAGGAGAAAAAGCCATGTTAGACAGTATCCAGAACATTTGGTTCAACAAGCATTTACGAGCTGCAGCCAAGCAGAAAGTCCGTACCTGTATGATATGTTGTCAGTTCAATCCAGGTAAAAGTGTCCCGGTGGAACAAGGGGGATTCCAGCCTCCTGACCACCCTTTTGAGGTCCTCCAGATGGATTATATCCAGATGGAGCGATGTCGAGGTTTCAAGTATGTCCTTGTAGTTGTATGCGCTTTGTCCAGGTGGACAGAGGCATATCCAGTTCCAGATTACACAGCCGCGACCACTGCCAAGCAGCTGGTTCGTGAATTTTTCCCCCGTTATGGACTCCCTAGGGTCGTGTATTCTGATAACGGCCAGCCATTCTCATCTGAACTCATGAAACATGTTTCCCTTTTGTTAGGGTACCAGTGGAAGTTCCATTGTGTGCGCCATCCTGAAGCAGCCGGTCTCGTAGAGAGACATAATCAGACCCTGAAAATCAGCATTTCTAAAGTTTGTAAAGAGAAAGGTGTAGACTGGCTAGTAGCTCTGCCAGTCGCTCTGTTTTATATGCGCATGGTCGCACATTCCAGATCAGGTCTGTCCCCTTACGAGGTCGTATTCGGCCGCCCCCCGAACATGTGGGGTACACCTAGAATCCGAAGTATTACAGATGTTTCCAGTAATATGCTGACAGATTACCTAGCTTCCTTGATGTCTGCCCTACACTCTTGTCGTTCACAGGTTGCAGCCGCATTTCCAGACAATACCGAGGTGAAACCGCATGAGGTCATTCCAGGCGACCTAGTCCTTGTGAGGAATTTTGATCGTTCAAGTCCGCTGGAGCCCCGCTGGAAACTGCCTCAACTTGTCCTTCTGACCACCCGCACGGCCGTGAAGCTGGAAGGCCGCAAGGGGTGGGTGCACCTGTCTCACGTCAAGAAGTTTCATGGACTCCGAGAAAAGGCTTTTGCCAAGAACTTTTTTAAGGACTGCCAGAACTTTAAAAACTGCCCTATTTCTAAGGACTGTCCCGCTACAAACTTTGATTCCAAGCCTCCCCTGTTAGAGGAAACTCCGCAGCAGGAGTATAAAAGTAAGCTCCGGTCTAGTAAAATAAGTCAGCCAGTTTAATTGTCTAAGTCCCCCTCGGGTGAAACGGTTAGACAGGTTTTCTGACATGTATGAGATAGACCCCCATAGTGAGAGAGTTAGTCAAAACTCTATCAGATGTATCATTATTCTATGTTTTCTTCTATTTTTGAGTTTGATGGTTACCTGCACAAGTTATGCATTGCATTTATGTTTTCCAATTTCTCATGTAAATAAGTTTTCTAATGCTACAGTAGAGCACACATTTAGTGATCTGCCTCCTCACGAGCTATCCTATCGTCTTGCTATGAGAAATAACACGTTTATTAGAATGCTACACTATTCACACCAGACCAGCAATGCCACTAATTGTTGGGTGTGTGGTCGACTCCCCCCTTTCCAGACACCGAAGGGAGTTCTGCCACTTTTTCCTTATCCGTTTTCACATAATGGTTCGTGTGGAGCATGGTCTACGTTAACGTCAACCTCAACAGATATGTCCCTTCTGAATAGTACATGTTTTCCAGACAAGCAAGGTCTCACCCATAGAATAGGGTTAGATCTAGAAAATGAAGTTTATGATTTAGGTAACTATTCATCGAATTTTATGGTCCTGAATGTTCAGTCTGATACCACTCCAGATTTACCTGCTATTTCAGTACTACCAGTCAAAGGCGAATTATGTGTCCGAAAAAATGGTTCCGCACATGTAGGACATAGTGATTGTACTACTATTGTCAAGTATAGTGACAGTGGGAAATCTATTTTCAAAGCCTCACGTCATTCCTATTTTGTTTGTGGTCAGACCGCATATGTTCGTCTGCCCCTCGATTGGGATGGAACATGTTACATTGCCTTCCTACTGCCACCAGTTTTTCTAGCCCCATCTGATTATCATAGAAACACACATCTAGTACACGTCAGACATAAAAGGGAGATTGAGTCCCCGATTGTCGATCAAACTGAAACTGCTCTAGAACAGTATCAAGATTTCAATAAAGGATTCTTCTTCTTTATAGGACCCGTCCAGAATAGTAAGCTAATTCGTAGGTTAACCAGAACCCTTGAAGCAGTAGTGAATGAGACTACTTCTGCTCTAGGTAATTTAACCGAAGAGCAATCTGCTATGAGATATGTCGTGCTCCAAAATCGTCTCGTTCTTGACGTCATACTGGCCGATAGAGGAGGAGCATGTAGAGTCATCGGATCTAGTTGCTGCATTTTCATTCCTAATAACGCGCCGTCTGTTTATTCAGCTATAACCAGACTTCATAAAATTGCCCATCAGTTACACCAGAATCCAGGCACCTGGACATGGTCCGGTTGGCTCTGGAGTATAATCTCTGCCTGGGGATGGAAAGTATTGTCATTCCTAGGTATAGCAGTAATGATCATTTTCAGTTGCTGCCTCTGTTTACAATGTGGCCCTGCGATTTGCGGCATTTGTGCTACATCCTGTATTCCAAGTCCTAGTCCTAAGTCCCGTTCCAAGACAATTCGAGACGAGCAAATGATACTGTATGAAATGATAGATGGTATCATGAATATTGATGTTTCCTGATGGAAACGTAGTGACAAGGAGGGAATGTGGAAAAGTAAATTTTGCCATGTTCTGTGTCCCTACGTGTTCCCCATCCTATGTTATATGTGCATGATTAATATGCATATGTATTCCCTTATGATTGATTAAAGACGCAATTACAGTTGTGTCCAACTCTAGTATGCCAGTTTCCAGTTCTCGTGAAAGCTACGAGTATTAGGCCTATGTAAAGCTACGTTGCCACGTTTCACAGTGTGCACGTTAATTCATTGAAAAGTCCCCGTTTCTAGGCCTCAAAAGGACCCGGACACCAGATTCAGCTCCTGTCTCCTGAACCCTCGCTGAGGAGCGATACAGCCCCCACCTGCATCCCTGACCCTTCACTTACTTCCTGCCTCACAGTGCCCGGCTCGGCCTGGCTCTGCCTGCCAGTCTGCCAAGAGTATGTTATGATTCTAGTTATCAGTCCAGCCCTCCTTCTCTGCATTCCTAAGCTACTGAATCGCATCAATAGTTTCAGTCATAGTCTAGCCTTTACGTCTCCATGTAAGAGAAATACTGTATTAATGTTCATTTAATATTCCTCAACACGCACTACATGTAGAATAATGCATGCACCAGTCTTAGAGTCTGTTAGCCTTTGCCCTGATAACTTTTGGATTCTATCAACATGTTCTCTAAACACCAGATACTAGATAGGCTTAGGTACATGTCGCTCTGACACTCCAGACTTTCGTCTCCTCTTCTAGTGCAGAAGTCATAGCCCCCAGTTCCTCCTGGTATCACGTCATTGCCAGCTTGCGCGCACCACTAGGTCAGAGGTCCCGGCTCCTTAGGTAGCCCCCTCCATGTTTCCGCCCCATTTATGACATATTCTGTTACGTTTACATCACATGTCTATGTATACGCCCTGTACACGCCTCTTGTTACACCTACTTTATGCCTTATCTTTCGCGACTGCTACGAACTCCGCCCACTGCTACGCCTACTACACTGAATGTAATGCAATTGTTTTAGTATATATATGTTATACGCTGTTATTAAAGTTAGCTGTTGTCCCGATCCTGCCCCCGGCAGCTGCCATCCCATTCCCATGCAGGTTGTCCTGTTCCTGTCCTTTATGCCTGATTAAAACCTGCAAACTCCAGCTACCTCGAATCTTGACTCTTATTTATTGAGCTGTCTGTTATTTGTATATCTAGTCAAAAATAGTACCGGTAATTAATTATTTATTTACCACAGATCTCTGCCGGAGCCTGCTTGTCGGCCGCCTCGGCGGTCCGCGACGGGGCGTCTGCCCTTCCCATGGCGGATTTGAGAAAGAGGTTCTTGACTGTCCTGTCCTTCCGAATCCTGGAGGTCGTCATGGGGGAGCGACGGGCGAGAGAGAACAAAGGAATCCCAGGTGACCTCGGATGGCGCCCCCACACTGCACTAAGCCAATGTCAAGGGGAGAGTAGCAGTGCTCTCACTCACGCACCCGTGACCAGCTATGTCGCAGGTAGTAGTAGCAGTCCCGGGAAGACCGAAGATGAACTCTCCCAAGCTGGCCAGCCACAGAGCAGGCTGTGGGTGTGCAGGATCGCAGCCTGGATGTAGCTAAGCCCTTAGTCCTGCGTCCGGGGCTCGAAAATCCTGCTCGGGCTCTCAGAGAGGGCAGCCGGTGATCTGCTGTGTCCACCCCGTCCTGTAGCAACCCCCACTCCAGGAAGCTCCCAGTCTGTAGCACCGCTCCGGGTGTGATGCCACCAATCAATCACACTAACTGGCTGCGGAGAAGCCAGCTGTTCTCCTAGGGGGAGCACAAAGGCACCGCTCCAACCCTCCCGGGCGCGGGTTCCAGTCAAAGGCCTCACTTGGCTCCTCACACCCCTGCCAGGTACTCCACGTCTGTCCGCGCCGCCTCCCTTGGCCGAAGGCTAGGCTCAGGATGTGAGCCCCACACCACTTACACCTGCACTTCACCACAGGAGCCAGTAGCTATACACCGGCAGGCCCGTCCCCACCTGGCCCCTCAGTCACCACCAAGCTCTCTCCGCCTCTGCAGTGGTGGCAGGCCCGCTGGTTCCTCCGCTCTCCTCCTCAGGTCGGCAGGGTCCGCTTCCCGCACTCCGCTGGACCACCCACCAGGGCAGCAGCAGCAATCTCCTCAGTCGAGCAGCAGCCCAGCACGTCCCAGACACTCTGTCTTCAAACAGGCACCATGGCTCTCAAACAGCCTAGCGCTCGGCCGCCATCTTAGTGTGGACTGGGGCTCAGCACTTCAGCAGCTCGGATTCCGACCACAGGCAACAGCGACCCCTGCGGGGCCACCAAAACTCACCGGGGCGGTGTCCAGCCACCGCAACGCCTTCCGCTCCACGCTGCGCTCCGCTCCCCGCCTCCGCCGACACCGCTGCTCCTCAGATGCGGATGGGGGCAGCCATATTGTCCCGGCCCCCGGGACCCACCGCTGGCATGAAGACTCCACAGGATCTCCTCCGCTAGGTCCCCGCAGCAGGGCTCCGGTTGCCGAACGCCAATCGAGGCTCAACAGGGCCGTCTGGAGCGACCTCAGTGCCTTCCGCCACCACTTGCCGACAAACGCCGTAACTACCAGGAGCGCCGGACAGCCTCAACGCGGCCACCTCGGAGCTCCGGCGCGAAAGCCAGATGTCCGCCCGCCGTTCCGTGATCAGGTAAGGATCACAGAGTGTCTCCGTGGGATTATTTGCTGAGGGGGGACACTCTAGGCAAAGCAATGCATGGAAGGCCTCGGTCACAGACAGGAGCGGCGAGCAGGAACGTCCTACTCGTCCGCCATCTTGGACACGCCCCTCTATGACATCATTTATGACTTCACTGATGATATCATTGATGACATTACTGATGACATCATTCATGACATTATTCAAGCTTCTTTTCCACACATCACATTATGAACGAGTATGGAATTAGAGGTCTGAAAGTAAGAGCAAATTAGATCACAATAATATGAAGCATCATTAATGCCATTATTATACAACCCCTTAGGTGAACTAAGCTTGTGTGATGTGCAACAGTGACCTTAAACCTATACACTTCATGGGTATCCTAGTTCATTTTGACTATATACACCAGATAGAAGGGTAACGTCTACTGCACAAGGTGTTTAATCTGTGTTCAACTGTTCAGTAAAAAACAGGTTCTTCCAGACCCTCAACTTCTGTTACATAACTAATGGACTACTACGGACAGGCTTTATCTGTATCAAACCCTATACAGTGACCAAACCATATTTGTGAAATTAAGTTGATATGACTAGAAAAGTGGGTACTGTCAACAATGTTTACTTTTTGGAGAGAGTTTACTCTGTACCTCACTGTTTGCAGACAGTGAAACTCATGAGAATTAAACCACAGAGTATTAAAAAGTATCTACTACAATGTACTAATGTTGCTATATATGATTGTTTTCATGAAAAAATCCAATAAAATATGTTTTAAAAGGTTCTACTAAGAACAATTTACACTCAATGCAAAACTTGTCCAAATAGAGATTATTTACTCAAAATAACCAAGGTCTGAAGGTGTTAAAGATCATACAATCTTCAGCCTTCATACTGTGGTGAAAACTTTACAGATAGCCCATCTCCTGAAGCAAATCATGCACATGCACTTAAGTTAGTACCAGGTGCACACAGTCTTCTCTGTTATGTAGACGATTCTGGCTAATAATTCAATTCTACTTATAATACTTAGTATAAGGTACGTAGAATCTTTGCACTGTTGGAAACTTTTTCTGCAGAACCAATAGACTTGTGTGGAACATACTGAACACAAGTTGTCAACTGTCACCTGCAGACAGAGTTGCTCTTCAGTACAAAGATTTCTAACATGTTCATACCTGTACACACTTATGATGCACTGACAGCCCATGTGTTTTGTAAACACTTACACCCTGTAGCTGGTCACAGGCTGTACAAAATTAGGTACAGAAGTAAAAGTTACTCGCCACTACGTCAACTATACAACAAACTAACACACTCATTGGACGATGTAATCAATTATGTCATTTGAGATGTCATAAATAATGTCATAGAGCATGTCATGAGTGATATAATATGTTAGGGGTGCAAGTTATAGTTAGCTATGCTTCTCTGTGCTAAATTTCTGTGTTTTTAGTAAAAAAAAGTATATATATATATATATATATATATATATATATATAATATGTATATACATTATACATATATATATATATATTTATATATAATCTATATTTATATGTATATAGTTTTTTCACTGACAGCGATCAAAGAGATGTTATAGTTAGGTGAAAATGTCAGTTAAAACATGATGTTTTAAATGAACTAACCACTGAAATTCACCAGTTACAGTTTATGGAACTAACTGTAACTTGTGCCCCTGCCATGCATGTACTGCTTACGAGATCACATATTACATCACTCATGACATGTTACATGACATTATTGGTGATATCACTGATGACATTTCAAACAGCATCAGCCTACGGCAATGAGCAGCGAGGGACTGCCTGCAGGGCCTGACCTCTGGCTGGGCCCTGTGCCCAACCCCACCGGTGCCAAATGTAAATTTTCTTTTATTAAATTTTTTTTCTGGTACTGGAGTATTCAAGCTGGTAACACAGAACTGTGCAGGATTCTCAGAAGAATCTTGTAGAGTGCTGTAGGGCGATGGGGTGGGCGCATGTGGAGCTGTTCCTGCGGGAGTAACCTGTTTCCTAATGGATGGGCTTCAGTGCCTCACGCGGGAGTACCACGGTACCTGCACCTTACATCTTTTTTTTACACATTTTGGCCTGATGGGGGGCTTTTTGAGTCCCCTCTACATATTCCTGTAGATCAGGTTGCCCATACCCTGCCCCTTTATGACCAATTTTACACAGTTTTTAGGACACATAAACTAATTGCCCAGGTCCTGGGACGGGAAGCTCCAACATTTCCATCTGAGTTGTAGCGAGCCAGTCAGATTACTTGGTAACACAGCGCAAAGGCAAGTCCCACAGTACCAAAATAGCTGCTTGTAGAAAAAGCTCAGCTGACTAATAAGAAGGACCTATTTGTGTGAATTGTTGGTACCACAGGGCTCCTGCAGGACCCACCGTCCAGACAGACCTAACATTTTAACTCCTTCATGATCACCTAGCTCTCCTTTTCAAATGCACAGGCTGACCTGCTTTACACCAAATCTCACAGCCCGGTGGATTTCAGCGCACATGTTGGGAGTGTTTAGGGGACCCAGGGAAGCCTTTTGTTAATATTGCTGTCTGGACTACCCCATCCCCTTACAACACGCCTTTTCCCTGTCACCCGTCTCTCGCACCTCACAAACTGAAACACTGCTTTCTGGGACTTTGAGTTTCACTTGGACCGCAATGGCAGTGCGACCATGTGATTTGAGGGTTGAGCTTCACCCTCCAATGGGGGAGAATGTAGGACACTTTAAAGGCGGGGCGGAGCCACATTCGGACTAACAGCGGCATCTGAGGAAGGCCACAGCGCCAAAATGCATCATGCCCATGCTGTTTTTAAATAAAGGTTTTCTTGTTTGTCCCCCAAGTGGCCTCTTACCTTCCTGACTCGGATTGGTGGAACTTTGATTTATCTGCGCGCCGGCCAGTGGCGTGAAAGGGACCCTGTTCCTTTCAAGTGGCAGGAGTCTCTGGCATTAGCTGTTACAGCTTGTTCTTTTCTCCAAGACATTGGATTACTCCTGCCCACCTTTGTGTTGGACGCCGCCAGGGATGCTGCCAGGTGCAGCCTGTGACTTCACGGGGAGCCGTTTGCACTGTCAAGTCGACTCACAGCCCGGTGGATTTCAGCGCACAGGTTGGGAGCGTTTAGGGGACCCAGGGAAGCCTTTTGTTAATATTGCTGTCTGGACTGCCCATCCCCTTACAACACGCCTTTTCCCTGTCACCCGTCTCTCGCAACCCACAACCTGAAACACTGCTTTCTGGGACTTTGAGTTTCACTTGGACCGCAATGGCAGTGCGACCATGTGATTTGAGGGTTGCGCTTCACCCTCGATTGGGGGAGAATGCAGGACACTTTAAAGGCGGGGGCGGTGCTACATTCGGACTAACCGCGGCATCTGAGGAAGGCCACAGTGCCGAAATGCATCATGCCCATGCTGTTTGTAAATAAAGGTTTTCTTGTTTGTCCCCGAAGTGGCCTCTTACCTTCCTGACTCGGATTGGTGGAACTTTGATATATATATATATATATATATATATATATATATATATATATATATTTATATATATATATATATATTTATATATATATATAATCTATATTTATATGTATATAGTTTTTTCACTGAAAGCGATCAAAGAGATGTTATAGTTAGGTGAAAATGTCAGTTAAAACATGATGTTTTAAATGAACTAACCACTGAAATTCACCAGTTACAGTTTATGGAACTAACTGTAACTTGTGCCCCTGCCATGCATGTACTGCTTACGAGATCACATATTACATCACTCATGACATGTTACATGACATTATTGGTGATATCACTGATGACATTTCAAACAGCATCAGCCTACGGCAATGAGCAGCGAGGGACTGCCTGCAGGGCCTGACCTCTGGCTGGGCCCTGTGCCCAACCCCACCGGTGCCAAATGTAAATTTTCTTTTATTTAATTTTTTTTCTGATACTGGAGTATTCAAGCTGGTAACACAGAACTGTGCAGGATTCTCAGAAGAATCTTGTAGAGTGCTGTAGGGCGATGGGGTGGGCGCATGTGGAGCTGTTCCTGCGGGAGTAACCTGTTTCCTAATGGATGGGCTTCAGTGCCTCACGCGGGAGTACCACGGTACCTGCACCTTACATCTTTTTTTTACACATTTTGGCCTGATGGGGGGCTTTTTGAGTCCCCTCTACATATTCCTGTAGATCAGGTTGCCCATACCCTGCCCCTTTATGACCAATTTTACACAGTTTTTAGGACACAGAAACTAATTGCCCAGGTCCTGGGACGGGAAGCTCCAACATTTCCATCTGAGTTGTAGCGAGCCAGTCAGATTACTTGGTAACACAGCGCAAAGGCAAGTCCCACAGTACCAAAATAGCTGTTTGTAGAAAAAGCTCACATGACTAATAAGAAGGACCTATTTGTGTGAATTGTTGGTACCACGGGGCTCCTGCATGACCAACCGTCCAGACAGACCTAACATTTTAACTCCTTCATGATCACCTAGCTCTCCTTTTCAAATGCACAGGCTGACCTGCTTTACACCAATTCTCTAAAAGCATGTTGAGTAAAATTAGAACTATTTAACAAATGTGTAAGGGTGGGCGCAAAATCCGTTCCGCTCGCGGAATGTGCGCATTTTCGGCAATTACGCGATCTGCGAAACTCGCCAAATTGCCGAAAAACTCTGCAAATCCGCTCGCAGGCGGATTTTTTATTTTTTGCAGTAGCGGTGGCATCTTTGTGGATAAATATGCAGGTGGGATTCATTCTGGCACGATGCTCCTGTCACAAAAATTAAACCTCAACAGGAAGCACTTACAGATATAAATAAAGCAGGTGCCCGAGTTGAAGCTCAAATTCAGTCACGCATTATAATCAGCCCAAACAACTAGTGAGCACGGTCGAGGCTAGGCAGGTGTGCTTCCTCCCCATATCTACCGCCTATAATTAGATGTAATCCTCGATGGAGGTCTTTGCATCCACGAGTTTCTCGAGCGCAATCCCTGTGTACTTCCTGTAACCAGGAGGCTGCTTCCTTCTCGCTCTGCTGCTCTGATCGGTCTCTGACCCTTACAAGAGGCATGTGAACTCGCATGGAAGCCCCACCTGTTTGGCCCCGCCACACACACACACTAGGGTATGCAACTTCTTCCTGCCCTTTCCTCACTATGATGGACAGCTCACTCGAGGGACCTCGGCGCCCAAACAACTAGTGAGCACGGTCGAGGCTAGGCAGGTGTGCTTCCTCCCCATATCAACCGCCTACAATTAGATGTAATCCTTTATAGAGGTCTTTTCATCCACGAGTTTCTCGAGCGCAATCCCCGCATACTTCCTGTGACCAGGAGGCTGCTTCCTTCTCATCTGCTGCTTTGATCGGTCTCTGACCCTTACAAGAGGCATGTGAACTCGCATGGAAGCCCCACCCATTTGGCTCCGCCACACACACACTAGGGTATGCAACTTATTCCCGCCCTGTCCTCACTATGATGGACAGCTCACTCGAGGGACCTCGGCGCCCAAACAACTAGTGAGCATGGTCGAGGCTTGGCAGGTGTGCTTCCTCCCCATATCTAATGACTACAATTAGATGTAATCCTTGATGGAGGTCTTTGCATCCACGAGTTTCTCGAGCGCAATACCCGTGTACTTCCTGTGACCAGGAGGCTGCTTCCTTCTCATCTGCTGCTCTGATCGGTCTCTGACCCATACAAGAGGCATGTGAACTCGCATGGAAGCCCCACCCATTTGGCCCCGCCCCACACACTAGGGTATGCAACTTCTTCCCATCCTTTCCTCAATATGATGGACAGCTCACTCGAGGGACCTCGGCGCCTGTCGGCGCGGTGGCAAAGTTACAGACACACATGGTCATGGCATTGGTCACATATTATGCAAATCCGCGAGTTCGCGGATTTTCGAGCGAACTCGCAGATTTTTTCGCAAATCCACAAAATTCGCCCATGGCTACAAATGTGGTGTAATTCTGTTCAGCTGCATTTTCTGTATTAGAGAGCAACGCTTCCTATGAAAATGAACCTGGGAAGTCAAGAGTTTTGGACCCCACTTTATAATCAGCCCAAAACCTTGCATGAAAGAGCCGAGGTGGATGGACGTATTTTTTGCAAAGTTCTGTGCAGATTCTTCCGTTGCCAAGGTTATTAGTGAAACAAAAAACACAAATCCTCAGGAAACTCTCTGGCCTAACTATGATTCACAATGTCGACTGCCACGGTTTAAAAGATATATATATTACCCACTGGCAGTCAACAGTCGGTAGTTATAGTTAGGATGTAGTTTCCATAGGAAGAGCGTTTTTTCATTTGGCAATAACTTTGGCGTCGCTTGACAAATCCTCGCAAAATGTTCAAAACCAGTATGAAAGCCGCTCCAGTTGCTGTCTTGAAAGTTTCATAGTGATCTGCCTAGTGAGGGCTGAGAAAAAAGAGGATGCCCAAAAAACGTTTTTCCTATGTTAATTCCCATAGAGATTTCAAACATGACTACAGCCCGAACTGCTGCACGGAATTACACCAAATTTGGTGGAATAGTAGCTGTTGGTTTAGAAAGCGACTTTTTGTCCGTAAATTGGTATAAATCCATTCAATAGTTTTTGAATTATTAAGGAAAATCCAAATTTGAATATATAGGGATGCGAAAGCTTCACAAAGCATCCCATCTCGTGCTGGGATCTGATTGGCATCTTGGGACTCAGCTTGAGCTGAGTCCTACCAAAAAACATAAAAAATCAGAAAGGAACAGGGTCGAATACCCTGATCCCCTAAGCCTCTTTTGCGAGGTCCCACAAGGCTCCCGCAGGGCAATAAAGGATTTTTTGGGGTTTCATTTTCAGTGGGAGCAGCGTTGGATCCGTTACTCCCACCAAAATTTGTTTTTAAGAAAGAAGCACAGGCTCCCACGCTTCTTTAACCCCTTGGCTGTGGGGTGTTCCCCCCCCGCTGTTCGGGGGGGGAGGGTGGCCGCACGCGGCGCCGCTGTGCTGTTGACGAGCTCGGCTTGTCATGAGGCACAGCGGAGCAGCCCTCGTGACGAGCTGAGCTCGTCACACCACACCCGTTTTTAGAACGTTCAGCACAGCGGGGAAATTATCCCCGCGTGCGAACGTTCCAACGGCTGTGACGAGCTCAGCTCGTCATGAGGGCAGCTCAACCGTCCCTCATGACGAGCTGAGCTCGTCAACAGCATACAAGGGGTTAATAATCAGCCCTTAGGTGGGCCAGTTCCCGGGAACATTAGCAAAATAAAGGAGGCTGAGTGCATCCCCCCACTCCTGAGGTTCATAAATGCCTTGGAGACCACCACCTCCCCAGGCATAAACATTGTAAATGGGGCGCCTCTCAAACCACCACAACCCCTGGGACCACCACCTCAAAAAATAAATCAGGGGGGCCTCGTGGACCCTGTGCCTTGGGGACCACCACCTCCCTGGGGCTATTTTATTTGCAGTAGGGGGGTCTCAGGGACCCCTCTGGGCCCTTGGGACCACCACATTCCTGGTGACAAAATCTTTTTCTTTAATGTGAGGGAGGCCATGTGGGCCCACCTTATGGGTCGTTCTCATCCCCCGGGACTGTCACCCCCCCCCCCGGGCAGGCACTACAACAAATAAAAGCAGGAGTGCCCCCCTCCTCCTGGAACCATAGATCGCCCTGCAGAACTCCACCCTCCAAGGCTGACTGACCCCCAGGACATAGCTGTTTGCTGTAGCTTGGCAGTAGCTTTACTGCGCCCACCAAGTCAAAGCAAATGCTCCACTTCCAGCAAGCGAGAGCTGACAAAATGCTCTCTCTTGCTGGAAGCAGAGCATTTGTCTGTTTCTCTGCTCACTATCAAATGAACAGGGAAACCGATGAATTGTTTTCAGACACAGGGAGCTGCATGTTTAGCAGCACCCTGTGTCTGAAAGCAATGCTTGCTCCCCCAGGAGGTGTGGATCCAGCAGAGACTGCAGGGGCATTCAGGTTCCCCCCATGGTCCCAGTGGAGACAAGGGTGCACGGGGGG
This sequence comes from Lissotriton helveticus, assembly GCF_964261635.1. Taxonomy (NCBI): domain Eukaryota; kingdom Metazoa; phylum Chordata; class Amphibia; order Caudata; family Salamandridae; genus Lissotriton; species Lissotriton helveticus. Next base: position 251,948,385 of record NC_136065.1, on the reverse strand, counting down.
CATTCAGGAGGCATGGCCGGGCATCGGGGATGGGGTCCCCGGGATCAAAATCGGTCTGTGAAAGGGGACCGTGCGCCCCCCCCTTCCCCAACTAGCAATATAATGTGTAAAAAGGCCAAGCCATTGGGGATGGGGTCCCAGGGGCTGAAATATGCCCGAGGAGGGAGGGGCCATTCAGCCCACCTCCCCTATTACATAAATGCATTACCCCATGGGATGGGCCCGAATACAATAAAACCCTTTCAGAAAGACCAGCCCCAGGGGAAGTTGCCGGAGGCCCTGCCCCCATTCCCAACCACTCTGCAAAGGGGCATCCTGGTGCACAACATGTTAAGAGGTGAAGTCCTCTTGGATGCCGAGGGTCCTTGGGGGTCAAGATCCCCTCCTGTTACTGTAAGTTCCACACAGCGGGATTGCGGAGAGATCACTGGAGGCCCCACCCCTTTGTCCTCCACTCTGCAAATGCACCTCCTGGAACTCTACTGGTTGAGGGATGAAGTCCTCTTGGATACTGAGGGTCATTGGGGGCCAAGAACCCCTCCTGTCACCTCCAGTAAGTCCCCCACAGCATTATTACAGAGAGTTGGTCAAGCGTCTCGCTTCCTTTATCCACCACTCTGTAAATGTGCCTACTATTTAAAGAAACATAGAAATTCACTTAAAAAAACAAAAGGTTACAGGGACTTTATAGTTAGGAAATAGAATTTAAAAAACCTTGGAAATTTACTGAAAAAAACCTAAGGTAACAGGGACATTAGGCTTAGATTTCACTTATACAAAACCAGTGAAATTCAGCAGTTATAATTAACTAACCGACGTATAATTTAAGCTCCGGCAATGCACTGCTTATGACGTCACATATTACATCACTCATGACATGGTCAGTGACATCACTGGTGACATCTTGAATGGCATCACTGATGAAATCATCCAGTGATTGTGAGTGTTTTTTAAATGTTTTTGTGTGTTAACCACATCGATGCTATGCATTTTCCCCTCCTGTGCTGAGTTTTTCTCATTCCCATGTTTCATGACGAGCTGGGCTCGTCATGAGCGTGCGAGGAGGCTACCTCATGACGAGCCCAGCTCGTCATGAGCGTGGAAGGGGTTAAACATATGTAGTAAGGTACCACAAAAAGTTAAATTAGTATACTTTCTGTACTACTAATGAGTGACTGCTTTTTTTACACAAATTATGTGAGTCGCTGTGTAACTGTGTGTATCTATGTGTGAGTGGGTGTCTGAGTGACTGTACAGGTGTATGAGTTGATGTGTGAGTGGCTGTTTGGGTGTTTGAGTAGCTGTGTGGGTGACTTATTGGCGGTATTGGTGGGAGAGTGGGTGTGTCAGTGGCTGTATATGTGAATGAATGAATGGGTGTCTGAATGGCTGTATGAGTGATTGACTGGTTGTTTAAGTGACTGTGTGGGTGAGTGAGTGGCTGCTTAAGTGCGTATTTGGTTTAGTGGGATAGTGTGTGAAAGGCTGTATGGAAGAGTGAGTGTACGTGGGATTGACTGTATGGGTAAGTGAGTGGCTGCACGAGTGGTTATATGGATGTATGAATGGGTTTGTAAGCGGTTGTGGGGTTTTGTGAGTGAGTGTGAGTGGTTTTATTGGTGAGTGAGTGGCTCTGTTATGTGCTGTATCAGCGCACAAGTGGGTATGTGAGTGGCTGTATCAGGTGAATAACTGGGTGTGTCAGTAGCTGTATGGGTGAGTGTGTGACTGTGTGAGTGGCTGTATAGGCGAGTGACTGGTTATATAATTAGAATCTATGAGTGAGTGAGTGGGTGTGTTAGTGGTTGTATAGGGTGTGAGTGGTACTGAGGGTGATGTTATCAGTGATGTCTTCAGTGATGTCATTTGAGATGCTGTCAGTGATGTCATGAGTGATGTCACTGACCATGTCATGAGTGATGTAATATGTGAGGTCATAAGCAGTGCATTGCGGGGGCGTAAGTTATACATAGCTCTGGTAACTACAACTGCCGCATTTCACTGGTTTTGTGCAAGTGAAATCCGAGCCTAATTATAACGTCCCAGTAACCTTTGTTTTTTCAGAGACTTTCTAAGGTTTTTAATTATATTTTCTAACTGTAACATCCCTATAACCTTTGTTTTTTCCGTGGATTTCTGTTTTTTTTTAAATTCTATGTCCTAACTATAATTTCCCTTTAACCTTTGTTTTTTTAAGTCAATTTGTAAGGTTTTTTAAATTGCCTTTCCTAACTATACCCACCAACCTTTGACACTTAGTGTGTCAGTGAGAGCATGAGTATATCAGTGAATGTATGAGTGTTTGAGTAGGTTTGTAAGTGGGTGAGAGAGAATATGAGTGGGGCTATAAGTGGGTATATGAATGTCTGAGTGGGTCTGTGGGTGGGTGTGTGAGTCTCTAATAGGGGTGGACGGTAAACTCTGCTTCATTTTTTGCAGAGTTTTGTTACTCCGCACTCTGTTTGGAAAGTGGAATTCGGTTCATGGTTACCCCTGAAGGAAATTCATGGTTACCCCTGAAGGAAAAAATGGCAGTCCATTCTCTTTTCCTAGATATTTATTTACTGATGTGGGATACATCTAGTATGAAGCAACAACTAGAGACTTTTTTGTGGAAAACATTGGGACTGCTTCCCCATTGATCGTCTGGGATACTATGAAAGCGTATGTCAGAGGTGTGCCTCAACAATACATTTGACGGCAGAATACATTTTAAAAAAACAATATGGTGAACCTGACTAAGGATTTACAAAATAAGGAAAAACACATGTAGCCGCAGTAACACAAGGCCAATTAGATCAGGACCAGCTGTTTCTTACTTTACTAGATGCTATAACAGCAGTGAAAACCTTTTTTACGGAAAAAAAGCAGTGAGGTACAATAAGTATTGTCTGGCACAATAAGAATATGGGGAACATATTGGTAGAGTTTTAGCTTTTCAAACGAAGGCCTAAACTAAAATTAGTGCTATATAGAGCCCGGATGGGGTTCTATACAATAAAACTTCAGCTATTTTGGAACAGTTTTCATTGTTTTATCAGAAACTCTATTCATCTTCTTCTATGATTGATAGGGAAGATATCACACAGTATATTGCAGAGAGTAATATTCCGATATTAAGTGATGATGAGGCAGTATCTTTCGATAATACTATATCATTGGAAGAAATATGATTAGCCATTTCTGCTCTACCCTCCGGTAAAGCTGCAGGGTTAGATTTGTTACCAATAGAATTTTATAAGATTTTTAAAAGTATTCTGCTGGTGCCATTCAGTACAGTCATTCAATATGTTGGTATGGGTGGAAGGACGCCAGAGTCATCGAATATGACTCAAATAATTTTTTTTCTTAAAAAGGGTAAAATACCTACAGACTGTGCATCGTACCGACCCATCTCCCTCATAAATACATATGCAAAGATTTTTTCGAAAATCCTTGCAAATCGACTCGCACCAATGATGTCAGGACTAGTGTCCGACATCCAACATGGTTTTATACCAGGTAGAGACACTACAGCCCATGTCAACATGGCCATTGGTGCGTTCGATTATGCGGAGAAAGAAGGGGTGGATCAGGGATGATCCTTTTAGATGCCGAAACGGTCTACACTAAGTGCATTTGGCCTTGGCGATCAGTTTAGGCAGTGGGTGCGTGCTTTATATTATACACCTACAGCTAAGATTTCTTACTTTGGTTCAAATTCTAACCCATTTGACATTTCTTGTGGGACAAGGCAGGGGTGCTCTCGCTCCCCGTTATTATTTGCCCTCTACATCGAGTCATTATACGTGCTTCAAAAAATAATATGCAGATTAAACCATTAAGGACAACCTTTAATGAGTTGAAGGTAACAGCATATGCTGATGATTTGGCAATTGTTTCCACTAACCCTGCAGAAGCTGTCCCAGTTATTGAGAGAGCTGCAACCAAATATGGATTAGTATCGGGGTATAAATTAAATATTAGTAAAACCCAAGTTCTTATTAATTTTAAATCTAGCCGTCCATTTCCAGGGAGATGTTCAACAGCTATGTATTTGGGGGTCAAGATCTCTGCAGAAGTGGGCCAAATAATATCCTTAAATTATACTCCTTCATTCGATGAAACTATGACAATTCTAAAAACATGGCACAAACTTCCTATAGGGCTTCTGGGCAGATGTAATCTAATAAAGATGAAAATACTTCCAACATTTTTATATTTGTTTAGATCTATCCCTCTACGTCTTTCTAACATTTAAAAAAAAAAAATAGATGGTGTGTTGAGTAGCTTTATTTTGGACTTCAAGAAGGCTCAACGTGGCATTGATCTGCTCAAGTCACCTTATAAACAAGGTGGCTTGGGCTTATCTGACTTCAGAACTTGCTTCTGTGCAGCGTTCGCCGGGCGCTTCCGTAGCCTCCTGGATGTTGATCAGCAAAATGCTTTATATAAATTGATACCAAGGGATGATAGTTTATTTTTCTTATACCGCGTTATTGACCTAAATTATTTTAAACGTGTTAAATTCAAGACAGTCAGAGATAGTGTCTTTATATGGCGGGCCATGGCTGTTAGAAGCAACTTGTCGTTAATACACACTAAGGGGCATATGTATCATTGACATTCGCATTCGCAAAGGCCGAAATTTGCAAATGTGAATTCTCAATATGGTATGTATTAAACAAATGTGGTTCAAAATAAGGAATCGCACAAATTGCTATTCCTTATTTTGCGATTGCATTTAAGGAATCGCAAAATTTGCGATTCCTTAAATGCAATGTATGATGCAAAAAAATATTGCTAATTGTCCCTAAGGAATCGCAAATTACCACTAACTTCAAGTTGGTGGTAAGTTGCAAATTCCTTTTAAAAAGCATTTTATTTAAAAACAAAGGGTGCCATGTGACGCTCATACATGCCCTTAGGGCATGTATGTGCGCCATATGCGCACACATGTCATTTTCAGGGGTGCAGCAAGGTGTCCTTTGGACACCCCTGCACCCTTGAAAATATTCTCAATTTGCGATTAGCTAATTGCTAATCGCACATTTCCCCTTCATTCCTATGGGCCTCCTGGCCCATAGAAATGAATGGGAAATTATTCCTTAATTGCGATTAGCAATTTGCTAATCGCAATTAAGGAATATTAAGAAATCGCTAAAAAGAAGCTGATTTCTACATACATACCATTTTGCGATTCCTAAATAGCGATTCCTTAAAAATCGCTATTTAGGAATCGCAAAATGGAATGTTGATACATATCGCCCTAAACCTCCACTCTGGGGTAATCCAATGTTTCCTGAAGTATTTCAAGATTATAGCTGTAGATTATGGCCTAAATATGGGATCTTATGTTTGGGGGATTTGTTCGCGACCAGAGGAATCAAATCATTTGAAGCTTAACAATCACAATATAAATTACCTACTACCTTTCTATTTAAATATCTTCAGAAAAGGGATTATTGGGGGAAGAATTTGGATCCAAGTGCGATTACCAAATCTCCTATCTGGGATCGCTTTTATGGGGAGAAAACGAGATCTCTCATTGGCAATTTGTACAAACAGTTGGCCAGTTTCAAACTAGATGGTTCTGTAAAATTAGGGACACGGTGGAGTCAAGTGCCTAATACAGTCATAACACCTGTTATGATCACCCAGGCTCTGGTAATACAAGTGACTCTGTTCACTCAGTTAGTTTACGACTACAACAATTTCGCACAGTTGGCATGTTGTATTATACACCAGAGAGATTGCCAAATGGGCAGGAGCTAATAGTGACAGTGTGAAGACTAAGGCCCACATGCATCAAGCATTTTTGTAGTCGCAAACGGTGCGATTCCTTAAAATCGGCCGTTTGCGAATGCAAAAGTGCTTGTTGGGATGCATCATGCCATTTTAGAAGTCGCATCTTTTTTACGATTTCTAAAATTGCGTTAGCATTTAAGAAATCGCAATTGTGCGATTTCTTAAATGCTATGCATCATTACAGAAAAATATGCGTTTTTTAAAATTGGAAGTGCAAATTACCACGAAGTTCAACTTCGTGGTAAATTGTGAAATTGATTAAAAATGCACAAAAATGCATTTTTTAAACTGTAAAGTTACACACACACATGTCCTTAGGACATGTGTGTATGTAACTTATGCTGAAAAGTACATTTCATGGGTGCAGGGGGGGGTCATTTTGACCCCCCTCTCCACCCTTGAAATGCATTGATGAATTGCAATTGCACATTGCGAATTCGCAATTCCCATTCATTCCTATGGGCATTTTGGCCCATAGGAATGAATGGGAATTGTGAATTCGCAATTTAAAATTCGCATTTTTTATGCATTTCGGTAAAAATAGCGATTTTTACCGAATTGCAAAAAAAATAAGAAAAAATTCATGCATAGGCTTTTGCGAATTCTAAATTGCGAATCGTTATTTTTCGCAATTTAGAACTCGCAAAAGCCGATATTGATGCATGTGGGCCTAAGTGCCCTAAATATGGGACTCAAGCTGCAAACCTGACTCACGTTTATAGAATGCTCTGAGTTGCGGACCTATTGGCAGAAGATTGGTCAAGTGTTGTATGCTAGCGGATGTAGAAATTATGCTAGGCTACAAAGCTGATAAACCAGCTGTCGCACGGTCTTTCTCAATAATGATGGGGGCAGCTATGCTAGCTATTGCTCAGAGCTGGATTTCACCACCACCGCCAACTATTTGTGATTGGTGGTCTATAATTAAAGAAACTTATGGCTTGGAAACTGCTCTGGCTAAGACTAGGGGATTAGGAGCTATGATTAAGATTGAAAAAATGTGGGGACCTATTGTCGCGATATAGATTAATTTACATAAAGAAATGTATTACATGATCTTGTGTTTATAGGATTGATGGGTTGTAGTAAGAAGGATTATTCATGGTGTATTGTATTTATTACTGTTGTATTTCTGCTGATCAATTACACCTGATGTTGATTGTGATTATATTTATCTATTCGGATTTATTGAATGTACTTTAATGATGACAGCTACTATTACTCACTGTGATTTATGTTACGAATGTATGCAAAATAATATCCTAATGGAGGTAGCACGACTCCAACGCGTGCAAAACTCTGCGGCCAGAACTCTAGTCGGCCTTCCCCGCAGATGTTCAGCCAAAGCGACCATACAAAAACTACACTGGCTACCCGTCGACTCCAGAATTAAGTTCAAGGCCCTTATCATGACCTTCAAAATCATCAAACTGGACACCCCTCCACTGCTTCGACCACTTCTCACCCCCTACGCGCCATCACGTACTCTGCAATCCTCAAACCAAAACCTCCTATGTGTTCCACGCATAAAACTCTGCCGCATGGGCGGCCGCTCTTTCAGGTTCCTTGGAGCTAAACTATGGAACAGCCTGCCACAACACATCCGCTCCATAGAAAGCCTACTGGCATTCCGGAAAGCAATTAAAACGCTCCTATTCCCTCTCCCCTAATTCCCTCCCACCCTCTCCCGCTCTGACCAGGGTCTGTGGTTCTTAGCGCCGGGACGCCTCATCGCTGGGGCAGCTGTTTGGGCTCTACCAAAACAATACAATACAATACAATAAAAACTGGTTAAAAAAAAAAAAAGGAAAGTGGAATTCGGCAAAACTCTGCCAACAGCCGGCAGGGCAGAGTTTACCAGCACCCTCACCCCTAGAGTTCATCCTCCAAGAGTAGTGATTGTACTTACCAAGAAAAACTCGTTGTGGTCCTATAATCTAAATAAAGCTAGACATGAAACAAAGTATAAGGAATCTTCAGTCAGCAGGTCCATAGATGTTAATAACTTGCTAATGTTAGGAATTATACCAATCGCGAGGCTTATCAATAGACTTGCGTGTCGGCATTTCACATTTAGTGAGAGAAAACATTTCTAAGTTCCGGTTGGTCAAAATAACAAAAGGTAGAGAACAAGAACTCTAGTGGCAACGTGCAGGGTCCAGGGAAGATAAGTAAAGAATGTTCAAACTCCTGACGTATAAAATATATATAAGAAAAACACTGCTAATGTGTAATAATGTACTGAGCTATAGACCGCAAAATAGCTTGTGATACCGCAATAAAGCACTGTGCTTGACAGGAACCACATAGTGGTACATGTAAAAGAATTATAAAGAACAAAGGGTTCCAATGTACCTTTTTTCATCCATTTCAGTAACAATGCAAAATTAATGTCCCTAAACTGACTATGTACTGTATATGACATCTACTGAGCAATAGTGGTTTGATTTTTATATTCCAACTATCTTCTGGATCCCAATTGTCTCACTGAGTTGCTCTTCTTTGATTCAGCTTGTAAAACTGTGCACAATACCTCTGTTTTCTTCATTCGCGTTTCCTGTCTCTATACATATGCAATTCTTTTAATGTGTGACTGTGTTAGTGAGATGGTAGTGTGGATATGATTATGCTTGACCGTTATTATTGTGTTAGGAGGCAACTGGTATGAGGATCTTTTAATTGTTTTGCTGCAATTTATCCATTTTGGGGGAGCCACATTACCATTTGTTTTCAGATGGATTCGATTGGACAGAATACATTCATGGTATTATGGTAATTGTTTTGCTCTAATACTCATGTATATATAGAAAAAAATAAAAACAAATATTAAATGTTTTGAAATTGCAACATCTTGAATAAAATAAAACTTTGTTGTATCTTCTACTTTGGAGTGTGTGTAGATAGGCACATTCTTAGATGTTCGTTGCATTTCTGACTCTGCTCCCCGGACAAAAGATTTACCTTTAGTTATTGAGAGACGCTTTGCTCTCTGTTCTATTCATAGGCAGGTGACTCCTTTTCCCTTCCAGTGGAGGGTCCCATTTCCAATACTGCAATAAAGCCTCGGTGACAAGGCTGCAAATAGTCTAAGGCGGCTAAAATAATATAAATAAAATAAAATAAAACAAATGCCAAACTTGGACTGCCCTCTTAGATCTAAATGAGGCCAATCACCCAGCTCGGCATATAAAGGTCGATGTCCATTAACTTACATAAGTGTCTATATTTTACCAAGGAAATCAGTTAAGAGGTGGTCTCTGCAGTTCCGGAAACGTTATAGTTCCGACATGCATACCACGCCTGGTTAAGTATACTCTAATCCGATGTGAATCAGCATGTGTAGTCATCGATGTCGTGACATCAGAAGGGACATAGAAGAGTAATTGGGTGTGGAAACTATATGGGATGAGCCCTGACATTACCGAATTTAGAAGTTTGGTAAGATTGAAAGTGGAAAAGAAATGGGAACAGCCATAATTAAAGATGTCTAGCCGGACTTCAAATTTAATCGATAGTGTAATGAGCAGAGTATACGAACAACAATTTAGCAGTGGGACACAATCCTGTATCCACCAAGGCTAGACAGACAAAATACAGTACAGAAGGGTTAAAAAGTTTCTCAGGCAATTTACAATCTAGTGGCAAACAATTTGCCACTAGAAGAAAAGAAAGCCATCCAATCATTGAAAAAAATAGATACTCTAGTCATCAAAAGTGCGGACAAAGGTGGTGGCATTGTCTTGCAAAACAGAGATGTTTACACCGCGGAAATCCTTAGACAATTAGCTAACACCGATCACTACATGAGGCTCTCAACCAACCCCACTAAGGAATTACAGACCCTTATTTCGAAAGTCACTACAGAGGCTCTCGAATTAGGAATTAATAGCCAGAAAGAGTTCCAATTTTTGAACGTTAAATCACCAAGAATGCCTGTGATTTACACCTTACCCAAGGTGCATAAGTGCGTCTCTAACCCACCAGGGCGCCCGATTGTATCGGGTTGCGGTTCCATTCTTGAGCCCTTGGGGAAGTATGTTAATTTCTTCATTAAAGACTTTGTACCAGCTTCAATGCTACGTCAGGGACAGCATGGCTTTGGTGAACCTGATTGAAGACATACCATTTTCTGTGGGTGACTGTGTACACTGGACGTTGAGTCCTTGTACACGAATATCCCCCAAACTGCCGCCCTTCTGGTCATGTGTGATATCCTTGAAACTAGACCAAGACCCCATCGGGTCCCTTCAATCTTCATCCTCCAACTGTTGGAAATTTGTCTGACTAAAAATTTCTTTTCCTTTGACCAACAATATTTTCAACAGGTGAAGGGTACGTCTATGGGGGCTATTTTTGCCCCTAATCTGGCGATACTCTTCATGGATAAAATTGAGACTGACACCATTCTTACGCCATCTAACCCATTCTCGTCTGCTATTTCCATCTGGAGGTGTTACATCAACATTTTTCTAATTTGGAATAACGATGGTGATAGTTTGATCCAATTTATCCATTGGCTCAAAAATAATTGCTGCGGGCTCACGTTCACAAGTACAGTTGACACTCAATCTATTCCCTTTCTTGACCTCACCATCTACCAACTTGATGGGTCACTACACGCAAGACTATACCGTAAACCTACTGAAAGGAATACGCTGCTATGTTATAATAGCAATCACCCAAGAGCCCTTAGGGATTCTCTGCCCTACTCTCAATTTCTCCGCATTAGACGTAATTGTTTTGCCAAAGAGAATTATTTTAAGGAGGCTGCAGTCTTATCCGAGAAACTCAAAAACAGGGGCTACCCAAATAGGTTGGTCAGAAGAGCTGTCAAACGGGCATGGTACTGCCCAAGGGAGGTCCTCCTTAGTCCTAAGGAAAAAGAATCTAACACTAGAATAGCATGTGTCACCACGTTCTCTCCTGCTTCCAATGCGGTGAAGAAAAGCATAACTAAACATTGGCCAACCCTTAACGCAGGTGCCTTGCACTTTGACCGTCCATTGTTTGCTTTCAAAAAAAGTTCCAATCTCAAGGACCATCTGGTCAGGGCGGCTCTGCCGAGCCCCCCCACTCTGAGTACAATAGACTCCCTGTGGACCCAAACGCCGTTAGTAGGGCATGCCAAATGTGGATCCTGCAACGTTTGTGATTTTACCATCGAAGGCAAATCGTTTGTATTCAATAATGTAACTGTTAATTGCAGAAGTTTTACCAATTGTAATAGCAGCGATGTAATTTATTTGATCCATTGTCCTTGTAAATTGGTATATGTTGGACAAACTAGGCAAAAAATCAAAACAAGGATTGGTCAGCACCGAAGCCGAATCCGTTGTAAGAACCCCAATGCTCCCCTGGTAGACCACTTCTCTGAAAAAGGACACAATGACAATGACCTGAAATGGACTGTCCTTAAATCTGTGAAGCTACCACCTCGTGGAGGAGACATCGGACTTTTATTGAACAAAGAGGAGCTCAAAATGATTCTCCTTATGGACAGTTTAAGGAATGGACTTGTGAGAAGTTGGCCTGATGTGCAGTGTTCACTATTCTAGTGATCACTATATATCAGTCCAAACAACCCTTATTGATGATTGGTTGTAAGTCAACCTTATAGACCAGCTATCCTAGTAGCATGGATACGAGCAGTCTAAGGCTAAGACTCTAGAGGGCGTGTTAAGCCAGCTGTTTTACCATCACATTACCCCTTGAACACCCAGTGAAAGGACACCACACAAGTGTTATGAAAATAAACAATGTATTTATTAGAATCACAACAACCCTGTACTCTTTATGAGGACAGGGTGCTAGGCACACAACAAAACTCTTACGAAAATACTTTTAAGTTAGCACGTTACACAAATGCCCGAGGGGCACGAAAAACCATATACGCTAAAAGTGGAATGCGAATTACTAGCAGGTAAGTAACAGTTCTAATAGGCTTTGGAATCGCTAGGACTGGACTAGGGAATCGTTAGATTACTACTAGGAGGCCCAGGGGACTCGGGTGCAGAGTGTGCACTCTCACGCGGGATGCGGGACAAAGTCTATGGAAGCTAGAATTCACAAAGTTAGTGTTCACGGGCGAACCCGACCTGGTAGGGAGAAAATGACAGTGGATCCTGACCCTTGGATAGTGAGGCTATGCTGGGACACCGGAGTGCCGAAGTTACCTAGCCCAGGGGCTGCAGCTGCATAGGTCTGAAAAGACGTCGGGGATCTCGTTGCCGGACCAGGAGCCTGGAAGGAAGAAGTTGCTGGCAGGCGACCAGTGAAGAAAAGTTCGATGGATCCAAGCCTGGATCAAGGAAGAAGAAAACCTGAAAGCAGAGGGGACCAAGTTCTTGAATCACTAGCCAGTGATTAAGTGGGCACCAGGATGGCACCGGGCGAAGTCACCGCAGTCAGGTGAGTGGGCGCTGCTGGGCTCTGCAGTCTCTCGGACCAGGAGGCGTTGTCGGCGACCAGGATGGAGGTGCGAGCTGTCCCACGAAGGATGAAGTCGTTGGCGTCGAAGTTACCCAGGATTGGGCAACAAGCCTTGGCTAATTCAAGCCCACGCGGTGGACTCAAAATGGCGTCTTGAGTGGACCAGGAGGGTCCAGGGTGCTCCTCTTCTGGGAGGGAGCAAGGGCCAGTCTGGAGCAACCAGACCAGCAGTAGAAATGTCGTCGGGCGTCGTCAGGAAGGCCACAAGCCAACGGGCTAGTAGCCAAACAACGCGGTGAGCAGCGGAAAGCAGAAGGGCCCCACGCAGATCGTGGAGATGCTGGGGGGCTGCACTTCGGAGCTGGAGCTGCTCAGAGTCGGGGCTTCTCGGACCCCAAAGCACTCACCAGTGGATTACTCGGCGGGCTTGCTGGAAAGAAGTCGTGCAGTCTTGCAGATGGCCGGTCCCTTGAGGTCTCGTCGCACCCACGGTTCTCAGCTGGGCTGTAGAGGTGGGTAGAGGTCAGAGGTGCCAGGGAAGCCGGTTCTCGTCGAGCTGGGCAGTCGGATTCCGGAGGAAGGACTTACAGCAGACCGCAGTGTTCTTAGATGGTGCCTGCGGATGCAGGGTGACTACTCCTTAGTCACAAGGGAGAAATCTTAGGAAGAAGTCTTGAGTTCCTTTCGCAGAAAGTAGTTTCAGGATTCAAAGATGATCTGATTTGGAAGGGGGCCAGTCTCTACCTTTATCTGGGAAAAAGGGGGCTGGCACGCGACTAGGTCCTGCCCTATGGGTGGGACCAGGAGGGGGGTGGTTACACCCACTTCCTTGGCGGGCTTTTCCCCAGCACAGGGTCTGGAGTGACCCTGGAACTGGTTCCAGCCAGCCTATGCACAGTGAGCACCGGGGTGCCACGTGCAGTCACCTTCCTCTAAAGCCCTGCCTACCTACAATACACAAAACCCTGTCTGGGACGGTGCTGGCACCGCCCCTGGCAGGAAACCCTTTGTCCTTATCTCCTGCTCTGGGAGGACTCCCAGCAGCAGGAGGGCAGACTTGTGTCTCGGTGGCAGCATCCATTTTGTGGATGCTAAGGCTCTGTCTGACTTTTAACCGGGTTATAGGTTACATGCATGTCGTGTCCCTCTAGAAGGGTGGAATGCTAACCCCGTCGCCAGAATTGGCGAGGGGTTAGTATTCCAATTCGTATGACACCTTACTCGACATGTTTTGATAAAGCGATACCAGAGTTGGCATTTAACCGCGAGGATTATAATGCACTTAAGAGTATATGGTATGCGATATCATGGACACGGCTAAGGGATGGGTCCCGAAAGCCGCAGACAGGCTCAGCTCATGCCAGAGCACCATCTCACACGATTCCAAGCACTCTGCCTTCAGGATTGTTAAGGCCTGCCATAGGAGTGACTGATAGGAGATCTGTGTGTCCATTTTAGGGTTAGATATAGATATACTATATCTAAAGCAAAGGGTGAGTACACCACCTTGCCCCAGCTGTCGTGCAGCCAGTTGTGTCAGTTTTAGTTAGTCAATCCAGGGGTGGCATAATACATGCTTCAGCCCCTGGGAGACTTCTGGGTACCTCAGCCCTGGGTACAGGGACTTGGAGAGGGCCCAGTGCCAATTCAGTACCTGAGTACAATTTGGATAGAGAGAACAGCTAGGCTGTGGGTCTGATTAGCAGGCCCACAGCCAGGGAAAGTCGTAAACCAGTGCAGCAAAAAGCAAAAATCTGGGTGATCATAGGATTGCAGACCCTACTCTCCTACATGACCCCCCCCCAAACTTTGGGACAATAAACTAACCTTGACCAGGTGAGTCTTCTTGCTCTAAGTGGAAATACCTGGAGAGCCCATCAGCATTGCTGTGATCAGTCCCAGGTCTATGCTCCACTGTAAAATCCATCCCCTGTAGGGAAATGGACCACCTAAGCAGTTTGGGGTTTTCACCCTTCATCTGATTTAGCCACAAGAGGGGCATATGGTCTGTCTGAATGGTGAAGTGAGTGCCAAACAAGTAGGCCCTCAGCTTCTTCAGGGCCCAGACCACAGCAAAGGCCTCCCTCTCAATAGCTGACCAATTTTTCTCTCTGGGTGTCAACCTCCTACTAATGAAAGCAATAGGCTGATCATTACCATCAAAATTCAGTTGAGACAGAACAGCTCCCACACCCAACTCAGAAGCATCTGTTTGGACAATGAATGGCTTGGAGTAATCTGGACTCTTGAGGATAGGTGCTGTGCACATGGCCTGCTTTAGGTCATTGAATGCTTTCTGACAGCTTGCTGTCCACTGAACTTTCTTTGGCATCTTCTTGCTTGTCAGGTCATTAAGGGGGGTCACTATGGACCCATAATTTCTGACAAACTTCCTATAGTACCCAGTCAGGCCCAAGAAAGCTCGAACCTGAGTCTGGGTGATTGGAGGAGTCCAGTCCTTGATGGCCTGTATCTTACTCTCCAGTGGCTGAACCTGGCCTCCACCTACAAGGTGGCCCAGGTATACAACCTGTGACTGCCCTATCTGGCACTTGGTGGCCTTGATAGTGAGGCCTGCCTTTTGCAGGGCCTCTAACACTTTCCTCAGGTGGACCAGGTGATCCTCCCAGGTGGAGCTAAAGACAGCAATATCGTCAAGATAAGCTGCACAGAAGTCATCCAGCCCAGTGAGGACTTGATTCACCAACCTTTGGAAGGTGGCAGGTGCATTTTTCAGTCCAAAGGGCATTACCACAAATTGATAATGCCCTCCAGGGGTAGAAAATGCTGTCTTAGGTTTGGCTTCCTCAGCTAACCTGATTTGCCAATACCCAGCTGTCAAATCGAATGTGCTTAAGAAGTTGGCAGAAGCCAATCTATCTATAAGCTCATCTGCTCTTGGTATTGGGTGGGCATCAGTCTTAGTGACTGCATTGAGGCCTCTGTAGTCTACGCAAAACCTCATCTCTCTCTTACCACCCTGGGTGTGAGGCTTTGGCACTAGAACTACTGGGCTAGCCCAAGGGCTATCTGAGGGCTCAATGACTCCCAGTTCCAACATTTTCTGCACTTCAGTTTTTATGCAGTCTCTAACATGATCAGGCTGTCTGTAGATTTTACTCTTGACAGGCAGACTGTCTCCAGTGTCAACATCATGGGTACACCAATCAGTTTGGCTGGGTGTCAGAGAGAACATATGTCGAAAGGATTGCAGAACTTGCCTGCAATCCTGTTGCTGATGTTCAGTGAGGCTGCCACAAAAGACAACACCATCAACTGACCCATCATCAGGATTCTGAGTGAGCAGGTCTGGGAGAGGGTCACTCTCTTCCTCCTGTCCCTCATCTGTGGCCATGAGCAAGCTCATGTCCTTCCTGTCAACATATGCCTTGAGCCTGTTAACATGGAGCACTCTGAGAGGGCTCCTGGGAGTTCCAAGGTCCACCAAGTAGGTAACCTCTCCCTTTTGCTCAATGATGGTGTGGGGCCCAGACCATTTGTCTTTCAGAGCTGCTGGGGCCACTGGCTCCAGCACCCACACCTTCTGTCCTGGCTGGTACACAGTCAGTACAGCCTTTTGGTCATGCCAAGCTTTTTGAAGTTCCTGGCTGGCCTCAAGGTTTTTAGATGCCTTTTCCATATACTCAGCCATCCTGGAGCGGAGACCAAGTACATAGTCCACTATGTTGGTTGCAGGCTTTTTGAGAGGTCTCTCCCATCCTTCCTTCACCAAACACAGGGGTCCTCTTACAGGATGCCCATACAGAAGCTCAAAAGGGCTGTAGCCAACCCCCTTCTGTGGGACCTCTCTGTAAGCAAACAAGAGGCAGGGGATCAGGACATCCCATCTTCTCCTAAGAGGTTCAGGTAGTCCATGAATCATCCCCTTCAGGGTCCTGTTGAATCTCTCAACAAGCCCATTGCATTGTGGATGATAGGGTGTGGTGAACTTGTAGTTCACACCACACTCTTTCCACATGGCAGTCAGATATCCTGACATGAAGTTTGTACCTCTGTCAGAAACGACCTCCTTAGGGAAACCCACTCTGGAGAACACTCCAACTAGGGCTCTTGCCACTACAGGGGCTGTAGTGGTCCTAAGGGGAATAGCCTCAGGATACCTGGTGGCATGGTCCACCACCACCAGTATAAACTTGTGTCCTGATGCTGTCTGGGGTTCCATTGGACCAACAATGTCAATCCCCACTCTTTCAAAGGGAACCCCCACCACAGGTAGTGGTATAAGGGGGGCCTTTGTTGTGCCACCTGACTTACCACTGGCTTGGAAAGTGACACATGAGCGACAAAACTCCTTGGTATTCTCATTCATATGGGCCAGTGAAAGTGTGAGACAAGCCTGTCCCAAGTCTTTGTCTGACCTAAATGACCTGCAAGGGGAATCTCATGGGCCAAGGTGAGAAGGAAACCTCTCAGAGACAAGGGGATGACCAGCCTCCTGGTTGCACCAGGCTTGGGGTCTCTTGACTCAGAGTACAGGAGTCCATCTTCCCAGTATACCCTGTGGGCACCTGTGGCATTCCCTGCAGCCTCAGCAGCAGCCTGCTGTCTGAGGGGTTCAAGGGAAGGGCAGCTCAACTGTTCCTTCCCCAGGTCTGCTCTGGAGGGTCCCCCTGAGCCCAGAAACTCAACTTGATCAAGTTCAAGCTCTTTAGGCTCAGTTTCCCTCAGCTCTTCTAGATCAGCCTCCTCAGAGACTTGATCCTCAACCTGGGGCAAGGGGGAAGGCAAAGCCTTACCCTTACTGCTCTTCTTCTTGGAAGGTGTCTGGTCCATAATTTCAGGATCCAGCACCTGTTCAGTGGGGCATCTTCTGGCCTGTGACCTAGTCACAGCAAGCACATGTGCTGGCAAGCCTAACATCTCCATGTGAGTCCTCTGCTCCACTTCTGACCATTGTGATGACTCCAAATCATTGCCCAACAAACAATCAACTGGGAGGTCTGAACTGACTACAACTTTCTTTTGTCCCTTCACTCCACCCCAGGAGAAAGCTACAATTGCCACACTATGACTAGTAGTGACATTGCTGGCATTGGTCACCAGGAAATCAGTACCTGGCATGATCTGTCCAGGGTCCACAAAGTTAGGTGTCACCATGGTGACACTGGCACAAGTGTCCCTATAGGCCTGAGCCATTTTGCCATTAATCAAAGGTGTCTGCCTGTATTTGCCCAAAGTATTGGGACTTATTTCAGGGGACATATCCATATCCCCTGTACAGACAAGGACAGCTTGAGTGAGTGTGCCAACTAAGTTGTCAGACCCCTCAGTACCCAAGGTTAACCCAACTAATGCCTTGGGAGTGACACTACCACTACTGACTGTACTAGGGGGTGCAGTTGCTTTAGGAGCTGTAGTGGCAGGAGTTTGTCCTCCTCCTCTTTTGGTGCACTCACTAAACCAGTGAGATTTACTTTTGCAGTACTGGCACCACCTTTTTGACTGGCCTTCTTGAGTCTTCTTTTTCTGGGAAGCCTGACCCCCACCCTCTTTGGTTTGTTGGGGACCTGGTGAAGACTTCTGGTCATTTTGCTCATTCTTACCATTACCCTTCTGGTCTGCTTTCTTCTGACCACCCTGGTTCTGGTTCTGGTTCTGCTTGATCCTTGTCCTGACCCATTTGTCTGCCTTCTTTCCCAATTCTTGGGGAGAGGTCAGATCTGAATCAACAAGGTGCTGGTGCAGCAACTGGTTCTGACAATTGTTCAAAATTTGTTCTCTCATCATTAGATTATACAATCCTGTGTAATCTGTAACCTTGCTACCCAGCAACCAGCCCTCCAAAGCCTTAGTGGCACAATCCACAAAATCAGACCAGTCCTGAGACTGAGTTTTCTGGGTGTCTCTGAACAGCAACCTGTACTGCTCAGTGGTTAAACCAAACCCATCAACCAGTGTATTCTTCAGGACCTGGTAATTGTTAGCATCCTCCACTCTTGTAGTGAGGAGCTTATCTCTACCTTTACCATCAAAGGAGAGCCACAGTATAGCTGCCCACTGACTCTGGGGAATGTTCTGCACAGTGCAGGCCCTCTCCAGAGCAGCCATCCATTTCTGGATGTCATCCCCTTGCTTGAAGGGGGGCACTATTTTAGTCAGGTGTTTAGTATCTAAACCCTTCTCTCTATCTCTTGGGAGATTGCTGCCACCAGTGGGAGCTAGCCCACTCATCTGCTGCTCTCTTGCCAGGGCAAGCTTCTCTTTGGCCAGGGCAATTTCTTCCCTTTCAATCCTCAGTTCAGCTTGTCTCATCCTAGCTTCATGCTCCTTTCTCTGAGGGGAAGTAAATCTCCTCTGTGGAGGATTCCTTCTCCCCTGAGAAGAGGCATTAGAGTGCAGAGATCTATTGGAGTCCCTAGAAAGAGATCTATCTCTCCTAACTCCAAGGTTAGGCCCACTTCGGGTTAGTACTGGGGGGCCCCCAGATCCTAGCCCAAGTAAGTCTAAGTTGGTCCTAGTTAGCCTTCTGACTACCTCAAGACCTTTGTCTACCTCATCCCCAGAGAGTACCTCCTGATCCTCCTCCTCAACTGCTGAATCAGTGTTGGGGAGGTCTGGATCCCCAGAGGTTCCCTCTAAGGCTGGCATGCTCTCATGTAACTGAGAGAGCTTTCTGGCATCATATGTCTCTAAGAGACCTATCAGAAAGGGAAGGGTGGGGTTAGACCCCTGCTTCAGTTTCCTGGAGACACAGAGTTGTCTCATCTCCTGAAAATTGAGAGCTGCACATCTTGAAGTGACCTGTGGAGGGTCAACACTGACCAGGGGAGTCTCAGTAGAGTCCCCCTGAGTCGACATGCTTTTCTAGTGAGGTGTAAGTGGTGCACTTACCTACACTATATGTTTGCCTACTGATCCCTTGCTAGAGTTGTAGTTTAGGGTGTGCTAGGCCCTAGGAGCTACAACAGCTGGTTCAGTAGAACTCAGAGTATTCTAAGCTAAGTTATATGTACCTTTAGTACTTATGTGATCTTTCACAAGATATTCTTAGGGCATGTGTGGTAAAACAACAGCAAGCTCAAATCCCACCCGCTGCTCACCAATGTGAGAAGTTGGCCTGATGTGCAGTGTTCACTATTCTAGTGATCACTATATATCAGTCCAAACAACCCTTATTGATGATTGGTTGTAAGTCAACCTTATAGACCAGCTATCCTAGTAGCATGGATACGAGCAGTCTAAGGCTAAGACTCTAGAGGGCGTGTTAAGCCAGCTGTTTTACCATCACATTACCCCTTGAACACCCAGTGAAAGGACACCACACAAGTGTTATGAAAATAAACAATGTATTTATTAGAATCACAACAACCCTGTACTCTTTATGAGGACAGGGTGCTAGGCACACAACAAAACTCTTACGAAAATACTTTTAAGTTAGCACGTTACACAAATGCCCGAGGGGCACGAAAAACCATATACGCTAAAAGTGGAATGCGAATTACTAGCAGGTAAGTAACAGTTCTAATAGGCTTTGGAATCGCTAGGACTGGACTAGGGAATCGTTAGATTACTACTAGGAGGCCCAGGGGACTCGGGTGCAGAGTGTGCACTCTCACGCGGGATGCGGGACAAAGTCTATGGAAGCTAGAATTCACAAAGTTAGTGTTCACGGGCGAACCCGACCTGGTAGGGAGAAAATGACAGTGGATCCTGACCCTTGGATAGTGAGGCTATGCTGGGACACCGGAGTGCCGAAGTTACCTAGCCCAGGGGCTGCAGCTGCATAGGTCTGAAAAGACGTCGGGGATCTCGTTGCCGGACCAGGAGCCTGGAAGGAAGAAGTTGCTGGCAGGCGACCAGTGAAGAAAAGTTCGATGGATCCAAGCCTGGATCAAGGAAGAAGAAAACCTGAAAGCAGAGGGGACCAAGTTCTTGAATCACTAGCCAGTGATTAAGTGGGCACCAGGATGGCACCGGGCGAAGTCACCGCAGTCAGGTGAGTGGGCGCTGCTGGGCTCTGCAGTCTCTCGGACCAGGAGGCGTTGTCGGCGACCAGGATGGAGGTGCGAGCTGTCCCACGAAGGATGAAGTCGTTGGCGTCGAAGTTACCCAGGATTGGGCAACAAGCCTTGGCTAATTCAAGCCCACGCGGTGGACTCAAAATGGCGTCTTGAGTGGACCAGGAGGGTCCAGGGTGCTCCTCTTCTGGGAGGGAGCAAGGGCCAGTCTGGAGCAACCAGACCAGCAGTAGAAATGTCGTCGGGCGTCGTCAGGAAGGCCACAAGCCAACGGGCTAGTAGCCAAACAACGCGGTGAGCAGCGGAAAGCAGAAGGGCCCCACGCAGATCGTGGAGATGCTGGGGGGCTGCACTTCGGAGCTGGAGCTGCTCAGAGTCGGGGCTTCTCGGACCCCAAAGCACTCACCAGTGGATTACTCGGCGGGCTTGCTGGAAAGAAGTCGTGCAGTCTTGCAGATGGCCGGTCCCTTGAGGTCTCGTCGCACCCACGGTTCTCAGCTGGGCTGTAGAGGTGGGTAGAGGTCAGAGGTGCCAGGGAAGCCGGTTCTCGTCGAGCTGGGCAGTCGGATTCCGGAGGAAGGACTTACAGCAGACCGCAGTGTTCTTAGATGGTGCCTGCGGATGCAGGGTGACTACTCCTTAGTCACAAGGGAGAAATCTTAGGAAGAAGTCTTGAGTTCCTTTCGCAGAAAGTAGTTTCAGGATTCAAAGATGATCTGATTTGGAAGGGGGCCAGTCTCTACCTTTATCTGGGAAAAAGGGGGCTGGCACGCGACTAGGTCCTGCCCTATGGGTGGGACCAGGAGGGGGGTGGTTACACCCACTTCCTTGGCGGGCTTTTCCCCAGCACAGGGTCTGGAGTGACCCTGGAACTGGTTCCAGCCAGCCTATGCACAGTGAGCACCGGGGTGCCACGTGCAGTCACCTTCCTCTAAAGCCCTGCCTACCTACAATACACAAAACCCTGTCTGGGACGGTGCTGGCACCGCCCCTGGCAGGAAACCCTTTGTCCTTATCTCCTGCTCTGGGAGGACTCCCAGCAGCAGGAGGGCAGACTTGTGTCTCGGTGGCAGCATCCATTTTGTGGATGCTAAGGCTCTGTCTGACTTTTAACCGGGTTATAGGTTACATGCATGTCGTGTCCCTCTAGAAGGGTGGAATGCTAACCCCGTCGCCAGAATTGGCGAGGGGTTAGTATTCCAATTCGTATGACACCTTACTCGACATGTTTTGATAAAGCGATACCAGAGTTGGCATTTAACCGCGAGGATTATAATGCACTTAAGAGTATATGGTATGCGATATCATGGACACGGCTAAGGGATGGGTCCCGAAAGCCGCAGACAGGCTCAGCTCATGCCAGAGCACCATCTCACACGATTCCAAGCACTCTGCCTTCAGGATTGTTAAGGCCTGCCATAGGAGTGACTGATAGGAGATCTGTGTGTCCATTTTAGGGTTAGATATAGATATACTATATCTAAAGCAAAGGGTGAGTACACCACCTTGCCCCAGCTGTCGTGCAGCCAGTTGTGTCAGTTTTAGTTAGTCAATCCAGGGGTGGCATAATACATGCTTCAGCCCCTGGGAGACTTCTGGGTACCTCAGCCCTGGGTACAGGGACTTGGAGAGGGCCCAGTGCCAATTCAGTACCTGAGTACAATTTGGATAGAGAGAACAGCTAGGCTGTGGGTCTGATTAGCAGGCCCACAGCCAGGGAAAGTCGTAAACCAGTGCAGCAAAAAGCAAAAATCTGGGTGATCATAGGATTGCAGACCCTACTCTCCTACAGGACTCAATCGCAATGAGGATTGGACCTCACTTCTCTGAAAATGTACCTCCATGTTCCATCAATTGTTATCTGCTTAAGTTGAATTCTTTATGTTAAAGGTCTTAATGAATTGCCCTTTTAAAATGTCACTTGCATGGCCAATAGCAATTAATTCTATTGCAATTGGTATTCCTTCACTCACTCACTTCATCACCAGTCTTGTGCGTGTAACTATTATTGCACCTTGTCACTGCGCCGTTTCTACACCGTTCCAACATGGCCGACATACCTGGAAACCTTCTGCCCCTCCCAAAATGGCCGCCGTAGTCTGCCACACACTAGTTACAGCCGTTCCCATGATGGCGGAATGGGTATTTCTCGCAGCACGCATAGCACTCCACGTCTGACCGGTGCGATTCGGCCCCCAGACGGTTGTGGTAGTTCCATTGCAAACTCAAGGTAAGTGTGTCCCAGCACTTAGGCTCACCCGCCTCTCGCGGTGCCGTGATAGACATGCGGTCATCTAACTTACAAACCCTTTTGCTCCATTTCAGGTGCCTCAATTTAGGCTTCTACCGCCACGCGGAAATAATCCTCTCCCCTCATCCACCCCTACCGGGAGGTTCCTGTTTAATTGGGTAAGTTTCCTCCTACCCTCCCTTGTTACGTAATTGCCCACGGTCTTAGTCCACCCTAACCCCCTGTCAATCTCCACAGAGATCCTTCCATCAGCCGTCACATCCAACTACCCAGCACCAATGCTACAACCAGTTCTGCATTACTGTGGTAAGAGCGCCCTCCTTCACCCTACCGCCGATACCGGGTCTCCGACCCTTTGGATGGTTAATTTAACCCCCCCCCTTTTTTGGTTATTTCACAGACTCCAGAGCCCGGCATCCCACGTCTTGAATTAACACCAGCACTCTCTCGAGGTTACTGGCAATTCCGCTGCCCCCTCGATACGTCACCCTAGGTATAAGCCCTATATTGTCCTGCCCTGGCTCGCGCCTTGTTCAGTCCCGGATTCGGATAAATGTGTTATGAATGACACTTGGCTGACACGTGCATACACGTATGATTGTTCACAGCCCACACATTCCTTATGCACACGCGTCGTGTACGCTTGGCAAAGCTCTACTGATAAGCCTGGCACTGCTCAAATGGCATTCACCTGCACGTATGGCAGGTTTCACCGTAAGCATGGCATGGATACCCTTTTGCTCTGTGTTTTTGGTAGAGGTTAGCTCGCTAATCTATGTCCCATATGTTCTCTTTCTGTTCCCCTTGTATTACAGGCTTGCATATTCAGGCAATACATTGGTGGTCCTATTGATGATCCTTGATTCTTACAGGATCGAAACGCCGTCGACAGTTGATGTAGTCTAAACAGCAGTTCACTATTATGTGCCAAATGACGTTTTTTCTACATGAGCCAAGCTAACTGATTCTATTTAAACACTAGCTGCTCACTTTTGTAAATTGCCTGAGAAACTTTTTAACCCTTCTGTACTGTATTTTGTCTATCTAGCCTTGGTGGATACAGGATTGTGTCCCACTGCTATATTGTTGTTCGTATACTCTGCTCATTACACTATCGATTAAATTTGAAGTCCGGCTGGACTTCCTGTTCATTATAGCGCAGACTGTGGCCTATAATTATTTAATATTGTATCTCCCTGTTGTCAAGGACCGTTGTTGCACATTTATACTAATACCCTTGGTCCTTGCTTACCGAGTGGGTCCCCTTGTTTCTTTAAATAATAATTAAAGATGTAGCACAAGTCTAATTGGGAAATAAAAATATTGGAAAAGAGGGGGAGAAACAAAAACAAGAGATGTTGCCAAGTATACGTCAAAAAGGAAAGAGGATAAATAGAAGAGTTACTTCTATGGTCAAACATGCAGTCCCATGTCAAACCGAGCTTATGTTATAAATGAAAAAAACTAAAAATAAAGAAAATAAGGAAGTATAAGAATGGAGTAATATTCTTAATGGCAAAAATCTTAATCCCAAAGCAAAAAAGCTAAAATAGTAGTAAGGGAACCTCATAGTCTACTTGGAAGTGACGAAAGAAAATAGAATTCCAATGAAAACATTACTAATGGGACTCATTCAACTAATGGACTCATTCAACTTCAAAAAGTTCTGTTCGTACTTAACTTGTCTCCAAGGTATCTAGCGATACATTATCGCCACTTTTTTTTGGCAGGAAACTGCTGCTAAAGCGGCGATAATGGGCTTGATAATATGCCCTTGTGAATTCCCTTAGAAGCCCAGGTTAACACCAGAACCTGGGCTTCTATGGGAATTCACAAGGGCATATTATCAAGCCCATTATCGCCGCTTTAGTGGCAGTTTCCTGCCAATAAAAGCGGCGCTAATGTATCGCCCTTTCTTGATAATATGGCCCTTAGAGTTCTTGAAAGAAATATTAAGGCAACCTATATAGGAACAGTAAGGGATGAGGTTAACTAGAACCCAAATCGAAGTCTGTCAGAATCAAACCCATAAGAACTAGACAAGAAAAGTACCAGGAATAGAGACAATATAGTGACAGGTCAAGGTGAATTGCAATTTTTGTCACATGTCAGCAAGTCATAACAATGTTAATAATACCCCTGAGAGGGTCTATCACGGTCCCAGAAATTGTGTTAAGAGCAACGGAGCAGAGAGAATCTATCATAACTCAACTATTAAACATTAGATGTTACTTATGCACTTAGTTGTCAAAAGTTAACAATCTCAGTAAAGCTAGTAGTGCATTTCTGTGTCTTGTTTAGGTCCTTTTGTCACAGTGTTCATGCGTATGATGTATTCACTTTCTTTCCTCCTCATGTGAAGTTCGCCGTTACCCCCTCTGGCAAAAGGTTTTATGAGTTTAAGTCCAAAGAACTTTTGGTGCGGATGGTATTCTTGGTAGTGTGCTGTCAGAGGCTGTCCTACTTCAGCTTTATTGATATTCCGATAATGTTCCAAAATCCTGGCCTTTTGCGGGGGCGGATAGTGCTTCCCACATACACTTTATTGCATGGGCCAATAATCATGCAGATTACGTAAATTAAATTACAGTTAATCCAGTCACTGATTTTAATAGTGATTTGTGAATTGAAAGTATATTGGAGTTGTTTGTTGATCCCCAATTTGCACACACTACAGTTGTGGCAGATGTAGAATCCACATGGTTTGGTCCCAAAAATAGTTTTTGGTTCTTTTCGTCTGTCAATATACTCTGAGTTACACAAGATTTGTTTTAGATTTTTGGCTCTCCTAAAACCCATTTGGGGAATGTTTTCTATCTGATCCATTAGTGACATGTTAGTTAGAAGGTACCAATGTTTTCGTAAAGCTTTCCAAATATGGTTGTGACCATTGTGAAAGTCAGTCAAAAACCTAATTTTGTTTGGTTTTTCCTTCTTAGTTGGGTCTTTGGGTTGTAGTAGATTATCACATTATATTTTCTCACAGACATAGGCTGTCTTCTCTAGGTGTCTAATAGGATATCCATGTTGTACTAATCTGTCCGTTAGGATTTTTGCCTTTTTTTTTATAGATAGTCATGTCACTACAATTCCTTTGCATTCATTTGAACTCACCCTTAGGGATATTGTGTATTGTTTTGGAGGGATGGCAACTGTCTGCCCTATTAATTGAGTTGGCTGACGGGGATTTACGGTAGGCCTTTGTTTGTAGTCTGTTATCCTGTACATAAATGGTAAAGTCTAAAAAATCAATTTCTGATGAAGAGGTATTAGCTGTTGTCTGGATGTTCCATCTGTTTATGTTGATTTGTTGTAGAAACTCATTAAGAGTGGTCTGTAGGCCCTGCCAGATACACAGGATGTTGTCAATATGTCACACCAGTATAATATATGGGCGGAATATTCTGGCAAGGTTTCATCCCACAACCAATATTTTTCTACATGCCCCATGAAAATGCATGCAGTGGTGGTGCAAATGTTGCTACCATTGCACTACCTTGTAGTTGTAAATAGTACTTCAAGTTGAATGAGAAAACATTGCTCATAAGGCAGAAATATAGTAATTCCAGGATCATCTGGTTCGATTCCAAAAAACTTACTTGTTTGGTAGCTAGTGTCTTCTGTACTTCTGTACTGCTTTCATTCCATCTTCGTGGCGAATCAAGGTGTAAAGACTTACCACATTAATCGTAGTGAGTATGCAATCTATATCCTACAGGATGTTATTCAGTTTTAGTAGGATGTCTTTAGTGTCCTGTATGTAGGAGGGGAGATTCTTCATGAAGAGCTGCAGTTGGTGGTCGATGTATTCCCCTACCTTGGAGCAAATGGAATTCATACCTATGATAATGATTCCCCCAGGTGGTTTAGTGTCATTTTTATGTATTTTGGGCACACGTTATAGAGTTGCCATAGTAGGATGTTCTATGTAAAGAGCATTTAGTTTCTCCAGAGATAGTAGATAGTAGATAGTAGATCCATACCACATGTCTAGTTTATTTTGTATGTCTTGAAGTATTGTTTTGGTGGGATTGGAATCCAATTCCTTATAACAAGCTGTGTCACTAAGTTGTCTATGTGCCTCTGCAATATAGTCATGAGCGTGTAATAACACCATGTTACCTCCTTTGTCAGCTTCCTTGATCACAATTTCAGTATGATTTTGTAGTCCTTGTAGAGCAGTCAATTCATGTGCTTCAAGATTTTTTGGTAGGAATCGTTTATGCTATTTCTGGTATTCCACAGCTAAGTCTTTCGAAACTGCTGTATAGAATACGTCAATGGTGTTCCCAGTTAGCAGTTGGGGGCAGAAGATTGATTTGGAATTGTCGCTATTCTCAACAGTATAGGTGGTATCAATTCAAAATTCTTGCGCCAATGCAAGTGGAGATGGCGATTGATCATATAACTCATCTGCTAAGGTTGTTATCAAATAATGTTTTCCAAGTCTTCAACTGTTAGCGGACTAGTAACTGGTGCTCTTCTTTCTTTCAAAATAGGTGGTCTGTTGTGGAAAAAGGCGGTTAGTTCGAGTTTGCACGTGAATTTGAAAAGGTTTATCATTGTTTTTATAAGGTCCCTGAAAGCTGTTGGGCAAAAGGATAGTGTCCTATTTAAAATCTTGGGGTGTAGTATTTTGTTGGCCAGAGATATTGACCATTAGGTTGTTTGATTCTTTGGTTTGGTTTCCTGTTTCCTCCATGCTCTGGTCGTCACTCCTCCGGTTGGTTTTGATGTTGAGGTACTTGGTATTTTTTTTGGGGGGACTCTGGTATCTTGAATGGATTGGTTCCGGAATCCTAGGCAATGTCTTAGGACTTCCTCTAAAAAATTCAAGTCCACTTTGCTTGTTGAGGCTAGAATTTCGTTTCCTGGTGATTCTGCTTCTGAACCTGTGACTGTATCCTGTACTTGCCGGGATTGGAGAGTTGCCACTCCCTTTGTAATATTGTCATAGCATTTCACAAATGTGTAGACCCTCCCAGGTTTATAATATATTTGTATAAAAACAAAAGGAGAGAGTGAGGGATTTTTTCACATGTGTGAATGGAAAGTACTCCCAGTCCCCTGGACTTGAATATAGAAATAACAAATAAACAGTATCACCACACGGACCTTAACAAAGGTTCTGAATGGGATGTCAATGAAAAAAGGAATATTTTCCTTTTGTTAAAAAACCCCTCACTCACCAACCTGGTTGGTGACATGCTTCATCATCGGGGTCCACCCTGACGGCCAAGTGCCATCAGGGTGTGCTGCGACACCTGAACTACAGTGGAGCTGTTTTTTTTGAGTGAATAGTGCAAAAAGTGGTGTTAAAAATTGTCCTGGTATGACTTTTTGAACAAAAACTTTATTCAGGGGCTACTGGACAATATTTAAAAAAGGGTGAGATGATACTGATAGGTGATTATGACCGTGAGTATCTATGTGAATGGTCTACATGTTTCAACCTGTAAACGGTAAATCCCAGGTTTTCATCAGGACCAGAAAAAGGAAAATGGGTGGTCTGCACACACTAACGTGCATCCAGTCCTAGATTCATGTACCCTAATTGCAAAAATCGGCAGTAGGCGTTGACTCAAACCTTAAATAGGCTAGGAAAAAGCAAGACCTGTGGCAGGAATAAAGGAAAAGCAGTCACAAACAAACAAGATACGTGCCTGTAACGTAGTGTCGACTCTCACGTGTCTGCATGCTTCATGCGAATCCCATTCTGAACATACAACAAACAGATATTGTGCTTAAAGCAAATACATGCTTGTATTTCGTAGATATGGTGCTGGTTTGTTGTATATTTAAAGCTGACAGGTGCTATATAATGGCCCTCTTTGGCTCACTCAGACACACTGATCAATAATGGTGTGCATGGTGGTAGTAATCGTAATTAAATAGGTCACTCGCAATCCAAGTCATTGGTGGGTCTGTGGTAAATGAATCGAGAGTCAGACATAATGCCGACCGCCTTTACCACGGTCCGCATTATGTCTGACTCCCGATTCATTTACCACAGATTATGTTTCTTCGCTGAGCAAGCCTTCCCTCTGCCCCCACGAAGCCTTTTAGACCCGCAATAGGAGTAAGATCGCTACCCGTGCCGTTTTGTGTGTTTGTCCTGTGTTATAACTCTAAATGCATGCGATTATGTTCAGCTCAAGATAATGTCTGTGAGTTGTGATGAGTCACCCACCAATGACTTGGATTGCGAGTGACCTATTTAATTACGATTACTACCACCATGCACACCATTATTGATCATTGTGTCTGAGTGAGCCAAAGAGGGCTATTATATAGCACCTGGCAGCTTTCAGTATACAACAAACCAGCACCATATCTACGAAATACAAGCATGTATTCGCTTTAGGCACAATATCTGTTTGTTGTATGTTCAGAATGGGATTCGCATAAAGCATGCAGACACGTGAGAGTCGACACTACGTTACATGCACGTATCTTGTTTGTTTGTGACTGCTTTTCCTTTGTTCCCCCCACAGGTCTTGCTTTTTCCTCACCTATTTTAGGTTTGAGTCAACACCTACTGCTGATTTTTGCAATTAGGCTACACGAATCTAGGACTGGATGCACGTTAGTGTGTGCAGACAACACATTTTCCTTTTTCTGGTCCTGATGAAAACCTGGGATTTACCGTTTACAGGTTGAAACATGTAGACCATTCACATAGATACTCACGGTCATAATCACCTATCAGTATCATCTCACCCTTTTTTAAATATTGTCCAGTAGCCCCTGAATAAAGTTTTTTTCAAAAAAGCCATACCAGGACAATTTTTAACAGCACTTTTTGCACTATTCACTAAAAAAAACTGCTCCACTGTAGTTCAGGTGTCGCAGCACACCCTGATGGCACTCGGACGTCAGGGTGGACCCCGATGATGAAGCATGTCACCAACCAGGTTGGTGAGTGAGGGGTTTTTTAACAAAAGGAAAATATTCCTTTTTTTATTGACATCCCATTCAGAACCTTTGTTAAGGTCCGTGTGGTGATACTCCTTTTTTGTTATTTATAATAGATTTGGTCATGTTGAAATTTCCTGTTCTTGCATTGAATTAGGACCTCCTCATACTCATCCATTATTCTATTTAGTATCTCATAGTTTTTAGTAGTGATGTCTCCCCAGTTGCATTCCTCAACTTTCTTAGTTAGATCCTCCACTTCCGTTTTGTGTTTATTATGTTGTTCTTCTGCAATATCTATTAGTTACTGAATCTTGGTAATAAATGCTTCCCTCAAATTTTCTTCCCACTCTGCGATTCAGTCTGGCTTAGTGGTCTCAACAGGAGGGAATATTAAAATAGGGAGTCCTCTTGGTATTCTGTGCGCTTCTAAGTATTTCTTAAGGCTGGCTGCTTCCCACCATTTGGTTGTTTCCTTTTTAGGGGTTTTCTCTAGAGCTTGAAGGTTGATTTTACAGATTGAGGATTAAGTTTATTTTGTTTAGAAGAGGCTCCCAAGGTGGTAAAAATGTCTTGTATTCAACGGTTATGGTGCTCTCTCTGATCTCTGCAGTTTGCCATAGGCCAAGAGCTCCAGGCTATATCAATTCAAATAGATTCAGATATATTTCAGGCTCTAAATAGCGTGAGAGAATCCTAGATAACTTGTTTAGGTTTGTTTGCAAATGGGCGGATAGTTCTAGGATTCACGCTAAAGTGAACAGGACCCGCTGTTGTGATTGGCATGCGCCACACGAATGACTACACCCATGAGCAATTGATTGAAGAAGGTTGTTGAAATCAAGAGAAAGGTCTGTGCCTGTTGATCAATTACAGTGAAAAGGATAATAAGTTCCAAGATTCAAAGTTCTTGTGTGCTTTTAAAGCAAAATGTGCTGTTTTAATTGTTCATTCCAACAACACAATCAACCAAAGAACAGTCAACACGTGTTTCGCCAGTTAGGCCAGCCGACCGGCAGCTTTTTCAAGGCTGACAATAACAATACACCACAGTGTTTAAATGTAAGACAAAGGTAGGATTAGGTACAAAAGAGTCATATGTAGATAAGTGTGACTTATGTACAAAGTGAATAGGAATGGAGAGCCATATAACACCAGAAAAAAGCATAATAGTTGGGTGAGAACAGAAGTAGACCGAACGAAAGTTGCAAGAGAAAGAGAAGAAAAAAAAGTGACAAAAGGAAAAGAAAATGGAGAAAAGAAAGCAACATATTAATTACATGAAGCCTCAAACATAAATATCAAACAAGTTTAGCAAAAATAGGAATTACTGTTTTTCACTTCAATCTTTATTTAGATTATAGGACCCCAACGAGATTTCTTGGTAAGTACAATCTTTTCTTCGCATAGTCACATCACATGAGGTCCTTCAATCAATCAATCATTGATACTTATAAAGCGCGCTACCTACCCGTAGGGTCTCAAGGCGCTGGGGGGGGGGGGTGCCGCTACTGCTCGAACAGCCAGGTCTTCAGCTTCTTCCTGAAGGAGAGGTGGTCTTGGGTCAGGCGCAGGCCGGTCGGGAGGGAGTTCCAGGTCTTGGCGGCCAGGTAGGAGAAGGACCTTCCTCCTGTAGTCGCTCTTCGGATGCGGGGGACGGCGGCGAGGGCGTGGTTGGCTGATCGGAGGTGGCGTTTGGGAGCGTAGAAGTTGACTCGGCTGTTGAGGTAGCTCGGGCCTTGGTCGTGTAGGGCTTTGTGTGCGTGGGTGAGGAGGCGGAAGGTGATTCTTTTGTTGACGGGGAGCCAGTGAAGGTCTCTCAGGTGTCCGGAGATGTGGCTGGTTCGTGGGATGTCGAGGATGAGTCTGGCTGAGGCGTTCTGGATCCGCTGGAGTCTCTTCTGGAGCTTGGCGGTGGTACCGGCGTAGAGGGCGTTGCCGTAGTCCAGTCGGCTGGTGACGAGGGCCTGGGTGACGGTCTTCCTGGTCTCGGTGGGGATCCACCAGAAGATCTTCCGTAGCATGCGTAGGATGTTGAAGCACGCCGAGGAGACGCTGTTGACTTGCCTGGTCATGGAGAGGGAGGCGTCCAGGATGAAGCCCAGGTTGCGTGCATGGTCTGTCGGTTTGGGTGCGGTGCCCAGGGCGGGGGGCCACCAGGAGTTGTCCCAGGCGGAGGGCGAGGAGCCCAGGATGAGGACCTCCGTCTTGTCCGAGTTCAGTTTCAGGCGGCTGGTCGTCATCCACTCGGCTACCTCTTTCATCCCTTCGTGCAGGTTGGTTCTGGCGGCGGCGGGGTCGTTGGTCAGGGAGAGGATCAGCTGGGTATCGTCGGCGTAGGAGATTATGCTGAGGTTGTGTTTGCGTACGATGGCCGCGAGGGGGCTCATGTAGACGTTGAAGAGGGTGGGGCTCAGAGATGATCCTTGGGGGACGCCGCAGATGACTTCGGAGGCCTCTGACTTGTACGGTGGTAGGCGAACTCTCTGTGTTCTTCCGTCGAGGAAGGAGATGATCCATTCCAGTGCCTTCCCCTGGATTCCGGCGTTGTTGAGACGCTGTACTAGGGTGCGGTGGCAGACCGTGTCGAAAGCCGCGGAGAGGTCTAGGAGGATGAGGGCCGCTGTTTCTCCCTTGTCCATCAGGGCTCGGATGTCATCGGTGGCGGCGATGAGGGCGGTCTCGGTGCTGTGATTGGCACGGAAGCCGGACTGTGAGGGGTCGAGGGATCCGTTCGTCTCGAGGAAGGCGGCCATCTGCTTGTTGACGGTCTTCTCGATGACCTTGGCTGGAAACGGGAGGAGCGAGATGGGTCGGTAATTCTTGAGGTCGGTGGGGTCCGCTGTTGGTTTCTTGAGTAGAGCGCTGAGTTCGGCGTGTTTCCAGCTCTCCGGGAAGATGGTGGTGTCGAAGGATGTGTTGATGATGTCTCGCAGGTGGGGTGCGATGACAGCGTCGGCCTTGTTGAAGACGTGGTGAGGGCAGGGGTCGGTCGGTGATCCGGAGTGGATGGAGTTCATCGTGCGGATGGTGTCTTCGGTGCTGATCGGGGTCCAGGCGTGGAGGGTGGTGGTGGGGGGTGGTTGTTCGGTCCTGGTGTGCGTAGGTTGGTTGTTGAAGCTGTTGTGTATGTCCGCGATCTTGTTGTGGAAGTATGAAGCGAGGGAGTTGCAGAGGTCTTGCGATGGGGTGATGTCCTTCCTTTAACTTTTAAACAGAGGTATTTTAGTTGCTTCTGCTTGGGGCTCCCCCCTTGCTTGGTGTTGTGGCATCCCTGCATAAAATTATATGATTCCATTATTAGACTGGTCTTAGGTCATGATGATATTAGTGATATATGGTTGTCTTTCTCCCCAAGAACTTGTGTTCTATAGGATCGTTCAGATACCTATATAATGCATTCAATATCCAGTCCAGAATTCTTGTCGTAGAATAATTGCTATATTTACTAAACTTGTTTGATATTTTTGTTTGATGTTTCATATCGTTAATATTTTGCTTCATTTCCTCCATTTTCTTTAGGGGCTCCAAGAACCATAAAAGTTTAACAAACAAACATTACAATTAAAACTTCATAACATATTTGTAATGCAGCGTAGTTAAAAGAGAAAAGTTCATAGGATTCAGACAGTTAAAAAATGTAATCCATTATACAAAAGACCTAGCATAGCAAGATATATCACTGATCATAAAATTTCAGGTGGTATAAAAGTTGAACATTAAAGGATTACCACGTTCCTATTCAACTTCTATAGCTCATAGCACTTTCTGATGGCTATTGCAACTTTAATAAAGTTAGAAACCGCAGTACAGGTGGCAGGGGTGGCCTAAGAATACTGAAAATTAAAACCTTCAATGTATGTGCAAGGCCGGATTTCCCTTAGAAGTGGAGCTAGAAATGTTCCCCTTGGTTCTTTATAAAAGGGGACAGAATAAAATAAAGTGCAAGGTGCTCTGAGCTGCCAAATTGTCACACGGGCACTATCCAGATGAATGCAATCTTTAATCACACCCCTTGAAGCGTTATTCCCTCAACCAGACACATTTTTGCCCATAGAAGCAAAGGGGCATTACCTATACTAAAAATTATAACCCCAGCTCTCGATGACAAAGGATTGTGGGGGCGCTAATCGGGGTAATCAATAGCCTTTTTATAAACTTATTTTCCAAAACCTGTAAGTGTCAGCTTTTGTGGTGGTCCCACACCACTGCCCCATAGGTTGCCACAGACAAACATTTAGCTTTATAAAGGGTAACTAGCTCTGTCACCGGCTTGTGGCCTAGCCTGCAGGCAAAGCGAATTAGCCCCTCCACAAGCCTACTTGTGTGTTGCCGCCTTGCTGTTATAAGTTGTTCCCAATTCATTGTAGCATTAAACAAGTTCCCTAAATAGGTGCAATTATTCAGTTTATCAATGTTCTTGCCCCCCAACAGCAAAGTTTCTAGTTTTAGTCAATTTCTGGCCATACACCATACTGTACAATTTAATAAAATACATTTTGAAATCAAGTGCCAACATAAAATCTGCAGAGTAAGTCATTAGAATGTCAAACAGCACTTAGTCCACAGGCTCTATGCAGGCTGCCTCATGCTCAATGATTTTAAAAAGTGTGCATCATCATGACATATGATCCCTGAATGTGCTTCTTTTCTCTTTGTGCACTGCTGGGCCTATCAGCTCATATCCATAGGATAACATTGATCCATCGACAACTGCATGAGTTGATGAAGGCTGCAGAGTGGAAATTGCATCTTTGGCAGTCTCTTACCGCACATTGTGAACTGGCCATGTTAGACAGACTGATGATGTGTTCGTTCCGCTGTGCTTCTGGTTATAACCACAGGCTTGAGCTTAAATTTCAACTTCTGCAATAGTCAAATTTTTTCAGATTCTTCAGTTCTTCAACCGCGTCCTCCCATCCAAAATTATTTAGCATATTTTGAAGATGAAAAATCATAGCGGAGCTGGAGCCTTGCCCTTACCTCACATTTCATAAGGGCTACTGATGATGAGTCTTATGCATCTATGAACAAGGAAAGGGTAAGAAGATCCAGCCTTCACATTTATTGTTAACAATGTACCCATGCAATCCTCTCTTTAACTCGAGATGCCCATTTACATGGTCACTTGTGTCTGGAAGATCAAATGCTAGTATAAAGTACATTTGCCATAAATAGTAGACACAAGTGTTTAATGTTGCTATGCTCTAGAACAGGTCAATACATCTAGGTGCCTCCAGTTTTTTTCCTCACAGTTCAAGAGAATTAGAGATCTCATGATATTGGTTTATTCTGATGTTTCAAAGGAATCATTGGCTTAGTCATGAAGTTAATCTCATGGAAGTACAATTATTTCATGTAGAGGAAATGTATGGTAGATAACAATCCATATCTGATGAAGAACAACCAGTGGCCAATTTGAAAGTGGATGAGGAAGACAATAACGTAGACTCATTGAACAGAGCCGGTTGACTTATTTTACATATTACGTTGTTGATTATGTGTAATACAGTATTCCTCATAAACTGAATATTGAACTTTGGGCCTGATTTAAACTATGCAGAGTGGGCCGAGGTCCATCAGGGTGGTGCAGTTCATTACCTCGATCACCTTAGCTGGACTATTTCCTGCCATATTTTGAGCTCTCCACAAGTGATCTCTGTGCCTTCACAGGATCTTCTGCCATGACGGCTTCTGTGAAGGAAGCGAATGTTTGGTTAACAGCTGCAATTTTTCATGCTGTGCTCACCAAACAGTTTTGTTTTTCAAAAGCAACATAGTAATGACCCTAACACTCTGGGAGCTTTCTTACATGCTATGTGCGTTCATTAGTATTTTTTCTGTTTAGGACTGCCAGCCCATCTATCTAAGGGCTCGATTCTGATATCGTTCGGAAAGCATACCCACCGAATCGGACCCGGAATGCTTTCCGTACAACTCGTATCGGGGGAGTGCAACTGAATGAGTACGATGCATCCGTATACAATTCGGTCAGACTCCGACTGACTTCAATGGGAGCCTGTGTTCTTATACTGAACACAGCCTCCCCTTGAAGAAAGGGGTAGGTGGGGAAAATTGTGCACCCTGTGGCTCGCACCCCATGGTGCCTGCCACACTGTGCATGGTTGGGAAGAGGGCACCCAGGGGTACCCACACTGGCCCGATTCAGAGGGCCGCTGGTGAAGGGGACCTGCTTCGGGCCACCGGAGACCGATTCTGCAAGCCGTTTTGTTCTTGGCAAACCAAATCGGAAAAGCTGTTCGAATTGGTCCTTGCACTCACTTGTTCGGAAACCAAGTCCATAGAGCTGAACGAATTGGCTTTGGTAAGGATGTCTAATGGTTTCCAGGATTCATACTTGGTCATTCAGAACTGGGAATGAGTCAGTCAGAAACAAGGGCTCTGGATCGGATTCGGCAAGCACAAATCCGATTTGGAGCACTTCCGAACAACATCGGAATCGACCCCTAAATAGTGAGGGCGATCTGATTTACTTGCAGCAATGGCCTCATATCAATCAGGCCATCAGTGTAATGTTTCCAGTGGCAGAGCCAAAGGGGGTGGGGTGTCAGAAACTTGACTGTCTTCCCAACTAACCATAGATCAGGCGGATCATCAAATTGATAAACTCATAAACAGGCCCTATGTAGTTTGTACTCAAAACAACAGAAACCAAATGGTGCAGACCATAACTAGAACATAATATAGGAGACAATATCACTTGTTTTTTTTATTTTTATCTTGTAAATTAAATAACATTAGTGTCATGCAGCAAGTGGAAACCTTGCTCAGGCCTTGGAGCACCTCTTTATGCCCATAAACAGTAGGCTCTAGCTTCTTCTTCAGACCCAAGTCAGAACCACTGTTAGGATTGAACTTTGCTGGATTTGTACTACCATCAAACCCTCCCCTTTTTTTGTAGGGAGTCAATGCTCACTAACAGAGCCTTATCCCAGGAAGAGGAGGCTTTGGGAGACTGCAGCAGCAGCACAGACGAGTACCCAGAGACTCTGGCCACTGTACAGGGTGGGAATCCATGCACAAAGAGGCTCCAGTAAGTCCAGACCCCATGCAGGGAGTCGGAAGCAGGTGGCAAGGAAGCACTGCCTTTATAGTGCAAGTCCATCTGGTGGGGCCCCACACTCACTCACACAATCAGCCAGAGCACCTGACAGCAATTAGAAAACAAGGAAAGACCTATAGATAGACACAGCCAGAGAAGTATTGCAGCAAATTCCTTTTTGTGAGAGACAACCTGCTAAACGACTCCTGTTTCACCAGACCTGCTCCAAGTTTTCTGCCTTCACTGTTCAGATATTTAGACTTTCCACTGACCTTGTTTGAGTTCCCCCTTACTCTCCTTTCTTCCATGAGGAGATTCCCTTGGATACTATTCCTTCCTACTTTGTACCCCATAAAGCACCTCATAGTTTATCTTATTTACTCCTGATCTGGTGAAGTAATCATTAGGGGTTCCTTCTGACTGACTCTATTCAATTTCATTTGCGTCCGTTTCTTGTTCAGAAGGGTTTATCACCATTTCTCAGATGTTGCTGCTGAGGATTCAGGTTAATTAGGCCTGGCCATAATTAAATTAGCAATCAGAGCCATTTAACATTATTCTTGTGGCATAAAGTTAAAGGACGTTACACAATCACGCTCATTTATGTCATTTGGCTAATTTTGGGCAAGAACGCCTACCAAAGATCACAGGAATAGAGTGAGAGTGGCTGATGCTGCTGTTCCTGTTCTGTTGCATTTAGCACTCTTGGAGCAAAATTCATCCTCTTGCGATTTTTGCCCACGAGGATCGCGTAATTCTGCTTATTCTTATGTGGTTTTGCTGTAATTTCGAGTAACAATACTATATCTAATTACGCAAGTTTTGCCCACCACTAATTATCAGTAGAGATTTGTTCACAATGGAAGTCAGGCAGTATGGTGGCATGTGAACTATTTAGAACATAGACTCACATTGTACAATGATGGCATCCTAATGATTATTGACTTTGTCTCATTTTAGCTCCCTTGGTATCCCTGCTGCCAGATTGCCTACGCTTAGGTGGAAAAACTTGCAGTCCAGCATAGTACCTGTGAACATTCATCCCTTAAGGGATACGGAGGTGCCTCTTCAGATCAACTAGTTAATACACGACTGGAAAAGGTATTTGGATGGAGTATGTAGGAATACACAATTGAGAGTTGTTACCCCTAACTTGCCCTTTCTCAAATGTAACCTGGCAATAATCACATAAAGCAGTGATGGCATGATACATGGCACAATCACTCACTGCTACGTCCCCTTATTTCTTCCTTTTCCCAACAGTTTTGTCATTTCTGTGCAAATTGTCAAGCCCACAACATTGGAGAAGGTGTCAAAACTATCATTGGTGGCCATCCACCTCCATGGGCCCCTTTGCCCACATTCAAATTGATTTAATTCACTTCTCAGTGTTTTCTTATGTTTATGTTCTTGTTTTAGTATGTGTGTTTTTTGGATGGAATGAAGCTTGCCCATGTGCCTGAACTGATCAATTTATGTAGCTAAAAAAGCTGTACATATTTTGTTAGTCATGTTTCCTAACTATGGAATGGGACTGCTCCTACATGAAATATGCCAAGTTGCCAGAACAGTTTGGGGAAGCAAATTCCACTACTATTGCTTTAGGCTTAATTTCTAGTTGGGCACTAAGCATACTGATACTATTGCATAGAGTGGCCTCCAATATTGTCCTGGCTGACAAGGATGGGGCATGTTCAATTGTAAGGTTACGATGTTACTCTTTATCCCACACATTTATGTTACCTACGTAAACCAGCTTTCATGAACAGATTGACCATATTAGAGAAAGTATAAAGGGATTGAATGCCTATGATAATGCAACTTTTCTTGAAAGCATTCAGTCTTGGTTGAAAAGTATTTTTAGGAGATGAGAATTGAAGATTCTTGAGCTTGTACTGATGGTTGTTGTCGTACTCCTGTTGATTTTCAATATTGTGGAGGTGTGTATTGCATCTATCTCTCATGCTATAAGGTGAAAGAGGATCACCTAAACATGAGCTTTGAAAATGTTTCATAAGGACAATGCTCATTTAGACTGTAAATCTGACTGTGGTTCCTTAAAGGGTATGAAAAAGACATTTCCCGGAAAGTGAATAAGGGACACCTCTGTTGTTCTTTGGGGGCTGCATTGTTATTAGAGCTGCTGCAGGGACTCAAAGTCCCAGAAATCGCCAGATGACCAGAGGAGGAACTGCAGACTGAACCGACATGCCTAGAAAAGTGCTTTTCATCACCTGTGGTACGGGACGCCTCTGTGGTTTTAAGGGGCTGCATTTTTATTTGAGCTGCTGCAGGTGACTCAAAGCCCCAGAACTCACCAGCACTTTTTGTCTCTCGCGGGACAAGCAGGCACCTGTCAGCGCCAGAAAGAGGCATGGCCGGGCCACCCCCCTTGGCTTGGATGCGGGGCCCCGCTGGCTGTTTCCTGTCACCTTTTCCATGGATTGCCTGAGGTTTGTGGACTTTTGATTATATTTCGATTGCCTTCATCTTACTGATGTCAATTGTGGATAGACCCTTAACCTGCTGAGATCTTTCAAGAACTAGGGGCTGGTCTTAGCATGTGGAAGTGCTGGGGACGTGGGGCCTTCACTATTAACCTTCGAGTGGTTGTTCCAATTTTTGAACCACTTCAAAACTTGACCTACTGAGACCCTTAATAAGGCACTTTGGTGTTTATTTTCAAAAGGTTGCTCAGGTTCGTGAGCTACTATTTAGGAGGTGTTATTTGCTTAGAACAGGGGCATTGGCCATTTTAGTTTACAGGCAACTCATAACCATATCTATCCGTGGTATTATCCACTGTCTATGTTTTTGTTCGTAGGTCATATTTTATCTACCATTGTCCTTAATTATATTCTACGGTAATCGTTTTAGAATATGGGCAAGAGAAAACAATCTTCTGTTCTACTGTGTTCAAATCGAAATCTCCAGGTAAAATGCTGACTTTATAATGAACTACATCAAGGGTGCTATGGGGGTGATCGAAAAACAGATTATTAGTGTGGAAGAGAGCCTGTCCGTTTGATCCGATGGCATGACAGCACATTTAATGCAGGCCCAGTCTGAAGATCTTGACCCTGTCCTTGAATTACCCCGTAGTCTACAGCTGTGAATGAAATAGAAAAGGGAGATAATGGCTGTGTACAAATGCTTTTGACTGTATTTCTGTATGCAACCTTCATCCACAACTACCCTCAAAACGTTCTAGGACACCTGGGATTTCTTCTAAAAATCTAAATTCAAATGCTGTGAAGGCCCAGGTCACAACTACTAAACCCAAGGTATCCCTTGGAGAAGCCCCCTCTAAGTCCACACCGAAAGTGGCTTCAATTAAAGCCCCTCTGATGATTTTAAATCTCTATTAACTATGGTTCAAACATTGAAGTCTTTTCTGAAGCCTTCATTGGATGCTTTGACTACTAGATTAAAACACGTGGAAAGCCTTACTTCAACCTGTTTATATGCATTGAAGTCTAAACATGCTTTCTCTGTTACACAGAACTCACTTGGGGCGGCCAACCCCAGGCAGTTAATGTATCCACCACCGACCGGAGCGGCCCATGCAGGTATGAGCGGTGGTGCGGGTTGGGTGGACTCGATATACGACGACGAGGGAAAATTAAATAAATCATTTTCCCTCGTCATCGTTTGTCAAGTACCCCCCCTTCACCGCTCTTACCGGCACGTGCGGCTCCTGCCACTGACCAACACGGTCAACCTGTATTCCCTCTTCCGGTTGCTATCTCTAATGCCCCGTCTAATAACT
Organism: Lissotriton helveticus; assembly: GCF_964261635.1. Classification (NCBI taxonomy): domain Eukaryota; kingdom Metazoa; phylum Chordata; class Amphibia; order Caudata; family Salamandridae; genus Lissotriton; species Lissotriton helveticus. Next base: position 251,908,192 of record NC_136065.1, on the reverse strand, counting down.
TCCCTTTAAGGCACACCAGAGCCATGCCATCTATCCTAACTTTGCAAACACATTTAGGCTAAAACTGTCACTAAACTGTGTTACCCTACCACCTAATACACTCCCAAGAAGGGAGTTAGCCATTGGATTGTCAGACAAGCAATTTGACTTACTTGATCTACCTCCTGCAGCCACAGCATATGTGATAATCCTAGTCAATGTTCCAACCTTACCACACACAGAAAATCAAACATGTTCATAATCTTTATTTCGATCACTGAGACGACAAAAGACAATCACAACAATACACACAGCATTTCCATTAGGGGGTAAATACACTATATTACCATAGTAGTTGTGTGTATACAACATTATTTAACATTGCTATTCGAGAATTTCAGAAGCATATAAAAGTTAAGAAGTTCACTAAAAGCATAAGACCATTGAATTAATTAATAAACCACACATATGTTTCTTAACATACGATAAAAATGCCGCTTACCGTAAAAATACCATAAAAGTGAGCAATTGATAAGGTGAAAAAAAATATACATCCTTGAAAGGCCGTAAAGTGATCAACCTAAAAACTGTCAATGGTGCATCAGTATATGCAACACTGATATATGTATAAAATTCTATACCTTTGACTGAGGTTATACCAAACAAAAGTTTGCATGAGACGTTACTCGTCGGGCTGCCAGTATAATGTATCCTAGCTATTTGTACAACAGCTATCTCAATTTGCTAATCACTGGGTAAGATGGGCTTGGGGTTCTTAGTCTTTTTTTAACGAATTAACCACAGCCAGCTTACGAATTTGGCAGTTGCTATTACACACGATTCATTTGTATTCGTCAGCAATTTTCTCATTGCAATGGAGCTACACCTTGTACCTAAGTTTCTACATAAGGGTTTCAACCATTTGCTACGGGGCAGTTTGGCACCGTATAATACAGAAGCTAAGACTTCAGGACTGGATTTATGGGCTTGGTTAATGAGGACTTGTGTTCCTGCAGCAATACACCAGCTAGTTGGCGATGTTTTAAGGCCATAGATTCTATCTGGGGCTTCCAGTTGAGTTTATTTCCAAGCATGATTCCTAGATAGTTGAAGACATCCATTTGGTCAAGATATTGATTATTTAGGGACACCCTCCCCTTAATGGCCCGATGTTTGTGGAGTACCATCAATTTGGCTTTGTTTGTGTTTATCACAAGACCTTGGGCTTCACAAAATTCTTCAAACCTCATTAACGCCCATTGCAAGACACTCTCTGTTTTTGATATGACAAGAGTGTCATCTGCAAACATGAGTATGGGTGTTTTTATACCTGCGAGAGTGGGTGCATCGGTCGGAAATGTGGAAAAATAGTTGAAGACCCCATTAATCAATAATGAAAATAGTTTTGCGGCCATGACACACTGGGAATCGTTCAGTGGTGTTACCCTGTGTACCCCATCGAACCTGAGCAAATTTCCCCATTTGAAGCCTCACCACAACAGATAATAATTCTAGAAGCAGCCTTGGGTCCTTGAACACCCACCAAAGTTTGTTACGGGGGACCAGGTCAAAGGCAGATTGAAGGTCCACAAAAACAGGGTAGATGGTGCAACCCCGCCAGCACTACAACAGGCCAGTATAGTAATACAAAGCAAAAGACCTGGTCGACCGTACTCACATGGGTGCGAAACCCTGCCTGCAGTGGAGTCAATATGTCATTATTAGCGATTCAATCCTGGATTTTATTTCACACCATTCTTGACATAATTTTTTGAATAGCATCAATAAGGCTTATTGGCCTATAGTTATCAGGGCTCGAACGATCACCTTTTTAGGGCTCGGGCTTACGTCACCACGAAGTGGGGCGGAGCTCCGAGCTCTTATGTATTAGAAAAAAAAAAATCTTTAGGGGTCCGGGCTGCAACATTCCTTAGTGCGCGCGCGTTTTTTATGGGATCTGCCTAGTGATTCGTCTTCGCTGTGGTGTCTATTTAGTAGCCTTGACGTGATAGGCTATATGTAATTTACGTGCGCCATGTTTGGCATTTTCTCTGCGGTTTCGCGCACGGCCGTCCATAAATATCAATTAGGAGCTGTCAGGGAGGTGCTGTAATGGAATCCAGATGCTGTGGGCGCGTTCACCATTCTGCAGTGCAATTTGGTGGGCGCGCGCCATGCATTATTTTGTTGCTCCTTTCATCTCAGGTTTACTCGGCTAATTTCAATGTTTGAATAGCTGAAATGCTTTTACCGAAATTTAAAATGTTTGTTTGGAATAAAAGGTTTACAGTTTTCAGCTAGCTTGCACCTCCTTGTTTGAACACGGAATGTAAAGCGAGTTTGTTTTAGAGCACTGATAGCCCTGTGAGGTGATACTTCAGGGTCGACGTGGTGGGTGCTTCGGGCTGGCTTGCCAGTTTGTTTATTTAAGCGGCCGACATGGTAAGTGGAATAACGAGGGAAGAACACGGTACAAGCTGTATATTTGACTGTCACTCTTAGCTGCGATAAAAATAAGTGGGAAAGTGCAATTTCGGATGATATTGAACATTCACTCATTTCAACGGGTGGCGAGTTCAGAAAGAGGTAAAGAGTGCGCTTTTCATGCCCTACTTCGGGTTCACAGTGTGAGTTTGGGCGGCTGCGACACCAGCTAAATATAAATCTGGCGCAGTCCTACTGGGCACCATGCTGTATGTCAGTCTATGAGGGAAGGCGCCGTTCTGCTCTGTGCTGTGGTGAAGGATAGGGTAGTGCAGAGTGCAGAGTGGTAGTGCAGAGTGCAGAGTGGTAGTGCAGAGTGCAGACTGGTAGTGCAGAGTGCAGAGTGGTAGTGCAGAGTGAGAGTGCGAGTGGTAGTGCAGAGTGCAGAGTGGTAGTGCAGAGTGCAGAGTGCAGAGTGCGAGTGGTAGTGCAGAGTACAGAGTGGTAGTGCAGAGTGCAGAGTGAGAGTGCAGAGTGCAGTTTGGTAGTGCAGAGTGGTAGTGCAGAGTGGTAGTGCAGAGTGGTAGTGCAGAGTTGTAGTGCAGAGTGCAGAGTGGTAGTGCATAGTGGTAGTGCAGAGTGGTAGTGCAGAGTGGTAGTGCAGAGTGGTAGTGCAGAGTGAGAGTGCGAGTGGTAGTGCAGAGTGCAGAGTGGTAGTGCAGGGTGCAGAGTGGTAGTGCAGAGTGAGAGTGCGAGTGGTAGTGCAGAGTGCAGAGTGCTAGTGTAGAGTGCAGAGTGCGAGTGGTAGTGCAGAGTACAGAGTGGTAGTGCAGAGTGCAGAGTGCGAGTGGTAGTGCAGAGTACAGAGTGGTAGTGCAGAGTGGTAGTGCAGATTGGTAGTGCAGTTTGGTAGTGCAGAGTGGTAGTGCAGAGTGGTAGTGCAGAGTGGTAGTGCAGAGTGGTAGTGCAGAGTGGTAGTGCAGAGTGGTAGTGCAGAGTGGCAGTGCAGAGTGGCAGTGCAGAGTGGTAGTGTGGTAGTGCAGTAGTGCAGAGTGGTAGTGTAGAGTGGTAGTGCAGATTGGTAGTGCAGAGTGGTAGTGCAGAGTGTAGAGTGGTAGTGCAGAGTGCAGAGTGGTAGTGCAGAGTGCAGAGTGGTAGTGCAGAGTGCAAAGTGGTAGTGCAGAGTGCAGAGTGGTAGTGCAGAGTGGTAGTGCAGAGTGCAGAGTGGTAGTGCAGAGTGCAGAGTGGTAGTGCAGAGTGCAGAGTGGTAGTGCAGAGTGCAGAGTGGTAGTGCAGAGTGCAAGTGCAGAGTGCAGAGTGGTAGTGCAGAGTGGTAGTGCAGAGTGGTAGTGCAGAGTGCAGAGTGGTAGTGCAGAGTGCAGAGTGGTAGTGCAGAGTGCAGAGTGGTAGTGCAGAGTGGTAGTGCAGAGTGCAGAGTGGTAGTGCAGAGTGCAGAGTGGTAGTGCAGAGTGCAGAGTGGTAGTGCAGAGTGCAGAGTGGTAGTGCAGAGCGCAGAGCGACGAGTGGTAGTGCAGAGCGACGAGTGGTAGTGCAGAGCGCAGAGTGGTAGTGCAGAGCGACGAGTGGTAGTGCAGAGCGGTAGTGCAGAGTGGTAGTGCAGAGTGGTAGTGCATAGTGGTAGTGCAGAGTGGTAGTGCAGAGTGCAGAGTGCAGATTGGTAGTGCAGAGTGCAGATTGGTAGTGCAGAGTGCAGATTGGTAGTGCAGAGTGCAGATTGAGAGTGCAGAGTGCAGATTGAGAGTGCAGAGTGCAGATTGGTAGTACAGAGTGCAGATTGGTAGTGCAGAGTGCAGATTGGTAGTGCAGAGTGCAGATTGGTAGTGCAGAGTGCAGAGTGGTAGTGCAGAGTGCAGAGTGGTAGTGCAGAGTGCATAGTGGTAGTGCATAGTGGTAGTGCAGAGTGCAGAGTGCAGAGTGCAGAGTGGTAGTGCAGAGTGGTAGTGCAGAGTGGTAGTGCAGAGTGCAGAGTGGTAGTGCAGAGTGCAGAGTGGTAGTGCAGAGTGCAGAGTGGTAGTGCAGAGTGCAGAGTGGTAGAAGTATTACGGGCAGCAGTACCACTACCACCAATGCTACTGCTACCAGGCAGCTATCTTGCATTCTTTTACAAGGCTCACTCACCAGCAACCGTTAGTGCAATCTTTCACCAAACACACACAACATCAGCCATGTGTGCACTGTTCTACTAAGCACACACACACCAGCCGGCAGTGCACCCTTCCACTAGGCACACACACCTCCAGGCGATAGTGCACTCTTCCACCAAGCACACACACCACCAGCCATCAGTGCACGCATCAATTGTTAACACATCCACAATTAACTTTTGTAGCAATCGCAGTATGGTACACTTTACTTTTAAACATATTCATCTAAAGCACAGCATTACACAATACAACTCACATAATACCACTACACACCACATGCACACACTCCTTCACACATGACGAAAACACATTGCCATTTACAATGCCATTAGCTCAAAATTAAATAAATCCGAGCCACCACCACCAGTACTAACACTACCAGTACCACCACCACCACCACCAGTACTACCAGTACTACCACCATCAGTACTACCAGTACTACCACCACCAGTACTATTACTACTACAGCCACCAGTACCACCACTACTACAGCCACCAGTACTACCACTACCACCACCAACAGTACTACCACCACCACCAGTACTACCAGTACCAGTACTACTACAACCAGTACCACTACCACCACCAGTACTACCACCACCAGTACCACCACCACCAGTACTACCACTACCAGTATTACGGGCAGCAGTACCACCACCACCACCAATGCTACTGATACCAGTACTACCACCACCACCAGTACTCCCGCTACCAGTACCACCACCACCAGTACCACCACTACTACCACCGGCAGTAATACCACCAACAGTACTACCACTACCAGTACCACCACCTCCAGTACTACCACTACTACCAGTACCACCACCGCCAGTACTACCAGTACCACCACCGCCAGTACTACCAGTACCACCACCACCAGTACTACCACTACCAGTACCACCAACACCACCAGTACTACCACCATCAGTACTACCAGTACTACCACCACCAGTACTACCACTACTACAGCCACCAGTACTACCACTACTACAGCCACCAGTACTACCACTACCACCACCAACAGTACTACCACCACCACCAGTACTACCAGTAGCAGTACTACCACAACCAGTACCACTACCACCACCAGTACTACTACCACCAGTACCACCACCACCAGTACTACCACTACCAGTATTACGGGCAGCAGTACCACCACCACCAATGCTACTGCTACCAGTACCACCACCAGTACTCCCGCTACCAGTACCACCACCACCAGTACCACCACTACCAGTACTACCACCACCAGTACTACCACCAACAGTACTACCATTACCAGTACCACCACCTCCAGTACTACCACTACTACCACTACCAGTACCACCACCAGTACTACCAGTACCACCACCACCAGTACTACCACTACCAGTACCACCACCACCAGTACTACCACTACCAGTACCACCACCATCACCAGTACTACCACCATCATTACTACCAGTACTACCACCACCAGTACTACCACTACTACAGCCACCAGTACTACCACTACTACAGCCACCAGTACTACCACTACCACCACCAACAGTACTAACACCACCACCAGTACTACCAGTATCACCACCACCAGTACTACCACTACCACCACCACCACCACATTAACACACTCCAGTATTACGGGCAGCAGTACCACCACCACCAATGCTACTGCTACCAGTACCACCACCACCAGTACTCCCGCTACCAGTACCACCACCACCAGTACCACCACTACCAGTACTACCACCACCAGTACTACCACCAACAGTACTACCATTACCAGTACCACCACCTCCAGTACTACCACTACCAGTACCACCACCAGTACTACCAGTACCACCACCACCAGTACTACCACTACCAGTACCACCACCACCAGTACTACCACTACCAGTACCACCACCACCACCATCACCAGTACTACCACCATCAGTACTACCAGTACTACCACCACCAGTACTACCACTACTACAGCCACCAGTACTACCACTACTACAACCACCACTACTACCACTACCACCACCAACAGTACTAACACCACCGCCAGTACTACCAGTACCACCACCACCAGTACTACCACTACCACCACCACCACATTAACACACTCCATAACACTTAGCAAAAATACATTACCATTTACAATGCCATTAGCTCAAACTCAAATAAATCCGAGCCCGATTGCATTTCTAATGCTTGTTTGTAGATTGGCAAGATCTCCGCACCCCTCCAGGAGGCCCCGCAAGCTATTGCATTCGCTAGCAGCAGTATATACTCTTGCCAGGTGGCCCTATCATATAAAAACAAATCTGCCGGGACACCGTCCCGGCCTGGGGCTCTTCCACTGGTAACTGTACCCAGCGCTATTTCCAACTCCCCAAAGTCAAAGTGCAATACTGTGTCATGCGGTGGGGTTTGAAATGGTTCTCCAATTTCTCCCTCTACCTCTACAGTGAATTGTTTGGCAAAATGTGAGACCAACATTTCAGGAGTTACATGATTGTCCCTGACCCCCTCATCCCCATTTAACCAACTGCCAAAAATATTGAAGATTTTCCTTAGGATGGCCTGGTAGAGATCAAGCCATCTCAATTCATCCCAGTCCTTTTTAGCTTTATACTTTATGGCTTTATACTTCTGATGGGTTGCCTTGACAGTGGCCAGATCTTTTTGTTTAATGGCAGCTGCTAATGACTTATAAGCTTCCCTACAATCCTTGTTGTACCAGTTCACTTTTTTCCCCTTCTGTTTGCTGAAATGACTAAATAGTTAAAAAAAATATGTCTTAATTTTACCAAATAGGTCTTCGTGGGCCCTAGTTACATTTTATTTTAACTCGGTGTGAGTGGTAATAGTTTGCAATTCTGTCAATGTGTTTGTTAGTGACATCTGCACTTATGTCTAGGAGGGTTTGTTCGCTTTACAGTAGCTTGTGCCATTTTACCCTCCTCATGTCAGTACAGAGCAGCGCATTGATAGTGAAACAAGGCATTGTCAGAGTTGGTAGCAGACTAGGACCAGGTGGTTTCATTTTTAGTATTAGGGGACTGTGGTCACTTTCTACTCTCTCCTGAACCTCCATGTCGATAAGGGAGGGCCGGTGTTCCAGATTAATGTGTATATAGTCGGTACAACTCTTATGTATGCCATTGTTAAAAGTATTTGAGCCCTGCTTATCTGAGGGGGTTCGCCCATTTACAGCCCTGAGTCCCCTCCGCATACAAAGGGCTTTAAGTTGTAATGTTGCCTCAGTCCATCTCTTGATTGGGGGCAGCTCTAAGGGGGGATGCTCCATAGTGCATCTTCTTCTTCAAAAAGTTTGCTATCATCATGTTCAAGGGGCTCAAAGGTAGTGTTAAAGTCCCCTGCAATTACTAGTTCCGGGATACCAATCATCCTTTCCAAGAAGTCCTCTAGGATGGCAACTGTGTTAGACAGTCTTCCACCTGTAAGACCTCTGGCATAGGTGTTAAGAACTATTAACTTGGCTTTTGGGTTAATCTGAAGACAAATAGCCATAATGACCGGGCTATAAATGTGGACTTCATGGATTCTATAGCATAGGTCCTGTTTTACCCAAATTGTTAGCCCTCCTGATGGTCTATCCCTCTGCCCTTGGATTGCCAGTTTATAAAAGTTAAGATATCCTGAGCGATGTGATGCATTTATGGACAATATCTGCTGGAACACACAGATATCATAGACTTCGATCAAGTCAGGCCTGCCTGTTAATTCACATGGGGTGGGATCCTTACTTTCCTTGATTGGATGAGGAGTTGGGTGATTGACTAGTCCATTATTGCTCCGACTGGTCTGATAAACGAAAGGATTTAGTCAGTCACATTGCTCCGGACGGCTGAGAGGGGAAAGTCTGTTCTCTAGAGTTACTCCAGCATTGCCTAGGTTGCGTGGTTCCTCATGCTTTGGGTGCCCCCCATAAGGGCACTTATATCGCTTACCATCGTGTAAGGGTGCTTATACATAAACGCGTAGGGTAGTGCTCTGATTAGAGTACCTTTAGGTGGGTCCTAACATAAATGGTCCAAAAGGGAACTTGGTATATAGCGATTATTAAAAGTTATAACTACACATTCACTCTACATTGTTCTCTTAGTCGGTCCCAGACAATCTACCCTTCTGGCCATTATAACTTGATTTGCCAGTGAAACACCCCTATTCTCTCAACTAGTTGTTTGGTGTGTTAATCAATGCAGGGATTTATTCATAAGTTGGACAGTAGTTTCTTACTGATCCTCCCTTAGCGGCAGGACATTTCCCAGAATCAGTACAAGAGGGGATGAGGCCCGTGGAAGGTGTAGAGACTGATGTATGTTGAGAGGTCTCCTGTGTCTGATCTTCACTGCTTAGAGCCGAACTCCTTCCCTCCGGCCCCAGGCGTTGGCGGCCGTACGTTGGAAGCTGGACCATCTGAGGAGGTGGTGGGACATAACTGGAGGTTTGGAATTCCAGCCGTATTTGTAGGATGCACCATTGGGCTGGGAGGTAACAATTGAGGGTTGTAACGAGGGGAAGCTACAATGTTACACACATTGCTACCCTTGCATGAATGATGCCCCTCATTAATACAGACCCTTGGGTGGGTCCCCCTCCCTGTAGATGCTAGGGGCCCCGTTACTGCTTCAGGTCGTGAGCGTAGGCAGGAGCATACACCATGATTATGCATCGGTCTACCCAACCCTTCAATGTGCAACAATCTCTTCTCAATATGCGATAGTTTATTTAATAGGGGGTTCAGGTGGACTGTAACCAAAGTCTTTTCCATAGTTCATCGTCACTCCCCGTAACAAACAAGGTGAGGGTAATGTCACTGGCGTAGGATATAGATGTGTGCCTCGATCTGTATCTCCAGTTCCTTTTTGCTCAGTGGGTTGTGACTTTTGTTTAGTCTTTTGCTTTTGTGGGGCATCACCCCTTCTTCTTTTTACAGGAGGCTCACTGCTGGTATTAGATGAGACGGTAGCAACATGGCCCCTTGTGCTATTTTTGATCTGGTAGAAACTTCAGATGAGCCAGGATCAGGTACCGCTGATGCCACAGAAGTTATGGGTGGTACTATATTCATTTGCATGGGTGGAGAGGGCATGGGGGAACTAACCACGGTTTTGCCTTCTAGAGAGGAATGCTTCTGGATGGCTAAAGAATCCAAGGAAAGTCCCCTCTCTGTTTGGTCTATTTGATGGGTCAAGACCAACTCAGCGCTCGTTAGGAAGGCGTCTAATGTCCCTACTATTCCTCACCCCGGATGAATGCTGGTAGCTTGGCGCTTGACCCTTCTACAAAGTACTTATGTGGAAAACAATTTTAAGAACCAATACCTTGATGAAGAATCTGATGGAGACACAATCCTGCTACTAGAAAGGTGGCCCAGCCCAGCCTCCTCCGGGCTCTGGTGGCCTCCAAGCGCAGAAATGGATGTCAGTGTCTCCGGCTGCAATGGCAGGTGGGGGATGGGGCCGCCATGAAGTGCAGACTAGCAGTGCAGGCAAGTAGACAGTGAATGACTCCCCTCTTGCAGAAACTGAAGCATTAAAACTCCAAGGGTTGGCTGGGTAACAATTTCTTCTCACCAGGCACCTGAGCGAGACCGCTGTTCAATTGTTACCAGCTGCAATCAACTACTCAGTGGCAGAATACTTGCGGTGTAGCCCCTCACTTGCCTCCTCAAGGTTCCCACTTGGCTAACTTGTTGACAAACAAATCCTCCAACTCTCCTTTCACTTGGGGGGTGGCTACCTCGTGGAAACTTCTCGAGGCGCCCCAGCAAAAAGGAACCAAGGGGGGTGGCCCGGCCCAGCCTCTTCCGGGCTATGACGGGCGCGGCCTGGACATGCCTGCATGCGTCCCGCGCTGCTATTATACTATATGCCTCCTGGCGCTGGTGGAAACCTGGTCGGCGGCTGGCCGCAAAGAACTATGGGCCTTGAAGTTCCAGCCCTGTCTGGAGTGCAGTCAAGCAGAGCCACAATAAAAACGGGCTTCCTTTATATATATTTTTAATACATTCTGTCTTTGATGTCTGTAATGCAATACTTTATGCTTTTAGGATTTGTAAAGTGAAATCAAATAAAGCTATTTGATTTGAAACAATCAATGAATATTGAAATGTCTTTAATTGTACAAATAAAATAGTTCATGGGGGAAGGGCTGTAAATGAAAATTGCATTACCACTGCAGAAATTAGCTCCTTGCTCATGCTAACTGTATCCAAACCTATACACCTATGTGTGGTGATTTAGAGTCCCTCTTTCACATGTTGGGTGACCAGATGAGAAAAGTTTAACTCGCTTACTGAGGCAATCATTAATGCATGCTATTTGGTAACTGTTGAGCTCTGGGTCTCAGGCCTGCACGCTACCTCACTGAGAAGCCTTGGTTTCCTCACCTCTGTACCCTGAGTGTCTAGGACTGAAACTGTAGGCCGGACACTGCTACATAAACTAACCATATATTGGGCCCCCATCATGCCTTGCGTATGGCCTTACATGTGACATTAGTAACACCATGTTAAATTTCATCATTGATGACATCACTGATGACGTCTCAAATTCCATCATTGATGATAATTATTTAAGCAGATTAATAATCACTGTCTGGCCTATATACTGTCATGGGTGTCCGCAGGGGGGGCAAGGAGGGGCACTTGCCCCCCCTGAAGAGCCCCTCCTTGCCCCCTGCCAGTGCCGGCTCTAGGGCGGTGTGACCGGTGCCATCCGGGTGTTGGCTTCATGAGGGCGCCGTGTTTACAACTTAATCATGATTTTAAAAGCACCTGCTGCGCGTTCCTTTCCTCCTGCAATTACGAGGCCTCACAAAAATTTCAAGATAACTCCTGTGATTAATGTTCTTCCTTGGCAGAGATCAGAGTTTTGTGTAGTTGAGGTTTTTGGTGTATGTGAAGGTAGTACAGAGGGTTAATATGCCTGCTGCAAAGAACGTGTACCAAGTAGATTAAAGAGTGCATTTAATGTAAATAGATCAGCAGGTTACTGCTTTTAAAAGAGCCATCCTTTTCGTACTTGCAATTTATAACTTAAAGTCCTAATATAGAATAGTGAGGTATTAACTTTCATCATAGTAGTGCATACACTCTGCTAAGTATAGAACATTGATTAATGTTTCAAAAAGGGTTAATCTGGGTAGAAATGGATTCTTAATATTAAAGAAAGCTCCCAAATATGCTGTTTATTTTTCCACACCAAGCACTCCTAAACTATACTGCCTACCAGTTTGGATGACGTGACTCCTATACTTTTAGGGGCATATCATCAACGCCCAGCGATAATTTTCGCTGGCCGTGTTCAACGTGCAGAAAATTAACGCCGCATATCGCCGGATTCTATCGCCTGGTGAGCACACTATCAACAAGGCGCATCACCCAGGTGATAGAAATCCAGGCAAAAGCGGCGGAAAGAGTCGAAATCGCCGTATTCCAGCGATAGAAAACCGCATTAGGGAAAACCTAATCTATAATGGGAGAAGTGGCTCAGCATAACAATCCATCCCCCATTATAGATATGGCTTAGTAAGGAAAATAGCAGGCATTACGAACCGGCGAAAAACCTGGTTAGCGCTGATTATAATATCGCTATGCGTGTTAGCAATACACTTGAAAATAGAGAGAATCAGGGTTAGTGATGATATCCCATGTTGACTCACGGGACACGCCTCCCTTGCATCTCATTTGCGATGCGATGTTGAAACCAGCACTAATCCCATTGAACACGCGTTAGCGTGCTCTTGTAAATAAAGCGATATTTTTATTGTTACATTTCGTCCAAAAACGGACGCAAATGCGGCGATAAAAATATCGCTAGGCCTTGATTATATGCCCCTTTGTCCTTTGGCTTATGTAACATTTCCTATACACTGATTTACACAAGTATGATTGATTGTCTGTGTAATGTGTGTGTGATGCAAAGTGCTCTGACATACTATAATGGTATGAGTAGTGCTATATAACGAATTCAATGCATCTGAGAGAGTGGTTATGGAGACTTGGTCACTGTTCAAGGGTGCTAGTGTGAGAAACCCTGGTGGAGGTGGTCATTGGGGGCGCCAACTAACATTGTCGCGCTGGGTGCCACCAGCGCTAAAGCCGGCCCTGCCCCCTGCGGACGCCCATGCCACTATGCATTACACATGGTGCTCCAGCCACGGTTCCTCTCCAGCTCACACTCTCTGTTCTATTCTGAAGCTCCTCTGCTTTTTAGGCCAAAGTAGGACAAGACGCGGGCTTCATTTTCCTGCACCGTCCCTTTGGCACTGTCTTCTAGGTGAACTCCTGTGCATTTCATCGCACGTCACATCAAGACAACACCTGGAGACTCTGCTCTTTTCTAGATCCTTCTGAGTACCCTCTGCCATCCCCCCGCCCATCTTATGATTTAGTCGGAAGCACCAGGAGACCTCGGACTTTATTGCGTGCTCTGACACCATAACAAGATTGAGGCAAAGTCTTTTCAAATAATTATTGGATTATAGTAATGGACTGCCTAGAACAGTTGCTGTTAAGTAAATTACTAAGCAGAAAGAATAGTCACATTTTAATAAAAGAGTAGCGTCTGCCTCTTGCTCTGGTGTTGTTTTTGTCCTCAGGCTGCTCCCCGCCCCGTCTCACCTCTCTGAGAGCCAGTGCCCACTTAGACCCTCTACCTGCCGCCCACCCCTTCCCCACCTCTTTTCCCGGTTCACACCTTGGTGCTTTCACACTTAACGCCACTTCCAGCTCGCATTTTCAGAGAGGGCCCTGGGCTCCCTATCACCGACATGAAGAGGAGGAAGAGAGAGGGGGGACAGAGGAAAACTTAGTGGGGACGGGGAGACGGATACGGTGGTGGTGAGAGTGAACGGAGAGGGGGGAGAGAAAGAGAGAGAGAAGCAGTGTCGAAAGAGAGACCGAGAAGCAGGGAGGAAGGAAGATGAGAGAGCAAGTGGAGGGGGAGTGGGGGGTCTGGGTGAGGGAGAGCAGCGTCAGAGAAGTGAGACCTGTGTTCTAACTCCGCCAGTGAAGACAGCGGGTCCAAAGGAGAAAGAACCAGGCCAGACAGACTAGGTCCAGGCAGTGTGCATGGAGGCAGGCTCGGTGGGTCCGGAAGAGGGACAGGGCAGGCAGAACCGCTCCAGAGAAGGGCGAGCAGAACCGGACCAGGGCGAGCCGATCCGGACCAGCAGATCCTCCCTGAGCAGGGAGACGGCGCGATACACAATCAGTATGTAGTGTTCAGCTTTTGTGGTGCCAGGGGGTAACTTGAGGGTTCAGAGTGGGTGTGGGTATTAAGGTGCCAGGGAGTAGTTTTAAGGTTCACGGTGGCTTAGGGATTGGGGTGCAAAGGGGAAAATTTTAGGGTTCAGGGCGGGTATGGGTTTTGGGGTGCCAGGTCGTCAATTTTAGGGGTCAGGGCGGTATGGGTTATGGGGTGCCAGGGGGGTAATTTTAGGTTCAGGGTGGGTATGAGTTTTGGGGTGCCAGGGGGACAATTTTAGGGGTCAGGGTGGGTATGGGTTATGGGTGCCAGGGGGGTAATTTTAGGGTTCGGGCAGGTATGAGTTTTGGGGGAGCTGGGGTAATTTTAAGGTTCAGGGTGGGTATGGGTTTTGGGGTGTTAGGGGGTACTTTTAGGGTTCAGGGTGGGTATGAGTTTTGGGGTTCCAGGGGGACAATTTTAGGGGTCAGGGTGGGTATGGGTTATGGGTGCCAGGGGGGTAATTTTAGGGTTCGGGGCAGGTATGAGTTTTGGGGGGGCAGGGGTAATTTTAAGGTTCAGTGTGGGTATGGGTTTTGGGGTGTTAGGGATTAATTTAAGGATTCAGGGAGGGTATGAGTTTTGGGGGGTGGGATAATTTTAGGGTTCAGGGTGGGTATGGGTTTAGGGGTGCTAGGGGGTAATTTTAGGGACCAGGGCAGGTATGGATTTTCGAGTGCCACAAAAGAAAGAGATAGCTGTGGCACAACAACCCTATGGTGTTTGAGATCATATGCGGCCTGCTTCCTGTCCCCCCATGGCTGCTCCTGCGCCCCAGTGTTTCTTGTGCCCCACCTGACACACATCATGTCCGAGGGTGGTGATGACGTCAACATTTTGCCCGCCCCCCCTGGAAAAAATTCTGCGGACGCCCATGTATACTGTTATAACTAATTATATCATTTAAGACCTAGTAGGTCGTCAAGTAGAGGCCTATTTCAGATGCAGAGGTTCCCTTACAGTACTGGGCTCGACACCACTGCACCTGCTGCACAACTCACAGCCACAGAAATGCTGGGCTCAAAAAAAGGAAGCCGATTAAACTCCACGATGTGGAAATCTGGCAGTCTGTGTTTACGCAATGGAAGATGCGTGACGCTTGAATGTTTAACGGGGTCGCTAATCCATAACAAGACGAGGGCTGCACAGTAACACTCTGAGAATGCTGGGCTTTGCCTCCTGCCCCAGTGACGACCAAGGAGGCCCAACTTTAAGCGATTACCATTACGTTTCTCAGCCCTGCAGCCTACGTCAGTGAAATTGCATCGTGTAAGGTTGTTTTTACTTTACTGCACGAAACAATAGCCGCGTTCATGTTTGCTCAGTAAGGGAATGTTTCAGGGCGGCTGAGATTTGATGGACATTCTTTCTTTGTTCCCAGTGGTGGATTACAAGGCTACAAGGCTCCTGCAGCAGCTGGAATTCCACTGCATGTTTCCTGGTGAGCTCAAATGGATTGTCCCAGAGCGTACAATAGAAGTGGTGTTTGTGGTGTGTATTCTGTTAGCAGCTTGGAGTCTTGTGCAGACATTATGTAGCATGTGACACAGAGGCCCAGATTTACAAAGGTGTCTCAAAACGCAGCACAGAAACCAAAGTTGCTGCACTGGAAAGCACCATGGAGCATATTTACAGGCCGTGTGCCGCGGCGCATCGCTTTTTGTGACGCTCTGATTGTGCAGAGGGCTTAGCCATATCTACAAGCTCACGTAAAGCCACCATGCATGGCTTTTCATGATCTTGTAGAATTGGAGTAAGGGAAAGCAGCGCAAGTCGCTACCTTGCCTTACTCTGCCTCAAAGAGGCGTTCCATGGGTGTTGCTGTGGGTGTTCCCACGCAGCACCCATGAACTTTCAAACTGCCCCAGATTTACAATATCTTGTAAACCTGGGGCAGCACCAAAACCTCGTGTCTCCCTACAGCAGGTGTAACAAGGAGAAATTTAAAATTTCTCATTGTTTATTTCCTCTTTTCACATGTGCTGCATTCACAGCACACATGGAAGGAGGAAAACACCTGTTTTTGTGCAGGAAGGTGTCCCTTCGTGCACAAAAACAATCCTGCCAACAACACAGACACCCTTGCACCATGGTGGAAGGATGCCTGCATTGGTGTCCGGCTGCAAATTGTTCGTCGGCGCAGGCAGAAAGGACAGAAACGTTGTAAATACTGTGCATTTCTTCCCTTTCGAAGTGGGATAGGGCAGTGCAGGAAAATGACTTGCAGTGCTGCCCTATGCCAATTCTTTGTAAATATGCCCACTTATCTGCCAAAAAATCGCACTATCCTGCTCTCACCCTGGAGCTGGCGTGTAACCAGGTTGCCTAGAGCCACACAGTAACCTTTGCGCAAAGGTGTCTAAATCATGTCTATCATATGTTTTGTACTGGAAGGGTACCCTACAAAATACTATACTTAGTCTAATTTTAAAACGTTTCCTACTTTGTATGTGTACTATACGATTCAGAAGAAACTACTTTAGACAATTTCCAGTGCAAAAGGAGTTTTTTGCAGGAAAGTAAATCCAAAATTAGCACTGATTGGTTTACAAATCAAGCACTTGTTAAAAGGAGGTAGGGACCACCATTTAGTGGGTTGTAGTGTGTCATTTCATCTCCAACTGTAGGTGTGCCTGAAGGGTCCCGTTGATTCTCCTCTGACACCCTCCCTTAATCCCACCCATATTTATTAGTCCCTAAAGGTACTGTTAACCTCACTAATGTGCCCAACTACCTAGGTGGCGATACTTGTGTGTCAATCCCAAATGCCTGTTTGCCTCTGCATCCACATCAGTTTCCCTCCATAACACCAGTGTTGATTTGCCCACACATCAATGTAGGTGGAGCAGTGTGTGTGTATTTGCATAAGTGCATACATAAATGTATGTATGGCTGGCCTCTCGGTTGACATGTTGTGACACTGGAGATCAAAACTGTCTTTTCTATTGTCTTAATGTTCCCAGGAAACATCTTTCAGGTCGTAGAGTTAGACTTTATGAGGGCATCTGCTAAAGGGTTCTCATTGCTGATGCCTTTTATTTCAACCCACTTTCCATCACTCTTCTGAACTATCAATTCAGTGTGATAATGAATCTTGGGGTTACCAACCATCATACGCGAAAGCTACTGAAAACTAGCCTCTGGGCCAAGATTGGTTAACCTATGGTCCTAAAATTGAATGTTACATGATCACCATTACCAGCGAGGACTAAAGATAACCAGCTGAGCATTAATAAAGCAGAAGGTGAGTCCTAAGTAGATCTTTAACTCCACTTAATCACAAACATCCACGAGAATGAAATACAGAAAGCCCAACCCAATCATTCAGAAGCTGAGTACACTCCTTCTAGCAAAGACTGGTCCATCCATCAAGTGTTTACTATCAAGTGATCTACCCACCCTTTTGTCAGAGGCTATATGGTGAGGTCCACACTGGAGTCAGTCTAGCAAAAATGTACAACTCATCCCCATGCAAGGCGGTGACTTGAACTATGGGAGCTTTTCATGGTTGGATCATGGCAGATGATTCATCTCAGAAAGCAGCCCTTGACATAGAGGACTGGCAGAAGAAAAGAATGGAATTTGTTGCGCTTTCAGAAAGAGCATGAATCCCACCTTCATCATACCTTAACAGGTTACCATCATCCACTGATCCCATGCACACCTGCACAACACGCACAAGCACCTCATCCACATGTAGCATCCTGAAAAGTACGGCAACGTGTATGCATTCCATTCAACATCACCCGCAGCCAACTCACTGCACCTCATTCTCATTTCTATTACTCCACAGTGTGTCACAACAGAAACATAGCAGACACAATAGCCACACCTTATTTGGAGGCAGTCTTCAATATATATATATATATATATATATATATATATATATATATATATATATATATATATATATATATATATATATATGGATCACCTCACGTGTACATACATTTTAAATGTGCCTACCTGCCCAGACTATAGCATACACCCATCCATCCCTATGCACGCACACACGACCGGCCATTCAGTGTGTATTTAATATTCTAACTCCACACACACTTTGATACTGAAGTAAGTTATAAAGAAGAGTGAGGGAAATATAGTTGCACTTGACATACTTGCCTAAAAATACCTAAAACACTACAGGGATAGGTCCTCATAAGTCACAGGCGCTCAGAGAGACGGCGTTTGGCTAGTTCTGTCGGCTATACCAACACAACAAGGACTGATCCAGTCCTCATAGTGTGGGTTAAACACATGCGCACACCACCACCCCCCACAGACACACATGTGCAATAGGTGGTGGTCATGTGGTCATCCACCGGTCATCCAGGCCGTGCCCTATTCATATAACTGGCTAGTCTTATTTTTATGCATCTTCTTACGGGCTGCTTCCACTTCTAGCCTCCCCATTAGCCAACTTTCGTCTAATCAGCTGAATTCCACAAAACATTCATCATGGAATTCATAGAATTCACGTGCAAATCATCCATCAAATATTCCAACAATTATTGAAGAACCCATCATCTGCAACACCAGAGGACACCCCAAGGACAAGCAGGCATATTAAGCAAGGTCTTGGCTGTGCTTTGTCAATATTCTCTCTCCAATGGTTGGGTTGCAACAGTGCAATGTTGCCTTGTTATGTTATGTTATGTTAAATATATTTTTATAGCGCACTTACACCGTACGGTTTCATGGCGCTGTGAGCACAAGTGAGCAAAACATAGAGGCCGTGTGGTGGATTTCAGAAAGATCGGGAAGGGGAATGTTTATGCATGAGCTAGGCGAAACAGTAAAGTTTTCAGAAGGGATCTAAAGTGGGGATAAGAAGAGGTGAGTCTCAACTCCAGGGGCAATGCGTTCCACCTAGATGGGGCAAGAAATGAAAATCTGAGACCGCCATGTTTTTTGCGGTTGAATGTGGGGGTAGTGAGAAGGGCCAAGTGGGAAGAGCGAAGAAGACGCATAGGGGAGTACCGATGGAGAAGAGAGGATATAAAAAGAGGGCCAAGGCCAGCCAGGGCTTTAAAAGTAATACAGCCCAGTTTAAATTCGCAGCGTTTGGCCACTGGGAGCCAGTGTAGGGATTTGAGTAAGGGACGAACATGACAGTGTCTGGGCTGGTGGAAAACTAGTCTCGCAGCCTGATTTTGTACCAGCTGAAGGCGATTCAGCTGGTAGGCCGGGATGCCAACATAGAGGGAGTTGGCATAATCAAGCCTAGAGACCACCAGGGCCAGCAGAGCCTGGGTCAGGGCTTCCGTAGTTAAGAATCGATAAATCTTTCGGATCTTTCGAAGATGAAAAAAACAGGAAGATGCCACAGCACTAATCTGAGGCTTCATGGAGAGATCCTTACTAATAATGACTCCTAAGCTTTTTACTGAATTAACTGGGCGATGGCGGGGAACCAAGGTCGCAAGGCCAAAAATTAGAGTTCCAGGGATTGGAAGGGCCCCCGAACAAGACCAGCTCGGTCTTGTCGGGGTTAAGCTTTAAGTGGTTGTTTCCCATCCAGGTACTAATAAGACATAAGGTAGACTGAAAATTGTGAATGGATTGTGCGGAGGCGTCAATGTCAAAGACCAGCTGGACATCGTCAGCGTAGTTAAATGCAGTCACATTACACCCCCGCAGAGCCCGAATGAGAGGAGTCAGGTATAGATTGAAAAGGAGGGGGGAAAGGGAAGAACCCTGGGGGTCACCACATGACAGTTTTACCTTATCCGCTGTGAAGTTTGAAAGACGCACAGCCTGGTGACGGTCACTCAGAAAAGAGCGAATCCAGCCAAGAGCCGGCCCCCGGACGCCGGCGTCGCCGACACGGCGACCAGAATATCATGGTTGACCGTGTCGAAGGCCGCAGACAAATCTAGGAGCACCAAGGCCTGGTTCATCCCAAGGTTCGCTCCTCTCCTCAGCTCCTCCATCACTGACAGGATGACTGACTCAGTTGAATGGGCCGGTCTACACCCAGCCTGACAAGGGTCAAGGAACTGGGTGCGCTCAATAAACGAGCTCAAGAAGTTGGTAACATGAGTCTCAAGTACTTTACTGAGGTAGGGGAGCAAGGAGATGGGACAGAAATTGCTCATAATAGAAGGGTCCGCAGTAGGTTTCTTTAAAATGGGTATCACTTCGGCTATTTTAAAGGAGTCAGGAACCAGACCAAGCCGAAGGAAGTTATTAAGCAGGGCCAGGGGGGGTTTGGGACAAACCGTAAGAACCTCACGTAAAATATGGGGAGGGCCTTGCTAGGCATTGCATGCACAGACATGCTGAACTTTTGCAAGCCCAGCTGGAGTAGTGTTTTAAAAGATTATTGGGAAAGCTCTTGACAACAGTGCAGATGTGCAAGGAGCTCTGTTGGACGCGGCCTCGTGGCGTGGGTCGGCCCGGCTCCTCCGTGCCCTGTTAAGCGTAGCCTGCACCCTGAGTTTCCTGCGCAGCACCCCGTCAGTGGAGCTTGCACCCCGAGCCCTGGTCGTCCTGCTCCCTGTACACCCAGACCCCGTAACCGACGACCAGCCCCGCTTACCCCGTTCCACTCCCGGCTCCGAGCGCCTAACCTTGAATGCCCCACAAGGCCCGGCAGCCATTTTTCCTTCCCGAGATCCCTGACTCCCTGGGCCTAGCGCGACCCTGGCCCCAGCGAAACCCAGACTCCAAAGGCGCGCCAGTCCCGGCTGGGGGGTAAAGGGCTCCCCGAGTGAGATAAGCCAGGGAGTTGCAATGGCACCTCCGGCCTCCCCTGAGAGACTGGAATCCGTCACACCTTTGGCCTCCCCCTGTGGGCCAGTTTCGATTGCACCTCTGGTTTCCCCGAGGGCTGGCTCCAGACCCGCTGGGCGTCTGGGAATTCCCGGACCCATCTTTTCAAAGATCAAGGAACCAACCGCCGGACCTCTCCAACGACCAGCCCCCAAGGTATGAGACCTCCGCCTGCGAGGGTCCGGACATCAAAGGGCCAATGGACTATATCAAGGGCCGCCCGACAACTAGCGGGCAGTTGTATCTTGGACCTGAAGCCTGCTGATCTGATTGCGG
The DNA here is from genome assembly GCF_964261635.1 of Lissotriton helveticus. Lineage (NCBI taxonomy): Eukaryota > Metazoa > Chordata > Amphibia > Caudata > Salamandridae > Lissotriton > Lissotriton helveticus. Next base: position 251,887,332 of record NC_136065.1, on the reverse strand, counting down.
CTGACCCTGAGAAGAATTCAACCTCGCATCGCTGAGCCCTGCTGACGCTGTCGCGGCTCCCTCTTCGCAACAAGGAACTGAACCACCTGAGCCCTGCTGACGCTGTCGCGGCTCGTCCTCTCTAAGACCTCGGAGCCCTGCTGACGCTGTCACGGCTCGAGTTGAACTCGTAACCATCAGAGCCCTGCTGACACTGTCGCGGCTCGTCCTCTCTAAGACCTCGGAGCCCTGCTGACGCTGTCGCGGCTCGAGCTTGAACTTGTGACCACCTGAGCCCTGCTGACGCTGTCGCGGCTCTGCATGAACTTCTCCGGATCGAGCCCTGCTGACCTCGTCGCGGCTCGAGGAGTACTCTGGTCCGGCTGGACCATCGAGACTACCATCACGACCTAAACCGACTCAACGTGAGTGAAGCAGCCAGTACACCATCACCTTCCGTATCCCCGGGCTCGAGGATTGAGAGCTGTGCGCAGGGTGCGCCCCGTACTGGCCCAAAGGCTAAAGACTGTCAAGCTTCCCTCTTCCCGAATCCTCAAAGACTTTGTGATCCCTCGATCATTGTGTACATAAGAATGCTTCCTTCCTTTACTGCTTATAAAGAACTTGTTACTGAAATCCAACGGTGTGGTGTCCGTTCGTAAGTGTGGTGTGAGCTCAGTGTGTACGATCCTAGACTCGAAGTCCTCCCCGGTGGGGACCTCACGATAAGACTCGGCAAGATCTGTGGGAGCGGTGGTCCTGGGGTTGTCGGGTGAGCACAACCTGGCCCTCTGAGATCGCCCCTTCCAACATTGGTGGCAGCGTCGCAATAAGAACCTACGTCTAGGGATTGTACAGTACTGACACACTACCCGAACGAACAACAACCATGAGTGTCACGAACGACGAGATCACCTTCCAGATGGAGCTTCTGGGAGACTATTCGCACCGAGAGCTGAAGCAATTCTGCAAAGATCGCCATATCCCGACAACGGGATTAAGCACCAAAGAAGACTTTCAACAAGCCCTGACAGCCTGGGTGGAGGCCGGAACACAACCTCCCCCGCCGACAGGAGGCGGTGGAGAGGGAGCGCCCCTGACCGAGACCCACGCCCCAGAGCATGAGAGAGCGGAGTCTCCAACGCGGAGTCCCAGCACGGAGAGAGGTCTGTCTCAAGAAGAGATGACCGACCGAGAACGCAACCGAAACCACGAGCTAGAACTAGCGCGTCTGAAGATAGAAGGAGAGCTCAAGCTGGCCGAGAAGAAGTTAGCCATCGAGCAGCTGCGGCTGCAAGGAGAACTGGAGGAGAAGAAACTACAGAGAGAGCATGAAGGGAGAAGACTCCAGCTAGAGCACGAGCGAGGCCTGAAGGAGATCGAACTGAAGGCCCGGAGCGAAGACAACCGAACCTCAGGGACCCGAGAGGCCGTTCCCCCGGTGGAACCCAAGGTCCACATCCCCAAGGATGTGGTCAAAGAGTACTATAAGAACAATGATATCCAGCAATGGTTTAAGGCCTACGAAGTCGCCATGGCCTCCCACCGAGTTCCTCGGACAGATTGGGGAGCCGGGCTATGGGGTCGATTCCTGAGTGAAGGGAGAGATGCCCTGCTCGATTTACCATCCTCCGAACAAACCTCATAGAGCCACATGAAAGAGGCCCTCCTCACAAGGTACGGGCTCACCCCGGAAATGTACCGACAACGCTTTAGAGACTGCAAGAAGATTCCCGGCACCACGTGGGTAGAATATATGAACTTCTACAGCCGGGCCCTGGAAGGGTGGATCAAGGGTAGCAAAGTATCCACCTTCGAGGGGCTCATCGACCTCATTGCGTATGAACATGTGTCCCTGAATTGCTTTGTGGAACTCCGACAGCACCTCCTGGACAGCAAGTTGGCTGACCCCCGGAAACTGGCCGTCGAGGCCGATCGATGGGTGAGCACCAGAGTCCCCCGGGGGCCCGGGGGAGACTCTGGCTGAACAGAACAGGGATCCTCCTGCCAGAGGAGAGTGGGGAGTCAGAATAGACAGAGGGGATCCCAGGTAGGGTCCCCGCGCAGTCCCCCCAGAAACCAGCCCGGCACCTCACCTCCCACAGCGTGCGCAGGGTTCCCCCCAGCCAAGCCAGGGCCCGAGTCAGCCAAGCCTGCTTCCAATTTCAGCAACCAGGGCACTATGCCAATGACCCCCGATGCCCACTGTTCAAGAAGGCCGCCGCTGCGGGGCCCCCAGCACGCCACATCACCTCGGTAGCTCTAGAAGAGGAGGGGGAAGAGGAGTTTGAGGGGGCTAACCCCGCCGCAATGATGTTAGTCTCCCTGGGGGATAGGGAAATGGTCCTAGGAGCCCCCCTGCCCGACAACACGGAGAAGTACCGACAGCAGGTGACCGTCAATGGCTACCGCATAGGGGCGCTCCGAGACACCGGGGCCAGTATCACCGCAGTCAAACGTCACCTAGTCACCGAAGCCCAAATTGTTCCCCACATCTCCTGTAGGGTGATCGCAGCTGACAATTCCGTCCGCACCTGCCGGATAGCTCAAGTCCCGTTCGAGTGGGGGGGCGTCTCCGGGGAGTTACGAGTGGTGGTCTGCACCGACATGCCCGTGGACTGCCTGCTCGGCAACGATCTAGAGAGCTCCTCATGGAAGTGGGTGGAGAAAAGGACCCACCTGGAGATGGTGGGCCTGCCCGAATGGGCCTGTGTGAGCACCCGGTCAATGACCGCCCGGGTGGCTACCTCCGAGGGGGTGAATCTTGAGACCGCACCGCCAAACCCCGAGGACCCCAAGGTCCCCAAGGCCTCTGAAACCCCGAGCTGTTCCCCGGAGAGAGCTCCTCCTCCGACGCAGGTCCCCTCGGCCCTGACGTTGAACAGACCCCGAGCCTGGACGACCTTCCTGAGCTGGCCCAGTGGCGCCAGGAAGGAGGACCGTCCCGAGAAGAATTCTGCCTAGAACAGACCTCCTGTCCGTCCTTGGTTGGGCTGCGGCAGCAGGCCGCCGCCCAGGCCGCCGTTGACCAGTCCGGCTCCCACTTGTCTATTGGGAAAACGGCCTCTTGTACAGCGAACAAAAGTCTGCCAAGCTAGGGTCGGGCCGAGTGCTGGTGGTACCCCTACGCTTCCGCGGCTTTCTCCTGACCCTGGCCCATGATGTACCCCTGGCGGGACACTTGGGACAAGACAAAACGTATCACCGCCTGGTCACGCACTTCTACTGGCCAGGCATGCGCTCCGATGTCGAAGCCCACTGTAAGTCCTGCCCCACGTGTCAATCCAGCGGAAAGAGCGGAGGGAAGCGCAAGGCCCCCCTCCAACCCTTCCCCGTGGTCAGTACCCCCTTTGAACGGGTGGGAATCGACATCGTGGGCCCTCTCGACCCCAGGACCTCCTTAGGTCACCGCTTTATCCTCATCTTGGTGGACCATGCCACCTGCTACCCCAAAGCCATTCCCCTCCGTACGGTGACGGCCCCCGTAGTGGGGCGGGCCCTCATGGGGATTTTCTCTCGGGTGGGATTCCCCCGAGAAGTCGTCAGCGACCGAGGGACCAACTTCATCTCGAAATACATGAAGTCCCTCTGGCAACAATGTGGGGTGACGTACAAGTTCACCACCCTATATCACCCCCAGGGTAACGGTCTGGTGGAGCGATTCAATCGGACCCTCAAGGGAATGATCATGGGTCTCGAAGAGCCCCTGAGGCGTAAGTGGGACGTCCTCCTTCCCTGTCTCCTCTTCGCGTACCGTGAAGTCCCCCAGAAATCCCTGGGGTTCAGCCCCTTCGAGCTGCTCTACGGGCACCCCGTCCGGGGGCCCCTCAGCCTGGTCAAGGAAGGTTGGGAGACGGCAGCCCCAGAGCCCCTCCGGATGTGTTTCGATACATCCTGGCCCTCCGGAACCAGACTAGGAAGTTCTGAGAACTGGCCGAGGCAAACCTCGAGACCAGTCAAGAAGAAATGAAACGATGGTATGCCCAGAATGCCACTCTGGTCGAGTTTCAACCCGGACAGCAGGTCTGGGTGATGGCCCCCGTGGAGCCCTGTGCCCTGCAAGACAGGTGGACAGGGCCCTTCAAGGTGGTGGAGCTCAAGAGTCAGGTGACTTATCTCATCGATGTACAGTCCCCCCGGAACCCCTTGCGGGTCCTCCACGTGAACCGCCTCAAACCCCACTTCGCCCGGTCCGAGTTGAGCTTGCTCCTTGCCACGGACGATGGAGAAGAAGAGGAAACGGAGTCTCTCCCCGATCTCCTGTGCGCAAAAGAAAAAGATGGTTCCGTAGAGGGAGTGAGTCTCTCCTCCTCCCTCTCTCCCGAGCAGCGCGAGGACTGTCGCCAGTTACTGGGACAATTCTCGGACCTTTTCTCCCTCATCCCCGGTGTCACCAGCTGGTGCGTCCACGACGTGGACACCGGGGACAGTCCCCCAGTACGGCACAGAGCCTACCGCGTCCCTGACCGAGTCCGCGCCAGTATCAAGGCCGAGGTCTCCAAGATGCTAGCTCTAGGAGTGGTCGAAGCCTCTGACAGCCCATGGGCTAGCCCCGTGGTCCAGGTTCCGAAGGCAGCCGCCCCCGGTGCTGTTCCCGAGCTGAGGTTCTGCGTTGACTACCGCGGGCTCAACGCAGTCACCAGAACTGATGCGCATCCCATCCCCCGAGCAGACGAGCTGATTGATCGCCTAGGGGCTGCTCGCTTCCTTAGCACGTTCAACCTGACCAGCGGATACTGGCAGATCGCCCTCACCGAAGGAGCTAGGGAGAGATCCGCTTTTTCCACCCCGGATGGTCACTACCATTTCCGGGTGATGCCCTTCGGTATGAAGAACGCCCCCGCCACCTTCCAGAGGCTGGTTAACCAGGTACTGGCTGGGTTGGAAGAGTTCAGCGCTGTGTATCTGGACGATATCGCAGTTTACAGTTCCCACTGGCCCGAGCACCTCCAGCACCTCTGGGCGGTGCTGACAGCCCTGCGGAGGGCCGGTCTCACCATTAAAGCGAGCAAATGCCAGATCGGACAAGGGTCCATGATCTACCTCGGGCACCAGGTCGGAAGCGGCCTCGTAGCCCCCCTACAGCCCAAGATCGATGCGATCGTGGCCTGGGAGGCCCCCACGACCCAGACGGAAGTGCGTGCGTTCCTAGGGCTCACGGGGTACTGCCGAAGATTTATCAAAGGGTACGGCAGCATCGTAGTCCCCCACACGGAGTTAACCTCCAAAAACCAGCCGAAGAAGGTCAGCTGGACCCCCGCCTGCCAAGAGGCATTCGAAACCTTGAAAGACGCCATGTGTACTGCCCCAGTCCTCCAGGCCCCCGACTACTCCTGAGAGTTTCTAGTCCAGACAGACGCGTCCGAGCATGGCATCGGAGCAGTTCTGTCCCAGGTGAACGAGAGCGGCCTAGACCAACCAGTGGCATTTATTAACCGGAGGCTACTCCCTCGAGAACAAAGGTGGAGCACCATCGAGCGGGAGGCCTTCGCGGTGGTTTGGGCCCTGAAGAAGCTGAGGCCCTACCTGTTCAGTACTCACTTCCGGGTCCAGACCGACCACCTACCCCTCCGGTGGCTAATGCAGATGCGGGGGTAGAACCCCAAACTGTTGCGCTGGTCCATCTCCCTCCAGGGGATGGATTTCACTGTTGAGCACCGGCCTGGTGTTGACCACGCCAACGCAGACGGCCTGTCCCGATTCTTCCGCCTCAGCGAAGAGAACCCCCAAGAGGATGGGTAGTTCTCCCCACCTTCAGCTGGGGGGGACGCGTGTTGGACCCGGCCTCGTGGCGTGGGTCGGCCCGGCTCCTCCGTGCCCTGTTTAGCGTAGCCTGCACCCTGAGTTTCCTGCGCAGCACCCCGTCAGTGTAGCTTGCACCCCGAGCCCTGGTCGTCCTGCTCCCTGTACACCCAGACCCCGTAACCGACGACCAGCCCCGCTTACCCCGTTCCACTCCCGGCTCCGAGCGCCTAATCTTGCATGCCCCACAAGGCCCGGCAGCCATTTTTCCTTCCCGAGATCCCTGACTCCCTGGGCCTAGCGTGACCCCGGCCCCAGCGAAACCCAGACTCCAAAGGCGCGCCAGTCCCGGCTGGGGGGTAAAGGGCTCCCCGAGTGAGATAAGCCAGGGAGTTTTGATGGCACCTCTGGCCTCCCCTGAGAGACTGGAATCTGTCACACCTTTGGCCTCCCCCTGTGGGCCAGTTTCGATTGCACCTCTGGCCTCCCCGAGGGCTGGCTCCAGACCCGCTGGGCGTCTGGGAATTCCCAGACCCATCTTTTCAAAGGATCAAAGAGCCAACCGCCGGACCTCTCCAACGACCAGCCCCCAAGGTATGAGACCTCCGCCTGCGAGGGTCCGGACATCAAAGGGCCAATGGACTATATCAAGGGCCGCCCGACAACTAGCGGGCAGTTGTATCTTGGACCTGAAGCCTGCTGATCTGATCGCGGTGACCCTGAGAAGAACTCAACCTCGCATCGCTGAGCCCTGCTGACGCTGTCGCGGCTCCCTCTTCGCAACAAGGAACTGAACCACCTGAGCCCTGCTGACGCTGTCGCAGCTCGTCCTCTCTAAGACCTCGGAGCCCTGCTGACGCTGTCGCGGCTCGAGCTGAACTCGTAACCATCAGAGCCCTGCTGACACTGTCACAGCTTGTCCTCTCTAAGACCTCGGAGCCCTGCTGACGCTGTCGCGGCTCTGCATGAACTTCTCCGGATCGAGCCCTGCTGACCTCGTCGCGGCTCGAGGAGAACTCTGGTCCGGCTGGACCATCGAGACTACCATCACGACCTAAACCGACTCGACGTGAGTGAAGCAGCCAGTACACCATCACCTTCCGTATCCCCCGGCTCGAGGATTGAGAGCTGTGCGCAGGGTACGCCCCGTACTGGCCCAAAGGCTAAAGACTGTACCGCTTCCCTCTTCCCGAATCCTCAAAGACTTTGTGATCCCTCGATCATTGTGTACATAAGAGTGCTTCCTTCCTTTACTGCTTATAAAGAACTTGTTACTGAAATCCAATGGTGTGGTGTCCGTTCGTAAGTGTGGTGTGAGCTCAGTGTGTACAATCCTAGACTCGAAGTCCTCCCCGGTGGGGACCTCCCGATAAGACTCGGCAAGATCTGTGGGAGAGGTGGGCCCTGGGGTGGTCGGGTGAGCACAACCTGGCCCTCTGAGATCGCCCCTTCAAACAAGCTCCATTAAGGCATGCTTACCTGCCTGTGACAATGTGTTCCCGCTGTTGCCACTTGGTGGACCTGTTTATATTGGAGTGATGTTCCTCATCGAATTCTCAATTTTGTTTGGAATAATGGTCACATTTACACCTTCTCTTGGAAATGGGTAGGTTTGGCCTATCAGGAGGGAGCATTACATGCTCCCCCGTGCAATAAGAGTGGGTTTGGTGAGAATCAAGACAGGGCTGCGCTTGCATCCAAAACTGACAGCAATTTTACCAGCCTGATTTTCCAGCCAGTAAAATCAGGTTCAGTATTCATGCATCTGAAAAATCTTGATGTGGGACAAAGCGACACTTATAATTTGCCAGATTAGTTTCTTGCCCGGGATACTGCCCCGTCCAACTCATAATCAGGGACACAATAGCATTGTATCTGTCTCAAACTGACTCTAACTCTCTAAATAAAGTTGTTTTTAATGGGACTTTTATTGGAGTTTGGCATCATCCTAGTGATAGCTCCCTAAGTTCACCTCCGTTATTAAGCACTTTTAATGAGGGGTACACGTCTTACTTTACAGCACCCCGTTGTTGTAATGGGAGAGTTGGTGCACTTTTCCATCCACCTGGGCTCTTCACCATGAGTAGCATAAAGAATGTTCTGTTTGGGTTTACCTAAACAAAGCTCTTCCCTGGGTCTACTTCCATGAAGGTTCCCCTTCAGATTGTTCGCAGTTCATTCAAGTTTTTAGGCTCAATTCCTATTCACTGCCTCTCTCTCAAGCTCATTCTCTCTACTCTCAGCTATTACCTCCACTATCACACTTCACAGAGGTTTTATTTTAGCCTTCTAAGAAAAATATCTCTCTCTGCCATACACTCTCTCTCACACACACACACACACACACACACATACATACACAAAATCAAACTGTACTCACTGTCTTTTCTGTGAACACCTGCCTTCCATATGTGACCTAGACCTAGTGTTTCCTGAGTGCTCTACAATGAGGACTTGTTTGTACATACCAAGAATATTGATGACAATTTGACAAGAGGTCAAATTAGCCATGCAGATTATTCTCCCAATTAGTAATGTGTTCTGCGTTGTGTTTAGGGTAAATACATGCAGACGTTTTGTCATATGTCAACATCTATCCAGTGTTTTCCTATGTTAGGGTTTCTCACTAAACAACAGCATGTCTTTTTTAGTCCATTTTAATGCTGATCAGTGGCACTCATTACCTGCTGCTGATTCTTTTTTTACCTCTATCCCCCATTCTGTTCCAGGACATAGTATAGCTATTCAGGAACGTATGAACATTCCCTCTGTGAGCTCAACTTCATAGTGCACATAAAGCTCAGAGACTTGTGACCCAGTGATACATCTGAAGACTCTTCAAGATGGAAGGCATCCATCTTGTTTGGAATATGCTCATGTCAGGAGACTGGGTGATGCTTGTGGATCTAAAAGATGTTTAGTTCCTAATCCTGGTTTGGGAGGACCACCAGAGGTCTTCCCTGTGGTCTGTCTTCGGATCCTTGGTGCTTTACCAAGATCCTCGGCACAATTGTGTGTCACCTCCTTGCTCGAAACTTTCAGCTCATAAGGATAAAAGTATATTATGGTAGCACGCAACCAAAGTGGCACAGAGAGTTTCATATAAGCGTGCCTTTTATAAGCTCCATGGCATTGGGGTTGATGAAGTCCTTGCATCTTTCATTTCCTTTTCCCATGTTCATTTAGCAGTAGCACGTTAATCAATTTTCAATGATATAATCACCTGTGATTTCAACATTTAGTGGAGCTCTATTGTCACTTAAGTAGTCTCTTGACATCATGATGTTTCACATTCATTAAACTTTTCAGATGAAACTAACCTTTTAAGATGGTGCTGACTTTGAATGCTGCAGAGGTTCAAGTACCTTTTCCAGCAGGGGAGTAATTCTCAGTGCAAACTGGCCCACGCTTCAAAATCATAAATACAGATTATGATAACACTCAGGCAAAGCAGCAAATTAATTTGCACAGGTGTATGACTTCAGTAAGGCCCCTAAAAGGGTGGCAATTGTTGTCCTTCTATCTTTTTCTACTCTTCATTTAGGGGTACAACACTGAAGAATGCCTGGAATAAAAGCACCACTTTTATGACCTCCAATTGGAGTTCTGGCCTTTAAAGGGTATAAATGACAGGGAACACACCTTTCAATTTACCAGAACTATTCTGAGAAATGTTTCTCTCATAGTTGCCCATGTTACCCCATAGTTCTTCCTGGTTATTCATCATTCCAAATGGTTGGCTTAGTTGTCTGCTAATAACCACCTTGTGCCATTTTTGTAAATGAAGAATGTGTAATTAACAATCATCGCTATGAAGATTATTTTACAACCCTGTTTCATCAGTTTAGTCTCTGAGGGTATATGCCCCATATACCCCAGCATAGATGTCATTGAACTGAGCTTAAAGTTTCATCTTATTGCTTTGAACTATCATCATAAAGGGAATCCAAAAATACTCTGGGCAGGACAACATCATGCAGACCCAGCTCCAGACACCTTTGATGTTTGTCTGCAACAGTTAGTTTGAATTTATGTATTTTTTCAGGAGTTAAGTACAAAAACAATTTGATAAAAAACACTTACATCTGGAAAGTGGCGCCTTGGAGGGAGGAACAAGTTAAATTGAAGTTTTCTTATCACGCTAAAGCTGAGAATGTTATCCCCATAAATGAAGACCATATTTCAGCGTTTTTTCTCTACGCCTAGTTTATTAGAGGTAATATTTCCATACCATTTTTCAACTCCCCAAAATATATTGAAAAATGGTGCAAAGATTACTCAGCTGATCCCTGAATTTCATGCAGGTGGCATGTTTAAAAAATTGAATCTTCAGATATCCGAAGAAAATTGCTTTACTCCTGTCCTACCCTGTCTTTAATATGCTCCCAAGAAACAATTTTGCATTTTCAGTTAGGTGCTGACTGTTATAAAAAAATGTTTAATTGAGCCCATGTTTATTTCATCCTCTCTTTTAGGGTACCTTTCTCCAACATAAGTTCAAATCATCTGCATTCTTGAAGCGTCCTTTCATCATATATTTTGGGTACGTTTGTAGACTTGTACAAATGGTGTCAATATTTAAATTTTATAGCATTTTTATAATTAAGTTAAATTGTTGGTTTGATGGAAGAGGGAATTTGGTTTTCGGTTGTATCAAAGCCACTTCATATTATCCTCTTAAATAAGATAAACTCAATAGCTGTTCTTTTGTAAGCATGGGCGGATTTTGCGGATTCGCAATCCGCGAATTTGCGGATTTGCGGATTGCGAAAATCCGCAAACTCCGCGAATTCTCGCGGATTTTGCGGATTTTTTGGGGGATGTGTGTTCGCACGGGTTTCTGCAAGTTCGCGAGGGTTTTGTAGAATTTCGCAAATTGCGAACTTACTTGTCGGGTCGCCAGTTTTGCGAACTTGTTGTTTCTACGTGCGCAGCCTGTTTGCAAGGCTTTCTTCATCACTGCCACCCTCTGTCACCACTGGCACTCTCTTTGTTCACCCATGCCACCCTCTGGCTCACCCATGTCACCCTCAGTGTCATCACAGCACCCTCTGGTTCACCAGTGTACATTATTGGGGCGAAGCAAAATACTGCCATCCTCTGTCAACACTGGCACTCTGGTTCACCCATGCCACCCTCTGGCTGCCACACCCATGCCACCTTCGGTGTCATCACAGCACCCTCTGGCTGACCAGTGAGTGTACATTATTGTAGCAAAGCAAAGCACACCTGGTAATTGCTTCAAGTTTTGCAAACAACAACACCTGCCCTGACCCAACTGACATTAAAGAAGGCTGGCACCTGCTTGTCTGCTCCCTTTCCTTTTTGTTGCAATGTACATTTTTTTTAACAGGATGCAATGGCATACTTCTAACTATTCTGTGACTGTCAAAGCAGGGTCACACAATAGTTGCAAGTAGGCAACCGGATTCTGGAGGGCCCCTTCAGGAAGCACTACAGGGAAATGGTTACAAATGATGAGCTTGAACTTTTGCACCTGCTCGTTGGTTTTGCTTTTGCAAAACTCTTTTTTCGGTAATTTCGCCCTATTCACGAGGCGCGGCGTCGTGCGAACTCGACCGTGGAAGCCGCGAACTCGTGCGAGTTACCCCAAGGTTGAATATGGGCGCCGCCATTTTGTTTACGTGACGTATTTCCGTTTCCGCCCGCTATGTGTAATCTCGCGGAATGAGCGCATTGCGAATGCAAGTTCGCACGAGTTCGCGAGAGAAATCGCGTGCGAACTTACTTACGCGCACGTGATCGGGCCGCCATCTTGTTTTTCATTCATTCCTATGTGTCTGGGCATGGTGTTTCTATCCTCTTTATATCTCTGCCATCCTTTGCTTGTTTTAATATTTTTTTGATCTATTTAACTTATTTTCTATCCCTCTATTTTTCTAGGTCTATATTTTTGTGTTTTAGGCTACTTTTGTTTACTTTTCAACTACTTTTTTAAACTTTTATTTTCTTCTTCCCTAATCTTATTCTTTTTCATTTTGTCTCCTTGCTGCTAACACCTGCCCAGACCATGGTGAAGACAGCTGTCACATCTCGGGGGTCCAGCGCACCTACAATCAGGTGACCCACCGCTGGACCGATATCCTGGACCGGGAGCGCGACCTGCTCGACCTGCTGGGAGTGCAGGTCCCCGGACTTGGTGAGTAGTATTAGCAATTTTTTTCATCACTCACTACTCTGTTTTTTCTCCTGCTCTGTGTGTTATATTGCAAATGTTTGCTTTAACTTTTTTACAAAGAGCAATAATGCTGCCGATTACATTGATAGGAGAGGTAAATTAATATTTCAAAATCTTCTGTGCATTTCAGGTGAACTGCTCTCCTTCTCTGTGGCGGTGCCACTGCTTATTTGTTTTCTATTTTGTGTTCATTTAATTGGGCTGAGTAATGTATGAGTGTACTTTACAGAACTGCGTAATGCTAGACACAAAGGGGCAGATTTACAAGCCCCTTGCGCCACGTTTACGCTGCCTTACGTGGCGCATCCCTGCGAGTCATTTACAACGTGATGCATCTAAGGAGATGCGCCACGTTAAGGCCTGTGCCTGCGCCACAATGGGTGCGTTCCCACGCAGGGGGGTGGGGGGGTGGGTGGCGGTCAGGCAGCTGTGCGCCTCGCAAAAGTGCCTGCGTGAAATCTACAAGATTTAACGCAGGCACTTCCGCGACGCTGCTAAGTCAATTCTTTATGCCTGCTTGCTTGAAGCAGGCGTAAGGACTGATGCGGTATGTTGAGTATTGGGCAGCCCTGAGCATTGCTAGAGTTGCATCGCGCTGCGAAGCGACTCTAGAGATGCGCCCCTCTTTCGTCACGAGATGCGTCACGCATCTGCCTACCCTTGCGCCAGGGTTTGCCGCATTGTAATTGCGGCGCATCTGCCGTGACGCAAGGTTAGTTTTGCGTTACGCATTTGTTCTGGTGCACCTCTGAGTAGAGGCTCAGGTGCAGTTCTTCCTTTGTAGCCCTCTTTTTGGCTGAAATAGTTGGTTCTTGTTCTTTCTAAATGTTTGATTTGGTTGACAAGGACATCGACAAGCAGCAATCATCAATGTTTTCTGTTCTTTTTTTCATGTTGTACGTCAGGTCCGCCCAGGGGCAAGCGGACGGAAAAGGAGGATGCTGTGGCTCCAAAGGAGGAGGATGCAGGCCAGGGCGGCGAGTGCTCCTTTGCTGGCCCCAGTAAGTTTTCATTTAAATATAGAGGACCTATTGTTGTCCATACAGAAAAGGGGGTGGTGATGAACAGAGTGTCTGAATTAAGCAGACCACTCTTACCCAGTCCAAAGATCAGGGCTTGATCCATCACCGTTATTTATCTCACTGCCCCATCCCAGCTCAGAACCTGGCTATATGCAAATTAGTCTGTCCCTGGCCCAGTGCATCATGGGAACAGGGCAGACCAAACTACCAAGCCAATTCTTCACCAGAAAGGAGACAAGCTACCGGGGACCGGTTTCTGGCATTTCAGCCTCTTCGGCCCGGCTTGCTTGAATCCTGATGGAGCAGTGAGAAAGGGACTCATGTCTGAGTATACCCTGCCACACCTATAGTGGCCAAAAACGATACAGAAAAGGGGGTGGTGATGAACAGAGTGTCTGAATTAAGCAGACCACTCTTACCCAGTCCAAAGATCAGGGCTTGATCCATCACCGTTATTTATCTCACTGCCCCATCCCAGCTCAGAACCTGGCTATATGCAAATTAGTCTGTCCCTGGCCCAGTGCATCATGGGAACAGGGCAGACCAAACTACCAAGCCAATTCTTCACCAGAAAGGAGACAAGCTACCGGGGACCGGTTTCTGGCATTTCAGCCTCTTCGGCCCGGCTTGCTTGAATCCTGATGGAGCAGTGAGAAAGGGACTCATGTCTGAGTATACCCTGCCACACCTATAGTGGCCAAAAACGATACAGAAAAGGGGGTGGTGATGAACAGAGTGTCTGAATTAAGCAGACCACTCTTACCCAGTCCAAAGATCAGGGCTTGATCCATCACCGTTATTTATCTCACTGCCCCATCCCAGCTCAGAACCTGGCTATATGCAAATTAGTCTGTCCCTGGCCCAGTGCATCATGGGAACAGGGCAGACCAAACTACCAAGCCAATTCTTCACCAGAAAGGAGACAAGCTACCGGGGACCGGTTTCTGGCATTTCAGCCTCTTCGGCCCGGCTTGCTTGAATCCTGATGGAGCAGTGAGAAAGGGACTCATGTCTGAGTATACCCTGCCACACCTATAGTGGCCAAAAACGATACAGAAAAGGGGGTGGTGATGAACAGAGTGTCTGAATTAAGCAGACCACTCTTACCCAGTCCAAAGATCAGGGCTTGATCCATCACCGTTATTTATCTCACTGCCCCATCCCAGCTCAGAACCTGGCTATATGCAAATTAGTCTGTCCCTGGCCCAGTGCATCATGGGAACAGGGCAGACCAAACTACCAAGCCAATTCTTCACCAGAAAGGAGACAAGCTACCGGGGACCGGTTTCTGGCATTTCAGCCTCTTCGGCCCGGCTTGCTTGAATCCTGATGGAGCAGTGAGAAAGGGACTCATGTCTGAGTATACCCTGCCACACCTATAGTGGCCAAAAACGATACAGAAAAGGGGGTGGTGATGAACAGAGTGTCTGAATTAAGCAGACCACTCTTACCCAGTCCAAAGATCAGGGCTTGATCCATCACCGTTATTTATCTCACTGCCCCATCCCAGCTCAGAACCTGGCTATATGCAAATTAGTCTGTCCCTGGCCCAGTGCATCATGGGAACAGGGCAGACCAAACTACCAAGCCAATTCTTCACCAGAAAGGAGACAAGCTACCGGGGACCGGTTTCTGGCATTTCAGCCTCTTCGGCCCGGCTTGCTTGAATCCTGATGGAGCAGTGAGAAAGGGACTCATGTCTGAGTATACCCTGCCACACCTATAGTGGCCAAAAACGATACAGAAAAGGGGGTGGTGATGAACAGAGTGTCTGAATTAAGCAGACCACTCTTACCCAGTCCAAAGATCAGGGCTTGATCCATCACCGTTATTTATCTCACTGCCCCATCCCAGCTCAGAACCTGGCTATATGCAAATTAGTCTGTCCCTGGCCCAGTGCATCATGGGAACAGGGCAGACCAAACTACCAAGCCAATTCTTCACCAGAAAGGAGACAAGCTACCGGGGACCGGTTTCTGGCATTTCAGCCTCTTCGGCCCGGCTTGCTTGAATCCTGATGGAGCAGTGAGAAAGGGACTCATGTCTGAGTATACCCTGCCACACCTATAGTGGCCAAAAACGATACAGAAAAGGGGGTGGTGATGAACAGAGTGTCTGAATTAAGCAGACCACTCTTACCCAGTCCAAAGATCAGGGCTTGATCCATCACCGTTATTTATCTCACTGCCCCATCCCAGCTCAGAACCTGGCTATATGCAAATTAGTCTGTGGTAGTTTGGTTTGCCCTGTTCCCATCATGCACTGGGACAGGAACAGACTAATTTGCATATAGCCAAGTTCTGAGCTGGGATGGTGCAGTGAGCTAAAAAACGGTGTTGTTTTCACATTTCTTCATTCCTAGACCAAATACTAGTGAGTGGTGTAATCTAACATTCTTAAATCTACTTTGTAGGTGGAACATCTGGTGGCGGGGCCAGCTCGGATGAGGTGGTGGTGATAGACTCCGATGACAGCTCTGGGGAGGAGGCGGCGCAAGAACAGACTGTGAGGAAGCAGACAGTGGCGGTGGCGGGTACAGGTAAGCTGGATCATGGTACTATCTGACTCTTAGATAGCATATGATGTGTATCTACAGAGAGTAGACGGTCACTGGATGAACTACGAACATACTATGAAATGTTTCCAGGGGGGGGGTGCAACATCATCACCATCTCCTGAGTCCTACTCCTGACATGATTGAGCACAAGTATTAAAAACATTTTTTTTAAATCTAACACGACATAGAGCTTAAATAAACAAAGAACCCCATAGGGAGAAGAGAAAAATCTTGTGCAGCACCACAGCAGACGACCTGGCAACTAAATTAAAACAGAGGGAAAAACAAAAAATGCCAGAAAAAAAATTCAATCTAAATCAGGAGGATGTGGTTATAGAGCATGGGTCCTCACAAACTTTCTCTCGGGGCCAAATTGATAGTGTGGTTTGTGGCCAAGGGCCACACCGAAGGGGGCAGGGTCAGTGGGGGAGGGGGGTGGATCTAGAGCAACAAAAAAAAATATGACCATGAAATTGAACTCATGCCCCTGCAGCGGATGCCTTCGTCCACTGAGCCACCAGACCTGGCATACACATTACACACATCTTTCTTTCTCTCCCCCCCCCACTCTCTCTGTCTCCCTCCCTCATCCTCCCTCTGTCACCCTCTGGCTCCCTCCCTCTCTCTCTCTCTCCTTCTGTGTTCCTCTCTCTCTGTTTCTGCCTCTATCTGTCTGTCGGTCCCAGCCTGCTGTAATTACCATATTGTAATTTGTCACTGGGCCAGCACTGGATGGACCTGCGATCCAGGGGGGGGCAATCGCGCCCTCTCTTGCCCATCCCTGCGGACGCCCATGATATTGGCCTGAATAGTTTCTTTTGTACTGCGCTGGCTAGTTGCTAGTTGTACTGTGACACAACTTCCTGCTGAATCATTTTGTGTTAATCATATTCTTAAAGAGCATTGGTTACAGATTCATGTCTTTCTTTCTTCATATAGTTGGTCATACTAAAAAAACAAAACCCACAAGGAGTATGCAGGCTGTACTGGCCCGGCAACGGAGGCTGGATGCAACTGTTGCCCAATATCGGCGGCTGGTGGAACTGGAGGGGGACGACACGCAGTCCAGTACTTCGAATGTAACATCTGCATCCTCCTCCGTGACCCCACGTTCTGCCGGTCAGCGCAGTGCTCCAGCCAAACGGAGCCGTGCTGGCAGACGCAACCGCCGAGCAGCAAAGGCTGCACCTCACAGTACTGTAAAGGCTCGCTTGCGCCGTGCAATCCGCAGAGTGTCGGACCTGGAGGCGGAGGTCCGGAAATGGAAAGAGTACCAAAATTTGTTGGAGGGCCTCCGTTTAGATCACGCTACCCTCCGGGAGCAGTATGATGCCCTGGCCCTAAGGCATGATGCCCTGGAGGCCAAAGTCAACACCATGGCCATGCATCCCTAGAGTGTCCCTTGCCCCTTTTTTAGAGACTTTTGGGGGGTGGGAATTGGGAGTTGGGTTTTGTGGGGACTTTTGAGGGACTATTTATTTGTTGGGGTTAGGGAGGGTCTTGCGGCAGATTATTTTGTTAGGGATATAAAAATATACTTTTTCAAACTTTATCTGAGCATATCTTTTTTTTTACTACTTTTGAGCCTGGTGGGTGGTGGTTTTGCAGTAAGTTCGTTTTACTGAACACTGTCATCGTGTTGGTTCACGTGTAATTGGCCAAATGTTTTCCAAAGTAAATGCCTGTCACAGAGTTTGTTAATTGAAGAGTCCTAGGACTTTACTACTAGTACCACTGTCACTCTCTCGCCTCTCCTAATACTCCATTATACTACCTCCCATCCAAACGCTTATCTTACCTGTAATTTGTGTTTGAGGGCTGGCTCCACCTGGAATTCACAGTGTCCTAAAGCGTTCTGCAGCAGGGCCCCAACTGGAGTTTCCCGGCGTGGATTTTCTGCAAAACAAAAGCAATCAACATTAGAAATATGGCAGCGGTGCTCACAGACCCCAAAATCCTAGAAGCCCCACAGACAGCACCCCTAAGACAGGCAAGCGAGCAATAATAACGCCTAAACGTTCACGTGTAATAGGCCAAATGTTTTCCAAAGTAAATGCCTAACCAATTTCATCCCTTAATAGACCTTGCCAGCAATGGCCCAGCCAAGACCCGTAAACCCAAACGCAAAAAAGTCACACTTAGCAAAATGTATTTAAATGAGGACTCACTACTTCCAGACAGTCCCTGTTTAGGGGACTCGTCAACGTAAGTTTCTTCATTGTGCAGAATCCAGGCATCAGCATTACGGGAAATGGATAGGGTGAGTCTGGAGGAGGAGGATAGACGACCAGGACTGAGTTCTTGTCAACTAAATGTTGTGAACCTGAGGAATGCTGCGGCATCAAAATCAAGACAGTTCTGTTGATGGGTTTGTTGTTTGATTGGGTGATTACAGTTTTGTTGTGAATGTGATGAAGCACTTGCTAAAAAAAGAAAGACAGACACACAGGAATAAAAGTGAATAAGGACTAATATTAAAGTTAATGAATCATTGACTCATTTTCAGAACTCGCTGTCAGGGAAGCAGAGCTCGTCCTCAAACTCTGCAAATTGAGTCGGTAGTACTTCTGGTAACTGAGGAGAACTTTCCTCAGGTAGGTCGGTGTCCTCTTCTTCCTGCGTGCATTCTCGTACTTTGTAATCTGGTGGTATGAAGTGCTGGTTCATCTTTATCATGGTGAGCCGCTCCACATTTGCGGGCAAGAGGTGGGACCTTTTGCAAGTCACAATGCCACCAGCAGAACTAAAAACACGTTCTGAAGACACGCTTGCGAGTGGGCAAGACAAGTAATTGATAGCCAGATTAGTGAGCTCTCGCCATATGTTTCTTTTCCCATGCCAATACGCCAATGGGTCCTCAGTAATATTGACCGCTGTTGAGTCATCCAGTTAGGCCTGCACCATTGAAAGAATGTCCTCCCGGATTCCTGTACTTTGCACTTCTGTGTCCTTTCTGGGACAAGGAAACCCTAGCTCACTTAGCCAATCCGCTTCAGACATATCGCCTGGGCCTGGTGCAGATGATACGGTTGCTGGTGTGGTTAACGGTTCAGAGGAAAAGTCACTCACTTCTGCCACAGGCACAGATGCAGAAGTGTTTTTTTGGGACGCCTGATGGCCTGCTGATTCACTAGTAGTACTGTCTTCTCCTACAGTTTCCTTCCGCTCTCTTTCAAAACGAATGGCTGACTGAGCTAGCCAACCTTTGTACTCTGTAACATCTGATGTCTCAAAAGGAATTATTACTTTGCCAAACAATGGCTTTTTGTAACGTGGATCCAGAATAGTAGCACAAATGTAGTGCTGTTGTTTCTTGATATTTACAAGCCGTTTATTGCTAACTAGGCGTTGTAATAATCTCTGCGCCAACTCATATGCTTCATTCTTTCCAGCATCTTTTAATTCTGAAGACACCACCTTGACTTGGTGCTCGAGCTTCAGCAACAATGGGATAGCTTTGCTCAAAGAACAGTCCTCCCTGCTGACGTCACGCGTGAAGACCTCAAAAGGACGAAGCATGTCTGTCAGGCTTTTAACTAGCTGCCATTGCTCCACCGCTAGCATCATTTCTGTCGTATCACCACCCAGGTTGTAGAAATACTCATTGACTACTGGAAACAGCTCATGCAGACGCTCAAGCATGTAGAAGGTTGAGTTCCAACGTGTTGCCACCTCCTGGATAAGTGCTTTCACTGGCATTCTACGTACATTTTGCTGGCGCCTTAGCTCCTTCCGGGCCTTAAAAGAATGGTTGAAATGTGTGCATATTCTTCTGCAGATGATCAGTATTTTGTCGACTGCAAGTTCTTTTTTCAAGAACTTTTGCACGACAAGGTTCATACAGTGCGCCAAACACGGCACTCTGAAATAGTAACCGTTCTCCATGGCCTTAACTACATTGCTGCCATTATCAGTAGAAACATAACCAACCTTGCAATTTCTTGAGGGCAGCCATTGCGAGACCTTTTTGTTAAAGTCATCCAAAATGTTGGCTGCAGTATGACTTTTCTCCATGCCAAACATGGCTAATGTTGCATGTTTACGAGCACCCTTAAAAATCTCGACCAAGTCACCACCTGCATTTATCTGTTTTGCAACCCCTGAAAAAGAGACCCAGTGTGCAGTGATGCACATGTAATCAAGGGCTTGGCAACTGGTCCACATGTATGTTGTCAGGTGTATAGTGTGAACAGCACTCTTCTGCAAAGCTGCCCCAACCAACTCAGCACCTCTTTATGTAGTGCTGGAACAGCAACCCTGGCAAAATAGAACCGGCTAGGAACCTTCCATTTAGGGGCCAGTGTTGCCACGAGTTCAAGAAAACCCACACCTTCGACAAACGAAAAAGGGAGAAGGTCCACCGCTAGCATTTTAGCCAACTTAGTGTTATACAGGCGTACAATTGGGTGGTTGCGTTGAAATTGCGCATCTGAGGAGAACATGGCTGAAATGGTGCGCTGGACAAATTTACTGGATGATGCTGATGCCTTCTTCGACCCACTTCTGCTCAGTGTTGACATTTTCCGCATTGGTGTGTTTCCCAGACTCTCAGTGTGCCTCCTATGTGTTCCGGAGGGTGTGGTGCTGCCAGGGGTACTGGGTGCAACCGGACAAATGTCTGACGCTTTTTCTACCTCCCCGTCATCTTCAGATGAAACACCTAGTATGGGTATATTTTGACCACTTGCCCTTTGGGATTGCTTTCCCTTGATGTTTGCTAGGTGCGCAAACCATTCGACAGCGTGCCTTCTTTGAAGATGACCTATCTGGCCTCCGGTTCCATAGTTGGTACCAGTCTTACCACGGCTAACTCTAGTCTTACAAATGCAACAAACGGCTATGTTATCATACTTTGCATGGACACTAAAAAAGTTCCAAACTGGGGACTGGAAACTTCTGGTTTTGCCGCACGAGATGATACTGCCAATGCCAGATGAAGCAGTGGTGGATGAGCCTTGCAGACATCTACTGGGTTGTGCAATTATTGCAGCAACCCTACTTGAGGGAGTCGAGCTGGATGGAGTCCCCCTCTGGGGAGAAAATATGGGAGCTGTAGGTTTTGTTGAACTTGTTGTACTACTTGACTGCGTTGGTGGTGCTACCAGTGCCACGTCGCCAGGGTCACGCTCAGCATGACGTCGGGATAGGGTATAAATGTCTGTCTGCTGCATGGCCGGCGTGGCTGGAATGACGTGTGTGATGACTAGGTCATTGCTGTCATCCTGTTCAACAACATCAGAATGCATCACTTCATCAAGTCCGACGTTCGGATCCATAAGTATGAGCTTTCCGGGGCCCTTCCTTTTAACATTTGATACCTTTCGCAGCTCATGGTGTGCCTCCCTCTCAGACGTCGGAGATGGTTGCCAATCTAGATCCAGATCATCATCTGATGGAGCGGGGCTTGAAGAGGAACTTCTACATACACTCCTTGATCTTTTCCTTGGTGGGGAGATGGGAGAAAATGAATCATCAGGAGGAATGCCTTCGTCTTCCTGACATGATACCCCGGCTCCAAAGTCAATTTCCTCCTGTGCCCCTACTTCTGGAAGAACAACCATTGTGGGCACTTGCACCGCTCCATGCGCCGCTACATGGGCCTCTTCACTGACCTCTACTTGCAACTCTCCATGGACCTCTCCATCTCGGCCTTCTCCTTCTCGGCCTTCTCCTTCTCGGCCTTCTCCTTCTCGGCCAGCTCCTTCTCGGCCAGCTCCTTCTCGGCCAGCTCCTTCTCGGCCAGCTCCTTCTCGGCCTTCTCCTTCTCGGCCTTCTCCTTCTCGGCCTTCTCCTTCTCGGCCAGCTCCTTCTCGACCAGCTCCTTCTCGGCCAGCTCCTTCTCGGCCAGCTCCTTGCGCATGTACTTGTGCTTGTACTAGTAGCCCATGCAGTTGTTGTTGCGGTTTTGGTTGTTGAATAGTACTTGTGAGATGAGTTACAACCTGTGTTGATGGTGTGCTGCTACTTTCTTGCGATGAGCCAACATCACTGGTCGTTGGTGATTGAACCACTAAACAGGCTACCTGTGCAGCACTCATGGTGGGCCTTTGTTTTTTCCACAAAAATTTAGTGGTCGAGCCACCAGTCTCCTTGGTAAGTGGTGCCACTTGCTTCTTCTTCTCCTTAGTAGAGACATCTTTCTTGCAAGAGGAGCTACGGGCACCTCTTTTTGGAACCATCTTCTTCAGATGTCGGAACAACAGGCCGCAGCAGGACTTCTTCCTGACACTGATGCTCAAAGATGATGCGGAGTTATTGACTTTGTGCACCCAAAAGCAAACGAAGACAGAGGAACATCAGTAAATATATGTTGCATATGTAGCATTTGGAGCCATCTTCTTCAGATGTCGGAACAACAGGCCGCAGCAGGACTTCTTCCTGGCACTGATGCTCAACGATGATGCGGAGTTATTGACTTTGTGCACCTAAAAGCAAACGAAGACAGAGGAACATCAGTAAATATATGTTGCATATGTAGCGCTTCAATAAATAGTTTGCAAGTAGGCATTTATGATTATGAATACACACGTGCACACCACACAATATGGAAATTTCAAAATTAGGAATTGCTAAATTTTTGGGAAACAGGAATTTAACATTGATCCAAGAGAGCACACACAGAGAGGGTTATAGTTTCATGTACCACTGACTCCCCCTGGGCACAATGGGTGAAAGCAAGGCAAAATGGGTGCAGGCCTATGGCACAAAGCTCACTGCCTGCCTTCAAAATGGCCGCTTGACCCCCATCCACATGGCCAGGACCATGCCTCAAAATGGCCCCCACCAACATAGCCAGCCCCCAACCCCTACTCCAAAAAGTCAAAAAACACAACACCAATCAAATCACCACAATCCAATGCCATCCATCAAGTTTCAGAAGGTTTAGGCTGCCTGCTGGTGGTTTTCTGGTGCAGAATTGCAATTTTTGCAATTTCGCGAGTGCGAGATTGTTGCTTCACGACGCGAACGTGGTGAAAAACCAGCAAAATCCGCGAACAGACGGATTCTGGGCCCCCTGGGCATGATAAAATCACAGCACACTGGGTGTAGGCCTATGGCACAAAGCACACAATCTGCATTAAAAATGGCCCCTAGACCCCCACCCACACGGGACCAGGCAATAAACTGGCCCCCACCCACATAGCAAGCCCCCAACACCACCCCAAAAAGTCGTAAAACACACAAAAATCACAACAATCCAATGCCATCCATGCCCTGGCCAGAATAATGTTAAAATTAAAAAAAACAGTTGTATCATGCATGCACCCATAACTAAGCCTGGTAGTTTTCAATTCATGTGCAGAATTGTAATTTTTACAATTTCGCGAGTGCGAGATTGTTGCTGCGCGGGACGCGAGCAGTGCGAACACAGGCAATTTTTTTTTTATAAAATCCGATTTTCGGGTAATCCGCGGGAGTTCGAGGCCCCCTGGGCATAATGAAAGCAATCAGAGCAGACTGGGTGGGCATAGGGCACAAAGCACACTGCCTGACTTCAAAATGGCCGATTGACCCCATCCACATGGCCAGGACCTGCAGGACCATGCCTCAAAATGGCAGCCCACACATAGCCAGCCCCCAAACCCACCCCAAAAAGTCGAAAAACACACACAAAAATCACCACAAACAAACAACATCAACTTATCAACTTACTTGTAAATCAAATTTCTAATCAAAAAGTAATCCAAAAAGCCTCAAAGCCAAATCTCCAGCAGCATCCACAAAAAGTAATCCTTCCCAGTCAAGATCGAATTCAAAGTGGCCAGGAAATGGACTAAGCAATGGGAGGAGCTTGCTGGACAGGAAGAGGAAGTTGGAGACTGGGTCACTTCCTTCACCCCTCCCCAATTGTAATTTTTGTAATTTCGCGAGTGCGAGATTGTTGCTGCCCGCGCCGCGGCCCGCGAGCAGTGCGAACACAAGCAAAAAATCCGCCGCGCGCGGATTTGCGTATTTTCGCCACATCCGCGAGAGTTCGCGGATTGCGGATTTACCGGAAATCCGAAAAATCCGCGAGCGGAACGGATTTTACGCCCATGCTTATTCTTTTGATCTTTTCTAAAGTATGGCAATACTGATCCTTGTTTTTTACTAAGGCACATAAATTTACTAATAGCCTCAACAATCCTGAAAAAGTATTTGGATTGTAACATACAGGGTTTGTGGAAAAGGCAAATACAAATCTCTGGAGAATAGGCAATTTCAACAAAGTAATTTAGCCTAAAATTGAAATTGAAAAGCACTGGCATCTCTCCTTACTGATTTTAAATTATCTTCTAGCGTTTGTGTGATCCAGACTCCTAGATATCTCTCATTCGATTTCACTAATACCCCAATTTTTTCTCTTCTGGGATAGCCTTTATGAAAGTATGGCTCGATAACATTTCTGTCTTTTAGTGTTAATACAATGGCCTTCCAAATCAGAGAACTCGGCTAATAACTCAAGTGCATCCGCAATAATGATATCGTTTGCTGTTTACACCCACTTTCGCAGAGCTCTTAAGACCTGGCTATTTGACCAGTAATTGTTATTCCACCTACGCTTTGATCTGCATCTAGTCTGCTATGGTGCCGGGAAACCCTTTTTGGGTAGCTGTTGCGCCCTATAAATGTAAATAATAAATAAATAAATAAATTTGCTTTAAAAAAATAGAACCACATAATTCAAGCATAGCTTTAATTTACCTCTATCTTTTAATGAAAAGTAAATTTTTCTTATACTGCTAAATAAACATTCCTACCGCAAAAAGTAAAGAAGGTCCATAAAACAATTTAATCTGCTCCTCTATCATACCTGCTTAAGCTGGTATAGCAGGTTGTTAACTACCCCTTGTGTTCTCTGCTTGATTAAAAGAAAACTCACTTGTGTTTGTTAACTGTGGATGTATAAGGTACAATTCTTTATTTTGGGTGGCTTTAAGAGCCTTCAAAACAACCTCAACATCCTACATTCCTATAGTTGTCTGTAAAAAATTTAAGGATAAGCTCTTTTACTATATTCTTCATTTCTGAATCGTGTAACAATGTTTTATCTGAAAAACAATTATTGACAAACACTTTTGTTGTGACCAAACATGCGTAGATTAGAATTCAACAGAGGAGGTTTATTTTCTATCAGCACATAGACATCGCAGTGTCCCTCTCTCCTCAGCCAGCAGCAACTGCCACCCTGGCTGAGAACCAAGGTACGCTGCTTCGCAACAGAACCTTCATTCACAGATGTTCTACAGAGGAGCACGACACACCACAACAAGTGAAGTCATAACATTAGCCCCCTTCCTTCAACAATTAAATAGAGCATAACAATCTCATACTGTATTCAAATACAAAGAGTAAAACAGAATGTGCATAATATGCGTAGAAAGATAAATAACAAGATACTTATGAATACAAAAGATGAGGTTAAAGCCAATAACAATAAACAAGGTAAAACATGAGAGTTGTGAAGATACAATACAACCACCAGAAAAGTGGGACACAGAAAAAAATTTTTGCATCAAGTAATGACATGATAGTTGGGAACAACAGAAAGTGGATGTCCCCTACCCGATGGGTCTGTGCTATCGGTGTGTGACCATTGTGTGACCTGAGGATGCCGTACTTCTTGATCACCATCACTGAAACTCTGAGAATTACCAAAATTATCTCCACTTGAACCTACTGCCTTTATACCTCCACATGAAAGAGGACCGTTCAATAGTTGGTGATCATGCGGAAACATGTAACCTGAACATGCATCTCTTACAACATTCCTCCTGGATGGCTTGTCTTTCAAGCAGAGCTTCGCCACCATGCGTAAATTCCACTTTTCCCCATTGACTAGCACAACATGCCACTGGTGAACCTCTTTAAGTTGAAAAGGACCTCAGAACTTACTCAAACATTTTGTTAAATGCACTGCATCCCCAAATGGGATGCAGTGGGCGCAACGACATTAGTTTTATTTATTTATATGTTTACTTACCTGTAAACCTCCGTAATTGGGGTCAATTTTGATATGGAGATTATACTGGTGTTACCAACCTAAGATTGGGGCCATGATTTGGCTACGTAAACTTTGCCCTCAACTGACCTGTTCTGGAAGGAAATATCAGTTAGCATGTAGCCCACTATGTCTATCTGCTCTCCTTGATACCCACCCGGATTTATGTACTTGGGCAGCAACTTCTCATTTGGCCATTCCTGTTGATAAACTATCTTGGGCACTATAGTGTAAAATGGCCCAGAATCAACCATCAGGTCAACCTTCTTGTCTTTTATGACAAATTCTGCTTTGGGCATGTTTCTCCATCGGTCCACTGATTTCAACCCACCAGCCACTAACACTTCTTCTTTGTTCACCTTATCCCCTTGAGTAGACCCATTCCAATGGATTCTGTCAGGCCTGGGTGTGTACTCATCACAAGGTGTCTCAACAGACAACATAGCCACTTTACCTTTGTTGGCTTCCCGACACATCCTAGCAAAATTACCTTAACGGCCACACTTTCGGCACTCCTTAGCAATAGCACAGCAATTTTTTAAATCAGATGTGTGGTAGATACTACCACACTTGCCACACACCCTACCACCAAATTTGTTTGGAAAATTCCTGTTGCCATAAAAGTTTCTCCCCCCTTTAACATTGGATTTAGTGGACTCAGCCACATCCTTATCACCTCTCTCCACCACTGAGATTTCCCCTTCACTAGTGATGCTCGACTTTAAGTCTTTGCAGTCCATCTCCTTCATGCAGAACTCAGATTCTTCTACTGTCTTTGCAATTTCAATTGCAACCTTCAAGGTTGCATATTTGGCCGCCCACAACCGTTCTTGTGTTTTCCTGCTTCAACATTGCATGATCAACTGATCACATATCATTTCCTCGGTCATCGCGCCAAATTTGGATTTGAGCTAAAGTTCTTGTAGTCTGGTAACAAATTCATCAATGGATTCACCAACTCTTTGTGGTTGGTTATAGAATTTAAACCTTCTCATGACCACATTTGTCTCCTTCACAAACCTCTTCTCCAACCTCTTGCGTGCCTCCTGATAAACATCCCCAACAGGTTGGCCATGATCATCCACAGCCACAGGAAGGTACTGACCCTCCTTTCCTAAACATGTAAGTAAAATCGCCTTTTTTTCGTTAGAGCTAAAATCTTGAGCATCCAACGCTTCTACATCAATCCACATATCCCACTGAATACAAGGGTTAACAGGTTGTGTTAGAAAATGGGGTGGAGTAGATACAGCTGTCACATCTAACACTGTTACATCCAAGTTAATAGGTATGCAACGTTTACAACGAAATTTTTACAACCCACTACCATTACAACGCAGGTATTACCACGCATACCATTACAACGCATTGCGCTGGGGGGCGCTCTAGGGTAAATAATAAGTTTAATTTTCTATCCAACACCTTCCCTAGTGTCCACGGGGACTGGAGTTGGAATAGAAAATTATACTTACCACTATCCAGCACCTCTAAGCGCTATGCGTTGTATCGGTATTCGTTGTAAATACCGCGTTGTAAAGGTATGCGTGGTAAAAGTATGCGTTGTAACGTCATACATCCAAGTTAATACAATGTAAGTTGCAGAAAAAAACAAGGAAACCCCCCCAAAAAAACAATCAAGGATGAACCATATCAACAAGAGTGTAGAGCAACATGGGTTACCCTCATTTCTTAACTAAGGATGGCATTGCACTTTCCTTTAAACAAAATGTTTTTTCTTTTTCTTCTCAAAGTTATATTGACAAGGATAAGAGCATAAGAAAAGCAGGAGATGATCAGCACTCTTCGTAACATACTTCCTCTTTAACTCAGAAAGCTTCACTCCTCACAGCCTGCCAGAAAAATCACCAGGCTCTTTTAAATCACAAATGTCCTCTGACACTGGCATCTCTTCATGACTCCATTAAGACACAAAGCTCCTCCTACACGGCGTGTCTCACCACAGCTCCTCTGGATGCCTTCGAGACGGGTTTGTGTCGCAGCAACTCTGCCTTCCTCCTCTGATGTTGACGCTGCTCCTCACACTCCTTCGACATGGTTGTGTGTCGCAGCAAACTTGCCTTGCACAGCTGACGGTGGCGCTGTATGGCTTCCATGGCTGCTCATCTAAACTGCTGGTAAGCCGTTAAACCATTCCTGGACATTGAAGCCACAATGTTGATGCGCAAATGGAGGGAATAGGCTTGTGAAGTGTTGGGCGATGTATACCTGGGTGGCCACTTTATCACCCAGGATGATGCAATAGATTCCTTTGCGCTTGGTGCAGGACAATATTTACTTTATAATAAAATGTTGGCCATGGCACGTGAACTGAGGCCTGGTTTCCCTCATGAGCCCATACCCTCTCAAACACTGAGAAGACTGTTGGATATGACTGTGGAAAGGCAACTTATAATGCACATTTGTAGAGCATTGCAGGAGGACACCCCGGCGCTCACCCCAAAATCACATAACGCTGGGCTGAGGGGCTAGAAGAGGAATTCACACCACAGGATTGGGGCAAGATTCATGAGGAAACTCATGTGGTGAACTCTAATGCCCACTTTAAACTAATACGGTATAATTATGTACACCAACCTTACCTCACTCCTAAAACTGATCACACTATTTAACCTACGAGATCCAATCGCTGTCCGTGCTATAGAGTGCTAGATGCTGACTTCTTACATATGGTATGGCGCTGTTCAGAGGTCATCCCCTATTGGATAGAGGTTCTCCAGAGCTTACCACAGGCCACTGATTGGGAGTTAGAGGGTACGCCTAGAGCGGTACCGTTGGGACTCCTTCCTGACCCCGAAAAAACAAGACTTAGCCATAAACTCCTAATGCTGGGGATGGTGCAATCTAAACGTCGGATAGTCATCAAGTGGATTAATGAACACCCACCTAGATATAATTAATGGTAACGAGACAAGTCTGAGTGGGCAGGGCTGAAGAGGTTCGGATGAAAAACGTCTGAGGAGATGATCAGCTGAAGGATGACCTTCTGGCGTGGAGGCAGATGCTCTTGGAGTTAAGTTTGAGCTGAGCAGGGTTAGACGTGGAACCGGAAAATGCATGAATAAAGGAGGAAGGTACGCAAGGGAAGTATAGCTGATCCATTATAAAATATGAGCCAAATTCTGCCCGGGGAGGGAACGGTTGGGCCTTGAAGATGATAAATTGAATACTGCTGAAAGATCACACCTATATCTGTAAGTAAGATGCTAGTATGTACGTTGCCATGCTTGAGCTGTAAGGGGGGGTGGGAACAAAGGATACAAATTTGTTTTCAGGGTTGGCGATTATTCAGTGATCCTGCAATGCATGATATGTAGGAAATGTTCTTTGATGATACTGTATAATGAATAAAAGTTATTAAAATAAAAAAATTGCAAAAATGTACGCATCTCCATGCTCCAGAAAATCCAGCGAATGCTTGAAAGAGCATTGGTAGAAATTACCAGCGCCCAAGCAATATGACACCTAGACTAATGCAATGTTATCTGTACCAGTGTCCTAAAGAAACTCAATGATATGTTGCAGAGTTTACAAAACAACCTGTCAGAATGTTTTCCAAATATCAAAAGCCAGATCACGTAGGAACACCAATGTAATCCCTGCACGGGCTACCAGTTGACCCTTGCTAAGATCAAGGTCCTGTTCACTGTGCACCGAGAAACTGACACTCTTTTAGTTGGTTACTAGGAACAGTGGGGCATATTGCCAAGCAATAGCGATAATTATCGCTATTGCTTGGTTAGAGACAAAATTTTACCGCTGAGCTGCGGCGATTTTTATCGCAGATAAACCTTGGTATTACCAAGGTTTATCGCAAATGCGATAAAAAACGGCCGCATAGCATGAATATCGCTGAAAAGTCAGCGATATTCATGCATTACCAAGCTAATGCTCTTAGCCATGTTATCCACCTCCCATTGGATAACATGGCTAAGAACTGCTCAGGGCAGGTGTTAGCTTTTGAAGATATTCGCGCTTAGCGCGAATATCTCCAAAAGTTGGTAATAGGAGATAGCGATGTTAGCGACTGTTACCAGTCGCTAACATCTTGGCACGCCCACTTTGCATATCATTAGTGATAAATATCACTGACATGCAAAGTGGGGCCCAAGATGGCCGCTCTCTCCTACTAGCTGTCGCTAACTGGTGTTAGCGACAGCTAGGTAATAGGGAGATCATTTTATCTCCACTTTCTTGGCTTTTAAAGCCAAAAAGCGGAGATAAACCCCCTTGATAATATGCCCCAATGTTCGGCGCACGCTCATTTATACATCTAATATGATTGCAGTATTTTGACTGGATGTGGAATGCTGTCGACTCAAATTCGAGCTTAGAATCAGACTACACACGTCTGGAAACTCCTGAAAACCAAGCTACTGAAACATGCTTTCTACTGGTCCTCAGATTGGACAGATGTTTTAAGCCAGCCATGTTGAAAAGGGGTGTGTCCTAAATCTGATGGACTATAATGTCCCCTGCACCTACAGGTACACATGCGTTGCCAACAAATGCAATATCACTCTCTCCACTGCTATCTTAGCAACCTCACTTCTTTGTTCAATCTGTAGCCCTTCCTGTTTCTCAGGCCTCTTGCACACCGTGACCTTTAAAATGCCTTAAGACACTAATCCCATATTTGCAGGGTCAATGAGTTTCAAAGCTGTAGTTTTTTTCTGTGCTTCCATCCATCTAGTTTCTCCGAGCCTACCACATTTCAACCAATGACATTATGAAGTCAGTCCTTGGAATTTATAGATAAAAACAATCTGAGACTTGTGTATGGTGGCTCAAAAGGGACTTCAGCTCTGGGAATGTTGGTTTCTAGTTATAATGGAGCCCTATGGCTAGATCAACCATGCCATACACCTGCATTATGAAGGCACACTGGCACAGGCAGAGCGTGTGTGAAAAGGCACAGAACTCTCAAATGTAACGTATAAAGGGGTGTGGGCAATTTATTCTGGGGTATTGAACCCTTATTTTTCGCAGGAAAAGTTTTTTAAAGTTCCTAATTGCTGCCCTTTGCAATCTTGCAGATTCCTGCTTTATCAAGGCACCCTCTAGAACCTCCCACCTGTCACAGGACATCATCCATGTGGGAGTTGTACCGCATGTAACTTCACCAGCAACATACAAATTGTAACAAAAAAACTGTATCTATCTGATCACTTGTCCATGCACTTTGTACTATGTTGGCATGACTACAAGACCAGTAAAGATAAGAATGGGGGAACATAGGAGTACCATCAGATGTGGCAGGAAATCTACAAAAATGAGCAACCACTTTAAAGAGGCTAATCACTCCACCGCTGACCTCAGGTGGACTGTGTTGGAGTCGGACCGTCCTGGAGCACAAGCACTATCTTCAGACGTGAACATTGGTAGGTGTTCCTCCTCCTGACCAATAAAAATGGGCTCAATGAAGAGATCCACTTCACTGAGATATAGACACCCTCACTCAATGTCATCTGCTCCCTTATGACACTCTGGGAGCCAGGATTAGCCACCTCACTACATACATTAAATAACACTTATAGATCTGTGACAGTCCCACCCTTAATCCACCTGGAATCGACCATGCCCAATAAATTGCCTTTACAGGACCTATAGTTCATCATAGCTATGACCTATATATAGGGGAAACCTGGCTGAAAGACTTTTTTTTGCCAACTATTGTAGTAGGTGTACCAACTAATTAAACCTCTACTACAATACATCAAACTATGCGTAGATCCTTTCTCTGTTTATTTCAGCAGGGATAAGGATGAATTGACTCTAGGATTTTAACATTTGCATACGTTATGTCAGTATGGTCTTAGCCCATTTGCTATGGGGCCCGTGAGAATTTCACACCAGTCTTTATGATTAGTATGTTCCGTTTCCCTTTTTCTCTTTGTCTTCCTCATGGTACACATAACTGCAAACAACCCCCACTACTCCAACATGGCAGCTAGACATGTGCTGTACCGTCAATTTGACAGGTCAGTTCTCTAGTCTCTCCATGGTCGGAATGAGTCTAAAGCTAAACACATCTCCTGCTGTATTGATTCTTCCGGGGCCTCGGAGGAGGGTAGGTGCTGTCGATCTGGCCACACACCGAAACCGTATAGAGCAAGTTGGCCTCTACACCGACCAACATGCTCCTCTGTCGGATATAATTACTGACATGTTGTAAACTATATAAATACTTTCAGGTAGCACGCGTATCACACAGCACCTCTGCGTCACCCGATGATGCTGGAGTCTGCCGAACTTTAGGTAAGCTCGATACTCCATATGCCTTTTTGGGACCATCCTTTTTACACTATGATTAATAACATCTGATATTGTTTTGCGAACAGTGTTTTTGGGCGCACAACTATGGGGATAACTTGACATAGCTATATCATTCACCAACAGCCCCCGCAGCTATTATCAGGCATATATTGGGGGGGCACTAGTTGGTGTTTGTATGTCCATATATATATGTCCATGTTTGCCCACACTGCAACGTTGCACTGTACGATTAAGGTGTATGCCTCATGCAACAACAATACCGTGATATCATTCCATCGAGAATCCCCACATGGGGTAAGATACGATATGGAATTTGTCATGAATATCTAAAACAACC
Organism: Lissotriton helveticus; assembly: GCF_964261635.1. NCBI lineage: Eukaryota > Metazoa > Chordata > Amphibia > Caudata > Salamandridae > Lissotriton > Lissotriton helveticus. Next base: position 251,855,220 of record NC_136065.1, on the reverse strand, counting down.
AGGATTTTATGCTAAATATGAGTAACATATACCATCTTGAAACATTTTTTGGAGCTTGTGTCTGAAGTTTATATATGGTATATCACACTCAGCTAGACTCTACAAAAACTGTACAGATGGTGAATCAGCATTGACATATGTTTTAGATTTCCCTGATGCCTTTCCAACAAGATACATACAGATTGCAAGCTCCAGACCACAGCATCAGTGTCTTCTATGGACTGCACTATGCCTATCACTACTGTGGATTCCATACAATGACCATCATTCTGAGTCTTACTGCTAATCATGTTTTAATTCACTTGTGCATAATTTTGTTTTCATACTTCCTCCATAGTTAATACTACACATGATTGGGGTACTATGGGAGAATCTTTAGACCATGGGATTTCACTGTTGGAACAACAAATGCTCTAGAAGTGCCTTTAATATTTTGACTACTATGCTTTCTTTCTCCCCACAGATCAGACCTGGAACAACACAACACGCAAACAGTAGGTAGCATGAACAGGCACCTCTCAGTGTGGGGTAGTTTAACCATTATATGTTTTTTGTCCTGATGAAGCGCCCTGGATCCTTATGACCAACACAGGCACGAAACATTAGGACACATTTATTAAGGGGTGACCACCACTGGGTCCCACTCTTGAGACAGTAAGTGTAGTTCTCTTACCTGTTTGCACACTTGTTGACTACGCGGTTTCCTTTGAAACCCAAAGGTATACCCAACCTACCATAGGTATTTTATTCCTGGAAGGGTATTCATGTCAATAAAGCTTTGCATTAGGAAACTTCCTTACCAGTTTTAACCTTACACACTACACCCCACGTCACATTTCCCCTCACTTGCACTCATCTGAACGGCAGCCTCGAAAAAGATCTCCGCCATAGCGACCCATCGGGAGACCCGTTGGGCATTGCAGCGCCGACCCAACAAGGAGCATCGCCCAATGATGAAGCATGACAGCCTCTAGGGGATGGTGAGGGCAACATAAACAGTCTCATTGACTGTCCACTACTAATACCCCAGCAGAGGCACCCTCTTTACTTTGGGAATGTGTGCCTCCCTTACCAAGGAACACTAGCCCGATGATTGAAGTTTGTAATTGCCTCTAGGAGCATGGGCTTCTGGACCTCTTGAAACAGCTCCCTATCCCCCTTGAACCCCTTTCCCTTCTGAGGGGATTCTCATTTGAAACGTTATCTTTGCCATCACCTATGCATATTTGTGTTTTGGCTATCAAGATAAATTTCACCTTAGGGTTCTATTAAATGTTGCATGGCAAAGGTGGAGTGATAGATCTGTAGGGAAATTATCATTTCCATGCAGGATCATATTGCCATAACAATGCATATTTATGTGTTTGGCCCGAAATAAGAATAAAATGTGGGTTGCGGAATTAATGCACCTGTTTCCATACGTTTTCTCCCATTACCAGGCAGATGTAGTGCACTATGCCCAGGATATACAGCACTTAGTAGGTCTGGGTGCTGGAAAAACCACATCACTTTGTGATCCATTCCAGTCAAAAACTGGGTTACCATTCTAATCGATAACACACTAAGGGCCACAGTGAGTCCTATGTTAATCACAATTTGGGTACAAACCGGAGTTTGCACTCAAATCATGGATACAACTCAGGCGGAATTTGTGCATTGAATATGCTTCACAGCTCAGAATGAGGGGCATTTGATATTACCGAATTCTCCCTAATGCCAGGATTTTCATACAGATGTAGTAAAGGAAATAAATGTGCATAATTGGAGATTTTCAAAGATTTGTGTAGACTTTCTCTTTTGCCTAACTAAAATTGGCAACTTCGCACACACACCTACTGTATTTATTAAATTACGAGGTGTCCTGCCAGCATCCCATGTTATTTTATTTTACTATACATTATATTTACATAGCACAGATACTGCTACTCATATGACTTCACAGCAGTATTCTAATCCGTACGGTCATCGTTTATTACACTGTACTAATTCCAGTAGTAATTGCCATCAGTGGTAATTAAGTTACTGCATTGTATTGCCATTGCATTCAATGCCTGGAGGAAACGATGAATAATTCTACAGTAGCATGTTCACTTTTCATTTATTCTGCATCTTTGTCCTGTTTATCACCAGCTTTCTGCAGGTGCTGATCAGTGACAGAATCACTGTGAAGTGCTGCGGTAACACTCTATTTTCATTTCAATCTATGGCATGTATACTGGCCGGTTTACTGCACATTGGCACAGGTATCACAGACCCCTAAACGAGGTGCCTGGGGCCTCATTTATGAGGCCTTGCGTCACTTTTACACTGCCGGTGCGTCAATTTTTGTGACGCACCAGTGGCGTAAAAATGCGCCTTGTTGCGCCATATTTACAAAGTGACGCATCTAGGTAGATGCGTCACTTTGTAAACCCCTGCGCCACATTATACCTGCGCCAGGTATAATGTATGCAAGGGGGGGCGTTTTGACGTAAGGAGGGTCGTAGAAGTGAAGCAGTGAAATCTATGAGATCTCACTGTGTCACTTTTAGGATGCCGTTGCGTCAAAATCTAGCGCCTGCCTCACAGCAGGCGTAAGACTGACGCAAGCCCTTTCACATGGGGCTTGCCCCATGTGAAAGGATGCATTGCTGGAGTTGCGTCACTTTTGTGACACACTCCTGCAATGCGTCACTTTTGCGCTTACAGATACGTCAGAAATACTGACGTATCTGTAACTCCTTGCGACATGATGCGTCATACATTAAATATGACGCATCAGGAATGTCGCAAGGAGTGCGCACTGAGAAGTGACGCATCGCTGCTTTCACGCAGCGATGCATCATTTCTCATAAATGAGGCCCCCGATGTTTTGTCTCGTGCGTCTGCTCCAGATAACTGTGTTCTTTACTGCCTTGGCATGTGCTAGAGCTCAATTTGTTAATCCACTTTTTACAAGATTGTAGCCATCCACGAACCATTACAAATAAAAGTTAACAGCCGAGATCCGCACTTTCTCCGTTCCCACTGAAACATCTGGAGCACATGGAAGCGTGAAGACTCCAGAGAATCACTTCAGCATGCAGGAAGCCAGGAGAACCCGCCCAGGCTCAAGAAGGAGCGCTGATTGACATAACATAGCAAAACGTATGGTGATGTAGCTTACCATAACTTAACATAACATATCGTTAAATTCATAACGTATGGTAATGATGGAGCGAGGTAGTGAAAACAAAATTTTGTGTACCCCTCTCGAAATCAATGTTCCATAATGTTAACATTTACTAATGGTATGTTATTGTGAATTAATCAACCATAGTATAAGATGCATACACTTTTTATACACGGGAGTACTAATTTTGCTTGCATGTTGCGATAAAATGAACTAATATGTATTGTTATCGTGTTGTGAATTAATGCACAGCTTAAATATAAACAAACGCAGTTTACATGTGCTTATTATACACATTTTGTGCTAGAAAAGTCCTCAGATATGTAAGTATAAAGTGCATTTATGTGGCTTATTTGCTAGGTAACAACTAATGGGAAAACATTAGTATGGTGGGAGGTAAACATAAGGGCTTTAGTTCCATATTTAACATGAATTTGTGTTTATTTCTATGATAGTTTCTATGATAGTTCCAAAAAGTGGCCTCTGAGGCCTGTATGAAAGATGGCTGCCCGGGTAAACTGTGGGCAAAAGCTGGACAGCCAGGCGCGCCTAAAGGCTGCAAGTCAGAGTGAAGGGACGTTTGAATGTTCGGATCCTGGGAAAAGGTCCTGATGTTGCGACTGAAGGAAATGATTAGGCTATGGACTGTCCTAAAACAAAGCTCCTTTATGTTTCTGCTGAATCGTGGTGAAAATGATGCTGTAATGGTGAGGAGATGCTCACCCACCCCGAATTTGTCCAATCACAATCCGAATAAGTAATAGTAGATACTTTTTAGATAGATTAAGTTAGGAAATGAGTGTATAAAAACCCCCTGGTTTTGTCTAGAAGGGGATGCTTTTCCGATTTCCACTCGAAGTGCTGCCCGACTGAGGACTGACTCCTGGATGTAAGAACTCTTTGAATTTATTTTGTTTGCTTTACAAGAACTGAACGATAAGATGAGGGTGTTAGTTAGGGATGTTAGGAGAGAGTGAATTTGGAACTATCTGTCTTTTGCTAAACTTTTAACTGATTTCTAAAATCAGAGATTTTTCCTGAGCTCTAAATAAAATGATCATTTTGAAATAAAGTTTGAGATTTACTGAATAAAGAATTAATCAATGCATAAATGTCAGACATAAAGTTTTGCTTTTAATAAAATTGGGAAAATGGAATTTTAAAAGCTGGTCTTGTGATTTTCCTACGCCTAATTTTCTTTCTAGCAGATCCATTGCCACTATGGTGGTGCGTCTGAATAATTTAATGTTTGAATAAAACCATGGTAAAGTGTAATAATCTGTAGGTTTAAATAATAACTGATTAGATAGGTTTAGACACTCCACCAAATGTTACAGCATTTCTCCAGTGTGATTCGCCAAAAGCCCTGAAGCCAAGAGTAAGTGAACAGAATAAAAGTGCAGTGTTATGGGCCCCACTGACGTATGGTTGTGTGTTTAAAGGTTTTCAGGGAAATGGTGAATACTAATTAGAAATGATTTTTGGAGCCGAGCTGTAGCAGTAACATAGCATAACATAACGTAATTTATGTTAACGTAACATAACGTAATGTATGTTAACATAACATAACATATTGTAACGTAACATACATAACTTATGGTAACGTAGCATGGCATAACGTAACGTATGGTAACGTGACGTAATGTAACGTATGGTAAAATAATATAACATATCGTAACGTAACCTACATAACTTATTGTAATGTAGCACAACCTAACGTAACATAATGTAACGTATGGTAACATAACATATCGTAATGTAACATACATACATAACTTATGGTAATGTAGTAACGTAACGTGACATAGTGTAACATATGGTATTATAACATAACATATGGTAATGTTACATACATAACGCATGGTAACGTAACATAACGTAATGTATGGTAACATAACGTAACATATGGTAACATAACATAACATATGGTAACGTAGCATAACATAACATCCCTCAATTCTCGTAATAAGATGGACAAGATATCTGTTACGCATGTGATGAAGTAACCCATCTGCCGAACTGTATATCTGGCCCTGACTCTGGGACCAGGATGATGACCTGCCAGGCTTCTTTAAAGGGCCCAAACCTGAAGTAAATTCTTATTAAATGTTTGTTTAAAACCTCACTCCGGGGGCTACTCAAGAGGAGTAAACCAGACTCCCTTATTAATCAAAGGAAGTGCTCAGATCTCACTCACTACTGTACAAGAACCGCGCAACGGATGGACTCCGGTATTCCATGATATGATATTACATGGTTTTAGATAATCTGTCATAGATGGGTCTGATGCAGGATTGTTGTCACTTGTTTTGACCCTCAGCAGACAGGTAGAAGATGGGAATGTGCAGCAGGATGTCGGGGTGTGTGGGGTCGTAGGTTGGCTGAGTAGCCATTCTAGTCCACTGAGTTAGAATAGCCGGACTCCACGCCTCTCGTTGCGAGTGGACCGTTCTTTCCTGATCCCTGTTCAAACTACTGTTACAAGTGTTGAAGTAGCTACCACGTGCCACATGATTTCCCCCAGGTCAAATTCCACCCAACTTATAGCGATGAGAATGCAGGGTAAATACTGGAAAAGGCGGATTTTGGTGCAGCAAGTAAAAACATGTTATCCCCCATTTTAAAGGACACAACTTGTAATAGGTGTTAATTATCGCACCTTTTAAATTTTGATCTCCGAGGTATTGGATTTTAAAAGGTGCAATGATAGTCGCCTTCCCACATGGGTCACTCGTAATGAGGGTCTCTAGAGTTTGCTGAATACAAGTCTTACATCCCTCCAAATGAGGATGGTTCCACGAGCTACACACATACTGACTTCATTTTATGAAAACACTACCTCAGTTCCCTCTGTCACAACCATATGAGATCCTGAAGGTTGTGCTTCAGTCACTTGTAAGGAACAGGAATACCCTGAACTAATGTGGAACTGAAAGTAAGAGGAAAAGTCATCTTTTTGAAGCATGAAGCTAATCTTTGAGCAAAGGAAACAATATTGTCAGGATCCTTTGTCTCATGTCTAGCTCTGGTAACATTAAGACACCATAATGCAAAATATTTCTTTTTATAGCTTCAAAGTCCAAACTGCTTAAAACAGTCCTGATAATGAACCAAAAGAAAAGCCAGAAACCTGTGAATCACATGTAGCTCTTGTGGACCATAAGCTTCTTAAGAAAATGGAATGGGCGATAAAGGCTAATCACATTAAACTTAAAATGAACTTGGGGGCTTATTTACAAGCCCCTTGTTCCGCAAGTGCATCACTTTTTATGACACTCTGGTGGCTCAGATGCAGACCCATAGCTACGAGGCCATGCAAAGGCACTATTCTGGGCTTTTCATGGCATTGTGGATATGGCATAAGGTAACGGAGTGCATGTCGCTGCGTTGCCTTACGCAGGGTCGTTGGGCATTTCATGGGTGTTGCAGTGGGTTTTCCCAGACAACCCCCATGGGTTCTGACACATTCCCATATTTACATCGATCTTTAATTCTTGGAATGCATCAGAACTTTACGACTCGCCAGCAGCGGCACAGTTAAACACGGTAGGGTGGGGCAGGGCGTGTCAGGGGCAAGCAGACAGACGACGGAATAGTTATTATTTATGTATTTAATTATACCTAGTCCATCGTCTGCCAACTTCCCCCCCTCCCTGCCCCACCACCCACCACATTTACCTGTGCCGGCCACCGCTGCTTGCAAGGGGAGGCGTAACAAGGTGAAATATATTTATTCCTCCTTGGTCTTTCCTCTTTCTAGGTGTGCTGCATTCTAGCACACATAGAAAGAGGAAAACGCCTCCATTGATTGTTTTTGTGCAGAAGAGTGTCCATTCCTGCACAAAAACAATCCTACCAACATCACAGACACCACTACACCATTGTGCAAGTGTGCCTGCGTTGGTGCTAGGAACACATTGTGCACAGGCATTGGCTGAAAGGACAGGAATGCACCACACTTTGTAAATGCAGTGCATTCCTGCCCTTTCAAATTGGCATAGGGCAGCACAGCAAAAAGTCTTGCTGTGCTGCCCTATGCCAATTTATTGTATATGAGGCCCCTGGTGTTTTTGACTGTTTTCCTTTTTTGGTCTAACGAATGATAGAATTCTGGGTACAAATGTTCAGAGAGGGTTGAGTTATTATTTTAGTTTCCGGTGAAGACTGACTTTGTCTAGCGCTTGGTGGGGCATGAGTGGGTGGAGGTATTAAACAACATGAAAGGTCACCTCTAAATTTGTCTCCTAAATACAAATAAACTAGTATCTCCCAGGTTCATCGGTTTCACCATGACAAGGGAAGAACTACCAAGTTTCTGTTTGCCTGTGTGTGACATTTCCATGTTTGCGGTTTGCTTACGTGTGACATTTCAAAGACTTATCTGTGACACTATGAGTGACACTTTATCATGATGGACCACTGCAGTTATGTTTTTGTAAAGAGATTGTTCACTTTTCTTGAATATAATGCGTGCAATGGTATAGGACGCGCCTTTTAACCTTTGTAAGATGCCTGACGTGCTCCGGCCAGGATTAAAACTGACAATGCTCAGAAGGAACAAAGCTCTATTCAGTGTAGTGCAAAGTCAGTATACAAGATCTGGGAGTATTAGACACATGTGATGGGTCTACTGGCATGTCAAACCTGCAGGGTTCAATAAATTGAATTCTGTGAGTCAGAGACAGGTAAAGTATGCATATAGCGAAACTGGATACCTGGTACCAGTACTACAGGTACTTTGTATTCTGTCCTGCTTCATTGAAGTCTGTCAAGAGTCAGATACAGGTGAAGGGCACAAGGGCAGGTCAAAGCAGAAGGGCTCCACAGACTGGCTCCAGCCATCATGGACCAGGCCTGGACTGGGAACAGCAACCAGCTCTGGCAGATTGCTGCTCCGACTGGCCCTGGGAATTGGGTGCTAGCAAGAAGCACTGCTCCTGCTTCAGGCGGCCATTAACACTTTCCATGCTCATGACGAGGTCAGCTCGTCATGAGGCACAGTTGAGCTGTGCTCATGACGAGCTGAGCTCGTCATGACCGTTGGAACGTTCATACCTGGGGATAATTTCCCCGCTGTGCTGAACGTTCCAAAACGGGTGTGGTCGTGACGAGCTCCGCTCATTATGAGTGCAGCTCCACAGTGCCTCATGACGAGCCGAGCTCATCACAAGCACAGTAGCGCCGCGCGCAGCCCCCCTCTGCCCGCACAGCAGGTGAAAACGCCCGCAGTGAAGGGGTTATAGCAAAACTGGCCCCCAGTGAGAAAACCGGCCCACAACCGTAAGGTCCACCAGGGAAAATCCCAGTGCCCGCTACCGTCAGTCCGGCTCTGCCATGGACAGACTAACCTGACAGCCTCACACAGATTCTATTGACAGTGCTGCTACCCTTGTCCTTATGTATGTGTGAGAGACAGAGCAAAATGTTGGATGAGCAAAGGAGCAGCTGGAGTACTAAAAAGACTCCCTGTGATACAGCAGTGTCACCTTCTGCACCTTGCACCCTAGTTGGCCCTGCAAATACCTTTGAAATACATGCATCCTTTCCTCCACTGCCAGGGTGCCCCATGCATCCAAACCTGTGGTTTTCTTTACTGTGCATTCTGGTAGTTCCAGTGCCAGCTTTTTATTAGTAAAAACAACTATACGTATGAGAATTCAAAATTAAAAATAATTTGCTGGAGAAGGTTCTCATATTAAATATGCAGGCTTTGGTAAGATTTGAAAAGCTTAGATGGCGGTGCTTCTATTCCTCAAGATCTGCTTCTGCGGTACTTCAGTGAAGTTCTGCCTCAAGCTGTACAGTGTCTTTTATTAAGATGAAGTCTGATGAGTTACCTTTGCACCTGCCTAAGGAAACCTGGAATCCCCTACTACCAACGACCAGAGGCACGGCTTGTAGAGATATATAATTGCATAGAAATCTTAGAAGCCTGTTTTGCTGATTCTCCTTTTCATACCATTTAAAATATGTAGATTATGAGGCCGGGTGTACTTATGGCTGTGCCTTTGCCCTGACTCTGACCATCCAGAGCTCGGTGTTTCAACCACAGAAGAGTTAACTTTTACTCCTAACAATAGCTGATGTGCACCATTCACAATCCTCCAATTTGTGAAAGAAATGCTAAAACTGTCAGAGGAGACAGGTGGTATTTTGTTCTTGATGTGTTGGACTTGGCCCTTTTTGCAGGGTCATCCCAGAACTTTTTGCCTTTCTCCTGTATTTTTTGTCTGACCTGTTGTTAGTGGTTTTATGACTCTGAGCACATTATCACTGCTGATCAGTGCTAAAGTGCATGTGCTCTCTCTTGTAGACTTGGTAAGATTGGTCTACACCCATTTGGTATATTTAATTTACCTGTAAGTCCCTTGTAAAGTGGTATCCCTTATACCCAGGGCCTGTAAATTAAATGCTACTGGTGGGCTTGCAGCGCTGCTTGCGCCACCCACAGAAGTAACCTTTGAAACCTGTCTCAGGCCTCTGCTACTGCATGGCCCGCATGCGCAGTTTACTGCTGCCATGACGTGGCATATAAAGTGGATGCCATGTCTGCAACTCCCCTTTTACTACATATCAGTCACCCCTAAGGTAGACCCTAGCTAGCCCTATGGGCAGGGTGTGGTGTAGGTAAAAGTTAGGACATGTGCCTTAACTGTGTGGCATGTCCTGTTAGTGACAAACAGCCTATTTGGTTTCTCACTGCTGTGAGGCTGCCCTCCCATACGTTTGCATTGGGGATTCCCTGATATGTGCTTCAGTGGTAGTTTCTGATCTGAGAGGGGTAGCGTGACCATGTTTGGTATGTCTGGAATAATAGTGATAACTCCTGCTTATTGGTGAAAGCAGATTTATTATTACTATTTTAGAAATGCCACTTTTAGGCATGGGCATTTCTGTGTGCTATATGTCTCTGTGCCCTACCTGGATGTGTACTGACTGTCTGCTTCTGATTGACAAGGGAGAGGGGATGTGCATTCACTGCAGCCAGTACCTTGGAGGGTTGAGGTGTGTCCTGCCTTTTCTGGGTGACTCAGCGTTAGGCTGAATAGATCTTGGCTGAATTTAGACTAGCGGAAGGAATTTTCGCTTGCACCTGAATAGGCCTGGTCTGCATTTGGAGTGGTGGGAGGAGTTGCACCTGCACCTGAATAGAGCTGTGCCTGACTTCCACAATGCTGGCTCCACTCCACTGTTGTGTGTCTGGGGCCTGAACTGAAAATGTGAATGGGGGTGTTGTGCACTTCAATAGTGGTTGAAGTGCCCCCCAGAACAAAGACATTAGTACTATAAGTACAGGGGCTGGGACCCGATAAAGGAGAGAAGGCACTGTGTGGGACCGGAGGACTGCTGTGCTGGCAAGGAACAACCACTGTAACTTTGGAGGGACTGCAACCCTGCCCCGGGACTCTGTGTGCTGGCTTTCTGCCTGCCTCACTGTTTCGAGTCTTCATGGTGAGGACAGGCTGAGCGCTTTATTTTTATTTCCCTGTCTGATCTAAAACAGTGTGATGTGCGCGTTGTGCTCTTCGCCCGATTAATTTCGGCAGCACATGTGGAACTGGGCATTGCCTGGAGAGTGCTTTTCTTCTTGATGCCTTCAGCTCTTTGGAGACCAGAGGCGTAGGGGGCCTTTCTCTGTTACCGGCCTCAGATTGAGCGCGCTCTCTGAGGTCCCCCCTGGGGCACAGGCAGGCATCCACTTCGTGGACCACTGTTTGTACAGGAGCCCCTTTGTGAAAGGGGTTTCCCTAAGGCTGCCAGGGAGCAAGAAGCAGAGCAGGCTCTATGCGATGTGAGTACCTCTCTACCGGCCTGGGAGAAGAGAGTGTCTGATGGGCGTGGGTCACAGAGGACCCGTACAGCATTCTCCAGTGGCCAGAAGGTATCGTGTGGGACTTTGGGAAGCAGTGTATCCCGGGCCAGATCCACATGAGGCAGAGTGTCCGAACGAGCCTCAGGCCCTGCCGGAATCTACCTCCCACCATTTGGAGTCTTTTTGCAGCTTATGGCTTCCGCCTAACACACTCAGCCCCCTGTGATTAGTAATGGCCTTTGGCGAGAGGAGGTCTCCCGCCATCTTGGGCAGTGGGGGTGCCTTCCCAACCTGGGGGCATTATGGTGTTTTTGAGGGCTCCATGTAAACCTTGATGGAGGCCCCCACTCTTCATCTGGAAAGAGGAGTAATATTGGAGGTGGCGGTCGGGAGCGGTAATTACCGCAGTTCCTGTAAGAGAGGCCCAAAGGCTTCTGTGCTCCATGCTGTGGAGAAAGCTTACCAAATAATGGGCAATAGGAATGTGGAGAAGCTGCACACTAGGCCCTTTGTGATGGGAATTGTAAACACCACCTGCTGCATGTGTGCAGCTGATGATTTGTGGACATCTGACAATTCATAGGTGATGTAATATTGCCTATTGCAGAGATATGTACCATAATGGTGAATTTTTAAAGTGTGCACACTACCAGTACTTACTATAGTGCTTTGCTGATGATGTTTAGGCATAATGTTTTATGCCAAGGGTGACCCTGCCAGTAGTTACTGGTTGCCCTAACTGTGATGATTGTGACAGTGGCCCCATTGGCCAAGTGGTTTATGTAATCCTTGTAATGTCTATGACAGCGACCCGATTGGCCAAGTGAAATATGTAATGCCTGTGAAGTCATGACAAATGCCCAGTGGCACAATAATATATGTGATTGTGATCTAATGTGTTTTTATGGATAATACAAAGGATATTTTTATATAACCTTGTGTGGAGTCTATTTGGTGGTGTGCCTAGTGTGTCACTATTGTGTGAATGTGTTGCGCAAACGCTTTAAACATTGCCTCTGGGATAAGTCTGACTGCTCTGCCAAGCTACCAAGGGGGTGTGCAGGGGTTATCTTCGGTGTGTACCTCCCTTGCCCTGACTAGAGTGGTGGGTTCTGCCTGGCTTAGGTGCATACCCAACCAACCACAAACACCAATTCTAACATGATGCAATCCAGAATGTGAATGAAATTACACAGGTGGATTTGGCTCGGAATTTAGTGCTTCTTACAGGAATCGAAGGATTTTCTACTACCACCTCTAATCAAACCTCTTTACTGATGGGCAGCAAGGGAACTAAGGTAGTATGTATGAGGTGTTGACTTTGCATCTGGGTAACCAGGAACAAGTCCTGGCAATGGTTCAACATCCTTTGATTCAGGGCCAATGACTTAGGGGTCGATTCCGATTTGGGAAAAAGCACTCCGAATAGCCGTACGGAGTGTTTTTCCCACTACGAATCGTACCCTGCAACGTCCCCGTACGTACGACATAGTACGATTCTCACCCAATGCTGCTCCCCGTACGAATCGTACCAGGAACCGTACGACTCGAATTACCGTACGATTCACCGCAGGAACACGCAGCTAGCAACATTTGTACGGTTCGAAGCAGGTTTTCCCAACCCAGCAAGTATGATTCGTCCCGCCAACCCTCCGTATGACTCTTTTCCTACGGGAGCTGAAAACTGTCGGAAAAGCAGAGTACGCCCCAAAACAGGTACGGAACGGACCCCCCTGGGTACGGTGCATACACCCCATGATCACAGGGGTATGCACCGTACCCCTGCGATTATGGGGTGTACGCACCGTACCCCATGATTGCAGGGTGTACGGTGCGTACCCCATGAATGCAGGGTGTACGGTGCGTACACCCTGCGATCATGGGCTACGGTGCGTACTCCCCATTATCACAGGCGTACACACCGTACCCCTGCGTTCATGGGGTGTACGCACCGTACAGTATGTATGTAAATGTGTGACCCTCCATACGAATCAAACTTACCTGACGTGTACCGTACAAATCGTGTCTCCATTCCACGGTCCGGATCGTACTCGTCGGGTCGTACAGCATGTGTACGAATCGTACGGTCCACGTTGAGGGTCCGAGTCGTACGGAATCTCCGGTGAAATTCGTATGGGTCGCGACGATTCGGACGGAAACTGTCTGTACGAATCGTACTACGCGATTCAGACGGACATGTACGATTCGTACGGAGAGGGCTCCGGATACGATTCGGACGGACGCTTTTTTTCCCGAACCGGATTCGACCCCCTAATCTCCATGGTTATACCAAAGTAATTTTGACCTTGTGTAACATAATATGGTGCCATTGTAGTGTCCCAATGCCCTTGGGCAGTGTTTTTGCTATATAAAATCTGCAATATGTATAAAAAAAAATCTATGAACGAAATCTATGAAAAATATATGCATGAAGGTCGAAATACGTCTTGACTCTGAGCATGGATTATTTGAAATTAATAAATGGGATTTTCACAACCATAGAGTGGCCTGGTATTGCCTGTTGACGAATTTGGATACTGCTTTGAAAATATATAAGGGAGTGAGTGAGAGAGAGAGAAAATGCACCACAGGGCCTTATTTTAACACAAAAATGTATACGAGTGCTTAACTCATACTCTGTTTCAGAAGGGGCTTCTCAAATTTGATAAAATTACTGCTATCAACACCACGATTGTTCAGCAGCTTTGTGATAATGGATTCCACAGACCAGCACCCTACTCAGAAAAATATCCAGTTTCCAGTGCAGTTCACCATCTGCCACTTTTATGGGCAGATGAATATCTTGGTCACAATGCTATATTTGAAAAGCGTGATCATGGGTTGGACATTTACAAACAATTGCTATTATTACATTAAAAGTTTGCCTCCGCCTCATATCCATTAAAGTTAGGTGGGTCACAAACGTTTGTGGTTTAAAAAATTGGTTCATGGTTCTACAAAGTTTGGGAAGGACTGCAGTTGATACACCAAATGAAATACATGTACAATTGCCTTTCGAAAAATGTCCCATACAGTGTCTGACCATATAATGTTGTGGATGGAATAAATGTTTTAAAATACCCTCAGACCAGATGGGGACAGACTAAAACCAACAAACAGCTTTTGTTTAAGTAAAGGATCACCTGATTAGTGTGAGAAATCGTGAGACATGTAGTAATGCGGAGATATCAATAAAACGCGTGACCCTAACATCAAATATATGTCTATATTATACAGGCACACTGTACAGTTGGATTTCTCTTTACATATATTTTTACATCACATATATTTACAATTTTAACCATATATGAAGATGCACTAATTTAACAATACTCACACAAAACCAGGTCATGTGCTGAAACAAGACAAGAATCCAGATTTGTAGGTTCCAACTCTTCTTCTCCTTTCACTGCAGACACATATTGACATGCACAGGGCTTTTTAACTTATACTTGTGAGAAATGTACATTATATTGTATTGTAATTGCATTTATTTAGCGCTCACTACCCCTGACGAGGCGACAAATCACTTTTTTGGTGAGTAGCATGCTACTCAGGAAACCAAAAAGGATTAGTGGTGAATTAGTATAATGAAATATGAAATTAATTTGAGCAGTGGACATTTTAGTCTTTTATGTGGATTGAAAAGGATAGTGGAGGGATAGAAGAGGGATTTATATAGCGCCTGCTACTTCTTCTGAGGGTTTGAAGCACTTTTCGGTGAGTAGCACGCTACCCCGGACCCCAAAGAGAATTTGAGGTGACATGAAATTCATTTATGCTGTGGACATGTTAGTCTGTTATTTGGATTGAAAAAATGATAGTGGAGGGATAGAAAGGGGAAGGGTTTACATGTGTAATTTACTCTTACACTCTGAGTAACTTTACAAGTTTTGGCTATTCACAAATTCCTAGTGTAAAGTTACTAAAAAATGTAGAATTACATGCCTCCATACCATGATAAAGGGTGAGAAGCCAAATGCACTAGTGTAAGTTACTGCGGCCCAACACAATTACAGTAGTAAGTTCAGCACCACACTTGGCCAACCACTAATAGTGAAAAACCCACCCACAGAAAATAATGGATGCAAGGGCTCCTTAGGAAATAACTTTATATTAAATTACATTATTTAAAATAGTTAAAAATATAAATAAATATAATTTAATGTTGAAAGATAAAAATAGTACATATTCATATTAAATCATGCAATATTTTAACAACCTTTTTTAATTTAAAGATTCATGTAATGTCCTTTTTGTTATTACAATATAATTAAATTGCTTTAAAATAATTTTGTACATCGCTTTTAATCATTACTAAAGCCTAATAAAACAAAACACATCCATTTTTCTACTTTGGTGAGAATTTATTTTTGAATTTTAACTTCAGAATTTATTTTAATAGAATACATTTAAATAAATTAAAGTTTAAACTTACATGTCTGAGGATCTCCTGATGAAAAAGATAGTAGAGTTGGAGATTTGTGAAATGCATTGGCGTATGTAAGTAGTGCTACCTTAGTACTACTTTTCATACAACAACATGCAGTTTGCGAAGAGGCCCCTGTGTATCCAAGGGCCTCCAAGCACCAGATCAAAATGTAAACAGGGGAAATGCAAAGCCAGCTCTATAACTCAATACATCAAGACATTTGCCCTGAGCAGCAAAAACCTTTCACAATTTCATCCTTATAGTATTTCTGATACTCAAGTAACATATAAAAAAGTGATTGGCATGATTCACACATACTCTCAGATCAGTGACCAAGGGTTTTCCCCATAGGGTGTTTACAAATGCACCCTAAGGCTCGATCCAATTTGAGTAGCGTCCTAAGTGCAAAACTGAATGCAAATGTATTTCCACAGTTTTACACTTTGGTCCATTATAGATTGATCACAAATACTACTCACACCCAAGTTGCAACACATTCTTATATCACCCAGATTCACATTTCTCTATAGAACTATCGGGGGGAAATGGTTACCATGACAACACATCCACCAGACAACGAAGGCAAGCTCTCTCTGCTGAAATGAAGTTGTGACATTACAAACAAATCTATGAGTATGGCACACAGCCTTATTGTGAATGTGTTTCATTGTGAATTGAACAAAGGTGGCTTTCAGGCTCATTTACCACAACGGACACACTTTCACTAACACATACACGTCATGTCGCTATATCATGCAAAACACATGACATGCATAAGCAAATCTATAATGTAGTATATTTGCTGCTTAATATGTAGCTGTAAAGACAAATTAGACCCACATTTAGAGAGGAGTGCATGTCACAGGGCTTATATAGTACACTTTGGGGTCGATTCCGATCCGGTAAAATAATCCGCCGTACGATTCGTATTCGTAGCCGAATCCGTACGAATGGGAAACTACCGTCCGACCTGCATATTACGATCCATTTCCGTCGATTGCCGTACGAATATCAGCGAACCGTACGAACCACAATCGATGACCCGTACGAATTAGCATCGGAAATCCTACCGTACGATTTGTAAACATGCCGTACAACCACACTAGTACAATCCTGTACGGAAAGCCTGTCCGCGATTCGTACGGGCCAAAGTATTGGCGCATGAAGAATGATTCGTACGGGATTTTTTGCCTCACAGCAAGCGGCAGCTACACATACCACCCGTGTACCCCTCGATGAAGCCTACGCGAACCCCCCCACCCGCCAACGGCCCGTACAAGTCACCCACACGCAGAAGAATGACACGCACACCCCCATAAAGCCTACGCAAACCCCCCCACACACCAACAGCCCATACAAGACACCCGCACGCACAAGTACAACATGCACACCCCCCTCAAGCCTACGCGAACCCCCCCACCCCCCAACGGCCCGTACAAGTCACCCGCACGCACAAGTACGACACGCACACCCCCCCCGATCAAGCCTACGCGAACCCCCCCACCCACCAACGGCCCGTACAAGTCACCCGCACGCACAAGTACGACACGCACACCCCCCTCAAGCATAAGCGAACCCCCCCCACCCGCCAACGGCACGTACAAGTCACCCGCATGCACAAGTATGACACGCACACCCCCGATCAAGCCTACGCCAGCCCCCCCACCCGCCAAAGGCCCGTACAAGTCACCCACACGCACAAGTACAACACGCACACCCCCCCAACCAAGCTTACGCGAAACCCCCCAACCGCCAACGGCCCGTACAAGTCACCCGCACGCACAAGTACGACACGCACACCCCCCTCAAGCCTACGCGAACACCCCCAACGGCCCGTACAAGTCACCCACAAGTACGACACGCACACCCCCCTCAAGCCTACGCGAACACCCCCAACGGCCCGTACAAGTCACCCACACGCACAAGTACGACACGCACACCCCCCCGATCAAGCCTACGCGAACCCCCCCACTCGTAAACGGCCCGTACAAGTCACCCGCACGCACAAGTACGACACGCACACCCCCCTCAAGCCTACGCGAACACCCCCAACGGCCCGTACAAGTCACCCGCACGCACAAGTATGAAACGCACACCCCCCGACTAAGCCTACGTGAACCCCCCACCCGCCAACGGCCCGTACAAGTCACCAGCACGCACAAGTACGACACGCACCCCCCCGATCAAGCCTACGCCAACCCCCCCACCCGCCAATGGCCCGTACAAGTCACCCGCATGCACAAGTACGACACGCACACCCCACTCAAGCCTACACGAACCCCCCCACCCGCCAACGGCCCGTACAAGTCACCCGCACGCACAAGTATGACACGCACACCCCCCCAATCAAGCCTACGCGAACCGCCCCACCCGCCAACGGCCCGTACAAGTCACCCGCACGCACAAGTATGATGCGCACACCCCCCTCAAGCCTACGCGAACCCCCCACCCCCCAACGGCCAGTACAAGTCACCCGCACGCACAAGTACTACACGCACACCCCCGATCAAGCCTACGCCAACACCCCCACCCGCAAACGGCCCATACAAGTCACCCGCACGCACAAGTACTACACGCACACCCCCCCATCAAGCCTACGCAAACCCCCCACCCGCCAACGGCCCGTACAAGTCACCCGCACGCACAAGTATTAAGATGAAGTCTGATGAGTTACCTTTGCACCTGCCTAAGGAAACCTGGAATCCCCTACTACCAACGACCAGTGGCACGGCTTGTAGAGATATATACTTGCAAAGGAATCTTAGAAGCCTTTTTTGCTGATTCTCCTTTTCATACCATTTAAAATATGTAGATTATGAGGCCGGGTGTACTTATGGGTGTGCCTTTGCCCTGACTCTGACCATCCAGAGCTCGGTGTTTCAACCACAGAAGAGTTAACTTTAACTCCTAACAATAGCTGATGTGCACCATTCACAATCCTCCAATTTGTGGAAGAAATGCTAAAACTGTCAGAGGAGACAGGTGGTATTTTGTTCTTGATGTGTTGGACTTGGCCCTTTCTGCAGGGTCATCCCAGAACTTTTTGCCTTCCTCCTGTATTTTTTGTCTGACCTGTTGTTAGTGGTTTTATGACTCTGAGCATATCATCACTGCTGATCAGTGCTAAAGTGCATGTGCTCTCTCTTGTAGACTTGGTAAGATTGGTCTACACCCATTTGGTATATTTAATTTACCTGTAAGTTCCTTGTAAAGTGGTATCCCTTATACCCAGGGCCTGTAAATCAAATGCTACTGGTGGGATTGCAGCGCTGCTTGCGCCACCCACCTAAGTAACCTTTCAAACCTGTCTCAGGCCTCTGCTACTGCATGGCCCGCATGCGCAGTTTACTGCTGCCATGACGTGGCATATAAAGTGGTTGCCACGTCTGCAACTCCCCTTTTACTACATATCAGTCACCCCTAAGGTAGACCCTAGCTAGCCCTATGGGCAGGGTGTGGTGTAGGTAAAAGTAAGGACATGTGCCTTAACTGTGTGGCATGTCCTGTTAGTGACAAACAGCCTATTTGGTTTCTCACTGCTGTGAGGCTGCCCTCCCCTAAGTTTGTATTGGGGATTCCCTGATATGTGCTTCAGTGGTAGTTTCTGATCTGAGAGGGGTAGCGTGACCATGTTTGGTATGTCTGGAATAATAGTGATAACTCCTGCTTATTGGTAAAAGCAGATTTATTATGACTATTTTAGAAATGCCACTTTTAGGCATGGGCATTTCTGTGTGCTATATGTCTCTGTGCCCTACCTGGATGTGTACTGACTGTCTGCTTCTGATTGACAAGGGAGAGGGGATGTGCATTCACTGCAGCCAGTACCTTGGAGGGTTGAGGTGTGTCCTGCCTTTTCTGGGTGACTCAGCGTTCGGCTGAATAGATCTTGGCTGAATTTAGACTAGGAGAAGGAATTTTCACTTGCACCTGAATAGGCCTGGTCTGCATTTGGAGTGGTGGGAGGAGTTGCACCTGCACCTGAATAGAGCTGTGCCTGACTTCCACAATGCTGGCTCCACTCCACTGTTGTGTGCCTGGGGCCTGAACTGAAAATGTGAATGGGGGTGTTGTGCACTTCAATAGTGGTTGAAGTGCCCCCCAGAACAAAGACATTAGTACTATAAGTACAGGGGCTGGGACCCCATAAAGGAGAGAAGGCACTGCGTAGGACCAGAGGACTGCTGTGCTGGCAAGAAACAACCACTGTAACTTTGGAGGGACTGCATCCCTGCCCCGGGACCCTGTGTGCTGGCTTTCTGCCTGCCTCACTGTTTCGAGTCTTCATGGTGAGGACAGGCGGAGCGCTTTATTTTTATTTCCCTGTCTGATCTAAAACAGTGTGATGTGCGCGTTGTGCTCTTCGCCCGATTCCTTTCGGCAGCACATGTGGAACTGGGCATTGCCTGGAGAGTGCTTTTCTTCTTGATGCCTTCAGCTCTTTGGAGACCAGGGGCGTAGGGGGCCTTTCTCTGTTACCGGCCTCAGATTGAGCACGCTCTCTGAGGTCCCCCCTGGGGCACAGGCAGGCATCCACTTCGTGGACCACTGTTTGTACAGGAGCCCCTTTGTGAAAAGGGTTTCTCAGAGGCTGCCAGGGAGCAAGAAGCCGAGCAGGCTCTATGCGATGGGAGTACCTCTCTACTGGCCTGGGAGAAGAGAGTGTCTGATGGGCGCGGGTCACAGAGGACTCTTACAGCATTCTCCAGTGGCCAGAAGGTTTCGTGTGGGGCTTTGGGAAGCAGTGTATCCCGGGCCAGATCCACATGAGGCAGAGTGTCCGAACGAGCCTCTGGCCCTGCCGGAATCTACCTCCCACCATTTGGAGTCTTTTTGCGGCTTATGGCTTCCGTCTAACACACTCAGCCCCCTGTGATTAGTAATGGCATTTGGCGAGAGGAGGTCGCCCGCCATCTTGGGCAGTGGGGGTGCCTTCCCAACCTGGGGGCATTATGGTGTTTGTGAGGGCTCCATGTAAGCCTTGATGGAGGCCCCCACTCTTCATCTGGAAAAAGGAGTAATATTGGAGGTGGCGGTCGGGAGCGGTAATTACCGCAGTTCCTTTAAGAGAGGCCCGAAGGCTTCTGTGCTCCATGCTGTGGAGAAAACTTACCAAATAATGGGCAATAGGAATGTGGAGAAGCTGCACACTAGGCCCTTTGTGATGGGAATTGTACACACCACCTGCTGCATGTGTGCAGCTGATGGTTTGTAGACATCTGACAATTCATAGGTGTTGTGCCCTGATGTAATATTGCCTATTGCAGAGATATGTACCATAATGGTGAATTTTTAAAGTGTGCACACTACCAGTACTTACTATAGTGCTTTGCTGATGATGTTTAGGCATAATGTTTTATGCCAAGGGTGACTATGCCAGTAGTTACTGGTTGCCCTAACTGTGATGATTGTGACAGTGGCCCCATTGGCTAAGTGGTTTATGTAATCCTTGTAATGTCTATGACAGCGACCCGATTGGCCAAGTGAAATATGTAATGCCTGTGAAGTCATGACAAATGCCCAGTGGCACAATAATATATGTGATTGTGATCTAATGTGTTTTTATGGATAATACAAAGGATATTTTTATATAACCTTGTGTGGAGTCTATTTGGTGGTGTGCCTAGTGTGTCACTTTTGTGTGAATGTGTTGCGCAAACGCTTTAAACATTGCCTCTGGGATAAGTCTGACTGCTCTGCCAAGCTACCAAGGGGGTGAGCAGGGGTTATCTTCGGTGTGTACCTCCCTTGCCCTGACTAGAGTGGTGGGTTCTGCCTGGCTTAGGTGCATACCCAACCAACCACAAAAACCAATTCTAACATGATGCATTCCAGAATGTGAATGAAATTACACAGGTGGATTTGGCTCGGAATTTAGTGCTTCTTACAGGAATTGAAGGATTTTCTACTACCACCTCTAATCAAACCTCTTTACTGATGGACAGCAAGGGAACTAAGGTAGTATGTATGAGGTGCTGACTTTGCATCTGGGGAACCAGGATCAAGTCCTGGCAATGGTTCAACATCCTTTGATTCAGGGCCAATGACTTAGGGGTCGATTCCGATTCAGGAAAAAGCACTCCGAATAGCCGTACGGAGTCTTTTTCCCGTACGAATCGTACCCTGCAACGTCCCCATACGTACGACGTAGTACGATTCTCACCCAATGCTGCTCCCCGTACGAATCATACCAGGAACCGTACGACTCGAATTCCCGTACGATTCACCGCAGGAACACGCAGCAAGCGACATTTGTACGGTTCGAAGCAGGTTTTCCCAACCCAGCAAGTATGATTCGTACCGCCAACCCTCCGTATGACTCTTTTCCTACGGGAGCTGAAAACTTTCGGAAAAGCAGAATACGCCCCAAAACAGGTACGGAACGGACCCCCCTGGGTATGGTGCATACACCCCATGATCACAGGGGTACGCACTGTACCCCTGCGATTATGGGGTGTACGCACCGTACCCTATGATTGCAGGGTGTACGGTGCGTACCCCATGAATGCAGGGTGTACGGTGCGTACACCCTGCGATCATGGGCTACGGTGCGTACTCCCCATTATCGCAGGGGTACACACCGTACCCCTGCGTTCATGGGGTGTATGCACCGTACAGTATGTATGTAAATGTGTGACCCTCCATACGAATCACACTTACCTGACGTGTACCGTACGAATCGCGTCTCCATTCCACGGTCCGGATCGTACTCGTCGGGTCGTACAGCATGTGTACGAATCGTACGGTCTACGTTGAGGGTCCAAGTCATACGGAATCTCCGGTGCAATTCGTATGGGTCGCGACGATTCGGACGGAAACTGTCTGTACGAATCGTACTACGCGATTCAGACGGACATGTACGATTCGGACGGACGCTTTTTTGTCACGAACCGGAATCGACCCCCTAATCTCCATGGTTATACCAAAGTAATTTTGACCTTGTGTAACATAATCTGGTGCCATTGTAGTGTCCCAATGCCCTTGGGCAGTGTTTTTGCTATATAAAATCTGCAATATGTATAAAAAAAAAATCTATGAATGAAATCTATGAAAAATATATGCATGAAGGTCGAAATACGTCTTGACTCTGAGCATGGATTATTTGAAATTAATAAATGGGATTTTCACAACCATAGAGTGGCCTGGTATTGCCTGTTGACGAATTTGGATACTGCTTTGAAAATATATAAGAGATTGAGTGAGAGAGAGAGAAAATTCACCACAGGGCTTTATTTTAACACCAAAATGTATATGAATGCTTAACTCATACTTTGTTTCAGAAGGGGCTTCTCAAATTTGATAAAATTACTGCTATCAACACCACGATTGTTTAGCAGCTTTGTGATAATGGATTCCACAGACCAGCACCCTACTCAGAAAAATATCCAGTTTCCAGTGCAGTTCACCATCTGCCACTTTTATGGGCAGATGAATATCTTGGTCACAATGCTATATTTGAAAAGCGTGATCATGGGTTGGAGATTTACAAACAATTGCTATTATTACATTAAAAGTTTGCCTCCGCCTCATATCCATTAAAGTTAGGTGGGTCACAAACGTTTGTAGTTTAAAAAATTGGTTCATGGTTCTACAAAGTTTGGGAAGGACTGCAGTTGATACACCAAATGAAATACATGTACAATTGCCTTTCGAAAAATGTCCCATACAGTGTCTGACCATATAATGTTGTGGATGGAATAAATGTTTTAAAATACCCTCAGACCAGATGGGGACAGACTAAAACCAACAAACAGCTTTTGTTTAAGTAAAGGATCACCTGATTAGTGTGGGAAATCGTGAGACATGTAGTAATGCGGAGATATCAATAAAACGCGTGACCCTAACATCAAATATATGTCTATATTATACAGGCACACTGTACAGTTGGATTTCTCTTTACATATATTTTTACATCACATATATTTACAATTTTAACCATATATGAAGATGCACTAATTTAACAATACTCACACAAAACCTGGTCATGTGCTGAAACAAGACAAGAATCCAGATTTGTAGGTTCCAACTCTTCTTCTCCTTTCACTGCAGACACATATTGACATGCACAGGGCTTTTTAACTTATACTTGTGAGAAATGTACATTATATTGTATTGTAATTGCATTTATTTAGCGCTCACTACCCCTGACGAGGCGACAAATCACTTTTTTGGTGAGTAGCACGCTACTCAGGAAACCAAAAAGGATTAGTGGTGAATTAGTTTAATGAAATATGAAATTAATTTGAGCAGTGGATATTTTAGTCTTTTATGTGGATTGAAAAGGATAGTGGAGGGATAGAAGAGGGATTTATATAGCGCTTGCTACTTCTTCTGAGGGTTTGAAGCACTTTTCGGTGAGTAGCACGCTACCCCGGACCCCAAAGAGAATTTGAGGTGACATGAAATTCATTTATGCTGTGGACATGTTAGTCTGTTATTTGGATTGAAAAAAGGATAGTGGAGGGATAGAAAGGGGAAGGGTTTACATGTGTAATTTACTCTTACACTCTGAGTAACTTTACACGTTTTGGCTATTCACAAATTCCTAGTGTAAAGTTACTAAAAAATGTAGAATTACATGCCTCCATACCATGATAAAGGGTGAGAAGCCAAATGCACTAGTGTAAATTACTGCAGTCCAACACAATTACAGTAGTAAGTTCAGCACCACACTTGGCCAACCACTAATAGTGAAACACCCACCCACAGAAAATAATGGATGCAAGGGCTCCTTAGGAAATAATTTTATATTAAATTACATTATTTAAAATAGTTAAAAATATAAATAAATATAATTTAATGTTGAAAGATAAAAATAGTACATATTCATATTAAATTATGCAATATTTTAACAACCTTTTTTAATTTAAAGATTCATGTAATGTCCTTTTTGTTATTACAATATAATTGAATTGCTTTAAAATAATTTTGTACATCGCTTTTAATCATTACTAAAGCCTAATAAAACACATCCATTTTTCTACTTTGGTGAGAATTTATTTTTGAATTTTAACTTCAGAATTTATTTTAATAGAATACATTTAAATAATTTAAAGTTTAAACTTACATGTCTGAGGATCTCCTTATGAAAAAGATTGTAGAGTTGGAGATTTGTGAAATGCATTGGCGTATGTAAGTAGTACTATCTTAGTACTACTTTTCATACAACAACATGCAGTTTGCGAAGAGGCCCCTGTGTATCCAAGAGCCTCCAAGCACCAGATCAAAATGTAAACAGGGGAAATGCAAAGCCAGCTCTATAACTCAATACATCAAGACATTTGCCCTGAGCAGCAAAAACCTTTCACAATTTCATCCTTATAGTATTTCTGATACTCAAGTAACATATAAAAAAGTGATTGGCATGATTCACACATACTCTCAGATCAGTGACCAAGGGTTTTCCCCATAGGGTGTTTACAAATGCACCCTAAGGCTCGATCCAATTTGAGTAGCGTCCTAAGTGCAAAACTGAATGCAAATGTATTTCCACAGTTTTACACTTTGGTCCATTATAGATTGATCACAAATACTACTCACACCCAAGTTGCAACACATTCTTATATCACCCAGAATCACATTTCTCTATAGAACTATCTGGGGAAAATGGTTACCATGACAACACATCCACCAGACAACGAAGGCAAGCTCTCTCTGCTGAAATGAAGTTGTGACATTACAAACAAATCTATGAGTATGGCACACAGCCTTATTGTGAATGTGTTTCATTGTGAATTGAACAAAGGTGGCTTTCAGGCTCATTTACCACAACGGACTCACTTTCATTAACACATACACGTCATGTCGCTATATCGTGCAAAACACATGACATGCATAAGCAAATCTATAATGTAGTATATTTGCTGCTTAATATGTAGCTGTAAAGACAAATTAGACCCACATTTAGAGAGGAGTGCATGTCACAGGGCTTATATAGTACACTTTGGGGTCGATTCCGATCCGGTAAAATAAACCGCCGTACGATTCGTATTCGTAGACGAATCCGTACGAATGGGAAACTACCGTCCGACCTGCATATTACGATCCATTTCCGTCGATTGCCGTACGAATATCAGCGAACCGTACGAACCACAGTCGATGACCCGTACGAATTAGCAGCGGAAATCCTACCGTACGATTTGTAAACATGCCATACAACCACACTAGTACGATCCTGTACGGAAAGCCTGTCCGCGATTCGTACGGGCCAAAGTATTCGCGCATGAAGAATGATTCGTACGGGATTTTTTGCCTCACAGCAAGCAGCAGCAACACATACCATCCATGTACCCCTCGATGAAGCCTACGCAAACTCCCCCACCCGCCAACGGCCCGTACAAGTCACCCACACGCAGAAGAACGACACGCACACCCCCCATCAAGCCTACGCAAACCCTCCCCACCCGCCAAAGGCCCGTACAAGTCACCCGCACGCACAAGTACGACATGCACACCCCCTCAAGCCTATGCGAACTCCCCCTCCCCCCAACGGCCCGTACAAGTCACCCGCACGCTTAAGTACGACACACACACCACCCCGATCAAGCCTACGCGAACCCCCCCACCGGCCAACGGCCCGTACAAGTCACCCGCACGCACAAGTATGACACGCACACCCCCCTCAAGCCTAAGCAAACTCCCCCACCCGCCAACAGCATGTACAAGTCACCCGCATGCACAAGTACGACACGCACACCCCCCCGACCAAGCCTACGTGAACCCCCACCCACCAACGGCCCGTACAAGTCACCCACACGCACAAGTACGACACGCACACCCCCCGATCAAGCCTACGCGAACCCCCCCACCCGCCAACGGCCCGTACAAGTCACCCGCACACACAAGTACGACACGCACACCCCCTCAAGCCTACGCAAACCCCCCACCTGCCAACTGCTCATACAAGTCACCCGCACGCACAAGTACGACACGCACACCCCCCCTATCAAGCCTACTCCAACCCCCCCCACCCGCCAATGGCCCGTACGAGTCACCCGCACGCACAAGTACGACACGCACACCCCCCTCAAGCCCACGCGAACCCCCCACCCGCCAACGGCCCGTACAAGTCACCCGCATGCACAAGTATGACACGCACACCCCCCAATCAAGCCTACGCGAACCCCCACCCGCCAACGGCTCATACAAGTCACCCGCATGCACAAGTATGATACGCACACCCCCCTCAAGTCTACGCGAACCCCCCACCCACAAACGTCCCGTACAAGTCACCCGCACGCACAAATACGACACGCACACCCCCCCATCAAGCCTATGCAAACCCCCCCACCCGCCAACAGCCCGTACAAGTCACCCGCACGCACAAGTATTAAGATGAAGTCTGATGAGTTACCTTTGCACCTGCCTAAGGAAACCTGGAATCCCCTACTACCAACGACCAGTGGCACGGCTTGTAGAGATATATACTTGCACAGAAATCTTAGAAGCCTGTTTTGCTGATTCTCCTTTTCATACCATTTAAAATACGTAGATTATGAGGCCGGGTGTACTTATGGCTGTGCCTTTGCCCTGACTCTGACCATCCAGAGCTCGGTGTTTCAACCACAGAAGAGTTAACTTTAACTCCTAACAATAGCTGATGTGCACCATTCACAATCCTCCAATTTGTGGAAGAAATGCTAAAACTGTCAGAGGAGACAGGTGGTATTTTGTTCTTGATGTGTTGGACTTGGCCCTTTCTGCAGGGTCATCCCAGAACTTTTTGCCTTCCTCCTGCATTTTTTGTCTGACCTGTTGTTGGTGGTTTTATGACTCTGAGCATATTATCACTGCTGATCAGTGCTAAAGTGCATGTGCTCTCTCTTGTAGACTTGGTAAGATTGGTCTACACCCATTTGGTATATTTAATTTACCTGTACGTCCCTTGTAAAGTGGTATCCCTTATACCCAGGGCCTGTAAATTAAATGCTACTGGTGGGATTGCAGCGCTGCTTGCGCCACCCACCTAAGTAACCTTTCAAACCTGTCTCAGGCCTCTGCTACTGCATGGCCCGCATGCGCAGTTTACTGCTGCCATGACGTGGCATATAAAGTGGTTGCCACGTCTGCAACTCCCCTTTTACTACATATCAGTCACCCCTAAGGTAGACCCTAGCTAGCCCTATGGGCAGGGTGTGGTGTAGGTAAATGTTAGGACATGTGCCTTAACTGTGTGGCATGTCCTGTTAGTGACAAACAGCCTATTTGGTTTCTCACTGCTGTGAGGCTGCCCTCCCATAAGTTTGTATTGGGGATTCCCTGATATGTGCTTCAGTGGTAGTTTCTGATCTGAGAGGGGTAGCGTGACCATGTTTGGTATGTCTGGAATAATAGTGATAACTCCTGCTTATTGGTGAAAGCAGATTTATTATTACTATTTTAGAAATGCCACTTTTAGGCATGGGCATTTCTGTGTGCTATATGTCTCTGTTAGAACTGGCTATTCCTGGTAGGCTAAGGCTGACGCCAAAGCCAGGCAGAAACCATCATTCTAGTCAGGGCAAGGAAGTCACACGCCAAGATAACCCCTGCTCACCCCCTTGGTAGCTTGGCACGAGCAGTAAGGCTGAACTTGGAGGCAATGTGTTAAGCATTTGCGCCAGCACACAATAGCAACAACATCCTAGGCACACCACAAAAGGAACTCCACACAAGGTTATATTAAAATAACTTTTGTATTGTCAAAACATATCAGATAGAATCACACATATACATTGTGCCAACTGGCTCGGGCAATATTCACATGGGATTATTTACACAGGACAGGGCCACATGGGCCACTGTCATAATCAGCACTTTTAGAAATAGAAATACTGTCAGAAATTAGAATAAAAGATATAAAATCACTGTAGCACAAAGTAACAGTTATAAATCACAACCAGTATCTACTGGTAACAGGTAAGTACCACCTACGCAACCCTAACCACCTTAGGAGAATGTCACGCAGGGGACCAGGACCTCACTAGGACCACCTGTACTAAAAAAAGAACAACCACCTAAGTATCACACAGCATTTAGGGGTCTAGGAAAGAACACATTACCCATGATGCATAAATATACATTCAGAGGAGTAGTAAAGGAAAATCACCTAAGTATCACACAGCGTTTAGGGGTCTAGGAAAGAACACATTACCCATGATGCATAAATATACATTCAGAGGACTAGTAAAGGAAAATCACCTAAGTATCACACAGCGTTTAGGGGTCTGGGAAAGAACACATTACCCATGATGCATAAATATACATTCAGAGGACTAGTAAAGGGAAACACATGATGCCTAAACGTACACATTCGGCGGTGTTAAGAACAAAGCACATGATGCAATAAAAATACATTCAGAGGTACCATAACAATACAATAGCGCAAAAATCACATGATGTCTAAAAACATTCAGAGGTGCAGGAATAAACAACACAATTGCGCAAAACCTTACATAAGCCACTACCTGTGGCAGACCCTAGGCCAATTGGCCTTGTTGGGGCTAAGATGCCCTGTGTCTCAATGTCAGGGGCCTAAACGGTGCAGGTGCCCACTACTTGCTGGGCACCTGGGAACAATCATAAGGGCCTAAACGCTGCAGCTGGCACTAAGTGCTGCGCAGCTGTGACTGGCCGGGCACCTCTGTGCCATCTCTGTCCCTCTCAGAGACTCACTCTCCATCTTGCGCCTAAACGGTGCAGCTGCCCACTAATTGCTGGGCAGCTGGGGAACTTCAAAACTGCGCCAGGGCCCTCACTGACCCTGAGGCGCAGACTGCGCCACTGTTGTAGCCACACAGGCTCCGAACAACTTCCTCGCAGGCAGGAGGGGACGGGCACCGGCAATGTGCCCCGGCGCCCCCTCTAACTAAAAATGGCCAAACGCTGGAGCCACACAGGCTCTGGGCATCACATGCCCCAAACATTGGAGCCACACAGGCTCTTGAACTAGATATGGCCGTTGGAGCCCTCAGGCTCTGCACACAATGGCCCCTCGAGCCTCGCTGGGCTCGTAAGTACAACTGCCCTCAAGAGCCTCTCGCGGGCTCTGTAACCATGGTGGGGCGACCCACTGCCATTCGGGGCCGCCCTTACTCAGTGCCTCGAAGCGGCACCAACATACAGCAAGGCGGGCCCGCAAGAGCCCCTCACGGGCTCTGCAACCACGGTGGGGCGGCCCACTGCCATCGGGGCCGCCCAGCCTCAGTGCCTCAAAGCAGCACCAACATCAGCGTCGCGGAGCCCCCCCCCAGCCCTTCCTACTCACCGGGCTGTCCTTCGGCGGGGGCTCCGTGGCTCTCTCTCTTAGCGGCGAGCAGCGCGGAGGGGCAGGCACCGGCATGGCGCCTCCCGCCCCCTCGCAGGACGACAGGCTTCACGTCTTCTCCCGGGGCTCCCACAGCACACGGGAGCCCCAACAGCAGGTCACGCTTCTCCTCGGCGCAGCAGCTCCGCCTCTTCTCTCGTGGCTCCCTCTCGGCACGGGAGCCCCGCAGCGGCCATCACCACTCCTCGCCTCTCTTCATCCGACGGGGGCACCCAATCAGTGCTTGGCGGCCGGCGGGACTTCCTTTATCAAACCGGAAGTCCCGCCCGGAGTCAGGCGCGATGCCGCCTGACTTCCTGTTTTCGGCCCGGCCGCGGCGGTGATTCTCGGGGGCAAACCGAGGGGTGGGCACCCTCGAGATTCAAATAAAACATACCAGCGAGGTGGGCACTCGCAAAGGGGGCCAATAAACGGTAGAATACCGAAACAATAAAAATAAAGTGTACACAAAGCACTCGGGCCACCCAAAGGGCAGGAGCGCTTCCCCCACGGGATAACCACAGCGCTCTGCCAGAAATCAGGATGAAAAACGCCCAAGCCCAAAAATAAGGCGCAGGAAGGCTGTAATGAAGCCTTGGCAAAACCAAAGCCATCCAAAAAGGTATCAGCAGTCCTGGAGATCAAAGGATGGAGCAACAGAGCTCCCAGCAAGGAAAATGCAGCTTCTCCATGCTGCAAAAGGTCCCATAGATTCCCAGGGGGCAACGCCAAGTCCCCCCCATCAGCCCAAGCAAGGCAGAGGGGTCCCCCAAGAGTCCAGGAAAGTCCATCAGGTGTCCACGGGCTGGGCAGGGCTCAGGGATTCCCCTGAGCCCAAGCAGCAGCACGCCCCTGGCAGATTCAAGTCAGAAACAAGAACATTTTGGAAGGGGACACAGCCCCTTCTTATACAGTGAAAAGTCTTTGAAGTCTTTGTGTAGGCAGTGTGAGAACCAGCTAGAACTGGTTATAGGGAAGTCCTGTCAGTATCAGGGACAGAGGTGACAGTCGCCCAGCGGGGAGGTGGAGCCAGCATTGTGGCAGGCAGGCACAGCCTCATTCACTATCAGGTGCTATCTCCACCCACTTCCTTGGCAGCAGATGCTGCCTTTCATCCACGGGCTGACTCAGACAACCTCCTGGGGGCTCTGCAGCCCCTGTCACACTCAAACCAGACAGTCAATCCACAAGCAGGCCCAGGCACTCTGGGCCAGGCTCACCAGCCAATCACATGCCAGCAGACTCACTACACAAATATGCCAACTTGTCAAAGTGGCACTTCTAGACTAGACACAACCATGCCGCATACACCATTACGCAGCATTCAATCTCACGAGTCGCACATATCAAACTCGACCCTGCACTCCCCACACATCAGGAACTATCATGGCATACATATTCCCCATTCATTCCTATGGGAGGGCAGGTAACTCACCACACATACACAGAGAGCACACGCACTTTACACGGTACCACAGTGAAACAGTGCGCAGAGGCCTAAAATCACCAACCCAGGTTCCAGAAACAGGCTAGGAAAAAGCAAAAAGTTTAGGGGTGAACCTGCCAAAAGGGCCAGGTCCAACACAACCCCCTTCCAGCCAAAACGCAGGGTAGACCAATCACTCCACTGATGGGCTTCCTTGCTTTGGGCGACAAAACACGGACACGGGCCCGCACGGCAGGGACACCTTCCAGTTTTTCGCCACTCTGAACCCACATAGATTTCTCTCAACAAAAGCTCTCTGGCACAACTAGGGTACCCCACTGGTACTCTATAGTCATCCACGGTCAAGACCAGGCCCTAGGCCATCCAAATATCACAGGTCCTAACCAATCCACAGAGTGGGGGGCAGTAACCCCTGGCACACAATAGCCATTCTCCACTCTCCCTCTCAGTGTAGCTACAACTACCACTGAACCTTCAACCTAGGGACCACACCCTCAGGCTGACCAGAGGTCATGGGCAAGAATGCCCCACCCTACCTCTACTTCTGGGTTTCTGCACCCTCACAGGGAAGCACCCACCAGAACACAACTCTCCTACCAGATCAGGATCTCACTCCATCACTGGTCTACCACCTGGAAACTATTTCACTTCTGAGGTACAAAGCACACAGCACAGTCCCTCTTCAAGCAGGTGGGGAGACACAGCACACAGCAAAGTCCCCTTTCCTCTACCTTAGTGGAAACAACAAACTGCAGGTGGGCCCTAGAACACACAGCAAGGGCAGCCCCCTCAGTCTCTTCAGCTGATCTACTTTGGTAGAGATTCCTCTTGACCTGGAAGCTTCCTAATCTCCCAACCTAGGATCTAAACCCTTAGGTTGCACCGGAGTCAGAAGTACACCGTCCCTCTGCACCCCCTTCCAGAGTTCTGCACCCTCCACTTAGGAGCGGTACCCCTCAACACCAGGACCGCCGGAGTTCTGGTTACAGACACTCCCCGTCCTCTAGACACAGGAAGATCCTCCTCAAATGACCTGTAAGTACAGCCTAGGCCCCTGACCTGGCGCTCCCGGGGGAACCCTCCAGGCCCAGAGACAGGGTTTCGGCCCAACGTGGGACACACCGTCCCACACTCACTCCGCCTCCACTGAGACAGGGCGTGAGCCCCTACACCCCTACCATCCTAATGGGACCTAGCTGGGCTACACATGAACCTCTTCACCTACACAGGATCATCAGATACACAAGCCACTACTTTTAGAATCACTCCCTAATGCCTCTGCAAGACATCTAGCACACCGCCAGAAATCCACCTTCTTATCCAGTGCCTCTGCAGGACCTCCTGCACACCACCAGAGGTACACCTCCTGTGCAAGCTCCTTTAAAAAAAACTCACACCAACTCCTCCAGTTCAACACACCACTCATCCACACACTCCCCCTCCAGACTGGTGAGACAGTTCCTCACTGCCTCTGACTCTCAACCTTTCACCCTCTTACTGAGCACCAGGCACCATACTCTGGGAACTGGGAATGGGACTTCACGCACTGGACACATTTAAGCTGCCACCACTGGATCCTACCATACTGGGGAATCCAGACACACACACTACACTCAGGGGATAACCACCCTCCCAAGCAAGTCATTTCTCCTCCACACTCCCTCTCTTCCATCTACCCACACAGGGACAGGACAGGGATTGGACACTGGACCCAGCAAGGGATTC
The DNA here is from genome assembly GCF_964261635.1 of Lissotriton helveticus. Taxonomy (NCBI): domain Eukaryota; kingdom Metazoa; phylum Chordata; class Amphibia; order Caudata; family Salamandridae; genus Lissotriton; species Lissotriton helveticus. The sequence goes on along the minus strand of NC_136065.1, from coordinate 251,822,368 downwards.
CTAATCTATGGGAACCTCCCCCTCTACTGGCATCCCGCCTGTCATTTTCTCTCATCTGCCACTAAACATAAAGCGCAGGAACACCATCTGAAAATGACACTCTTGAGGAAAAACAAAATCACAACAATAAACCCAAACATGTGACTATCTGAAAAAAAATGCAGAGTTTTGTAATGTAGCCAGCTGTCGCTGTGGCACTGCGCAAACACAAGTCCAAATCCGCACCGCTGACCAACAATGTTAGAACTGGCTATTTCTGGTAGGCTAAGGCTGACGCCAAAGCCAGGCAGAAACCACCATTCTAGTCAGGGCAAGGAAGTCACACGCCAAGATCACCCCTGCTCACCCCCTTGGTAGCTTGGCACGAGCAGTAAGGCTGAACTCGGAGGCAATGTGTTTAGCATTTGCGCCAGCACACAACAGCAACAACATCCTAGGCACACCACAAAAGGAACTCCACACGAGGTTATATTAAAATAACTTTTGTATTGTCAAAACATATCAGATAGAATCACACATATACATTGTGCCAACTGGCACGGGCAATATTCACATGGGATTATTTACACAGGACAGGGCCACATGGGCCACTGTCATAATCAGCACTTTTAGAAATAGAAATACTGTCAGAAATTAGAATAAAAGATATAAAATCACTGTAGCACAAAGTAACAGTTATAATTCACAACCAGTATCTACTGGTAACAGGTAAGTACCACCTACGCAACCCTAACCACCTTAGGAGAATGTCACGCAGGGGACCAGGACCTCACTAGGACCACCTGTACTAAAAAAAGAACAACCACCTAAGTATCACACAGCATTTAGGGGTCTAGGAAAGAACACATTACCCATGATGCATAAATATACATTCAGAGGAGTAGTAAAGGAAAATCACCTAAGTATCACACAGCGTTTAGGGGTCTAGGAAAGAACACATTACCCATGATGCATAAATATACATTCAGAGGACTAGTAAAGGGAAACACATGATGCCTAAACCTACACATTCGGCGGTGTTAAGAACAAAGCACATGATGCAATAAAAATACATTCAGAGGTACCATAACAATACAATAGCGCAAAAATCACATGATGTCTAAAAACATTCAGAGGTGCAGGAATAAACCACACAATTGCGCAAAACCTTACATAAGCCACTACCTGTGGCAGACCCTAGGCCAATTGGCCTTGTTGGGGCTAAGAGTAAGACGCCCTGTGTCTCAATGTCAGGGGCCTAAACGGTGCAGGTGCCCACTACTTGCTGGGCACCTGGGAACACTCATAAGGGCCTAAACGCTGCAGCTGGCACTAAGTGCTGCGCAGCTGTGACTGGCCGGGCACCTCTGTGCCATCTCTGTCCCTCTCAGAGACTCACTCTCCATCTTGCGCCTAAACGGTGCAGCTGCCCACTAATTGCTGGGCAGCTGGGGAACTTCAAAACTGCGCCAGGGCCCTCACTGACCCTGAGGCGCAGACTGCGCCACTGTTGTAGCCACACAGGCTCCGAACAACTTCCTCGCAGGCAGGAGGGGGCGGGCACCGGCAATGTGCCCCGGCGCCCCCTCTAACTAAAAATGGCCAAACGCTGGAGCCACACAGGCTCTGGGCATCACATGCCCCAAACGTTGGAGCCACACAGGCTCTTGAACTAGATATGGCCGTAGGAGCCCTCAGGCTCTGCACACAATGGCCCCTCGAGCCTCGCTGGGCTCGTAAGTACAACTGCCCTCAAGAGCCTCTTGCGGGCTCTGTAACCATGGTGGGGCGACCCACTGCCATTCGGGCCCCCCTTACTTAGTGCCTGGAAGCGGCACCAACATACAGCAAGGCGGGCCCTCAAGAGCCCCTCGCGGGCTCTGCAACCACGGTGGGGCGGCCCACTGCCATCGGGGCCGCCCAGCCTCAGTGCCTCAAAGCAGCACCAACATCAGCGTCGCGGAGCCCCCCCCAGCCCTTCCTACTCACCGGGCTGTCCTTCGGCGGGGGCTCCGTGGCTCTCTCTCTTAGCGGCGAGCAGCGCGGAGGGGCAGGCACCGGCATGGCGCCTCCCGCCCCCTCGCAGGACGACAGGCTTCACGTCTTCTCCCGGGGCTCCCACAGCACACGGGAGCCCCAACAGCAGGTCACGCTTCTCCTCGGCGCAGCAGCTCCGCCTCTTCTCTCGTGGCTCCCTCTCGGCATGGGAGCCCCACAGCGGCCATCACCACTCCTCGCCTCTCTTCATCCGACGGGGGCACCCAATCAGTGCTTGGCGGCCGGCGGGACTTCCTTTATCAAACCGGAAGTCCCGCCCGGAGTCAGGCGCGATGCCGCCTGACTTCCTGTTTTCGGCCCGGCCGCGGCGGTGATTCTCGGGGGCAAACCGAGGGGTGGGCACCCTCGAGATTCAAATAAAACATACCAGCGAGGTGGGCACTCGCAAAGGGGGCCAATAAACGGTAGAATACCGAAACAATAAAAATAAAGTGCACACAAAGCACTCGGGCCACCCAAAGGGCAGGAGCGCTTCCCCCACGGGATAACCACAGCGCTCTGCCAGAAATCAGGATGAAAAACGCCCAAGCCCAAAAATAAGGCGCAGGAAGGCTGTAATGAAGCCTTGGCAAAACCAAAGCCATCCAAAAAGGTATCAGCAGTCCTGGAGATCAAAGGATGGAGCAACAGAGCTCCCAGCAAGGAAAATGCAGCTTCTCCATGCTGCAAAAGGTCCCAGAGATTCCCAGGGGGCAACGCCAAGTCCCCCCCATCAGCCCAAGCAAGGCAGAGGGGTCCCCCAAGAGTCCAGGAAAGTCCATCAGGTGTCCACGGGCTGGGCAGGGCTCAGGGATTCCCCTGAGCCCAAGCAGCAGCACGCCCCTGGCAGATTCAAGTCAGAAACAAGAACATTTTGGAAGGGGACACAGCCCCTTCTTATACAGTGAAAAGTCTTTGAAGTCTTTGTGTAGGCAGTGTGAGAACCAGCTAGAACTGGTTATAGGGAAGTCCTGTCAGTATCAGGGACAGAGGTGACAGTCGCCCAGCGGGGAGGTGGAGCCAGCATTGTGGCAGGCAGGCACAGCCTCATTCACTATCAGGTGCTATCTCCACCCACTTCCTTGGCAGCAGATGCTGCCTTTCATCCACGGGCTGACTCAGACAACCTCCTGGGGGCTCTGCAGCCCCTGTCACACTCAAACCAGACAGTCAATCCACAAGCAGGCCCAGGCACTCTGGGCCAGGCTCACCAGCCAATCACATGCCAGCAGACTCACTACACAAATATGCCAACTTCTCAAAGTGGCACTTCTAGACTAGACACAACCATGCCGCATACACCATTACGCAGCATTCAATCTCACGAGTCGCACACATCAAACTCGACCCTGCACTCCCCACACATCAGGAACTATCATGGCATACATATTCCCCATTCATTCCTATGGGAGGGCAGGTAACTCACCACACATACACAGAGAGCACACGCACTTTACACTGTACCACAGTGAAACAGTGCGCAGAGGCCTAAAATCACCAACCCAGGTTCCAGAAACAGGCTAGGAAAAAGCAAAAAGTTTAGGGGTGAACCTGCCAAAAGGGCCAGGTCGAACACAACCCCCTTCCAGCCAAAACGCAGGGTAGACCAATCACTCCACTGATGGGCTTCCTTGCTTTGGGCGACAAAACACGGACACGGGCCCGCACGGCAGGGACACCTTCCAGTTTTTCGCCACTCTGAACCCACATAGATTTCTCTCAACAAAAGCTCTCTGGCACAACTAGGGTACCCCACTGGTACTCTATAGTCATCCACGGTCAAGACCAGGCCCTAGGCCATCCAAATATCACAGGTCCTAACCAATCCACAGAGTGGGGGGCAGTAACCCCTGGCACACAATAGCCATTCTCCACTCTCCCTCTCAGTGTAGCTACAACTACCACTGAAACTTCAACCTAGGGACCACACCCTCAGGCTGACCAGAGGTCATGGGCAAGAATGCCCCACCCTACCTCTACTTCTGGGTTTCTGCACCCTCACAGGGAAGCACCCACCAGAACACAACTCTCCTACCAGATCAGGATCTCACTCCATCACTGGTCTACCACCTGGAAACTATTTCACTTCTGAGGTACAAAGCACACAGCACAGTCCCTCTTCAAGCAGGTGGGGGGACACAGCACACAGCAAAGTCCCCTTTCCTCTACCTTAGTGGAAACAACAAACTGCAGGTGGGCCCTAGAACACACAGCAAGGGCAGCCCCCTCAGTCTCTTCAGCTGATCTACTTTGGTAGAGATTCCTCTTGACCTGGAAGCTTCCTAATCTCCCAACCTAGGATCTAAACCCTTAGGTTGCACCGGGGTCAGAAGTACACCGTCCCTCTGCACCCCCTTCCAGAGTTCTGCACCCTCCACTTAGGAGCGGTACCCCTCAACACCAGGACCGCCGGAGTTCTGGTTACAGACACTCCCCGTCCTCTAGACACAGGAAGATCCTCCTCAAATGACCTGTAAATACAGCCTAGGCCCCTGACCTGGTGCTCCCGGGGGAACCCTCCAGGCCCAGAGACAGGGTTTCGGCCCAACGTGGGACACACCGTCCCACACTCACTCCGCCTCCACTGAGACAGGGCGTGAGCCCCTACACCCCTACCATCCTAATGGGACCTAGCTGGGCTACACATGAACCTCTTCACCTACACAGGATCATCAGATACACAAGCCACTACTTTTAGAATCACTCCCTAATGCCTCTGCAAGACATCTAGCACACCACCAGAAATCCACCTTCTTATCCAGTGCCTCTGCAGGACCTCCTGCACACCACGAGAGGTACACCTCCTGTGCAAGCTTCTTTAAAAAAACTCACACCAACTCCTCCAGTTCAACACACCACTCATCCACACACTCCCCCTCCAGACTGGTGAGACAGTTCCTCACTGCCTCTGACTCTCAACCTTTCACCCTCTTACTGAGCACCAGGCACCATACTCTGGGAACTGGGAATGGGACTTCACGCACTGGACACATTTAAGCTGCCACCACTGGATCCTACCATACTGGGGAATCCAGACACACACACTACACTCAGGGGATAACCACCCTCCCAAGCAAGTCATTTCTCCTCCACACTCCCTCTCTTCCATCTACCCACACAGGGACAGGACAGGGATTGGACACTGGACCCAGCAAGGGATTCCTAATCTATGGGAACCTCCCCCTCTACTGGCATCCCGCCTGTCATTTTCTCTCATCTGCCACTAAACATAAAGCGCAGGAACACCATCTGAAAATGACACTCTTGAGGAAAAACAAAATCACAACAATAATCCCAAACATGTGACTATCTGAAAAAAAATGCAGAGTTTTGTAATGTAGCCAGCTGTCGCTGTGGCACTGCGCAAACACAAGTCCAAATCCACACCGCTGACCAACAATGTTAGAACTGGCTATTTCTGGTAGGCTAAGGCTGACGCCAAAGCCAGGCAGAAACCACCATTCTAGTCAGGGCAAGGAAGTCACACGCCAAGATCACCCCTGCTCACCCCCTTGGTAGCTTGGCACGAGCAGTAAGGCTGAACTCGGAGGCAATGTGTTTAGCATTTGCGCCAGCACACAACAGCAACAACATCCTAGGCACACCACAAAAGGAACTCCACACAAGGTTATATTAAAATAACTTTTGTATTGTCAAAACATATCAGATAGAATCACACATATACATTGTGCCAACTGGCACGGGCAATATTCACATGGGATTATTTACACAGGACAGGGCCACATGGGCCACTGTCATAATCAGCACTTTTAGAAATAGAAATACTGTCAGAAATTAGAATAAAAGATATAAAATCACTGTAGCACAAAGTAACAGTTATAAATCACAACCAGTATCTACTGGTAACAGGTAAGTACCACCTACGCAACCCTAACCACCTTAGGAGAATGTCACGCAGGGGACCAGGACCTCACTAGGACCACCTGTACTAAAAAAAGAACAACCACCTAAGTATCACACAGCATTTAGGGGTCTAGGAAAGAACACATTACCCATGATGCATAAATATACATTCAGAGGAGTAGTAAAGGAAAATCACCTAAGTATCACACAGCGTTTAGGGGTCTAGGAAAGAACACATTACCCATGATGCATAAATATACATTCAGAGGACTAGTAAAGGGAAACACATGATGCCTAAACCTACACATTCGGCGGTGTTAAGAACAAAGCACATGATGCAATAAAAATACATTCAGAGGTACCATAACAATACAATAGCGCAAAAATCACATGATGTCTAAAAACATTCAGAGGTGCAGGAATAAACCACACAATTGCGCAAAACCTTACATAAGCCACTACCTGTGGCAGACCCTAGGCCAATTGGCCTTGTTGGGGCTAAGAGTAAGACGCCCTGTGTCTCAATGTCAGGGGCCTAAACGGTGCAGGTGCCCACTACTTGCTGGGCACCTGGGAACACTCATAAGGGCCTAAACGCTGCAGCTGGCACTAAGTGCTGCGCAGCTGTGACTGGCCGGGCACCTCTGTGCCATCTCTGTCCCTCTCAGAGACTCACTCTCCATCTTGCGCCTAAACGGTGCAGCTGCCCACTAATTGCTGGGCAGCTGGGGAACTTCAAAACTGCGCCAGGGCCCTCACTGACCCTGAGGCGCAGACTGCGCCACTGTTGTAGCCACACAGGCTCCGAACAACTTCCTCGCAGGCAGGAGGGGGCGGGCACCGGCAATGTGCCCCGGCGCCCCCTCTAACTAAAAATGGCCAAACGCTGGAGCCACACAGGCTCTGGGCATCACATGCCCCAAACGTTGGAGCCACACAGGCTCTTGAACTAGATATGGCCGTAGGAGCCCTCAGGCTCTGCACACAATGGCCCCTCGAGCCTCGCTGGGCTCGTAAGTACAACTGCCCTCAAGAGCCTCTTGCGGGCTCTGTAACCATGGTGGGGCGACCCACTGCCATTCGGGGCCGCCCTTACTTAGTGCCTGGAAGCGGCACCAACATACAGCAAGGCGGGCCCTCAAGAGCCCCTCGCGGGCTCTGCAACCACGGTGGGGCGGCCCACTGCCATTGGGGCCGCCCAGCCTCAGTGCCTCAAAGCAGCACCAACATCAGCGTCGCGGAGCCCCCCCCAGCCCTTCCTACTCACCGGGCTGTCCTTCGGCGGGGGCTCCGTGGCTCTCTCTCTTAGCGGCGAGCAGCGCGGAGGGGCAGGCACCGGCATGGCGCCTCCCGCCCCCTCGCAGGACGACAGGCTTCACGTCTTCTCCCGGGGCTCCCACAGCACACGGGAGCCCCAACAGCAGGTCACGCTTCTCCTCGGCGCAGCAGCTCCGCCTCTTCTCTCGTGGCTCCCTCTCGGCATGGGAGCCCCGCAGCGGCCATCACCACTCCTCGCCTCTCTTCATCCGACGGGGGCACCCAATCAGTGCTTGGCGGCCGGCGGGACTTCCTTTATCAAACCGGAAGTCCCGCCCGGAGTCAGGCGCGATGCTGCCTGACTTCCTGTTTTCGGCCCGGCCGCGGCGGTGATTCTCGGGGGCAAACCGAGGGGTGGGCACCCTCGAGATTCAAATAAAACATACCAGCGAGGTGGGCACTCGCAAAGGGGGCCAATAAACGGTAGAATACCGAAACAATAAAAATAAAGTGCACACAAAGCACTCGGGCCACCCAAAGGGCAGGAGCGCTTCCCCCACGGGATAACCACAGCGCTCTGCCAGAAATCAGGATGAAAAACGCCCAAGCCCAAAAATAAGGCGCAGGAAGGCTGTAATGAAGCCTTGGCAAAACCAAAGCCATCCAAAAAGGTATCAGCAGTCCTGGAGATCAAAGGATGGAGCAACAGAGCTCCCAGCAAGGAAAATGCAGCTTCTCCATGCTGCAAAAGGTCCCATAGATTCCCAGGGGGCAACGCCAAGTCCCCCCCATCAGCCCAAGCAAGGCAGAGGGGTCCCCCAAGAGTCCAGGAAAGTCCATCAGGTGTCCACGGGCTGGGCAGGGCTCAGGGATTCCCCTGAGCCCAAGCAGCAGCACGCCCCTGGCAGATTCAAGTCAGAAACAAGAACATTTTGGAAGGGGACACAGCCCCTTCTTATACAGTGAAAAGTCTTTGAAGTCTTTGTGTAGGCAGTGTGAGAACCAGCTAGAACTGGTTATAGGGAAGTCCTGTCAGTATCAGGGACAGAGGTGACAGTCGCCCAGCGGGGAGGTGGAGCCAGCATTGTGGCAGGCAGGCACAGCCTCATTCACTATCAGGTGCTATCTCCACCCACTTCCTTGGCAGCAGATGCTGCCTTTCATCCACGGGCTGACTCAGACAACCTCCTGGGGGCTCTGCAGCCCCTGTCACACTCAAACCAGACAGTCAATCCACAAGCAGGCCCAGGCACTCTGGGCCAGGCTCACCAGCCAATCACATGCCAGCAGACTCACTACACAAATATGCCAACTTCTCAAAGTGGCACTTCTAGACTAGACACAACCATGCCGCATACACCATTACGCAGCATTCAATCTCACGAGTCGCACATATCAAACTCGACCCTGCACTCCCCACACATCAGGAACTATCATGGCATACATATTCCCCATTCATTCCTATGGGAGGGCAGGTAACTCACCACACATACACAGAGAGCACACGCACTTTACACTGTACCACAGTGAAACAGTGCGCAGAGGCCTAAAATCACCAACCCAGGTTCCAGAAACAGGCTAGGAAAAAGCAAAAAGTTTAGGGGTGAACCTGCCAAAAGGGCCAGGTCGAACACAACCCCCTTCCAGCCAAAACGCAGGGTAGACCAATCACTCCACTGATGGGCTTCCTTGCTTTGGGCGACAAAACACGGACACGGGCCCGCACGGCAGGGACACCTTCCAGTTTTTCGCCACTCTGAACCCACATAGATTTCTCTCAACAAAAGCTCTCTGGCACAACTAGGGTACCCCACTGGTACTCTATAGTCATCCACGGTCAAGACCAGGCCCTAGGCCATCCAAATATCACAGGTCCTAACCAATCCACAGAGTGGGGGGCAGTAACCCCTGGCACACAATAGCCATTCTCCACTCTCCCTCTCAGTGTAGCTACAACTACCACTGAAACTTCAACCTAGGGACCACACCCTCAGGCTGACCAGAGGTCATGGGCAAGAATGCCCCACCCTACCTCTACTTCTGGGTTTCTGCACCCTCACAGGGAAGCACCCACCAGAACACAACTCTCCTACCAGATCAGGATCTCACTCCATCACTGGTCTACCACCTGGAAACTATTTCACTTCTGAGGTACAAAGCACACAGCACAGTCCCTCTTCAAGCAGGTGGGGGGACACAGCACACAGCAAAGTCCCCTTTCCTCTACCTTAGTGGAAACAACAAACTGCAGGTGGGCCCTAGAACACACAGCAAGGGCAGCCCCCTCAGTCTCTTCAGCTGATCTACTTTGGTAGAGATTCCTCTTGACCTGGAAGCTTCCTAATCTCCCAACCTAGGATCTAAACCCTTAGGTTGCACCGGGGTCAGAAGTACACCGTCCCTCTGCACCCCCTTCCAGAGTTCTGCACCCTCCACTTAGGAGCGGTACCCCTCAACACCAGGACCGCCGGAGTTCTGGTTACAGACACTCCCCGTCCTCTAGACACAGGAAGATCCTCCTCAAATGACCTGTAAATACAGCCTAGGCCCCTGACCTGGTGCTCAAGGGGGAACCCTCCAGGCCCAGAGACAGGGTTTCGGCCCAACGTGGGACACACCGTCCCACACTCACTCCGCCTCCACTGAGACAGGGCGTGAGCCCCTACACCCCTACCATCCTAATGGGACCTAGCTGGGCTACACATGAACCTCTTCACCTACACAGGATCATCAGATACACAAGCCACTACTTTTAGAATCACTCCCTAATGCCTCTGCAAGACATCTAGCACACCACCAGAAATCCACCTTCTTATCCAGTGCCTCTGCAGGACCTCCTGCACACCACCAGAGGTACACCTCCTGTGCAAGCTTCTTTAAAAAAACTCACACCAACTCCTCCAGTTCAACACACCACTCATCCACACACTCCCCCTCCAGACTGGTGAGACAGTTCCTCACTGCCTCTGACTCTCAACCTTTCACCCTCTTACTGAGCACCAGGCACCATACTCTGGGAACTGGGAATGGGACTTCACGCACTGGACACATTTAAGCTGCCACCACTGGATCCTACCATACTGGGGAATCCAGACACACACACTACACTCAGGGGATAACCACCCTCCCAAGCAAGTCATTTCTCCTCCACACTCCCTCTCTTCCATCTACCCACACAGGGACAGGACAGGGATTGGACACTGGACCCAGCAAGGGATTCCTAATCTATGGGAACCTCCCCCTCTACTGGCATCCCGCCTGTCATTTTCTCTCATCTGCCACTAAACATAAAGCGCAGGAACACCATCTGAAAATGACACTCTTGAGGAAAAACAAAATCACAACAATAATCCCAAACATGTGACTATCTGAAAAAAAATGCAGAGTTTTGTAATGTAGCCAGCTGTCGCTGTGGCACTGCGCAAACACAAGTCCAAATCCACACCGCTGACCAACAATGTTAGAACTGGCTATTTCTGGTAGGCTAAGGCTGACGCCAAAGCCAGGCAGAAACCACCATTCTAGTCAGGGCAAGGAAGTCACACGCCAAGATCACCCCTGCTCACCCCCTTGGTAGCTTGGCACGAGCAGTAAGGCTGAACTCGGAGGCAATGTGTTTAGCATTTGCGCCAGCACACAACAGCAACAACATCCTAGGCACACCACAAAAGGAACTCCACACAAGGTTATATTAAAATAACTTTTGTATTGTCAAAACATATCAGATAGAATCACACATATACATTGTGCCAACTGGCACGGGCAATATTCACATGGGATTATTTACACAGGACAGGGCCACATGGGCCACTGTCATAATCAGCACTTTTAGAAATAGAAATACTGTCAGAAATTAGAATAAAAGATATAAAATCACTGTAGCACAAAGTAACAGTTATAAATCACAACCAGTATCTACTGGTAACAGGTAAGTACCACCTACGCAACCCTAACCACCTTAGGAGAATGTCACGCAGGGGACCAGGACCTCACTAGGACCACCTGTACTAAAAAAAGAACAACCACCTAAGTATCACACAGCATTTAGGGGTCTAGGAAAGAACACATTACCCATGATGCATAAATATACATTCAGAGGAGTAGTAAAGGAAAATCACCTAAGTATCACACAGCGTTTAGGGGTCTAGGAAAGAACACATTACCCATGATGCATAAATATACATTCAGAGGACTAGTAAAGGGAAACACATGATGCCTAAACCTACACATTCGGCGGTGTTAAGAACAAAGCACATGATGCAATAAAAATACATTCAGAGGTACCATAACAATACAATAGCGCAAAAATCACATGATGTCCAAAAACATTCAGAGGTGCAGGAATAAACCACACAATTGCGCAAAACCTTACATAAGCCACTACCTGTGGCAGACCCTAGGCCAATTGGCCTTGTTGGGGCTAAGAGTAAGACGCCCTGTGTCTCAATGTCAGGGGCCTAAACGGTGCAGGTGCCCACTACTTGCTGGGCACCTGGGAACAATCATAAGGGCCTAAACGCTGCAGCTGGCACTAAGTGCTGCGCAGCTGTGACTGGCCGGGCACCTCTGTGCCATCTCTGTCCCTCTCAGAGACTCACTCTCCATCTTGCGCCTAAACGGTGCAGCTGCCCACTAATTGCTGGGCAGCTGGGGAACTTCAAAACTGCGCCAGGGCCCTCACTGACCCTGAGGCGCAGACTGCGCCACTGTTGTAGCCACACAGGCTCCGAACAACTTCCTCGCAGGCAGGAGGGGGCGGGCACCGGCAATGTGCCCCGGCGCCCCCTCTAACTAAAAATGGCCAAACGCTGGAGCCACACAGGCTCTGGGCATCACATGCCCCAAACGTTGGAGCCACACAGGCTCTTGAACTAGATATGGCCGTAGGAGCCCTCAGGCTCTGCACACAATGGCCCCTCGAGCCTCGCTGGGCTCGTAAGTACAACTGCCCTCAAGAGCCTCTTGCGGGCTCTGTAACCATGGTGGGGCGACCCACTGCCATTCGGGGCCGCCCTTACTTAGTGCCTGGAAGCGGCACCAACATACAGCAAGGCGGGCCCTCAAGAGCCCCTCGCGGGCTCTGCAACCACGGTGGGGCGGCCCACTGCCATCGGGGCCGCCCAGCCTCAGTGCCTCAAAGCAGCACCAACATCAGCGTCGCGGAGCCCCCCCCCAGCCCTTCCTACTCACCGGGCTGTCCTTCGGCGGGGGCTCCGTGGCTCTCTCTCTTAGCGGCGAGCAGCGCGGAGGGGCAGGCACCGGCATGGCGCCTCCCGCCCCCTCGCAGGACGACAGGCTTCACGTCTTCTCCCGGGGCTCCCACAGCACACGGGAGCCCCAACAGCAGGTCACGCTTCTCCTCGGCGCAGCAGCTCCGCCTCTTCTCTCGTGGCTCCCTCTCGGCATGGGAGCCCCGCAGCGGCCATCACCACTCCTCGCCTCTCTTCATCCGACGGGGGCACCCAATCAGTGCTTGGCGGCCGGCGGGACTTCCTTTATCAAACCGGAAGTCCCGCCCGGAGTCAGGCGCGATGCCGCCTGACTTCCTGTTTTCGGCCCGGCCGCGGCGGTGATTCTCGGGGGCAAACCGAGGGGTGGGCACCCTCGAGATTCAAATAAAACATACCAGCGAGGTGGGCACTCGCAAAGGGGGCCAATAAACGGTAGAATACCGAAACAATAAAAATAAAGTGCACACAAAGCACTCGGGCCACCCAAAGGGCAGGAGCGCTTCCCCCACGGGATAACCACAGCGCTCTGCCAGAAATCAGGATGAAAAACGCCCAAGCCCAAAAATAAGGCGCAGGAAGGCTGTAATGAAGCCTTGGCAAAACCAAAGCCATCCAAAAAGGTATCAGCAGTCCTGGAGATCAAAGGATGGAGCAACAGAGCTCCCAGCAAGGAAAATGCAGCTTCTCCATGCTGCAAAAGGTCCCATAGATTCCCAGGGGGCAACGCCAAGTCCCCCCCATCAGCCCAAGCAAGGCAGAGGGGTCCCCCAAGAGTCCAGGAAAGTCCATCAGGTGTCCACGGGCTGGGCAGGGCTCAGGGATTCCCCTGAGCCCAAGCAGCAGCACGCCCCTGGCAGATTCAAGTCAGAAACAAGAACATTTTGGAAGGGGACACAGCCCCTTCTTATACAGTGAAAAGTCTTTGAAGTCTTTGTGTAGGCAGTGTGAGAACCAGCTAGAACTGGTTATAGGGAAGTCCTGTCAGTATCAGGGACAGAGGTGACAGTCGCCCAGCGGGGAGGTGGAGCCAGCATTGTGGCAGGCAGGCACAGCCTCATTCACTATCAGGTGCTATCTCCACCCACTTCCTTGGCAGCAGATGCTGCCTTTCATCCACGGGCTGACTCAGACAACCTCCTGGGGGCTCTGCAGCCCCTGTCACACTCAAACCAGACAGTCAATCCACAAGCAGGCCCAGGCACTCTGGGCCAGGCTCACCAGCCAATCACATGCCAGCAGACTCACTACACAAATATGCCAACTTCTCAAAGTGGCACTTCTAGACTAGACACAACCATGCCGCATACACCATTACGCAGCATTCAATCTCACGAGTCGCACATATCAAACTCGACCCTGCACTCCCCACACATCAGGAACTATCATGGCATACATATTCCCCATTCATTCCTATGGGAGGGCAGGTAACTCACCACACATACACAGAGAGCACACGCACTTTACACTGTACCACAGTGAAACAGTGCGCAGAGGCCTAAAATCACCAACCCAGGTTCCAGAAACAGGCTAGGAAAAAGCAAAAAGTTTAGGGGTGAACCTGCCAAAAGGGCCAGGTCCAACACAACCCCCTTCCAGCCAAAACGCAGGGTAGACCAATCACTCCACTGATGGGCTTCCTTGCTTTGGGCGACAAAACACGGACACGGGCCCGCACGGCAGGGACACCTTCCAGTTTTTCGCCACTCTGAACCCACATAGATTTCTCTCAACAAAAGCTCTCTGGCACAACTAGGGTACCCCACTGGTACTCTATAGTCATCCACGGTCAAGACCAGGCCCTAGGCCATCCAAATATCACAGGTCCTAACCAATCCACAGAGTGGGGGGCAGTAACCCCTGGCACACAATAGCCATTCTCCACTCTCCCTCTCAGTGTAGCTACAACTACCACTGAAACTTCAACCTAGGGACCACACCCTCAGGCTGACCAGAGGTCATGGGCAAGAATGCCCCACCCTACCTCTACTTCTGGGTTTCTGCACCCTCACAGGGAAGCACCCACCAGAACACAACTCTCCTACCAGATCAGGATCTCACTCCATCACTGGTCTACCACCTGGAAACTATTTCACTTCTGAGGTACAAAGCACACAGCACAGTCCCTCTTCAAGCAGGTGGGGGGACACAGCACACAGCAAAGTCCCCTTTCCTCTACCTTAGTGGAAACAACAAACTGCAGGTGGGCCCTAGAACACACAGCAAGGGCAGCCCCCTCAGTCTCTTCAGCTGATCTACTTTGGTAGAGATTCCTCTTGACCTGGAAGCTTCCTAATCTCCCAACCTAGGATCTAAACCCTTAGGTTGCACCGGGGTCAGAAGTACACCGTCCCTCTGCACCCCCTTCCAGAGTTCTGCACCCTCCACTTAGGAGCGGTACCCCTCAACACCAGGACCGCCGGAGTTCTGGTTACAGACACTCCCCGTCCTCTAGACACAGGAAGATCCTCCTGTAAATACAGCCTAGGCCCCTGACCTGGTGCTCCCGGGGGAACCCTCCAGGCCCAGAGACAGGGTTTCGGCCCAACGTGGGACACACCGTCCCACACTCACTCCGCCTCCACTGAGACAGGGCGTGAGCCCCTACACCCCTACCATCCTAATGGGACCTAGCTGGGCTACACATGAACCTCTTCACCTACACAGGATCATCAGATACACAAGCCACTACTTTTAGAATCACTCCCTAATGCCTCTGCAAGACATCTAGCACACCACCAGAAATCCACCTTCTTATCCAGTGCCTCTGCAGGACCTCCTGCACACCACCAGAGGTACACCTCCTGTGCAAGCTTCTTTAAAAAAACTCACACCAACTCCTCCAGTTCAACACACCACTCATCCACACACTCCCCCTCCAGACTGGTGAGACAGTTCCTCACTGCCTCTGACTCTCAACCTTTCACCCTCTTACTGAGCACCAGGCACCATACTCTGGGAACTGGGAATGGGACTTCACGCACTGGACACATTTAAGCTGCCACCACTGGATCCTACCATACTGGGGAATCCAGACACACACACTACACTCAGGGGATAACCACCCTCCCAAGCAAGTCATTTCTCCTCCACACTCCCTCTCTTCCATCTACCCACACAGGGACAGGACAGGGATTGGACACTGGACCCAGCAAGGGATTCCTAATCTATGGGAACCTCCCCCTCTACTGGCATCCCGCCTGTCATTTTCTCTCATCTGCCACTAAACATAAAGCGCAGGAACACCATCTGAAAATGACACTCTTGAGGAAAAACAAAATCACAACAATAATCCCAAACATGTGACTATCTGAAAAAAAATGCAGAGTTTTGTAATGTAGCCAGCTGTCGCTGTGGCACTGCGCAAACACAAGTCCAAATCCACACCGCTGACCAACAATGTTAGAACTGGCTATTTCTGGTAGGCTAAGGCTGACGCCAAAGCCAGGCAGAAACCACCATTCTAGTCAGGGCAAGGAAGTCACACGCCAAGATCACCCCTGCTCACCCCCTTGGTAGCTTGGCACGAGCAGTAAGGCTGAACTCGGAGGCAATGTGTTTAGCATTTGCGCCAGCACACAACAGCAACAACATCCTAGGCACACCACAAAAGGAACTCCACACAAGGTTATATTAAAATAACTTTTGTATTGTCAAAACATATCAGATAGAATCACACATATACATTGTGCCAACTGGCACGGGCAATATTCACATGGGATTATTTACACAGGACAGGGCCACATGGGCCACTGTCATAATCAGCACTTTTAGAAATAGAAATACTGTCAGAAATTAGAATAAAAGATATAAAATCACTGTAGCACAAAGTAACAGTTATAAATCACAACCAGTATCTACTGGTAACAGGTAAGTACCACCTACGCAACCCTAACCACCTTAGGAGAATGTCACGCAGGGGACCAGGACCTCACTAGGACCACCTGTACTAAAAAAAGAACAACCACCTAAGTATCACACAGCATTTAGGGGTCTAGGAAAGAACACATTACCCATGATGCATAAATATACATTCAGAGGAGTAGTAAAGGAAAATCACCTAAGTATCACACAGCGTTTAGGGGTCTAGGAAAGAACACATTACCCATGATGCATAAATATACATTCAGAGGACTAGTAAAGGGAAACACATGATGCCTAAACCTACACATTCGGCGGTGTTAAGAACAAAGCACATGATGCAATAAAAATACATTCAGAGGTACCATAACAATACAATAGCGCAAAAATCACATGATGTCTAAAAACATTCAGAGGTGCAGGAATAAACCACACAATTGCGCAAAACCTTACATAAGCCACTACCTGTGGCAGACCCTAGGCCAATTGGCCTTGTTGGGGCTAAGAGTAAGACGCCCTGTGTCTCAATGTCAGGGGCCTAAACGGTGCAGGTGCCCACTACTTGCTGGGCACCTGGGAACAATCATAAGGGCCTAAACGCTGCAGCTGGCACTAAGTGCTGCGCAGCTGTGACTGGCCGGGCACCTCTGTGCCATCTCTGTCCCTCTCAGAGACTCACTCTCCATCTTGCGCCTAAACGGTGCAGCTGCCCACTAATTGCTGGGCAGCTGGGGAACTTCAAAACTGCGCCAGGGCCCTCACTGACCCTGAGGCGCAGACTGCGCCACTGTTGTAGCCACACAGGCTCCGAACAACTTCCTCGCAGGCAGGAGGGGGCGGGCACCGGCAATGTGCCCCGGCGCCCCCTCTAACTAAAAATGGCCAAACGCTGGAGCCACACAGGCTCTGGGCATCACATGCCCCAAACGTTGGAGCCACACAGGCTCTTGAACTAGATATGGCCGTAGGAGCCCTCAGGCTCTGCACACAATGGCCCCTCGAGCCTCGCTGGGCTCGTAAGTACAACTGCCCTCAAGAGCCTCTTGCGGGCTCTGTAACCATGGTGGGGCGACCCACTGCCATTCGGGGCCGCCCTTACTTAGTGCCTGGAAGCGGCACCAACATACAGCAAGGCGGGCCCTCAAGAGCCCCTCGCGGGCTCTGCAACCACGGTGGGGCGGCCCACTGCCATCGGGGCCGCCCAGCCTCAGTGCCTCAAAGCAGCACCAACATCAGCGTCGCGGAGCCCCCCCCCAGCCCTTCCTACTCACCGGGCTGTCCTTCGGCGGGGGCTCCGTGGCTCTCTCTCTTAGCGGCGAGCAGCGCGGAGGGGCAGGCACCGGCATGGCGCCTCCCGCCCCCTCGCAGGACGACAGGCTTCACGTCTTCTCCCGGGGCTCCCACAGCACACGGGAGCCCCAACAGCAGGTCACGCTTCTCCTCGGCGCAGCAGCTCCGCCTCTTCTCTCGTGGCTCCCTCTCGGCATGGGAGCCCCGCAGCGGCCATCACCACTCCTCGCCTCTCTTCATCCGACGGGGGCACCCAATCAGTGCTTGGCGGCCGGCAGGACTTCCTTTATCAAACCGGAAGTCCCGCCCGGAGTCAGGCGCGATGCCGCCTGACTTCCTGTTTTCGGCCCGGCCGCGGCGGTGATTCTCGGGGGCAAACCGAGGGGTGGGCACCCTCGAGATTCAAATAAAACATACCAGCGAGGTGGGCACTCGCAAAGGGGGCCAATAAACGGTAGAATACCGAAACAATAAAAATAAAGTGCACACAAAGCACTCGGGCCACCCAAAGGGCAGGAGCGCTTCCCCCACGGGATAACCACAGCGCTCTGCCAGAAATCAGGATGAAAAACGCCCAAGCCCAAAAATAAGGCGCAGGAAGGCTGTATTGAAGCCTTGGCAAAACCAAAGCCATCCAAAAAGGTATCAGCAGTCCTGGAGATCAAAGGATGGAGCAGCAGAGCTCCCAGCAAGGAAAATGCAGCTTCTCCATGCTGCAAAAGGTCCCATAGATTCCCAGGGGGCAACGCCAAGTCCCCCCCATCAGCCCAAGCAAGGCAGAGGGGTCCCCCAAGAGTCCAGGAAAGTCCATCAGGTGTCCACGGGCTGGGCAGGGCTCAGGGATTCCCCTGAGCCCAAGCAGCAGCACGCCCCTGGCAGATTCAAGTCAGAAACAAGAACATTTTGGAAGGGGACACAGCCCCTTCTTATACAGTGAAAAGTCTTTGAAGTCTTTGTGTAGGCAGTGTGAGAACCAGCTAGAACTGGTTATAGGGAAGTCCTGTCAGTATCAGGGACAGAGGTGACAGTCGCCCAGCGGGGAGGTGGAGCCAGCATTGTGGCAGGCAGGCACAGCCTCATTCACTATCAGGTGCTATCTCCACCCACTTCCTTGGCAGCAGATGCTGCCTTTCATCCACGGGCTGACTCAGACAACCTCCTGGGGGCTCTGCAGCCCCTGTCACACTCAAACCAGACAGTCAATCCACAAGCAGGCCCAGGCACTCTGGGCCAGGCTCACCAGCCAATCACATGCCAGCAGACTCACTACACAAATATGCCAACTTCTCAAAGTGGCACTTCTAGACTAGACACAACCATGCCGCATACACCATTACGCAGCATTCAATCTCACGAGTCGCACATATCAAACTCGACCCTGCACTCCCCACACATCAGGAACTATCATGGCATACATATTCCCCATTCATTCCTATGGGAGGGCAGGTAACTCACCACACATACACAGAGAGCACACGCACTTTACACTGTACCACAGTGAAACAGTGCGCAGAGGCCTAAAATCACCAACCCAGGTTCCAGAAACAGGCTAGGAAAAAGCAAAAAGTTTAGGGGTGAACCTGCCAAAAGGGCCAGGTCCAACACAACCCCCTTCCAGCCAAAACGCAGGGTAGACCAATCACTCCACTGATGGGCTTCCTTGCTTTGGGCGACAAAACACGGACACGGGCCCGCACGGCAGGGACACCTTCCAGTTTTTCGCCACTCTGAACCCACATAGATTTCTCTCAACAAAAGCTCTCTGGCACAACTAGGGTACCCCACTGGTACTCTATAGTCATCCACGGTCAAGACCAGGCCCTAGGCCATCCAAATATCACAGGTCCTAACCAATCCACAGAGTGGGGGGCAGTAACCCCTGGCACACAATAGCCATTCTCCACTCTCCCTCTCAGTGTAGCTACAACTACCACTGAAACTTCAACCTAGGGACCACACCCTCAGGCTGACCAGAGGTCATGGGCAAGAATGCCCCACCCTACCTCTACTTCTGGGTTTCTGCACCCTCACAGGGAAGCACCCACCAGAACACAACTCTCCTACCAGATCAGGATCTCACTCCATCACTGGTCTACCACCTGGAAACTATTTCACTTCTGAGGTACAAAGCACACAGCACAGTCCCTCTTCAAGCAGGTGGGGGGACACAGCACACAGCAAAGTCCCCTTTCCTCTACCTTAGTGGAAACAACAAACTGCAGGTGGGCCCTAGAACACACAGCAAGGGCAGCCCCCTCAGTCTCTTCAGCTGATCTACTTTGGTAGAGATTCCTCTTGACCTGGAAGCTTCCTAATCTCCCAACCTAGGATCTAAACCCTTAGGTTGCACCGGGGTCAGAAGTACACCGTCCCTCTGCACCCCCTTCCAGAGTTCTGCACCCTCCACTTAGGAGCGGTACCCCTCAACACCAGGACCGCCGGAGTTCTGGTTACAGACACTCCCCGTCCTCTAGACACAGGAAGATCCTCCTCAAATGACCTGTAAGTACAGCCTAGGCCCCTGACCTGGCGCTCCCGGGGGAACCCTCCAGGCCCAGAGACAGGGTTTCGGCCCAACGTGGGACACACCGTCCCACACTCACTCCGCCTCCACTGAGACAGGGCGTGAGCCCCTACACCCCTACCATCCTAATGGGACCTAGCTGGGCTACACATGAACCTCTTCACCTACACAGGATCATCAGATACACAAGCCACTACTTTTAGAATCACTCCCTAATGCCTCTGCAAGACATCTAGCACACCACCAGAAATCCACCTTCTTATCCAGTGCCTCTGCAGGACCTCCTGCACACCACCAGAGGTACACCTCCTGTGCAAGCTTCTTTAAAAAAACTCACACCAACTCCTCCAGTTCAACACACCACTCATCCACACACTCCCCCTCCAGACTGGTGAGACAGTTCCTCACTGCCTCTGACTCTCAACCTTTCACCCTCTTACTGAGCACCAGGCACCATACTCTGGGAACTGGGAATGGGACTTCACGCACTGGACACATTTAAGCTGCCACCACTGGATCCTACCATACTGGGGAATCCAGACACACACACTACACTCAGGGGATAACCACCCTCCCAAGCAAGTCATTTCTCCTCCACACTCCCTCTCTTCCATCTACCCACACAGGGACAGGACAGGGATTGGACACTGGACCCAGCAAGGGATTCCTAATCTATGGGAACCTCCCCCTCTACTGGCATCCCGCCTGTAATTTTCTCTCATCTGCCACTAAACATAAAGCGCAGGAACACCATCTGAAAATGACACTCTTGAGGAAAAACAAAATCACAACAATAATCCCAAACATGTGACTATCTGAAAAAAAATGCAGAGTTTTGTAATGTAGCCAGCTGTCGCTGTGGCACTGCGCAAACACAAGTCCAAATCCGCACCGCTGACCAACAATGTTAGAACTGGCTATTTCTGGTAGGCTAAGGCTGACGCCAAAGCCAGGCAGAAACCACCATTCTAGTCAGGGCAAGGAAGTCACACGCCAAGATAACCCCTGCTCACCCTCTTGGTAGCTTGGCACGAGCAGTAAGGCTGAACTCGGAGGCAATGTGTTTAGCATTTGCGCCAGCACACAACAGCAACAACATCCTAGGCACACCACAAAAGGAACTCCACACAAGGTTATATTAAAATAACTTTTGTATTGTCAAAACATATCAGATAGAATCACACATATACATTGTGCCAACTGGCACGGGCAATATTCACATGGGATTATTTACACAGGACAGGGCCACATGGGCCACTGTCATAATCAGCACTTTTAGAAATAGAAATACTGTCAGAAATTAGAATAAAAGATATAAAATCACTGTAGCACAAAGTAACAGTTATAAATCACAACCAGTATCTACTGGTAACAGGTAAGTACCACCTACGCAACCCTAACCACCTTAGGAGAATGTCACGCAGGGGACCAGGACCTCACTAGGACCACCTGTACTAAAAAAAAGAACAACCACCTAAGTATCACACAGCATTTAGGGGTCTAGGAAAGAACACATTACCCATGATGTATAAATATACATTCAGAGGAGTAGTAAAGGAAAACCACCTAAGTATCACACAGCGTTTAGGGGTCTAGGAAAGAACACATTACCCATGATGCATAAATATACATTCAGAGGAGTAGTAAAGGGAAACACATGATGACTAAACCTACACATTCAGCGGTGTTAAGAACAAAGCACATGATGCAATAAAAATACATTCAGAAGTACCATAACAATACAATAGCGCAAAAATCACATGATGTCTAAAAACATTCAGAGGTGCAGGAATAAACCACACAATTGCGCAAAACCTTACATAAGCCACTACCTGTGGCAGACCCTAGGCCAACTGGCCATGTTGGGGCTAAGACGCCCTGTGTCTCAATGTCAGGGTCCTAAACGGTGCAGGTGCCCACTACTTGCTGGGCACCTGGGAACAATCATAAGGGCCTAAACGCTGCAGCTGGCACTAAGTGCTGTGCAGCTGTGACTGGCCGGGCACCTCTGTGCCATCTCTGTCCCTCTCAGGGACTCACTCTCCCTCTTGCGCCTAAACGGTTCAGCTGCCCACTAATTGCTGGGCAGCTGGGGAACTTCAAAACTGCGCCAGGGCCCTCACTGACACTGAGGCACAGACTGCGCCACTGTTGTAGCCACACAGGCTCCGAACAACTTCCTCACAGGCAGGAGGGGGCGGGCACCGGCAATGTGCCCCGGCGCCCCCTCTAACTAAAAATGGCCAAACGCTGGAGCCACACAGGCTCTGGGCATCACATGCCCCAAACGTTGGAGCCACACAGGCTCTTGAACTAGATATGGCCGTAGGAGCCCTCAGGCTCTGCACACAATGGCCCCTCGAGCCTCGCTGGGCTCGTAAGTACAACTGCCCTCAAGAGCCTCTTGCGGGCTCTGTAACCATGGTGGGGCGACCCACTGCCATTCGGGGCTGCCCTTACTTAGTGCCTGGAAGCGTCACCAACATACAGCAAGGCGGGCCCTCAAGAGCCCCTCGCGGGCTCTGCAACCACAGTGGGGCGGCCCACTGCCATCGGGGCCGCCCTGCCTCAGTGCCTCAAAGCGGCACCAACATCAGCGTCGCGGAGCCCCCCCAGCCCTTCCTACTCACCGGGCTGTCCTTCGGCGGGGGCTCCGTGGCTCTCTCTCTTAGCGGCGAGCAGCGTGGAGGGGCAGGCACCGGCATGGCGCCTCCCGCCCCCTCGCAGGACGACAGGCTTCACGTCTTCTCCCGGGGCTCCCACAGAACACGGGAGCCCCAGCAGCAGGTCACGCTTCTCCTCGCCGCAGCAGCTCCGCCATTTTCTCTCGGGGTTCCCTCGCGGCACGGGAGCCCCGCAGCGGCCATCACCACTCCTCGCCTCTCTTCATCCGACGGGGGCACCCAATCAGTGCTCGGCGGCCGGCGGGACTTCCTTTTTCAAACCGGAAGTCCCGCCCGGAGTCAGGCGCGATGCCGCCTGACTTTCCTGTTTTCGGCCCGGCCGCGGCGGTGTTTCTCGGGGGCAAACCGAGGGACGGGCACCCTCGAGATTCAAATAAAACATACCAGCGAGGTGGGCACTCACAAAGGGGGCCAATAAACGGTAGAATACTGTAACAATAAAAATAAAGTGCACACGAAGCACTCGGGCCACCCAAAGGGCAGGAGCGCTTCCCCCACGGGATAACCACAGCGCTCTGCCAGAAATCAGGATGAAAAACGCCCAAGCCCAAAAATAAGCCCAAAAATAAGGCGCAGGAAGGCTGTAATGAAGCCTTGGCAAAACCAAAGCCATCCAAAAAGGTATCAGCAGTCCTGGAGATCAAAGGATGGAGCAACAGAGCTCCCAGCAAGGAAAATGCAGCTTCTCCATGCTGCAAAAGGTCCCATAGATTACCAGGGGGCAACGCCAAGTCCCCCCCATCAGCCCAAGCAAGGCAGAGGGGTCCCCCAAGAGTCCAGGAAAGTCCATCAGGTGTCCAGGGGCTGGGCAGGGCTCAGGGATTCCCCTGAGCCCAAGCAGCAGCACGCCCCTGGCAGATTCAAGTCAGAAACAAGAACATTTTGGAAGGGGACACATCCCCTTATACAGTGAAACGTCTTTGAAGTCTTTGTGTAGGCAGTGTGAGAACCAGCTAGAACTGGTTATAGGGAAGTCCAGAGGTGACAGTCGCCCAGCGGGGAGGTGGAGCCAGCATTGTGGCAGGCAGGCACAGCCTCATTCACTATCAGGTGCTATCTCCACCCACTTCCTTGGCAGCAGAAGCTGCCTTTCATCCACAGGCTGACTCAGACAACCTCCTGGGGGCTCTGCAGCCCCTGTCACACTCAAACCAGACAGTCAATCCACAAGCAGGCCCAGGCACTCTGGGCCAGGATCACCAGCCAATCACATGCCAGCAGACTCACTACACAAATATGCCAACTTCTCAAAGGGGCACTTCTAGACTAGACACAACCATGCCGCATACACCATTACGCAGCATTCAATCTCACGAGTTCGCACATATCAAACTCGACCCTGCACTCCCCACACATCAGGAACTATCATGGGCATATTCCCCATTCATTCCTATGGGAGGGCAGGTCACTCACCACACATACACAGAGAGCACACGCACTTTACACTGTACCACAGTGAAACAGTGCGCAGAGGCCTAAAATCACCAACCCAGGTTCCAGAAACAGGCTAGGAAAAAGCAAAATGTTTAGGGGTGAACCTGCCAAAAGGGCCAGGTCCAACAGTCTCTGTGCCCTACCTGGATGTGTACTGACTGTCTGCTCCTGATTGACAAGGGAGAGGGCATGTGCATTCACTGCAGTCAGTACCTTGGAGGGTTGAGGTGTGTCCTGCCTTTTCTGGGTGACTCAGCGTTAGGCTGAATAGATCTTGGCTGAATTTAGACTAGCGGAAGGAATTTTCACTTGCACCTGAATAGGCCTGGTCTGCATTTGGAGTGGTGGGAGGAGTTGCACCTGCACCTGAATAGAGCTGTGCCTGACTTCCACAATGCTGGCTCCACTCCACTGTTGTGTGTCTGCGGCCTGAACTGAAAATGTGAATGGGGGTGTTGTGCACTTCAATAGTGGTTGAAGTGCCCCCCAGAACAAAGACATTAGTACTATAAGTACAGGGGCTGGGACCCCATAAAGGAGAGAAGGCACTGCGTGGGACCAGAGGACTGCTGTGCTGGCAAGGAACAACCACTGTAACTTTGGAGGGACTGCATCCCTGCCCCGGGACCCTGTGTGCTGGCTTTCTGCCTACCTCACTGTTTCGAGTCTTCATGGTGAGGACAGGCGGAGCGCTTTATTTGTATTTCCCTGTCTGATCTAAAACAGTGTGATGTGCGCGTTGTGCTCTTCGCCCGATTCATTTTGGCAGCACATGTGGAACTGGGCATTGCCTGGAGAGTGCTTTTCTTCTTGATGCCTTCAGCTCTTTGGAGACCAGGGGCGTAGGGGGCCTTTCTCTGTTACCGGCCTCAGATTGAGCGCGCTCTCTGAGGTCCCCCCTGGGGCACAGGCAGGCATCCACTTCGTGGACCATTGTTTGTACAGGAGCCCCTTTGTGAAAGGCGTTTCCCAGAGGCTGCCAGGGAGCAAGAAGCCGAACAGGCTCTATGCGATGGGAGTACCTCTCTACTGGCCTGGGAGAAGAGAGTGTCTGATGGGCGCGGGTCACAGAGGACTCGTACAGCATTCTCCAGTGGCCAGAAGGTATTGTGTGGGGCTTTGGGAAGCAGTGTATCTACCTCCCACCATTTGGAGTCTTTTTGCAGCTTATGGCTTCCGCCTAACACACTCAGCCCCCTGTGATTAGTAATGGCCTTTGGCGAGAGGAGGTCTCCTGCCATCTTGGGCAGTGGTGGTGCCTTCCCAACCTGGGGGCATTATGGTCTTTTTGAGGGCTCCATGTAAACCTTGATGGAGGCCCCCACTCTTCATCTGGAAAGAGGAGTAATATTGGAGGTGGCGATCGGGAGCGGTAATTACCGCAGTTCCTGTAAGAGAGGCCCGAAGGCTTCTGTGCTCCATGCTGTGGAGAAAACTTACCAAATAATGGGCAATAGGAATGTGGAGAAGCTGCACACTACGCCCTTTGTGATGGGAATTGTACACACCACCTGCTGCATGTGTGCAGCTGATGGTTTGTGGACATCTGACAATTCATAGATGTTGTGCCCTGATGTAATATTGCCTATTGCAGAGATATGTACCATAATGGTGAATTTTTAAAGTGTGCACACTACCAGTACTTACTATAGTGCTTTGCTGGTGATGTTTAGGCATAATGTTTTATGCCAAGGGTGACCCTGCCATTAGTTACTGGTTGCCCTAACTGTGATGATTGTGACAGTGGCCCCATTGGCCAAGTGGTTTATGTAATCCTTGTAATGTCTATGACAGCGACCCGATTGGCCAAGTGAAATATGTAATGCCTGTGAAGTCATGACAAATGCCCAGTGGCACAGTAATATATGTGATTGTGATCTAATGTGTTTTTATGGATAATACAAAGGATATTTTTATATAACCTTGTGTGGAGTCTATTTGGTGGTGTGCCTAGTGTGTCACTATTGTGTGAATGTGTTGCGCAAACGCTTTAAACATTGCCTCTGGGATAAGTCTGACTGCTCTGCCAAGCTACCAAGGGGGTGAGCAGGGGTTATCTTTGGTGTGTACCTCCCTTGCCCTGACTAGAGTGGTGGGTTCTGCCTTTCTTAGGTGCATACCCAACCAACCACAAACACCAATTCTAACATAATGCAATCCAGAATGTGAATGAAATTACACAGGTGATTACAAAGGCTCGGAATTTAGTGCTTCTTACAGGAATTGAAGGATTTTCTACTACCACCTCTAATCAAACCTCTTTACTGATGGACAGCAAGGGAACTAAGGTAGTATATATGAGGTGCTGACTTTGCATCTGGGGAACCAGGATCAAGTCCTGGCAATGGTTCAACATCCTTTGATTCAGGGCCAATGACTTAGGGGTCGATTCCGATTCGGGAAAAAGCACTCCGAATAGCCGTACGGAGCCTTTTTCCCGTACGAATCGTACCCTGCAACGTCCCTGTACGTACGACGTAGTACGATTCTCACCCAATGCTGCTCCCCGTACGAATCGTACCAAGAACCGTACGACTCGAATTCCCGTACGATTCACCGCAGGAACACGCAGCAAGCGAAATTTGTACGGTTCGAAGCAGGTTTTCCCAACCCAGCAAGTATGATTCGTCCCGCCAACCCTCCGTATGACTCTTTTCCTACGGGAGCTGAAAACTGTTGGAAAAGCAGAGTACTCCCCGAAACAGGTACGGAACGGACCCCCCTGGGTACGGTGCATACACCCCATGATCACAGGGGTACGCACCATACCCCTGCGATTATGGGGTGTACACGCCGTACCCCATGATTGCAGGGTGTACGGTGCGTACCCCATGAATGCAGGGTGTATGGTGCGTACACCCTGCGATCATGGGCTACGGTGCGTACACCCCATTATCGCAGGGGTACACACCGTACCCCTGCGTTTATGGGGTGTACGCACCGTACAGTATGTATGTAAATGTGTGACCCTCCATACGAATCACACTTACCTGACGTGTACCGTACGAATCGCGTCTCCATTCCACGGTCCGGATCGTACTCGTCGGGTCGTACAGCATGTGTACGAATCGTACGGTCCACATTGAGGGTCTGAGTCGTACGGAATCTCCGGTGCAATTCGTATGGGTCGCTTCGGAAGGAAACTGTCTGTACGAATCGTACTACGCGATTCAGACGGACATGTACAATTCGTACGGAGAGGGCTCCGCATACGATTCGGACAGATGCTTTTTTTCCCGAACCGGAATCGACCCCCTAATCTCCATGGTTATACCAAAGTAATTTTGACCTTGTGTAACATAATTTGGTGCCATTGTAGTGCCCCAATGCCCTTGGGCAGTGTTTTTGCTATATAAAATCTGCAATATGTATAAAAAAAACATCTATGAATGAAATCTATGAAAAGTATATGCATGAAGGTCGAAATACGTCTTGACTCTGAGCATGGATTATTTGAAATTAATAAATGGGATTTTCACAACCATAGAGTGGCCTGGTATTGCCTGTTGACGAATTTGGATACTGCTTTGAAAATATATAAGAGAGTGAGTGAGAGAGAGAGAAAATGCACCACAGGGCCTTATTTTAACACAAAAATGTACATGAGTGCTTATCTCATACTCTGTTTCAGAAGGGGCTTCTCAAATTTGATAAAATTACTGCTATTAACACCACGATTGTTCAGCAGCTTTGTGATAATGGATTCCACAGACCAGCACCCTACTCAGAAAAATATCCAGTTTCCAGTGCAGTTCACCATCTGCCACTTTTATGGGCAGATGAATATCTTGGTCACAATGCTATATTTGAAAAGCGTGATCATGGGTTGGACATTTACAAACAATTGCTATTATTACATTAAAAGTTTGCCTCCGCCTCATATCCATTAAAGTTAGGTGGGTCACAAACGTTTGTAGTTTAAAAAATTGGTTCATGGTTCTACAAAGTTTGGGAAGGACTGCAGTTGATACACCAAATGAAATACATGTACAATTGCCTTTCGAAAAATGTCCCATACAGTGTCTGACCATATAATGTTGTGGATGGAATAAATGTTTTAAAATACCCTCAGACCAGATGGGGACAGACTAAAACAAACAAACAGCTTTTGTTTAAGTAAAGGATCACCTGATTAGTGTGAGAAATCGTGAGACATGCAGTAATGCGGAGATATCAATAAAACGCGTGACCCTAACATCAAATATATGTCTATATTATACAGGCACACTGTACAGTTGGATTTCTCTTTACATATACTTTTACATCACATATATTTACAATTTTAACCATATATGAAGATGCACTAATTTAACAATACTCACACAAAACCTGGTCTAATGCTGAAACAAGACAAGAATCCAGATTTGTAGGTTCCAACTCTTCTTCTCCTTTCACCGCAGACACATATTGGCATGCACAGGGCTTTTTAACTTACACTTGTGAGAAATGTACATTATATTGTATTGTAATTGCATTTATTTAGCACTCACTACCTCTGACGAGGCGACAAATCACTTTTTTTGGTGTGTAGCACGCTACTCAGGAAACCAAAAAGGATTAGTGGTGAATTAGTATAATGAAATATGAAATTAATTTGAGCAGTGGACATTTTAGTCTTTTATGTGGATTGAAAAGGATAGTGGAGGGATAGAAGAGTGATTTATATAGCGCTTGCTACTTCTTCTGAGGGTTTGAAGCACTTTCGGTGAGTAGCACGCTACCCCGGACCCCAAAGAGAATTTGAGGTGACATGAAATTCGTTTATGCTGTGGACATGTTAGTCTGTTATTTGGATTGAAAAAAGGATAGTGGAGGGATAGAAAGGGGAAGGGTTTACATGTGTAATTTACTCTTACACTCTGAGTAACTTTACAAGTTTTGGCTATTCACAAATTCCTAGTGTAAAGTTACTAAAAATGTAGAATTACATGCCTCCATACCATGATAAAGGGTGAGTAGCCAAATGCACTAGTGTAAGTTACTGCAGCCCAACACAATTACAGAAGTGAGTTCAGCACCACACTTGGCCAACCACTAATAGTGAAACATCCACCCACAGAAAATAATGGATGCAAGGGCTCCTTAGGAAATAACTTTATATTAAATTACATTATTTAAAATAGTTAAAAATATAAATAAATATAATTTAATGTTGAAAGATAAAAATAGTACATATTCATATTAAATTATGCAATATTTTAACAACCTTTTTTAATTTAAAGATTCATGTAATGTCCTTTTTGTTATTACAATATAATTAAATTGCTTTAAAATAATTTTGTACATCGCTTTTAATCATTACTAAAGCCTAATAAAACACATCCATTTTTCTACTTTGGTGAGAATTTATTTTTGAATTTTAACTTCAGAATTTATTTTAATAGAATACATTTAATGAATGTGTGCGGAGAAAAAGATGGCGGCCGGTCACTGAGCCCGGTCGGGAGCTCTGCGCCGAATATGCCTTAAATGACCTAAATACTCTGCAATAGGAAAACTAAAAGATCACCAAGACTTCTGCAGTGACTGCTAGTTATGGGAGTCACGAAACCCAACAAAATCCTCTCGACCATTGCTATATTCCACAACGAATAATGGACTGTCGGACTGTCGGATCTGCAAGCAGAATCTTAACCCGGAGTGTACCACTTGGAGCCTCCACCCTCTGCCCCCCCCCTCCCTAGCGACATCTACTCGCCCAGAGATCCTAGTACAAAAAAAATGCTCAAGGGATGCCAAAAAAAATAATTTCGTTCTTACCTGGAGTCTCCGTCCTGCATCGGCAACAGACGCCGTGTTCCGTGCATCAGGCACTTGCCGGGCGGTGGGAGGCGGCCTCCCAAGCAAACAGGAACTGCCGAAGGGTCGCACAGAGGATCTCCGTCTTCTTCCGGGGCAAGGGAGGTAGGGACAGCAGTCTCAGTAAACAGAGGGAGTGTTGCATACCCAATACACACATCGGAGTAAACAGAGGTAAAGGAGTAAACGGGGGGAATACACCATATCCTGAAACTTCCGTGGGCCCGAAGAAGAATCGCAAAACTGAATTGCAGAGCCGAATAGGAAATCTGGGGGCTGAGAAGAAGCCCTTTCAAATCTCCCAAATTGAAGACTCCGGAGGTCCTAAAGTTCGGTACATGAACCGGGTAAGCCAGGGACAAAGTCGGGAGGTGGAGGTAGAGGAGGGTGAAGGGAGGGCTGAGGTCGTGGGGAAGAAGGCAGAAAAGCAGCAACAACAAAGGCAACAACAACAGAATAGTCACCTTAGAACAGATCCCTGCGAGAAGGAGGGGGTTACTGTAGCTGGGGGGGTAGAAAAACCGGGGGAGTCAGGTCAGACCCCAGAGTCCAAGGGGAGGTCCACATACTGTTTAAGGAATAGACAGTTTTTTAAGACAAACAAGCCTCCAGCCACCAAAAACCCCGTCCCACCTCGAAGCACTAAAAAAAAATCTAAAAAAAACCCTAAGGTTCAAGCGAAGGCAGGAAAAACATTACAAAATCTAGGGGGCATAGTAGATGTGCGGGAAGGGGCTGACAGTGCAAAGATTAAAATAACTCCCTCGTTAAGATCCTTCTTTAAACTACAAGAGCAAAGCCAGGAAAAGAAGCGGGAGCAAGACTTAAAATCAAAAGTACCTGGTCCTGAGCAGGAGAGATCACGGGATCCCACTATTTCACCAAACACTCTAACCAGACCCACAACTAGCCTGGCCATGTCAGTAACAGGGGAAGCAGAATTATCTACTCAAGCTCATTGCCTAAACCAAACCAAGACTCCAACCCCTCCTGTAGCTCAAACACCAAGTCAGATGAGAACTCCCACAGATACATTCCTAGAGAAAATGATGGAAGAAATGAAGTCGAGATTTGAGATATCAGAAGGAAACCAAAGTAAGATCCAGGAGGCATGCGAACTTCTAGACACGAAACTAAATGCCTTAGGAGAAAAAGTAACAGCTGTAGAAGCAGAAGTGGTCTCACTAAGTAGAAGAGTGGAGTCTAATCAGAGAGAAATCAGAACGTTGAGAGAAACAGATAAAATAATCACCGACAAACTGGAAACATTAGAAAACCACTCCAGACGAAGTAACCTTAGGGTTCTAAATGTACCGGAAGGCAGGGAAGGCACGGACATTAAGAAATACATTGTCGCCCTGTTAGAGGAGTTCTTCCCATGGAGCAAAGACCTCGGACTAGAAGATGACATACAGAGGGTACACAGGGACCCATTTGGAAAAAGTAAGGCAAGTAAGAACCCAAGGAAAATCTTGGTCAATTTTCGAATATATTCTCTCAAGGAAAGACTCCTAAGTGAAGCCTTGAAAACT
The DNA here is from genome assembly GCF_964261635.1 of Lissotriton helveticus. NCBI lineage: Eukaryota > Metazoa > Chordata > Amphibia > Caudata > Salamandridae > Lissotriton > Lissotriton helveticus. The sequence goes on along the minus strand of NC_136065.1, from coordinate 251,790,879 downwards.
GGTTCATACAATAAAGACGACTGGTCTTTCAGGATCCGTTCTGATATAAAACACATGGAAGGTACTACAGGTCTATGAAGCAAATATGGAGAGAGAAGTAAATAGCCAAACTCTCCTTGGGACCAAAAGTGTCCTCTTTTCATACCCAGATCACACAGTTGATCTAGTAAATTAACATTGTTATACCCAAAAGGACAGAAAAGAAGAGAAGATACATAACCAGAGAAAGAATACCCATCAGCCCACTCATAAGCGGAATCTCGTCATCTGGGTATGTGTTGGCAAATGGTGTCCTGTAGGTCCTGCCTCAGAGGGAATCCACGAGGCTACCTAGTGATGGACCCAGAACATTATACCAACAGATGGCAGTGTATGAGCGGGAGGGGCTAAGTTTGCAGTGCTCAAAGAAAAAGAAAAGGAAAAATAATCCAAGTGATTCTAAAAATACCTACTGTGATGTCATAGAAAACTTTATTGGGGCTGACCATCAAAGTGGTATGATTAAAAAACAGCATGTTGATAGCATGAAAGAATTGATACCCACCAGTGATGTTATTCGGTCAACATGTTTCAGCCTAGAAACGGCTTTCGTCAGGACCTCTATGGTGCTACTGCAACACTTACTTTAGTGATGTGATATGGAATCTACACCCGCTTTCCAAAATGAAAAAAGTGTATCTTCTCCCTTATTTTAGGGAGAGAAAACCTCACCTCACCTGGCCACTGCTCCGTTGCCTCGGAGTGAAGACGGAGCCTCCCCCTCGGCTCAGTCTTCACTCCGAGGCAACGACGGAGAGTGCGTGGCCTCCTTTTACCCTGAGCAGTGGCCAGGTGAGGTGAGGTTTTCTCTCCCTAAAATAAGGGAGAAGATACACTTTTTTCATTTTGGAAAGCGGGTGTAGATTCCATATCACATCACTAAAGTAAGTGTTGCAGTAGCACCATAGAGGTCCTGACGAAAGCCGTTTCTAGGCTGAAACATGTTGACCGAATAACATCACTGGTGGGTAGCAATTCCTTTCATGCTATCAACATACTGTTTTTTAATCATACCACTTTGATGGTCAGCCCCAATAAAGTTTTCTATGACATCACAGTAGGTATTTTTAGAATCACTTGGATTATTTTTCCTTTTCTTTTTCTTTGAGCACTGCAAACTTAGCCCCTCCCGCTCATACACTGCCATCTGTTGGTATAATGTTCTGGGTCCATCACTAGGTAGCCTCGTGGATTCCCTCTGAGGCAGAACCTACAGGACACCATTTGCCAACACATACCCAGATGACGAGATTCCGCTTATGAGTGGGCTGATGGGTATTCTTTCTCTGGTTATGTATCTTCTCTTCTTTTCTGTCCTTTTGGGTATAACAATGTTAATTTACTAGATCAACTGTGTGATCTGGGTATGAAAAGAGGACACTTTTGGTCCCAAGGAGAGTTTGGCTATTTACTTCTCTCTCCATATTTGCTTCATAGACCTGTAGTACCTTCCATGTGTTTTATTGACTAGTTGGGGGACTAGGTACCAGTGGGTCTATAAATATTTTCTCCCCTCGGACCCTCCATCACTCTTCTGTTCCTTTGTTCCGTTCTGATATATCCAAAGCTACACAAGACAGGCAGTGGGAGTTGGGGCAGATGATGCCTGAGTTAAAAGCACTTGGCGCTACAGTCCAGATAAAATTCCCGGCCTCCCTCCGGATAATGTGGAGAAATAAAATGCACAATATCAGAGACCCTAAGGAAGTTGAAACTTTCTTAGAACAGTTACGTGATCAGACGCGGAAATAGTTTTCACGGAATAACTGCAGAAAAATTGCACCAGAGTATTCCCAGCTTAAAGGATTCAAGGCACGGAGCTCAAAGAGGGCTATCAACAAAGTCCAAAGAAGAAAAAGGGAGGTTTCTCCAGGGTAGGGGGGACTTTTAACTCTTCTTTTTAACTTGTGCACTACCAAATGAAAAAGAAACAAGAAACAAAAAACAGAAAAACAATGCACGGGAGATGGGAGCAAGTTAGGGAAAAAAAAAAAATGTCCTCAGCACCAATCAGAAAAAAAGAGAAGGAGTATTCGGAGGCTCGCAAAAAAACAAAAAGAAATATATAAAAAAAAATAACTGATGACGAAAAAAGATAAAACGAATGTGAAAATAATCTCCTGGAACGTTAATGGTTTAAGAGTCAAGAGTAGAAGAAGGAAAATATTAGAATACTTAAAAACAGTAGACAGTGAAATCATAATCCTCCAGGAAACACATCTGTTAAAAAAAGAGTGGGAAGACATCGTGAAAAAACTGCATTGGGTAGACTCATATCTGCACTGACCAGGAGTGTATTGTTAAAGGCGTCGCTATTCTTTTCAAAAAGTCTCTAAATGCGAGAGTGGAAGCATCAGAAACCGAACCAAAGGGGAGATGGGCATTGGCCAAAGTAAGGATACGAAACAATGCACTAACAGTGGCAGGCTATTATGGTCCAAACATGGACGACCCGGCCCCCTTGCAAACTTTGTATTCGCAATTACTCTCGGTTCCATCACCCATCATCCTAGGAGGAGACTTTAATATCATACTCGACCCAAAAACAGACCGCCTCCCCAGTAGAAGACAAACAACCCTGCCAAAAATGAGAGACTGGTTGGGGGTGTACAAAAGGGATCTGTGCTTAGTGGACATCTGGAAAGAAAAGGGCGATAGACAAAACAACTTTACCTTCAAAAATAAAAAACTCGGAGTCCAATCAAGAATAGACTTCTTTCTTTTGGATCAAGGGCTAGTCGAAAAAACTGTAAAAGTAGAACATATTCCTGCCCATCTTTCAGATCACTCAGCGGTCCTGATCTCCTTGAAACTGGAACCTAGTAAGGAGGGCACAAGATGGACCTTGGATCGTACAATCTTCCTGGACTCTCAGATTACTGACCAGCTTAAAATACAGACGGCGCTCTTCTTTGAAGACAATAAGGAAGGTACCTCAATTCAGACAACCTGGGACACATACAAAGCGGTGATTAGGGGATACATCCTTAGCCTAGTGGCTCACAAATCAAAGGGAATAAAACAAACGATCCAAACATTGGAAGATAAGATCAAAAATTTGGACCTACAAATAGATGCAGCAACTTCTCCTTCTCATATAGAGCAACTGGAGGCGGATAGATCTAGTCAAAAAGAAAATCTAGTAGAAATATTGGAAAATAAAGCTAGAGAAAAATGGGAAGCTAGCAAACTCGCCCATTATGGGGAGGGATGTGGCAAGATGCTCGCTTGGAAAATCAGAACAGATCATACCAGGAACAAAGTTGCTTGTATCGACCCTCGAAATCCAGCTGAGAATGGATCAGAAGAAGCTGTAATAAAACAAGAATTTCTCGCTTTCTTCTCAGATTTGTACAAGGAAGATTGTAAACCAGAAATCGGAGAAATAAAACACTTCTTAGATTCCCTAAATCTTCCAACATTAAGACCAGAATTGAGAGAGGAACTAAACGCAGAAATCTCAATTCAGGAAGTGGAAGAAGTTTTAAAAAACCTCAAGAAAGGCAAAGCAGCTGGTCCGGACGCTTTGCCAAACGAATGTTATACAAAACTAAAATTGCTTTCCCCCTTAACAACTCTGCTGAATAAAATCTTCCTGGAAAAATGTGATCTTCCAGACTCCTGGAATGAAGCCAAAATCACTATCCTTCTAAAACAGGGCAAAAGTCCCAAAAAATGTGAATCTCAATCCTGAACTGTGATTATAAAATCTTTACACAGATTATGGCTAAGAGATTGGGGAAATTAGCGGGGCTATTAATAAATAACAACCAGAAGGGCTTTATACCCGGAAGACAATTACAAGATCTAACGCAAGAACTGTTTGCCACCATAGATATAGCTACCAGTGAGAAACTCCCTCTATCAATAATCACTATAGACGCCGCAAAAGCGTTCGATAGAGTCAACTGGGTATATCTAAGTGAAGTCCTAAAAAAATTCAACCTGGGGACAAATATCCTGAATATGGTGGCAAAAATATATACCTCCCCTAGAGCACAAATCCTAATTAACCGTAACCTCACTACAAATATCCAGATAAAGAGAGGAACAAGGCAGGGATGCCCCCTCTCCCCCTTACTTTTCAATTTTTACATTGAACCCATGGCAGAGCGTCTTAGAACAGATCCTTCTATATCCCCCTTCTCCTTCCGAGACTGGACTAAGAAGATTTCCCTCTATGCAGATGATCTGATGATTTTCACATTCTAGAAACAACAGTGGTCCCCAAGAGTATATGAATTCAAAAAGATAAACAATAGTCCACAATGGAAACTATGTAGGCCACTGTCCAGCCGGACAGGGTAATTTATTTTCCAATAACACAATTACTGGGGTGTGGAGAGGCACAATCCTGTACCAATTCTAAGAACAAACTTATAGAGTTTTTTAGGCAAGAAGGAGCATGATTGGCCACTTGTGATTCAGTAGACATTCAAAGTTGTGCCAATTTATAGTGCTAGACACAGCAAAATATAACACAATAGTCGGGCTGTGAAAACACTTAAAACAAGTCGACGTTTCGGTCCCTTATGCTCAATGTTACGGGACCATCATCAGGACTAACAGTACATACAATTGCTTGCCTGGTTTAAACAATTTAAACACACATCCGCCTATTTGGGGAGGAAAGGGGTAAAAGAAAACAAAAGAATAGAATATATATGAAACCACTTCATTGGTAAACTTGCAAGACGACACTACACTTTATTCGGAACCGACTTATCGTGTTCGTTAAAGTCCATGCAGGTGGAATCATTAGCCTAGGAACACGTGTTAATCTGTGTATATAGCCTTGAAACATACACGGGGTGCAGCAAGTGACGTGTGTATGTGAATAAAAACATGTTACTCTAAATATTGATAGCAACCAGTTATATTGTCCAGAAGTTACCTATTCAAAAAAACGGTAGTAATCACTTCATTAGTAACGAATACGATCAATTCAATGGATTCAAATAAAGCGTCATTTCCACGCAACCGCTGCATTCATTCTCCATTACGGATCATTCATGTCTGCTTTTTATCAACATGCATATTCTACCACCTCACAAAGTGACCACTTACCCCTGTGGGTCGGGTGGTTTAATCGGGTATTGTATTGGGTTGCATTAACCTCGTTTTGTGAGCCGCCTGAATAGGGGAGGAAGCGGAATTATAAACTTGTATTTAAGCGCTATCGGCACCATTCGCGACGGTCTAAATCGCGCAGAGGACTGGACTACTTTGTTATGAGTGGTGAATTTGAAACATTGACATTTTATAATCACGGTGGACTAGTGATTATGCACTTGAAACTATAAATGAGAGAATGAGTTGGCCCCAATAAGCCACTGAATCTTTATACATGTAAATATAATCATTGTACCAAATGTAAATAATGTGTGTTTAAGCTTTTAATCACCGGAGCACTGCGCCGTTTACTATAGCCAGTTGAGCACCAACACATGCACTTAACTCCCCCTAGTGTATCTACCCCACTCCAAGATGGCTCCCATGTGCGCCGTGTCCCTCTTCCATTTCCACCGGTGCACGCTTATCCAGCGTCCAGCCCGGCTGACACCAGTGACTGCGATCCGGCAGAGCACCTCGGGACCCCAGACACCACGGAGGCTTAGCCCCGAACCGGTAAGCGCAATGACCAAGTATGCCGCCCTAGATTGCCGCCCTAAATTACAGCTTAAACCTCCTACTGAAAACGGGTTCATATTTCCCTTTCCAGACCCGTTTTGATCAAGATCGGACCACACCGGCCGATGTCTAAACGCAAGGTAAGCCGGTGTGTCTTAACCTCTCCCGTAATGCCGGGTCTCTGATGCTTACCACCGAAATGTAAATCGCCCCTGTACTCATAATTATTTATTCAACAGATATCACTGCACCCTGGAACTGAGGCGCAAATAGCGGAACCGCGCTTATTTTACAGGTATTAGCATCTGGTTTTGATTACTTGAACCCTCTGGGAGCCGATAGCGCTTAAATACAAGTTTATAATTCCGCTTCCTCCCCTATTCAGGCGGCTCACAAAACGAGGTTAATGCAACCCAATACAATACCCGATTAAACCACCCGACCCACAGGGGTAAGTGGTCACTTTGTGAGGTGGTAGAATATGCATGTTGATAAAAAGCAGACATGAATGATCCGTAATGGAGAATGAATGCAGCGGTTGCGTGGAAATGACGCTTTATTTGAATCCATTGAATTGATCGTATTCGTTACTAATGAAGTGATTACTACCGTTTTTTTGAATAGGTAACTTCTGGACAATATAACTGGTTGCTATCAATATTTAGAGTAACATGTTTTTATTCACATACACACGTCACTTGCTGCACCCCGTGTATGTTTCAAGGCTATATACACAGATTAACACGTGTTCCTAGGCTAATGATTCCACCTGCATGGACTTTAACGAACACGATAAGTCGGTTCCGAATAAAGTGTAGTGTCGTCTTGCAAGTTTACCAATGAAGTGGTTTCATATATATTCTATTCTTTTGTTTTCTTTTACCCCTTTCCTCCCCAAATAGGCGGATGTGTGTTTAAATTGTTTAAACCAGGCAAGCAATTGTATGTACTGTTAGTCCTGATGATGGTCCCGTAACATTGAGCATAAGGGACCGAAACGTCGACTTGTTTTAAGTGTTTTCACAGCCCGACTATTGTGTTATATTTTGCTGTGTCTAGCACTATAAATTGGCACAACTTTGAATGTCTACTGAATCACAAGTGGCCAATCATGCTCCTTCTTGCCTAAAAAACTCTATAAGTTTGTTCTTAGAATTGGTACAGGATTGTGCCTCTCCACACCCCAGTAATTGTGTTATTGGAAAATAAATTACCCTGTCCGGCTGGACAGTGGCCTACATAGTTTCCATTGTGGACTATTGTTTATCTTTTTGAATTCATATACTCTTGGGGACCACTGTTGTTTCTAGAATATAGCTACCCACGGTCCCCGGATAACCGATTGGGTCCCTTGTTGTTGTTTACAGACTGATGATTTTCACAGACAACCTCAGTGGATCTCTAATAACAATTGAAGAGACCCTGACCAGTTTCGGAAGCCTCTCTGGCTACCAAATTAATCAAGACAAGACGGAAACAATGAGCTGGAATGACAATTCTATCAGCCCCTATAATAAGGATAAAATCAGATACCTTGGAATCGACCTAGTTAAAGACTTAAACAAAGTAACACACATCACCATCCAAAGAATTGAAAAGGAAGTTAAGAAGTTACTGAAAGTGTGGGGAGGTCTACCCCTGACTCTACTAGGCAAATCAAACATAATACAAAATGTCAATTTTACCGAAATTTACTTTTGCCTTTGGTGCTATACCTCTCGAATTTAAAAGAGAAACAATAAAAAAAATCCAGGGTGAAATCTCAAGTTTTATCTGGTCTTCAAAAAACCCCAGAATCGCCTGGAGTAAGCTAAGAAGGAAAAAAGACCAGGGGGGGATTGCCAGCCCCGATCTCTTTGAGTACTGCAGAGCTTTCCAATTTAAATCAAGCAGGAAGCTCCTAAACACATTCGAAAACTATCCGTCGTACTTCCAAACAATGACTAATAAAACCAGCCATTTTTTATACAAGTTTGGACACCCCAAATAAAAAAAAAAATTAAACTTAAGATGCTGAAGTCTGCGGCAAAATCTTGGTTTGGCATAAGATGTACTCTAAATATCCCTTATTACAGCGACCTGGCCCCTATATGGGACTCACCTGGCACCCCAGAGTGTCTTAAAGACAAACTAGCGCTCCCAATAAAATCAGCAGGAATAACAAAGTGGGGACATCTTATGTCCCAAAATATCCCATTGGATTGGGAGACACTATCTTTAAAAACTAATGGCTCTGTAGCTAAATTCAAGTACTATCAGCTATCTAGCTGGGCTAAATCCCTAAAAGAAATCAGAGCGGGAAACTTAAATCTAGAAAAAGAAATGCTGAAAAAGGATGCTTTACATAAAGAAATCTCGTTTTGGTACTGGGCCTTGATCCATGCAGGGGAAGAAGAATTTCAGATACCGGAGAGAGTATGGGGGAAAGATCTGCCGACGCTGGAGTTAAACAACCAATGGCAAGTATCTATGAGCAAATGCTGGAAAACTGTAACGTCAGCTGCCCTAAAGAGAAACCATTTGTTCACATCTCATAGAGCTTACTGGACCCCGAAAAAGTTATCGAAATTCTCTGGGGCGACCGTGAAAGCCTGCCCAAAGTGCGGGCTGGAAAGGGCCGACGACCTCCATATGTTTCGGCAGTGCCCCCTTCTCGACGGCTTCTGGACTGATGTGGGTAAGACACTAGATGGGGTACTAGGAAGACATCTAAACGTAAGTATTGATTTAATTATTTTTGGGGTAATGAATCCAAGTGTTCCAGAAAAACTTTCTAAAGTGCAGGAAAATCTACTTTTTCTATTAATATTGTTGGCTAGGAGAGAGATCTGTGTGAAATGGGTGAGTCCGGTCCCACCGACTCACAGTGAGTGGCTAACATCAATACTAAGAATATATAAACTAGACAAAAGGAAAGCACCTAGTAAAAAACTTAAGTTCTAGGAGACCTGGGAAAACTACCAGCTAGGATCTAGCTAATTTGTTTTGGAAGATAACTTCGAGAGATATTGTTCCAATGGCTGGCCCGGAACAGATCCACCTATGTAATAGTCCAATGATTATGTGTGAGCAATAGAAAGTCAGGTGAAGGCCTGCATGAGTAGCCAAAATGGCTAGCTCCCCCCTCAGACTAAATCCTTCAATAAAGTAACGGAAATAAGGGGACCCTCCTTTCTTCTAATCGATGCAGGGGTACTGTCTAGATACACACGATCCGCTATACGACAGTGAAGGCCAAGAACTAAAGAGAGATTGGGGCCGACAACTCCTAACTAATAATATTGCACTAATGAGGACTTAAAAAACAGGAAAAAAAATAGAATACATTTAAATAATTTAAAGTTTAAACTTACATGTCTGAGGATCTCCTGATGAAAAAGATAGTAGAGTTGGAGATTTGTGAAATGCATTGGCGTATGTAAGTAGTACTACCTTAGTACTACTTTTCATACAACAACATGCAGTTTGCGAAGAGGCCCCTGTGTATCCAAGAGCCTCCAAGCACCAGATCAAAATGTAAACAAGGGAAATGCAAAGCCAGCTGCTTTTCCTATAACGCATCCAAGCTATGGAGCTCTCTACCCCTCCACCTAAGATCCAACCCTTACCTGCTCACTTTTCGCAAACAACTAAAAACTTTTCTCTTCAACCAAAAAAATATCTAAATAAAATCATTCACCAGCGATCCACCCCAGCAGAAGTTCCTCTACCTACCAGCGCCTGGATGCCTTTGGGTAACTGTCCGCGCTTTACAAAACTCCTTTCCATTCCATTCCATTCCATAACTCAATACATCAAGACATTTGCCCTGAGCAGCAAAAACCTTTCACAATTTCATCCTTATAGTATTTCTGATACTCAAGTAACATATAAAAAAGTGATTGGCATGATTCACACATACTCTCAGATCAGTGACCACGGGTTTTCCCCATAGGGTGTTTACAAATGCACCCTAAGGCTCGATCCAATTTGAGTAGCGTCCTAAGTGCAAAACTGAATGCAAATGTATTTCCACAGTTTTACACTTTGGTCCATTATAGATTGATCACAAATACTACTCACACCCAAGTTGCAACACATTCTTATATCACCCAGATTCACATTTCTCTATAGAACTATCTGGGGAAAATGGTTACCATGACAACACATCCACCAGACAACGAAGGCAAGCTCTCTCTGCTGAAATGAAGTTGTGACATTACAAACAAATCTATGAGTATGGCACACAGCCTTATTGTGAATGTGTTTCATTGTGAATTGAACAAAGGTGGCTTTCAGCCTCATTTACCACAACGGACACAGTTTCATTAACACATACACGTCAGGTCGCTATATCGTGCAAAACACATGACATGCATAAGCAAATCTATAATGTAGTATATTTGCTGCTTAATATGTAGCTGTAAAGACAAATTAGACCCACATTTAGAGAGGAGTGCATGTCACAGGGCTTATATAGTACACGTTGGGGTCGATTCCGATCTGGTAAAATAATCCGCCGTACGATTCGTACGGCGGATTACGTACGAATGGGAAACTACCGTCCGACCTGTATATTACGATCCATTTCCGTCGATTGCCGTACGAATATCAGCGAGCCGTACGAACCACAGTCGATGACCCGTACGAATTAGCATCGGAAATCCTACCGTACAATTTGTAAACATGCCGTACAACCACACTAGTACGATCCTGTACGGAAAGCCTGTCCGCGATTCGTACGGGCCAAAGTGTTCGCGCATGAAGAATAATTCGTACGGGATTTTTTGCCTCACAGCAAGCGGCGGCAACACATACCACCTGTGTACCCCTCGATGAAGCCTACGCGAACCTCCCCACCCGCCAACAGCCCGTACAAGTCACCCACATGCAGAAGAACGACACGCACACCCCCAATCAAGCCTACGCGAACCCCCCACCCGCCAACGGCCCGTACAAGTCACCCGCACGCACAAGTACGACATGCACACCCCCCTCAAGCCAATGCGAACCCCCCCACCCCCCAACGGCCCGTACAAGTCACCCACACGCACAAGTACGACACGCACACCCCCGATCAAGCCTACGTGAACCCCCCCACCCGCCAACGGCCCGTACAAGTCACCCGCACGCACAAGTATGACATGCACACCCCCCTCAAGCCTAAGCGAACCCCCCACCAGCCAACGACGCGTACAAGTCACCCGCATGCACAAGTATGACACACAAACCCCCGATCAAGCCTACGCCAACCCCCCACCTGCCAATGGCCCGTACAAGTCACTCGCACGCACAAGTACGACACGCACACTCCCCTCAAGCCTACGTGAACCCCCCCACCCGCCAACGGCCCGTACAAGTCACGCGCACGCACAAGTACGACACGCACACCCCCGATCAAGCCTATGCGAACCCCCCCACTCTCCAACGGCCCGTATAAGTCACCCGCACGCACAAGTACGACACGCACACCCCCTCAAGCCTACGCGAACACCCCCACCCCCCAACGGCCCGTACAAGTCACCCGCACGCACAAGTACGACACGCACACCCCCCGACCAAGCCTACGCGAAACCCCCCACCCGCCAACGGTCCGTACAAGTCACCCGCACGCACAAGTATGACACGCACACCCCCCTCAAGCCTACGCGAACCCCCCCACCCACCAACGGCCCATAGAAGTCACCCACACGCACAAGTACGACACGCACACCCCCCTCAAGCCTACGCGAACCCCCCCACCCGCCAACGGCCTGTACAAGTCACCCGCACGCACAAGTACGACACGCACACCCCCCTCAAGCCTACACGAACCCCCCACCCGCCAACGGCCCGTACAAGTCACCCGCACGCACAAGTACAACACGCACACCCCCCCGATCAAGCCTACGCCAACCCGCCAACGGCCCGTACAAGTCACCCGCACGCACAAGTACGACACGCACCCCCCCGATCAAGCCTACATCAACCCCCCACCCGCCAACGGCCCGTACAAGTCACAGGCATGCACAAGTACAACACGCACCCCCCCCATCAAGCCTACGCGAAGCCCCCCACCCGCCAACGGCCCGTACAAGTCACCCGCATGCACAAGTACGACACGCACACATAACGCCAACACCTAAACCAGCACAAGGACGTTGCTAACAAGTCGCACAACAACACTGAAACTGTCTCCTGTGTACACACCATTGAGAAACAATGTCCTGGTCACAGCCAAACAGGCAAACAGAGGTCAACTCTAACACCCACCCAATTTAACACACACACCACCAATTCAAAATAAGCCACACCCACAAATTGACCAATGAAAGGGTCCACACATACAACCCAACATCCTTTGCAAAATACCTACTTGCTAAAAGAAGAGCCTTCCAGCACTCAACAACTGCACCCATTAACCTTCACACATACACCCCATCTCATCTACACCCACACCACCCCCTTCACAATCAGACCCACACACCCTCATCCATACTCACCATCACCCCCTCAATCACATACACCCCACACCATGACCACACCCAAGAATCCAAAGTTCACTAACCCGGAGAATGAGATCCTAACAGATGAAGTCATCAGAGTCGAGCCCCAGCTGTTTGGCGCATTGGTCAGACAGACCAGCATGGCTGAAAAAACACGCATGTGGTAGAGGATCATCGACAAGGTCAATGCTGTTGCACCCATCAGGTGCACCAGGCAGGAATGCCAGGCCAGGTGGTATGATCTGCGGAGGATGGTCAAGAAGAAGATGGACCAGGACTACGCCAATGCACACTACACTGGAGGTGGTGGTCCCCGCAGACCTCCAGTATACCAGCCCTGGGAGGAGAAAGTCATGGCCCTGCTGCCACCGGTGGGAGTACACGGAATTGAAGGAGACGTTGAGCCTGGTGAGTGTACAAAAAACACATGTTACATGGGTGGACTTACAACAGTGCCCAGCAGCATGGGGGTGGGTGGCCATGAGTCCCAGCAGTACACAACAGAATGAGGGTAGTTGCAAGGGGGAGGCACAAAGGGTGGAAGGTGTCGGGTAAGAGGCTGCTCTCATCCCATATGTCCCAGGTACACACCAAGCACCATGCCCAATGCACAGGGATAGGGAAATTTCACACAAGATAGTAGACCACAGCTTCAAAACAATTTCTTGTTGCTAACATACTTTTCGGAGATGCACTATTTTGTGACACAGTAAGGCAGTGTAGCAAGCGAGCGAGCACAAACAACCTTTCTCCATCCCTCTGGTTGCCCTCCTCCCTCTGTCTGTCTCCCTCCCTCTGACTGTCTCCCTCTGTCTGTCACCCTCTGTCTCCCTCCCTCTGTCTCCCTCCCTCTGACTCCCTCCATCCCTGTCACCCTCTCCCTCTGTCTCCCTCTCCCTATGTCTCCCTCCCTCTGTCTCCCTCCCTCCCTCTGACTCCCTCCATCCCTGTCACCCTCTCCCTCTGTCTCCCTCTCTCTATGTCTCCCTCACTCTGTCTCCGTCTCTGTCTGTCTCCTCCCGCTCCCTCCCTCTGTCTCCCACTCTCTCTCCCTCTCCAACTCTATATGGCTCTCTGTCTCTCTGCCTGTCTCAGTCTGTGCCTCAATCTGCCTGTCTGTCTCTGTCTCCCTCCCTCTCTCTCCATCTGTCTCCCTCCCTCTGTCACCCTCCTCCCTCTGTATCCCTCCCTCAGTTTTCCTCCCTCTGTCACCTCACCCTAGGTTCCTGGGCGCACACACAGTTGCACCCGAGCACTACACAGGCCTCATAAAGATCATAGAGCAGAGTGTCTAGGGATGTCTCCTAATTACCAGCAGTCATGTACTAAGTGCCTGCGACACACCCACCATTTGCAGGCGACACATTACTGTGTCAGGACACACAGTTTGGAAAGCTCTGTAGTACACAATGGGCCCAGGTGTAGGCAGCACAAGTCCCTCCTGTGATCATTGCAAACACAAACACCAGGACAAGGTCAGACATCCTGTGCAGGAACCCACAACCACGATTATGTCAGCATGCTACATGAGGGCACAGCCAAATCATGAAGGATGGACGCTTGCAAATCACACTCAAACTACTAGCATGGCCTGTCACACACCCCCCTTACAGAAACGTATCCCCTGGGGACAGGCAATGGAGTGCAACACTGTCACAATTGTCATGTACCACAACTAAACACTCACTCATATGAATACGCATACAACTTTAACATGCACATTGCAGATGCTCCAGTCCATTGTGCCTCTCACACAATGCACGTGCCCCATCTTATGAACATTGTGGATGCACTTAAGTACCAACATGGACATGGGTATTGACAAGGTGATGCGTCTTGGAGAAGTGCCACGTTCTAAAGCCATGATCTAGAAGTGGGTGTACAGGTCCAGGGGTGTTGGCATTGGTTTGCCATCATGGAACAGCAACACCTATCCAAAGTAGATTAATTTATCCTACTAAATAATGCTCTGTCTCTTATATGAACATGCTGCATCTAAACTCTGCTTGCTTGACGCAGGCATAAGGATTTACACTGTATCCTGGATGTTGCGTGAAACAGAGCACTGCTGTATATGTGTTGTGCCGGCAAGACAAGACACAGCAATGGCTGTGTCAGTCTTTGTCAAGAGAATGGAAGAAGGAAAATACCCCTGAGTTCATCTCAATTTGCTACCACTACATACACAACTGAACAATGACAACAATGTAAAGCTGGTGGAACTGTGATGCTGATAATGGTTAACAAATTAAAATGTCACTTGATAGTGCATTAACAGTGTCTGTCTCTCCCACACACGGGCAACGTGTGGAGACCACCCCCAACCAGGGGGGAGAAGGATCCCAGTCCCAGGCTCAGCAGGACCCTGACCCCACCGACAGTGACGCCACTCAACGCACTGTGGATGACCCCAACCAACCTGGCCCCTCTGGATCCCAAACCCCTGCAGCAACTGTACCAGCTACATCTGTGCCAACCACCGGAACCATTCCCACCACATCCCAGCAGACAGGTCAGAGCCCTGCCCATGATCCACCAGAGAGCCTGTCTGAAAATGAGGGACACCCTTTGTCGGGCACCCCTGAGGTGGCAGACAACATCCACCCTGCCAGCACTCGGGGGTCCCGTTGATCGGATGTGCCCACAAGCGCAGGCCGTGCTCGTGTGGGTCAGGGTGGTGGGAGTGGCGCAAGGCGGAGGCGAGATTCTGGCCAGTCAGCTGCAGGGCCCGGTATGACTGAACTGACTAACATCCTGGAGGTATACTGGCGGGACACCAGGAAGGTAAGCCAGGTAGCAGAGGCCCTCAACCAGGTGAAACAACAGCAGGCTGAGCAAAATGCCAGTCCAGAACAACATTATGGATGGGTGGAGGCAACACTGGCTGAGCTCTTGACGGTGCATCGGGAAATGAGCCAATCACTATGTCAGATTGCTGCCAACAGGCAGCACCCTCCCTGTGTCGGCAGGCCAGCAACATCAAGGCAAAGTGCAACACCAGCCACAGGGAGGGAGGAGGAGGAGGAGGTACTGTCTGACGTAGCGTCCCATGCATCGTCCATGCCTGCACGTGAGGGTCCCCCAAGGAAGAAGGGTCGTCCACGGCTAAGACGTTGAGAGGCAGTGGGGCATGCACAACTCCCAGGACACCTGACCTGGCATATTGCCCTTGGGTGCAACAGCATCACCGATTAGACTCTCCCACATGGACTTGCTGGTAACAGTCTGCCCAATGATGCCAAGCACTGTGGTCTGGACTCTGTTGACTCAAACTGTAAGGCATCTCATCTCCAGCAGGGAACTTTGGATTCCCCCCCTTTCTGTACAGCACCTACTCACGTTTCCTGCACAAGATCACCCAATAAATATAACAAACATCATACGCATTTGTGGAGTTAACTTGTACCCACAGTATAAAAGAATATGTGTGTGCAAATGTATGAAATGCAAGAGTATTCAACAAACTGCAGCCATCCACACACTTGGATCTGAGTCCGGGTGAGGACAGACATAGGTCACAATATTCTAACAACTAGATACATGGATGGAAACACACATCTGTGATGGTTAGTAAATGCTGGAGGGGGGTTTGGATCACAAAGCTGCAATTACAGACAGGCACAGGAGAGTCACTTGGAGGTGTATAGATCAGTGTTAAAAAGCTAGTTGTCCACGTGGGGAGTACCTACATCTGTGTCCTCAGGTATGTGAACTATCATCAGCATGCTGCTGTACTGTGGATGTGATGAATGGCGCACAGGCCAAGGGTGGCAGGACAGACTGTGGGCAATGGGCTGTAGCACTCTACCCAAGCTCACCTGATTACGTGACCTCCCCCTATGGAGCTACAAGTACTAAACTCCTGTGATGGGTGCAACGCATCCAGAACAACTAGCCACGTCTGACAATTATCTACACCAGAACGGCCACATCACACCACACCCAAGAGACGTGGTCATGGTGTGTGTCCCCTGTGGCTACTTGACTGACTGTGACGGCTATGATGAAGTGGTGTGACAAGGTCGTGTACTGCCACGTTACTGTAAGGAAGGCGAGTTGTGCTGCTGTGGTGTTGACAAGGTAACACTGTACAATATTGTGCCTATGGAAGGTGAGTGTGTGCTGTACAAGGCACATGACCTGGTGGTACGTAGACACACTGTCATGTGGCTCAGCATAGTCTTGCCAGTATGTGTTGCACACACAGGCATAGAAGCTGTTAGGGGTGAGTTTGAGGCATCGTGATACCAGGAGGATGATTGTCTGGTGTCCTTTGTGTGTAGGGTGGCTGGAGCATGCTCTACAAATGGCTGGAAGGAGCGGTATCCTGTAGGCGTGTGTGGTCCTGGGTCTGGCTAGTGTGCGCTGCATTGTGGCTGTCTATGCAGCAGCAGGAATGAGTGAAGACATGACGGCAGGAGGGGTGTGACAACTTGCAAAACAAGCACATACCACAAGGGCATTGGCAAGCCACAAAGTGAAATCTGTATGTGAATGCAGGAGTGTCTGCTTCACTCAGGGTCACTGCAAATAAAATGGCACAGTAATCACCAAAGATCACAGTCACAGGATCAGGCCCCTTAGGGACAAGTGGGGCACAGGGCACACAGCGTCAGCAGCAGGTGTAGTCTACAGGTAGTGTGTTCCAAGCTAAACAGCAGCTACACAGCCATCTACCTCACACACAATATAGTACTTTAGCCTTAACCAACACCATGCATGTTGTCACTGTACACGTAAACACATAACAAGAATGAGCTTACTTCATGCCATATAGTATACATGCACATTAGAAGGACATTTGCGTTGACATTAAGGAGGCACAATATTCAGTGGAAATCACACGTCATGCACAACATGATGATTTACCTTGGGAGGCCATGGAGCATTATCAAACATACATGGTCATTGGCATTGGCCAGAAGACAAAAAAAGTCTATGAATGATGTCACCTGTAATGCAGCAGAACGATTCGCTACAAGACTGCCAGGGACTGGCCGTACCTTTCTTCATCAGAGTGGTGTGATGCTCAAAGGGTTCCACCTCCAAATAGCCCCTTGGTCTGAGTACAAATGACAGACACAAATGGGTGATCAGGCGAGGGAAGGAGAGGATGGGAACTGCAGGGAGGGAGACCTGAAACAGAGGCAAATAACCATTAGGAGTACTTTCTCATGTCACTGACACTACAAATACCTCATGAGATACACTGTACCAGTCACACCTGTGAAGTGTAACGACTGTAGCCAATTTGAGATCACTCATTATGCTATCACATAAGATCCGATGCTGTAACACGGACACATAAAACCTAGGACAGTCTGTCATCTATTTGAGTCTTGTGTAACGCTCACAAGTCTGCTACTATGCAATGAGATCCATGTGGACAAAAACTAATTCACAGTGTCTGATGATGTGTACCCTACAAACAAATTTTAATATATGGCAATGCTACTTACACAAAGTGTAATATCTGTATTTGTTTATGTGTACCCGTAAGGGCCATATAGGCAAACTTGACATCACCCACAACAGCTGTAAGAATCACATATGATGAGGAAGCTAATGACCTACATGCAATAAAGGCACTCTGTAGCCAGTCTTTTGCTCTATCAACTTTGCATCACTATGCTAAACATGACAAGCAGGTTGAAAATAACTCAACAGCAAGTGATGTGGATCCAAGCCACATAATGAACCCTACCGTCGCACAGAAATGCTGCACGGGACAAGAGAATCATGTGAAGGGCCACACTCCACTGGTGCAACACAATAATTTACATATGCATCATCCCATCATTGTCATGTCTACTGCAAAACATACATGGCATCATGTGAATGAAAACAGGACTGCTACTTACTGTGAAGGCTGGCGCAGCAGTATTCTCAACCTGCACTGAGGTAACGACATGACAGTGACATGACATACTGCAACAAGGGGCAATGCATCCATGCGAACAGAATCACAGGACAGTTGTCTTAACATGTGGAACATACACTGGGCCACACCTACACAAAATGTTTTTTTGGTAAACAAACTGGACTGGCCCACAAGGTTGAGGTGATGATCCAGATACATTCTAATGCACACAGTGAGGCTGCAATCCCCCACAGAGTCCGTGGTTGTGACCTCTAACACAATGTCAAACCATGGTATATGCAATGTTGCAGTGTCAATGTCTACACACATTGATGCATTCACAAGAGTCTAAAACTACGACAGATGACTGTCAGTTGGGGTGACTATCCTGTCATGGGAGTGGGCCTACATGTAATAAGAAACATGATGTTGTTGCATGTATGCATGGTCTAACAACATGCGCATGAACATGTACCACACAATTGAAACCATACCAACACTAAACAGCCTCATATGAGTCCTTACCCAAATTGACTTTTCCACATGTCCATGCATGCTCCGTTGATTCGGCTGACGTTGCAATCATAAGGAGCAATAGCAGGCTGACCACAATGACACCAACGGACAACAGGCAGGGCGAGCTGGGGATGAGAGGCACACAAGGGTCAAGTTCCATATAATGTCATTCTGGCATTGTCCCGTTGAATAGCCTGATGTTGTAGTACACCTGTACATTCCAAGTACACACATAGCACGTATGTGTGTTGCATTACATCTGCACCTGTGTGACACTGCACAACAAACATCCAAGTGACATTGCATACAGTCAGTTGCATACACAGCATGCTACCCATGCAACTGTATAGTACATGTTTTACCAAAATGCACCTATGACCCACCATTATGAAAAGAAGTTGCGGATGAGGTGACTCCGGATATCATCTTCAACCTCCTCGTCACTGGCATCCTGGGCAAGGCCTTCATCCTCAACGGGCGGATGTTCCAGCTCATCAGGATCAAGGATGAGTGGCACGGCCTTCTCCACTGCCATGTTGTGTAGCATGCAGCACACGGTGAAGATGTCACACACCTTGAGTGGGGTGTATTGGAGGGCTCCGCCTGTCTTGTCCAGGCACCTGAACTGGCTCTTCAGGAGTCCAAATGTTCGCTCGATCACCCGCCTGGTCTTCCCATGAGCATTGTTGTACCGCTGGTCTGCAGCTGTCCTGGAGTTGCGTAGCGGAGTCATTAGCCACGGCATGTTTGGATATCCTGCGTCTCCTGCAAATTGACATCATGGAAATGAGTGTGTAATATGATGCAGTTCATGAAGTTATGACATACTGACATACATGGCTAACAGAGTTTACCCACCAACAAGACATGCCTAATGGTTGCGCAGCTGCAGCACCATCTGTGGTACCCAGCTACGCCTCATGATGAATGCATCGTGGCACGATCCTGGAAAACGTGCACAAACATGTGAGATAAGCATGTTGGCAAGACACACCACCAGGGCATTTATCGAGTGGTAGTGTTTCCTGTTGCGGTACGCTTGCTCCTGAGCCTGTGGTGGCACCAGAGTAACATGTGTACCATCAATTGCACCAATTACATGTGGCATGCGTCCCAGGGCATAGAATTCCCCCTTGACATGTGTCAACTGTTCTGGAGTAGGGAATTTAATGAATTCAACAATGTGCAGCAACATAGCAGCCAATACATCGCTTAATACCCGGCTAAACATGGTTTGTGACATCCCTCCCACATCAGCTATGGTAAATTGGAACGTACCTATGGCAAAGAAATGTAGGGCTGCCATCACCTTTACCTTGGGTGTCAGCGCAGTTGGATACCTGTGTCGTGGTTGCAGATGTTGTTCCAGCCTGTCCGTCAGGTCCTTGATCAACTGTCTGGTGAAGCGGTAACGCCGTATGCAATTACGTTCCCTCATGGCATCCAAGTCTGGCAACGGCCTTTCCAGAGGGGGTGCCCTGCAAACCATATTTAGTAGACAATGTGTACATCTTGTCATATTGTCAGACAAAGACAATAACAATGTATATGGCACAAGCAACACTGCTTCAACAAATCTAGACAATTTTCAGTGTGGCGTGGGATACACACTGAGGAAACATGTGCCAGCTGCCAGCCACTCCTCCGTGAAAAGTAAAAGACCTGTGGTCTGTGGAATGGATATGATATGCATAGAAATGATCTGATGGGAAGGTCTGAGTGAGCATGAAAATGTATCACGTCAGTGACACACGTCACGTGAATTGCATTAGGAGGTTGTCTGCACATCCAGACAGCTGACAGCAATACACACACCCACATCACATGTGCCATCATTTGCACAGATCTGACATATTCCTACTGCGGTGTGATATTTCCAAAACTAATACATGGACATCATCAGACAGCAGAAATGTTTGATTTGTGACAAATGCTCTATGATGCCATCACACATATGAGCGGTTCATTTGCACAAGTGGCATGGTGTGCGTACAAGTGAAACCCTGTCATCACGGCAAGGACCCATCATAGATGCTCCTACAGCATATATACTGAACAGTATGAACAAGTTACTTACCTTTAGTAACAAAATATCAGAAACAGACAGTAGTTAGTACCATATTCCTACCTCTGAATACATACCCCAGCAAGACCAAGTCCTGTGGTGGGACTTCAAACCAACAATCACACCATTAAGTCCTGGAGGACCGAACGGCCAAAGAAGACATCCCTCTGGACTTGGCTGTCCAGGCAGTAGTGTCTTGCAAACGTGTGCATTGAGGCCCACGTAGCTGCCTGACAAATGTCCTGCAAGGGGACTCCCCAACCCAGGGCACTAGTAGCCACCGTGGCCCAAGTCGAATGGGCCCTCAGGCCAACAGGAGGCTCCTTCTTTGGCAAGGGTTACCAAGCATTCATAGACAAGACACCCACAGAGAGATGGTCTGCTTGTGTACCGGCCTTCCCTTTTCAGCGCCCACGTAACCAACTAAAAGTTGTTCATCCACCCGGAACTGGCGTGTGCGATCCAGATAGTATGAGAGCGCACGTTTTGGGTACAGACGGTGAAGCGGCTCTATCTCCTTTGAGGGATGCGTAGGCGGAAATAATGTGGACAAGGTGAGAGATTGCCCGATGTGTAACTCTGTGTCCAACTTGTGCCGGAAATAGGGTATTGTCCGCAACGCAAACTTGTCCGGATGGACTGAAAGGTCAGGAGTTTATGGAGAAAGAGCCTGGGGCATCACATACGGAACATGTGGAAACGTGTGTCTGATGCCTTTCAGAAAACGAGTCACAATAGGGGACTAGAACATACAAGGTTGATCAGGCAGCCTTAGTAAGGCTGAAAGGGCAGGAACGTAGCACTTGATAGTGCCCAGAGCAGAGCCCTACTGGGCATGAGAAAGAAGTAAGAGATGAAATCCATGAAGAGGTGCAGAAAGAGGGTACACAGCCTTCTGTGTGCACCATGCCACAAATCGGGTCCACCTGCAGGCGTATGACGACTTTGTGGAGGGACGCCTGGCAGCATGGATGATATTACAGACTTCAGGATGAAAGGCAAATGGACTCTACTGTCGCCGCTCACTCTCCAAGCATGGAGGTGGACACTGTACAGGTACGGGTGGAGGACCGTCCCCTGCTGCTGCGACATAAGGTCCTCCAGAAGAGGCAGACAAACCAGGGGATCAACTGACATAATGATGAACTCGGGATACCAGTCCCAACGTGAACATCCGTGGTAAGTCCAAAGTGGAGCAGGGTAAAGTGAATGTGCTTGTGGCCTAACGTGAACCGCAGGTAGCGCCGGTGGGCCGGCAGGACGGGGATGTTGAAATGACCATCCTGCAAGTCCAACGCTACCATCCAGTGTCCTTGGTCCAGGGCAGGTAGGACCTGAGCCACTGTCGGCATTTTGAGCTTCTCCTTCCGGAGGAAGCCATTGACGTTCCTTGTGTCCAAGATAGGGCGTAGACCCCCATTGTCCTTCTTGGGTAGCAGCAAGTAGTGGGAGTAGCAACCACACCCTATTGCTGGCCCAGGAACGGGCACGATGGCCCCCTTGGCCAAGAGGGCTGTAACTTCTGCATGCTGAAGTTGCAAATGATCCCCGATACGTGTTGGTATTGCGGTGGCATGGCTTGAGGGGTTGCATCAAGGGTGAGGGAATAGCCCCTTGGGACGATTTGCAGCACCCACCTGTCCGATGTGACAGTGCCCCAGTGGTGGAGGTGATGGTGAACCCTGCCCCCCACTGGTGTCACATGGCCCTGTAGGCACAGACTAGGAGGGTTTGTAGGCAGATGTTGGAGGGGAAGGTGTGGACTGACCTCGCCGTTGTCACCGACTGCCGCCACGGCAGTTACCACTGCCGCCACGACGTTGGATGTGAATCAGCGTTGCGTGGCTGGCAGCACGTGTGTGTGTGCCACTTCCTTGGCCGCAAAATGAGCTAAAGGTAACACTTTGCTGTTGCGTGGCCGACAGGCCCATGGACCTGGCCGTAGCCCTGGAGTCCTTGGTGTGCTCAAACGCATGGTGTGCCTTGTTGCCAGAAAGGCAACAGACATCAACGGTCATGTCCATGAGTGTATTCTGCTAATCGTCAAAAAATTGGGCGTACTTCAACCAGGCTTTGCAACAAATCGCCTCCGTGGATGACATCGCTCTGCCCAGTGAGTCGGTGCTATCCAGCCCACACCGGATCGAATACCGTGCCGCAGATCGGCTTTCTACAAGGGCTTGGCCAAGTATTGCCCGTACCTACAACATGCACTCTGGCAGCTGTTCCGCAACCGTGTCCCACAGAGAGTGTGTGTAGCGGACAAAGAGACATGTGATGTTGGAAGACCGCAGTCCCAGACTCAAGGAGGATGATACCATCTTTCCGTACTGCTCATACCACTTGGATACCCTGTCCAGCGGAGCAAACGGGAATGCGGTCTGTGATTCGGAGGCCTGGATGCCCAGGCTCTCTGGGGTGGGATTGGAGGACAGGAAACATGGGTCGTCCGGGGACAGGTGTGGGCGTCTGGCAACATGCTTATCCACAGCCAAACCTGCAGCGGGCCTGGACATAGTGGCCAAAATAGCGTCAGTCAGTGCCTCAAGGAACGGCTGCAGAGGCTCTGCCGAGCTTGACTGCAGTTTAAGGACCTCAGTGAGGAGGTTGGTCCTCACGGGCGCAACGGGGAGATGAAAGGGCAGGGCTTTGGCCGCCCACGTAAACACAACACTGTACGTTGCCCCCTCCTCCAAAGAAACGGTTGGATTTGAGACATTACCAGTGTCTCGCGAGGTGTCCAGACCACTCGCATCCCCCAGTCCACCTGTCCAGTCGTCTTGGGACTGACACTCACGTGTCAGTGGGTCTTCAGAACCCTCCCAATACTCCTTATCACCCATTCCCTGATAATCAGGGTTGTCAAAAGATGTGCCCGGCTCGTTGAAGTTAAACTCCCCATGCAGCATCAAAAGCGGCGTTCAGCCATGCCGTTCCCATGCCGGAGCCGTATAGAGTGTGGTATCGGGGACGGCACCACCGGAGGACGGCGCCGAGGGTGACACCTGGGGGACTGTTGCCGGTGAGGTCGTGAGATGAACCAGCGAGGACCAGGATCACCAATCCGATCCAGTGTGGCCCAGCGGTGCCGGGACGAAGGTGCCGCCGGCGTCTGAGCCAAAGCAAGAGACGGCGTCGGGGCCAAAGCACCAGACCCGCTAGTGCCCGCAGATGGGTCCGCTGGGCCCAAAGCCGCGGCGTAGCCCGTCGGTGGAGTGAGGGACATCATGGCCATGAGGAAGCGCACTAACTCCTCCTGCGTCGCATGCTGGCCAGGGACCGGAGGTCGTGGTGCAGGCTACGACGCCCGCAAATCTGACGGAGCTGCGTGGGTGGTGTCACCCAAATCCCGTGCAGCATTGCACGTGCATTGTGGGGAGTTTGAAGTGCGATGACGTCTCTTTGACTTCTTGTGGTTACCTGACGACTTTGCCCCGGAGGAGTGATGTCAAATCCCGGGGCTCTGATGGCTCAAACCCCACGCCCGGTCACTCGACCTACATCCAGACCATGAGCTATTGCGGTGCATGGCCAACTGCTGGAGTCCGAGCCGCTTGCGGGACCACTCCCACCTAGCTTCAAAAGTCTGGGCCCGGCAGTCGGAGCAGCTCTTGTTGTCGTGCTTGACGTCGAGACAGTGGAGTCATCGACGGTGAGGGTCATTCACCGACATCAGTCAGTCGCAATCCTCACAGCCTTGAAAACGGCCATCCCTATTGGCACCGTCCTGAGTCGGAAAATCCAAGGTAAATGATCAGAAGTGATCGTAGTAAGATTTGAAACAAAATGAGTAAGGTTACACTTATACGGGAACTGCGCTGCTGGCGTGAAGAAAGAGGACCTGACGTCAGCACGCGGAGGCGACGTATAAGTACTCAGACAACGTCATCACGGCCTACACAACGCCAACGACACACGCGGAGTCGCAGACGACGCCTACTGACACACAAGGGTACTGCTAAGCCCAAATTGGCAGATCCAGTCTGACGCTTGGGGATATTCTAAGGTGAGGAATATAATACTGACCTGTTTCTTTCATAAGCAGACAGCATGCACAATGTCGCACATGGCACACACATGACGTGGTCACACAGGGTCATGCTGTGCGTCAATTCGACATCTGTGACAGTGGGCATGTTACTGTCATCATGTGACAGTTTCCTGTACTGAATGGTGTGCCATTCCAGTGTTGATGTGCATCACAATATGTTGAAGACGTTACTCAGGTGCGAAGTGTTGAATGTATGTGAAACACATGTGCACAATGATTAATGACATGTCTCAACAGCTCTTCACACATCAACTGAGCCACAAGGTCACAGTCCCTGTGCTTCTTCAATGTCTGCCACACCTGGGGCCTGCTGATGTAAGGATGCCATGCTGATGTATGCATCCACATCGTCAATATGAGTCTAGACTACATCCCTGCCATGTGATTTCCTGGGGTCACTCTCCCAATGGTGACATGAAGGAGGTCAAGAACGCAGCCTACACAAGCGTTCACTTGAGCATGTCTGACGCACTGTACCCCAATGGTACGTGCGTGTGTATTCCTTGTTTCCCTATTGCATTGTAGCCATACGCGAGCACAGCGTACCCCAATGGTACGTGCGTGTGTACACCTCGTTTCCCTATTGCATTGTAGCCATACGTGAGCACAGTGTACCCCAGTGGTACGTGCATGTGTACGCCTCGTTTCCCTCTTGCATTGTAGCCATACGCGAGCACCGCGTATCCCAATGGTACATGCGTGTGTACGCCTCGTTTCCCTCTTGCATTGTAGCCATACGCAAGCACAGCGTACCCCAATGGTACGTGCGTGTGTACGCCTCGTTTCCCTCTTGCATTGTAGCCATATGCGAGCACAGCGTACCCCAATGGTACGTGTGTGTGTACGCCTCGTTTCCCTCTTGCATTGGAGCCATACGCGAGCACCGCGTATCCCAATGGTACATGCGTGTGTACGCCTCGTTTCCCTCTTGCATTGTAGCCATACGCGAGCACAGCGTACCCCAATGGTACGTGCGTGTGTACGCCTCGTTTCCCGCTTGCATTGTAGCCATATGCGAGCACAGCGTACCCCAATGGTACATGTGTGTGTACGCCTCGTTTCCCTCTTGCATTGTAGCCATACGCGAGCACAGCGTACCCCAATGGTACGTGCGTGTGTACGCCTCGTTTCCCTCTTGCATTGTAGCCATACGCGAGCACAGCGTACCCCAATGGTACGTGCATGTGTACGCCTCGTTTCCCTATTGCATTGTAGCCATACGCGAGCACAGGGTACCCCAATGGTACGTGCGTGTGTACGCCTCGTTTCACCATTGAATGAGTTGCATTTGGGACGGCAATCGCACCGTACTTGTGTGGGTATTCAAATAAATACATAGGGGACATCTAGGGGAACAGTGGAATGATTAGAATGCAGCCAGGTTGTCATGGATACAGAGAGTTTTGAGCCTCCTACAGGTGTTCTAGAAAATTCAGTTGGGCAAAAGTATACAATGTTGCAAAAGTTGTTGTTCAGCTCTGGCTCAGTTTTCAAACCATGCATATGTGTGTTATGGCCTTATGTGTGATGGGATTGGATGACACATAGGATGCAAACTATGGTGGCCTATCACACACTACTCCTTGGACTCACAGACCCTATGCAGCACAGATATAAGGCAGCATGTGGCTGTGGGAGGGCACTTGCCTGCACAACATTGGAGTGGAAGACACAGCTGCTGTCTCTGTATCCTCTGGACCCTGATTAGCTGAGCATGGAGAGGACACCTGCATTCAGTGATGGTGAGAACAAGGCCCTGCAGGATGCCCTCCTGCCTAACTACAGCCAGCTGTATGGGCGACCAGAGGAGCAGGTGAGTGATGTGTGCACTACCTTGGAGTGTGCACCTGTTGTGTGTGTGACACTATAGCCACTGTGTATGTATAGTGGATAGATGCTATGCTGTTGGGAGTGAGTGCCAGTGTGTACAGTGTTGTGTGAAGAGGGTTATTTGTTGTAGTGGGGTGTGGGACAGCATGTCACGTGCTGCAGTGCACCCTGATGTAGCATATATTGCTCAGTGAGTGCCATGCTCAAAGAGTGGTTTGCACCCCTTATGTAATCTGTAGCCTTTAAATGGCATGTAGTGCAGTTCTGTTTGCTCACAGGCCACATACTCCTGGACAATGATGCAAGTGTGTGGAGCATCCGATACCCTGTTGTTCTCAAGTATTTTGTGCACATATGTGTGTCTTTGGAACATGGACCAGGTATACTGATGTTCTTTAACTTTACATTCGTGACAGGTATCTGCCTATGAGAAGGGTGAAATCTGGCTGGCCATCGCCAGGGCTGTCAGGAGTGAGGGGGGGCCTCGTAGGAGGCTCAGAAACATCAATAAGAGGTGGCAGGACATCCGGTGCTGGACCCGCCGCATCGCCAGGGTATAGCTGAAGCTGGAAGCTCCACGCCGGCATGGCGGCACCCGCCACCTCACCCCCACATGCTCCGGGTCCTGGAAGTGGTGTTCCCAGACCTCCATAGGCAGTTGCAGGGGAGACAGCAGCAAGAAGGGGGTAGGTACATGTCTGTTTGTTGTCATGTGTGTCACATGCTACGATCATGCCTCAGAGGCATGCTAACACTCCCACAGTTGGAGTGGTGTTGTCAGACAGGCACTTAATGCATTGGCATGAAAATGGCCAAGTTTCATCAGATGCTTGTTTACATGCCTTGCCCTACTCAACATTTGCCCAGCGCTTTGACAACACATTTTCTTTCACAGGTACTCCTAAGGTGCAATGTGTTAGTATGCATATCCGGTAGCACATCATCATGTTGGAGGGAAGTCTGTGACAGCTGTTGGTACCTTACATGTAGCACCACATGTGCACTGTGTCTGCCCTTCTTCATATTTTGGCACTGATCAGGAGTGTCAACATGTGTTTTCTGCACGAGTCAGCCTCAATGGCCTTTGTCCATGGTGTACTTTCTAATTATCATGTGTTTGCTACAGGTGCACACTAAACATGTAATCTAATTTTGGCATGTGCAAACTCACACTGTGCAGTGTGTGTGTGCATATACTCAAAATAAGTAGCATGTTGTTAGAAAATTCTTATTGAGGGTCAGCCACACAATGTGACTTTGGGTGTAGTCAGCTGTAATGCCAGTGTGAGGTCATGGTACACTTGGTCCAGGTCCCAGGATGGCATCACATGCCAGTTCATGAATGAGTTTTCCCATGTGGCACAGGGTCACAGCAATTCAAACATGACCAGGTCTGATTTTGTGTGGCAGGGTGGGCAAATGAACAGTGATTCATCATCAGCTATCCGGTTGTCGCCAGTGCCTCATCAATGTGTGTCTCATACTAGTTGTTGCCTTGCCTGTTACTTCTATCCTACTATACATTGAACGTAGTTTCTCTTCAAATTGCCCAAGACTAGGCTTAGCATTGTGCAGAGTTCAGTGGCTTGTGACTCATGATGCATGCCATGTTTGTAGATGTGATACAAAAGGGGATGATGGACGTAGCGTTTGAGCAAATCAAACACTCACCCCCAGTCAACTGATCTGGTTTTAATCCATCACCATTCTTTAGCTCACTCAGCCACCCCAGTTCAGACATGACTATATGCAAATCAGTCTGACCCTGTGCCTCATGGGAACAGTCCAGCCCGAACTGCTAAGCCATGTCTTCCCTGGACCGGAAACAAGTATCCTGGGACCGGTTTCGGATTCATAATCCTCATCAGCCAGGCTATCTTGAATCCAGTGGCCAAGTGAGCAAGGGACTCACGTCTGAGCATACCCTGCCACACTTAGGGCGAACAAAGCGATACAAAAGGGGATGATGGACGTAGCGTTTGAGCAAATCAAACACTCACCCCCAGTCAACTGATCTGGGTTTAATCCATCACCATTCTTTAGCTCACTCAGCCACCCCAGTTCAGACATGGCTATATGCAGATCAGTCTGACCCTGTGCCTCATGGGAACAGTCCAGCCCGAACTGCCAAGCCATGTCTTCCCTGGACCGGAAACGAGTATCCTGGGACCGGTTTCGGATTCATAATCCTCATCAGCCAGGCTATCTTGAATCCATCCGTCCATCATCCCCTAAGTGTGGCAGGGTATGCTCAGACGTGAGTCCCTTGTTCACTTGGCCACTGGATTCAAGATAGCCTGGCTGATGAGGATTATGAATCCGAAACCGGTCCCAGGATGCTTGTTTCCGGTCCAGGGAAGACATGGCTTGGCAGTTCGTGATGGACTGTTCCCATGAGGCACAGGGTCAGACTGATTTGCATATAGCCATGTTTGAACTGGGGTGGCTGAGTGAACTAAAGAATGGTGATGGATTAAACCCAGATCAGTTGACTGGGGGTGAGTGTTTGATTTGTTCAAACGCTCCGTCCATCATCCCCTTTTGTATCGCTTTGTTCGCCCTAAGTGTGGCAGGGTATGCTCAGACGTGAGTCCCTTGTTCACTTGGCCACTGGATTCAAGATAGCCTGGCTGATGAGGATTATGAATCCGAAACCGGTCCCAGGATGCTTGTTTCCGGTCCAGGGAAGACATGGCTTGGCAGTTCGGGCTGGACTGTTCCCATGAGGCACAGGGTCAGACTGATTTGCATATAGCCATGTCTGTACTGGGGTGGCTGAGTGAACTAAAGAATGGTGATGGATTAAACCCAGATCAGTTGACTGGGGGTGAGTGTTTGATTTGTTCAAACGCTCCGTCCATCATCCCCTTTTGTATCGCTTTGTTCGCCCTAAGTGTGGCAGGGTATGCTCAGACTTGAGTCCCTTGTTCACTTGGCCACTGGATTCAAGATAGCCTGGCTGATGAGGATTATGAATCTGAAACCGGTACCAGGATGCTTGTTTCCGGTCCAGGGAAGACATGGCTTGGCAGTTCAGGCTGGACTGTTCCCATGAGGCACAGGGTCAGACTGATTTGCATATAGCCATGTCTGAACTGGGGTGGCTGAGTGAACTAAAGAATGGTGATGGATTAAACCCAGATCAGTTGACTGGGGGTGAGTGTTTGATTTGTTCAAACGCTCCGTCCATCATCCCCTTTTGTATCGCTTTGTTCACCCTAAGTGTGGCAGGGTATGCTCAGACGTGAGTCCCTTGTTCACTTGGCCACTGGATTCAAGATAGCCTGGCTGATGAGGATTATGAATCCGAAACCGGTCCCAGGATGCTTGTTACCGGTCCAGGGAAGACATGGCTTGGCAGTTCGGGCTGGACTGTTCCCATGAGGCACAGGGTCAGACTGATTTGCATATAGCCATGTCTGAACTGGGGTGGCTGAGTGAACTAAAGAATGGTGATGGATTAAACCCAGATCAGTTGACTGGGGGTGAGTGATTGATTTGTTCAAACGCTCCGTTCATCATCCCCTTTTGTATCGCCATGTTTGTAGATGTGGCCAAATGATTTGTAGCTGATATGTCAGATGTGTACAGGTGACTGATATGTTTTTCTTATTCTCCTTGCCAACAGCATCATCACCACAATCTGGAGGAGACACAGGGCCGGACCAGGCAGAGGGACCCAGCGACAGTGCCACCTGCTTTGAGGAGTCAGAGGGAGGCAGTGGCACGGAGGGTGAGGAGAGTCTGCAGGCCGGACCCCATGTGACCGACACATCCTACCATGCGGACGTCTCGGAATCAGACTCTCAGGAGGCGGGGGAATATGCAGCAATGGTCTCTTCTTCATCTTTGGCTGGCCTCTTCTCCTCCAGTACCATCTCCACCCTCCCAGTTGTTAGGCTCCCTAGGGTCCGTGCTAGCCCCCGTGTCTCCTTTGTTCCCGGCACTGCAGCACCTGCCCCTGTGTCCCCTACTGCCCTTAGTGCTGAGTCTGTGGACCTACTCCGGCAGATTGTAGTAGGTCAGACATCCATGTTGACTGTCCTCCATGGACATACACGACTCATTACACAGTTGGTGTCGTTCATGGAGGGCATGTCATCTGCCATGTCTGATCTACGTCGGAGTGTGGCTGCCATAGAGTCAACACTGACGGCAGCTCTGTACACCCAGCAGCATCTGTCCCCCCATCCTTCAGACCCATCCACCTCAGCCTCTCCCATACCTACCCAACATATACACAGACGCCACAGGTCAGACACAACAACAGACACACCCAGCACACCCACACAGCAGAAAAAGATCAAATCTCCACGCACCCAATCTCAAGGGGATGTAGGCACACCCACAGGGAGAGGGGACACACCTCACACACGCATCCACAGACCCAGGACAACAGACTCACAGCCCTCTACCTCCACCCCCAATGTGTCCCCGGGTTCAGGTGGTAGTTTTTCCGAACTGGCTGAAGTGTGCAGCCAAGTTTATCTTGCAACTTTCTGCGATGCACCGGCCAGTGTGGATGAATCCACAACACCTGCACCCACTACACCTGTCCTTCCCTCTCCTGTCAATGCGGTGCCGGAGGATTCCACAGATGATGACCCCAAAGTTTCCACTACGGATTGAACTCCATGTGCAGGCAAGTTTGGCTGTGACAACATCCATGAAGGCACAAACTGTTTTTCTGACTTGTTTGGACTGGCCATTGGCCTTCTGTGAGCAAGGACTCTTATTTGCGTTTTAAATTTTGAATAAGCTGAATAAAGCTATTTATTTCAGTTTCTGTACTTTAGTTTGTCTGATAATGTCTCTGACTGCTGTGTGCCTGGGAGCTGGTGTGATGTTCAAATTTGGGTATAGTAACATGTGTCTATTTCCTGATGGTAATGAGGATAGCAATGGTATGTTTTAGCTTTACCTGCTCGGCACTGCTGGGCACTGCTGGGGTCTTAGCCACACATACACTCTAATGCTGGGCACTGCTGGGGGTCTTAGCCACACACACACTCTAATGCTGGGCACTGCTGGGCACTGCTGGGGGTCTTAGCCACATGCACCCTATGCTGCTGGGCACTACTGGGCACTGCTGGGGGTCTTAGCCACACACACTCTAATGCTGGGCACTGCTGGGGGCTTAGCCACACGCACCCTATGCTGCTGGGCACTGGTGGGGGTCTTAGCCACACACACACTCTAATGCTGGGCACTGCTGGGGGTCTTAGCCACACACACACTCTAATGCTGGGCACTGCTGGGGGTGTTAGCCACACACACACTCTAATGCTGGGCACACTGGTGATATGCGGTAGTGTGTGGTGCAACGTACCCAGACATTACAGTCGTGCAATGGAGATGTGCGCGTGTGGCACCACGTACAGGTATGTTGGAATTTGTTGTACTCACCGTCTGCGCCGTAGTCGGTTTCTTTGTACGAGGTGGTGGCCGTACAGGATTGGGATGACACAGACAATGGCGTTCATGTCTTGTTTGTCGCGTACCGGGGTGCGGTTCGTGCCGGACTCTGGTTTTACGGTAGTTTTGAGCTCTCGTATCAAAAGAGCCGTACGGAGTGTGTTCAACACGGATCGTTCTTCCTGGTTCAGAAGACACGGTCTATTTACGTGCGGACGTAGCGTGGAGCGTCAGCCAACTGCAAATTGTATGGACTTTCGATTTGTACGGCTTTATTTACGAGGCGTACGGAGTGACGCTTTTGGTTGGGATTGTACTTGCTGATTCGTACGGGTCGCTTACGGGTACGAATCGTATGGGGAAAAATGCTCCGAACGGCAATTCGGAGCGCTTTTTACCAGATCGGAATCGACCCCTCAGTGTGGAGAAACTGGTAACACAGCCAACTCCAAAGTCGTGGGCAAGGATGTCACTCTGAATCCCTCCCTTCCAAATAACCTCCATGCTAAATTCATCTTTCTGCACCCACTGAACAAGAAGAAACCGAGAATCATCTCCATCCCAAATCTGATATACTCTCCAAATTTTCTTGCCAACTACATTAACGTTCAACATTTACTTCTACAGAATTATTTTCTTTCCTCCTGACTAAGAATGGAACAGAGCTGTCATGGTATAGGTGATGTTGCTGTCTTTTTGGCACAACTGTAATGTGAGTTACAACACGACATACAGAATCTTCATACATTTAAGTAGAGATAATTATATCAAGCAGGCTTGGCAAGCACTCCACTGGTCTCTGGTGGCAGTTCAACTCTCTCCATTGTGCACAAAGCTGATTGGGTAAAATGCCTTAATTATCTTTCAAATCTAGCACCTCATTTACCAGGACCCTACAATTGGCCTCCTCCCATCTACCGCTACAATGATCTTCAAAACGATTAAAGCATGGAGGCAGATCTTTGGACGTCCAAATTCGAGACTCTAGAACACTGTAATGTGGAAAGATACATTTTGTATGTAGCCATCATTTAAATTCAGGAAACTCTTGAAATCTGGGTTTCTGAGAGCAGCTTTCTAATTGGCTGATACCTTATCCAGAGTTGTCACTAACGAATGCTAGATCCAGGATAAGTTCCTGCATGCCTCTGTACTCCAATTCTCTTCTCCTTGTCCATCTGTGAACTCTGTAGACTCTTACTGCTCGTGCTTTAAAGTGCCCAAGATGACATGTTGCAGTGTACAAACCACAAACAAGGTAATAAAAAGAGCAGATGAATCTGATTTTAGCTTCTATAATGAAAAGATGGCAGCGGTTCTAGCATTTTAGTAGAATATGGTATTAATGGAAACAATCATTAACATATCTGTTTTCGTATGTGATTTTGATTGTTATAATATTTCTGAGTCTGTCATTTATGTAACTGTTTCCTTGTTATTGGACTGCCACCAACGTTTGACTGGATTGAAATTGAGCAATAGGCATCATGCTCTTACCTCTTGCTGTTTAGATTTATAACTCAAAGTCTGGTGTTTCATACTGAGGGGTTTGCTCTGTTTGATCAATATGTAATTTTTGCATGAATTAATTAACCACAAAAACATTATTATTCATGTATAGTTGTTCCCAGGTGTTTATGATTCATAACTAACAGAACAATAGCATTTTCTAGGCCTAAATCGCACAATTGTTCTGTTTGACCCATAAAAGCATGTACCAACACTACATAAGTCCTTATGTTGTAGGTGATCATACTTTTCAAGTCAAACCTGAACAGATACCAAAGGTAGACCACAGCCCTAACTGCGTTAGCTTTCAGGTTCAGGTGGGAGTAATGAGCTTGCTAATATTCCTGTCATTTCCAAGAGGAAAGTTCTCCTATATATCCCCTTTCTTAGTTGCAACTTTTCCTTCAGAGCTGTGCACATAGTATTGGTGGTGCAGGTAGAAAAAGGTTCTATGCTGGGAAGTCTCAACAATTTAAGAGACATAAATGCATTCTCCTTTCTGTTTCTGTGAATTTATGAGGTCTAGCGCTTAGATCCTTTGCCAAATATTGACATTTAAAACCTCATTTGAGAGCAGTAGGATATGGAGAAATTAATGTTTTAAATACATTAAAGTCAGTAATCGCTATTTTTAATTGCAATTGCCTGCAGCAATCATGTATTTAATCAGAATTCATCTCATAGAATGGTTCAGAGTGTACTGCATCAAAATATATTTGTAAACCAATTATCAGTGTCAAAGAAGGAGCATCTTTTTATTGGCAGTTCCAACACCATAGTGTCTTAAGACAAGTAGGCACACTTAGCATTGGGCAGTCCGGTGGCTGATTGTGCTTTGGAGGCCCTGTCGCTCCATGCCCTTTGGCATTCAAAATAACTGAATCCCCAGGGGGTACTTCTTTACATAGTGCTCTCACAGACATGGCAGGAATATGAGAGTAACACTTTTGATGGTAACACAAGCTGGGTGCTTCAGGACTTTAATTTTCATTTATATGTCCATCATTCCTTGCATGGTGACCCTGGACGAGGCGTTAGTGCAGGCTTTGCAGGATTCGCAAAGGGAGAATGTGGATTAATGTATACGGTATGAACATGTGATAATAACTATGCGCAATTGCTAAGACCAATGTCCATTTGACTGGCGCCAAGTCGATTGTTGACCAATTGGAAAGTACCCACACTAACTGTTATTTTGGGGGGCGGGATCGGGGGTTTTGTTGGAACATACAGTGGAGACATATTTTGTTGTATAAGGATGAAACGTATTTTGAGATGCTTTGTATGCTGATAAAACTTAATAAAATATGTTTTAAAAAAAAAATGGTGACCCTGGACAAGATAAATGTGTCCTTAGATAATCCAAACCATTTTCCACAAGTGAAGCTTTCTGGTGAAAATTGAGAACAAACATTTTTTTTAGACAGCCAATTAAGTAGGATTTAAATAAATAAAACGAATTTCGTTGCACGCACTGCATCACATTTGGTGATGCAGTGCGCGCAACGAAATTCGTTTTATTTATTTAAATGTTTACTTACCTGTAAAACTCCGTAATCCATACATTACTAACTCCCACCCTGCCCCTCCCCCTGCCCACGTCATCGCCCTGCCGAAACTCCTTCTGCCGACCGGTACTGTTATTCAACCTTGTATACATTGTTCAGACTGAGTCCCAGGAAGAAACAATGAATAATAAAACATGTGCAATGTATTTCTAGAATAATATAATAGCACAAAAACAAACATACTGTGTGTAAGGTGTGCAAAGCAAAGCGGCCCATTATGTGTGCAGTTAGGCAAACAGAGGTGAGAACTACAGTAGGCCTTGAAGGGAACTCGTATCAAACCGCTCAGACTCCCCAAATGTAGGCCCAGTCTGAAGTATACCAACTATGCAGAGATTTCAGTTCTGATTCTGTTCATTCTGCTCCTACAATGGTCTTCTTCATCAAACATTGCTATAGTCCTAAAAGATGGAAGCAACCAAGTGCAGTGCAAGAAGCAGCTTAGCTCCAAAGTTAAAATATTAAAGTTTTTAAAACAGTCCTGAAAGGGAAAAAACTATTTGATATAAAGGCGATACTAAATTGTACTGGCGGCTGCACATTCCACGGAGAGGTTGCTTGAGACCAAGAGGCATTTCTGCCCACTCAATCTGTCAGAAACATGAGGAGCTTGAAACTTGACCCTAGTACATGTTCTTGAATTATAGAGTAGTCTATTTTGCAGCAACTGAATCACCCAATAATAATGCTAAAATTATTATTAGCCCTCAGACCAGGGGCATAGTGGTGTAAGGCGTGGAGGTGTACAGACCTGAAGCCTTATATTCTGTATAAGATAGGGCTATAAGCTATAAGAAAATCATGAGAGACTCCACAAGTGCATTGAAAGTGGAGATTGTTTCCCTAAGAGAGGAAGCCAATTTGGCCGTATTAATAGAGAAACAAGAATGCAGATATATATGAAAGAACATCTGTGTTTTCAACTATTTTATTGTCTTCTAAAGAAATACCGGGACATGGTTCTACCCTTAGGCCAACCAAATGCATGGGGTCATTCTTTAGTTGAGCTCCTATTGGAATTTTGTGACCATCTTTTAAAACCAGAAGTAGAAAAGAATTCAGCTGCATTTATTAACAATAAAATTAATAATCCAGAATTTGGTCCACAGGTACTAGTTCTAATAAGTTTTGATATCATAGCCTTGTATGTGAGTATTCCTCTGGAGACTATGCTCAGAATATTGAGGAAATATTAAGGACAGAATGGTGAAACATGGAAAAAGCACACAATCATTGCTGTATACTGAATGTCGTGAACCTAATATATCAAAGCCCTTTTAGCATTTTAGAGAAGTAAGAGTTTCTTTGACAGACTTGTTTACACAAAAACCAATGCCCCTAACCTCCCAAGGAAGAACTAACATGACTATGGAGTTATAGGTTATGACACTTGTGGGAATTGGGGCATGTCTACAATTACTACACGAAGCATGGAACTTGATCTCGGCTTGTGTGCGCCATGGCAACAAAGGACATTAACGAATTGCAGCCATGTCAAGTAGTTGATTACATGCAAGGCTAACTTTAGGATCATATAACATAAGTGCACTGCGAATTGTGCAAGAATGGCAACAAAGTTAGGGCCATATTTATGATGGCCTGCGTCACTTTTAGTGACTTAGAGGCAGCGTATATAATGCGCCATGTTGTGCCATATTTACGAAGTGATGCATCTAGGCAGATGCATCACTTCGTAAACCCCTGCGCTACATTATACATGCGTCAGGTATAATGTATGCAGGGTGGGCATTCCCTGCAAGAAAGGGTTGTCAGGTATAATGTATGCAGGGTGGGCATTCCCTGCAAGAAAGGGTCGTAGGAGTGGCGCAGTGAATTCTACAAGATTTCACTGCACCACTTCTAGGATGCCAATGTGTCTAAACCTTATGCCTGTCTCATGGCATTCATAAGGGTGACGCAGGCCACATGTGAAAGAAACATTGCTGAAGTTGCGTCATGCTTCCGACACAACTTCAGCAATGCGTCAGTTTTGCGCTGACAGATACATCAGTAATACTGACGTATCTGTTATTCCATGCGACATGATGCGTCATACAGTAAAATTCGATGCATTGATGGTGTCGCAAGGACGGCATACTGAGAAGTGTTGCATCGCTGCTTTCACGCAGCGGTGCAACACTTCTCATAAATGAGGCCCCTAGTGTTTACATCTAAGACTGGGAAACCATGAAAATGAAAGCTTCAAAAAGGAGATAAAGGGCCTCATGTGATACAGTTTTATAAAGATGCAAGGCCTGTGAATCAAACTTTGTAACCACAAACTACATTTTAACAATGTATAAAAACTCTGTTACTAGTTGTAAATATCTTTCTGACTCATAAAGTGGGTTTGTGACTACTTCTGGATTTCTCACAGGAGGAAACAAGAAAGGGGTGTTCATTTTCTTATTGTGAGTTGCAAAAGGCCATAATCAATGTTGTCAAACGGGAAGTTTGTTTTTAAGCCATCTCCTGTCACTTTTAATGGACACGGAAAGCTATAAAAAACATGTTACACATTTGGAAATCATATGCTGTAATAGAGGTCTGCTGTCCTTTGTGGGTTACCATTTCTGCATTCTCATGGAATCAGAAAAGGCAAACCTTCTTAATGTTCATTAGCCCCTTCCGTGCGTGAGGAATTCTGCGCTGTGCGGGCGTTTTCATTAGTGGGCGGAGATTTGGATGGCCGAGGGCCGTCCTGCGCACACGCCCACTGTGACACGTGATGGCTCCCGGCCGTCACAAGCATGCACGAGGTTAAGACAGTCGGTTCGTGATCACCTGCAAATGGGTATTTTTGCCAGTTGACTTATTAGAACATAGGTTGCGTCGCTAATAATGTCCCCATTCACAAATTGGTATACAATATGTTCATCCCTGATTTTTCAAAGGGAAAGGTAAATAAGGTCCAGTGTTGTGAATACTGTGACAGTTCTAATTCAGTTAGTCTGTGTTCATTCCATACTTTCTGTCTGCTTTTATTTATCTCTGTTGGAAAGAGTGAAGCTCCTGGAGCATACACAAAAATGCTGATTTCATCATGGCCGACCACTCTGTAGGCTGACCTGTTTTTTTGTTTAAAATTAATGGATAAGACAATTACAGTACTGCCCCTTACAGGATAAACGTATTGTTTACAAAGATGGAGGCTTAATGTGAACATGTGGCTAGAGCTGTCATATTTTCAGCCAAGCTAGTTTAGACTCACAGTAGTTTTAGGATCTCCAAACACTGTTTGTCAGAATCCCTTTCAGAGGTCAACAGGGTACACAGGGGCTACTGGGCCTAACAGTGGGAGTTGATGCCTTTTAGTCCTTTTCCTGGGGCCCTACCTACTATGCCCTGAGCGACTGGGCCAATTTTACCTCTTCTGGACTTGACTCTCAGTGGTAACATGGTCGAGCTGTCCAAGGCTCCCTCGGAGGGGGGATAAATACAGGTTAGTGAACACATGCTCACAGCACAACATGCGCGCAGCACTAAATCATTGTCCAGCCAAATACTCAATTTTATGAAAAAATAAATGTTTTAATTCTATTGTTACCAACTCGATACCATAATCAGATGATGAGTTGAGAAGGCTAATAACTGATACATATCCAGCAATGATTATTTATTGAGTTACAAGGAACACCATATTAAAGGCAAGACATATCGGCACAAGCACAGCACATGATTTAGAATGGAGCATGAGTACCTCCTGAACCAATGTTGATGAATATGTGTGCACAATCAGGCAGGAAAAAATAGAACTTTGAAATTAGTGAATGAGTGAGTGAGCCTTCACTCTGTATTTTTTTAAGCTTTTATATCCTTATGTATATTATGATGAATAAAGTTGATCGAGCAATTCCATGACAGAACTTTGAACTGTTTAGTAGCATCTTTAGTAATAGTGATTAAAAGTTTCTAGAGCTAGATAAATTATTGTACTATGCTGCGGCCCAGCTTGACATGGAGTTATTCAGTATAAAGTAGTTGGTGCTCATATCGCATAGTATACAGTTACAGATCCACTACCGGTAAAGACTCAATGTTGAAACTTGTGGTGTCAGTTGTTATGGTTCCATACTAATGCATCAGCCAACTGGCCTTTGTGTCCATCAATTATAGATCCATCTAGGCTCTGCAGGAACACTGGTGGAAATAGAGTTTCACAGGTCCTTTATCCTGCATCTGGTTCAGTAGTCTAGATAAAACTAATGTATCATCCCTGGCTCTAACCACCTGTCCATCATTTTTCAATGATGAGATGAGTTCAGGTCTAGAATTTGGGAGTGTTTAACCCCTTCAACAATGCATAGGTGCAATAGAACACTCTGCGAAATGGTATAGTTTTAATAAAATAGAAGAAAAGAACATTTCTAGTTGGAATTTTTGTCACTTACACATACTCTATATTCTTTTGAGGGTTACCAGAGCCTTGTTCCCGAACATAACTTTGAGTACTGTCCACTTGAAAAGTACCAATTTGCAAAACATTCTCACAGGTGCATTATACATATGTATACAAATACATGACTGTCTTGAAGAAGTTTTATAATGTGGGCCAACATGTTTTGGGTGATATACTAATATGAACTGTGGAAAGAATACAAGTTTGGAATTAAAAAGAAGCAACCAATCTAACATTTGATGTTAAGGACGTCTTCTTGGACCATGCAGAAATATTACATAATGCTAACGGTATAGAATGCAGCCCCACTGGAAGCACATAACATTTTGAAAATAATGTAAAAAACAAAAATTCAAATTGAAAGTCTGGTAATTTAAATATATGCATTTCAATTCTACAAGCAATTAAAAAGAAAATATTATTATTATAATAATTATTATTATTATGAGTATTATTATCATGAGTATTATTATCATTTTCATCATCATCATCATCATCATCATTATTGTTGTTGGCATTAATTTGATCATTAACATAATCATTAAAGTACACATATATAAAAACCTAATAATAATAGTAAATAAATATACTATTTCATCACACATGGTAGCTAAACTGCTAAAACACAGTAACAATAATTAGATACCAATTTCATCATGTATAACTCACAAAACACTATAGAAATAGCTTGTGGCAGTTGACATTGACGTTCCCCCCAGTTAAAAAATGCACCAATTTCCAGTGGGTTGGAGCAAGTCTTAACAAGCATTTGCAATGCAATAGGTCTCGCATTAGGAAAGTGTGATGTTTTGGTATTGTAGATAATATGTTTCTTTATTTATGTTTTTGTATACACAAAATATAGGAATTAATAGTTTTGTATTTTACAATGCCAATATTTTTAATTTTTCAAATGTGACACCTTTAGCAATTGTAATACAATATGTGTTGTTTGTATGTGACTTGTATGTATTGATATTACAAATAACAATGGCTTTTATTTAAATGTATGAATTCAATTGTGAAATAAAAAGTTATTGTAATGTATTATGGTATTTGCTAAAATTTATGTAAATAACTTGGTGGATTTGTATTTGGAGGGTGGAGTTTGATTGTGGTTTTGTTTTTTGAGTTTGTTATTTGATGTTGGATTTGGAGGGTGGAGTGTGTAGTTGTTGTTGGAGGGTGGATTTGGAGGGTGGATTTGGAGGGTGGAGTTAGAGGGTGGAGTTAGAGGGTGGATTTGGAGGGTGGATTTGGAGGGTGGAGTTAGAGGGTTGAGTTAGGGGGTGGAGTTAGAGGGTGGAGTTAGAGGGTGGAGTTAGAGGGTGGAGTTGGAGGGTGGATTTGGAGGGTGGAGTTGGAGGGTGGAGTTGGAGGGTGGATTTGGAGGGTTGATTTGGAGGGTGGAGTTAGAGGGTGGAGTTGGAGGGTGGATTTGGAGGGTGGAGTTGGAGGGTGGATTTGGAGGGTGGATTTGGAGGGTGGATTTGGAGGGTGGATTTGGAGGGTGGATTTAGAGGGTGGATTTAGAGGCTCGATTTGGAGGGTGTATTTGGAGGGTGGAGTTGTAGGATGGATTTGGAAGGTGGATTTGGATTTGTAGGGTGGAGTTGGAGGGTGGATTTGGAGTTGGAGGGTGGAGTTGGATTTTGAGGGTGGAGTTGGAGGGTGGAGTTGGAGGGTGGGGTTTGAGGCTGGAGTTGTAGTTGGAGGGTAAAGTTAGAGGGTGGATTTGGAGGGTGGAGTTGGAGGGTAGTGTTGGAGGGTGGATTTGGAGGGTGGATTTGGAGGGTGGGGTTGGAGGGTGGAGTGCTGAGTGGTGCTATTGTGGTGCTAATTAGTTTTGTGTTGTTTCTGAGTTGTGCTATTGTTTGCTGACTGATGCTGTGTTGTGCTTAGTGATGCTGTGGTAGCGCATAGTGATGTTGTGGTGCCCCTGAGTGATGTTGGGGTGCCCCTGAATGATGTTGTGGTGTCCTGAGTGATTCTGTGTTGGTGCTGAGTGATGCTGTGAGGATGCAATAGATAGATAGAGTGATTCCGATAGATAGATAGATAGATAGATAGATAGATAGATAGATAGATAGATAGATAGATAGATAGATAGATAGATAGATAGATAGATAGATAGATAGATAGAGGGAGGGAGGGCGATAGATAGAGGGAGGGCGATAGATAGATAGAGGGAGGGTGATAGATAGATAGAGTGAGGGCGATCGATTGATAGATAGACTGATGGCATTAGATCGAGTGAGTGCAATAGATAGACAGATTGTGAGGGCGATAGATAGATGAACATATAGAGTGAGGGCGATAGATAGAGTGAGGGCGATAGAGCGAGGGCGATAAGATAGATAGAGTGAGGGAGATAGATAGATAGAGTAAGGGAGATAGATAGATAGAGTGAGGGCGATAGATAGATAGATAGAGTGAGGGAGATAGATAGAGTGAGGGCGATAGATAGATAGAGTGAGGGCGATACATAGAGTGAGGGCGATAGAGTGAGGTTAATAGATAGAGTGAGGGCAATAGATAGATAGACTGAGGGCAATAGATAGATAGATAGACTGAGGGTGATAGAGTGAGGGCGATAGACAGATAGAGTGAGGGCAATAGATAGATGGTTGTGTATGTGTGGGGGATTGTGTGTGTGTGGGGGTTGTGTGTGTGGGCGTGTGTGTAGGGGGGTGGGGGGTGTGGTTGTGTGTGTGGTTGTGGTTGTGTTTGTGGTTGTGTGTGGTTGGGTGGGTGTGTGTGTGCTTCTGTGAGTGGTTGTGTGTGTGTGGTTGTGGTTGTGTGTGTGCTTGTGTGTGCTTGTGTGTGTGTGTGTGTGTGTGGTTGTGCGTGTGGTTGTGTTTGTGTGTGTGTGATTGTGTTTGTGTGTTTGTGTGTGTGTGTGTTTGTTTGTGTGTGGTTGTGTGTGTTTGGTTGTGTGTGTATGGTTGTGTGTGTGGTTGTGTATGGTTGTTGTGTGTGTGGTTGTGTGTATGTGGGTGTGTGGTTGTGTTGTGTGTGGTTGTATGTGTGGTTGTGGGTGTGGTTGTGTGTGTGGTTGTGTGTGTGGTTGTGGTTGTGGTTGTGTGTGTGGTTGTGGTTGTGTGTGTGGTTGGGTGGGTGTGTGTGGTTGTGTGTGTGGTTGTGGTTGTGTGTGTGCTTGTGTGTGTGGTTGTGTGTGTGTGGTTGTGTGTGTGGCTGTGGGTGTGGTTGTGTGTGTGGCTGTGGGTGTGGTTGTGTGTGTGTGTGGCTGTGGGTGTGGTTGTGTGTGTGTGGTTGTGTGTGTATGTGTGTGGTTGTGTGTGTGGTTGTGTGCTTGGTTGTTTGTGTGTGGAAAAGAAATGGGCATATTGAAAGGAAGCGTATGAGGGTGTGGTTGTATGTGTGGTTGTGGTTGTGTGTATGCTTGTGTGTGCTTGTGGTTGTGTGTGTGGTTGTGTGTGTGTGGTTGTGTGTGTGGTTGTGTTTGTGTGTGTGTGATTGTGTGTGTGTGTGTTTGTGTGTGTGTGGTTGTGTGTGTGGTTGTGTGTGTGTGTGGTTGTTGTGTGTGTGGTTGTATGTGTGGTTGTGTGTATGTGGGTGTGTGTATGTGGGTGTGTGGCTGTGTGTGGTTGTGTGGTTGTGTGTGGTTGTATGTGTGGTTGTGTGTGTGGTTGTGTGTGTGGTTGTGGTTGTGTGTGTGGTTGGGTGTGTGCGTGGTTGTGGTTGTGTGTGTGCTTGTGTGTGTGGTTGTGTAGGTGTGGGTGTGGTTGTGTGTGTGGCTGTGGGTGTGGTTGTGTGTGTGACTGTGGCTGTGGGTGTGGTTGTGTGTGTGTGGCTGTGGGTGTGGTTGTGTGTGTGTGTGTGTGTGTGTGTGTGTGTGGAAAAGAAATGGGCATATTGAAAGGAAGCGTATGAGGAACAAACCATGAACAGGATAAAAAAAATTGTAGGAAAAGACTAGGACATGTGTTGTGGCTGCCTGCTGTCCATATGGCGTCGCTGGTCTGGTTCCCTGTGAAACTTGGTGACAGCAACTTGTTAATTTATGTTAGTAGGAGCGCCCCAGGCCGTGATGCCGGGTCTTGAAAGACCTGCCTTATGGGAATTATGGAGGCGGGGTTGCTGCACTCTGTGCTCCTTCAGTCACTTGCCCCTTTGCTAAGACTGTGGAAATTTAGTCTGTTTTCCAATGTGATTTTTTGTGAAGTGCACCTCGAGTCCCCAAAGCTCCCAATTCTTTGCGTGACCGTCATGTTAAAGTGAGAGTTCAAAGGTTACCGCAATACACGCTGGTGATGAGTGTTCATGTGCTTGTCCCAAGACGTCAGGATCTGCACCACTTCAACATGACTGTTGTGTTAATGACATACCAGCTGCTTTCTTTGGGCATTTATACAAGCACAGGGGTTGCATGTAATTAGCCCGTGTGTTTAGCCCCCTCCAAAACAAGCATTTTACAGTATTCCCTTCGCTGTTGTCCATAATATATTTATTTTAAATCGTAGTACTTATAATTAAAATATACTACTGTATGCTTATATCCTCTTCCCAGAAGCTGTGTCAAAATTACCTTGGACTCAATAT
This sequence comes from Lissotriton helveticus, assembly GCF_964261635.1. NCBI lineage: Eukaryota > Metazoa > Chordata > Amphibia > Caudata > Salamandridae > Lissotriton > Lissotriton helveticus. The sequence continues at coordinate 251,746,969 of NC_136065.1, read as the reverse complement.
AAAATGTAAAAGAACGTCCACAACAAGCGTCAATAAACATTTTGATTAATGGAAAGTCGGATGACGTATTCTGTTATTTGGTAAAAACTTTGCAGAGATTAAAGAGACCACGTCCCCCTATTTAAGCCCCCAGATTGTGCTCATAGAGCAGAATATACTGGTTATCTCGCTGGGCTTTACTACCCTAGCATTCTACTATGGGCAGGGCTTTAAGTGTGATGAAAAAACTCGGGGGTCTCTCAAAGGGGCGTGGCCAATGTAATGAGAGGATTGGTTTAAAAACACTAAATCTAAAAATCTGTGCTTAGCATAGAGTGCCCTCCGACTGGCATTTTGCTGTTTCTGTCATTGCATCCAGATTTATTAAACAACAAATCACACCTACAACAAGCCAGGACTACTGGCGTTATCAATGGTGGTTAGATGCATAAGGAAAAAAAAGAAAAGAACTACGGCTTTGTTGTATAGAATATTAAAAATGCTTCAGTACTGACAGGATGAGATTGGGAAAGAGCTATAACGAGCCTCTTTGAAGTTAGATGAAAGGCAGTGAAGGGTGGAACTGATTTGTTTTTCACCTTGATGGGGATGGAAAAAAGGAGAGCCCAATAGGGAACCGTCTCAGCAGCTGCGGTTTAGACCTGCTAGTGCTGCGCACCGGCAGGGCCCGGCCCACTTAAAGCCCTGACTATGAGTAAGCACAAATGACATCAGACGTAGGAGGCGTTCGCCACTCACAACCAATGTCTTTTCTCGAAAGGATCCGACTTTCGCGAGCAATTATCAAAATCCTACGATATGTGAGAAGGTGCTTATTATGCAGAACACTCTAAGTTACACAAAACCACAACTAAATGAAAATAAATACAGTTGTATATCATAGGCAAAAGTTTTGAATTGTACTAAAATAGAACTGTTTTATAACAGATGCACAGAACGGGTCACAATATAAAGATTTGTGTTCGATTATAATTGCTTAACATTTTGTTGTCCTAAATGCTGTGGGGAGAGCTGTGTAACTCTCACTCCATTGCCACAAGCTGCACAGCTCCCTTTACGTACATCCAGAAACAGTTCTGCCCAGAGGCAAAACGGGTAGGGAGTTTGGGGTGGGAGCATGAAGTTTCACTATTTCTACATCATGCGCCTTATCCAGCCTCAAGCATTCCTACACCATGTCACTGGGTCCTGCATTGTGTGATCTTGGTTGAGCACAACCCCCTGAGCTATCATACACCAAAGGATGGTCTGTAAAAACAACATCCAGGACTGGAAACTTAGTTAGTCCTCGTGAGATGGGGTCGTACACTAGCTGTACTTTAAGGGGCGCCTATCTCGGGGTGACATATTACCCGAGGAGCCTGTTAATGCACGCATCCTTCCAGTCTCGTGGTCTCCCGGGCTCCTGCCGTGATAGACAGGACGGAAACCCACTGGAGCCTGCAAGTGACCCTGGGGGGCTCTCTGGTGCCTGTGGTGCGAGAGCATTGAACACATGTAGCCCATTCAATACACATTCCACTAAGAGCTCTGCCTGAGAGCTTGGGGTACCCCTGGGGCGAGAGTTCTACAGCCCCCTGCTTATTAGAAGTTGTTCAACATTAACCCCGGACACAGACAAAGGTGAGAAACAATGCTCACTTTATGTTAAAGTAAAGGCTACAGTCACTCTAAATCACTTCTATTTTTAAAGCGCTCAGAGGCAAATCTGGCTGTGGTGTGCGCTACGTAAAAGGCCAATTCTAATAGTCCTTATTAAAGGGGCGGTGCAGTGCCACTGAATGGCTGTGATAAAGCAGTGTGAAACTGTGATTAGTGTTTAACAGGGCGCTCTTTGAACTCCACAAATTTAAAATAATGGCTTGCGGGTATGTCAGGGGCGCACAGCTGAAGTGAATTAAGAACACCTCTGCTGATCAGAAAAGGAACATTGTAATTGCATCGAAACTCTAAAGCTGTTTGGGGCCCTTCTGTTCATGGCCTCTCTGCTGAGCAGGTAGAACTGGGTGGGACTGAAAGGAAGGTACTCCGTGTTTGTCAACATTTGTGAGGTGGCAAGAAGGCTCACAACATGTAGCTTTGCTCGAAATCGGTCTCCAGAGGCCAGTCAAAGAATTTGGCCGGGAAAACGAAACGCGCAAAAATGCGTTATGTGAAGAATCAGGATACAGAATGTCAAAAAATCTCAGGCAGGGAATTGAATCCATAATGAAGTAAGCAAAGCCGTCCCTGGTTCGCAGAAGTGGAGGGGGGGAGGAGAAATGCGAGACACGGCCTGGCGGCCGTGAAAAGTGTGAAGCAGGGGGCGGGGGAGCGGATCCCTTTGAAGCACGGCCTCGGGCCGTGAAAGTGAAACAGCCTGAGGCCGAGCGCAGGCTGTGTGTGAATGTGAAGCTCTCGGCGAGGAGGGAGGAGAAGTGAGCGGATCCCTTTGAAGCACGCACGGCCTCGCGGCCGTGAAAGAAGTGTGAACAAGCAACAAATTGCTTTCATGTGGTGATGCGAGGCAGGCGGATAGAAGCGCGTTCACGAGACCACATCCACTTCTGGAAATCCGCAATTTTCAGAGCTTAGTTTAGCTCTTAGTTTAGCCCCAATAGTCTCGTCCTTTTCATTTCTTTTGGAATGGAATAGGACGAGACCTAAAAAGGAGTTAACCCCGAAACAGCTCCCTGGATAATTAAGTAATAATAAAAACAATGCAGAGCTACATCGTCTAATATCCTTTCCCCTGCGCATTGAATTTAAAAATGTTCTAATAAATTAAGATTAAGATTTACAGAAAAATAGAAAATGAAGACTCTGTGGGGACGTCTCATCACAGGGGCTGGAGCTGGGGTCATATTGGCCCAAACGGAAACATAATTGGAATCTGATGCCATCCATTCTACATCTAGTCAAAAACACTCAAAACCTAGGTAAGGCTCCATGCCACATTTGGGCTGCATCAAAACATATTCACTAATTTGAGGTCTAGTTAACTTAGATCATAAGCCGCAGTTAACTGTGGCTTATGATCTAAGAAGGACTTTCTCAGCCAGACTCTGTCAGGTTTTGCTAGCGCTTGTGGCTTAACAAAAAGGGTAGGTTTGTCAAGATTTTTAAATGTGCCATTAACATAACAGAAAACGGTCCTAGGATGCTTGATTCTGGTCCAGGGAAGACGTGGCTTGGCAGTTCGGTCTGGACTGTTCCCATGAGGCACAGGGTGAAAGACTGATTTACAAATGGCCATGTCTGAACTGGGGTGGCTTGGTGAGCAAAATAACGATGGATTAAACCCAGATCTGTGACTGGGGGGAAATGTTTTGCCATTGTGCAACATTCCGTCCATCATCTTGTGTGTTTTGCTGTTCACCCTATGTGGGAAGGGTATGCCCAGACGTGGGTCCCTTGCTCACTACGCCACTGGAGTCAAGCTATCCTGGCTGATGAAGGCTGATAGCCAGAAACCGGTCCTAGGATGCTTGATTCCGGTCCAGGGAAGACGTGGCTTGGCAGTTCGGTCTGAACTGTTCCCATGAGGCACAGGGTCAAGACTGATTTGCATATGACCATGTCTGAACTGGGGTGGATTGGTGAGCAAAATAACGATGGATTAAACCCAGATCTGTGACTGGGGGTGAATGTTTTGCCATTGTGCAACATTCCGTCCATCATCTTGTGTGTTTTGCTGTTCACCCTATGTGGGGAGGGTATGCCCAGATGTGGGTCCCGTGCTCACTACGCCACTGGAGTCAAGCTATCCTGGCTGATGAAGGCTGATAGCCAGAAACCGGTCCTAGGATGCTTGATTCCGGTCCAGGGAAGACGTGGCTTGGCAGTTTGGTCTGGACTGTTCCCATGAGGCACAGGGTCAAGACTGATTTGCATATGGCCATGTCTGAACTGGGGTGGCTTGGTGAGCAAAATAACGATGGATTAAACCGAGATCTGTGACTGGGGGGTGAATGTTTTGCCATTGTGCAACATTCCGTCCATCATCTTGTGTGTTTTGCTGTTCACCCTATGTGGGAAGGGTATGCCCAGACGTGGGTCCCGTGCTCACTACGGCACTGGAGTCAAGCTATCCTGGCTGATGAAGGCTGATAGCCAGAAACCGGTCCTAGGATGCTTGATTCCGGTCCAGGGAAGACGTGGCTTGGCAGTTCGGTCTGGACTGTTCCCATGAGGCACAGGGTCAAGACTGATTTGCATATGGCCATGTCTGAACTGGGGTGGCTTGGTGAGCAAAATAACGATGGATTAAACCCAGATCTGTGACTTGGGGTGAATGTTTTGCCATTGTGCAACATTCCTTCCATCATCTTGTGTGTTTTGCTGTTTACCCTATGTGGGAAGGGTATGCCAAGACGTGGGCCCCGTGCTCACTACGCCACTGGAGTCAAGCTATCCTGGCTGATGAAGGCTGATAGCCAGAAACCAGTCCTAGGATGCTTGATTCCGGTCCAGGGAAGACGTGGCTTGGCAGTTCGGTCTGGACTGTTCCCATGAGGCACAGGGTCAAGACTGATTTGCATATGGCCATGTCTGAACTGGGGTGGCTTGGTGAGCAAATTAACGATAGATTAAACCCAGATCTGTGACTGGGGGTAAATGTTTTGCCACTGTGCAACATTCCGTCCATCATCTTGTGTGTTTTGCTGTTCACACTATATGGGAAGCGTATGCCCAGACGTGGGTCCCTTGCTCACCACGCCACTGGAGTGAAGCTATCCTGGCTGATGAAGGCTGATAGCCAGAAACCGGTCCTAGGATGCTTGATTCCGGTCCAGGGAAGACGTGGCTTGGCAGTTCGGTCTGGACTGTTCCCATGAGGCACAGGGTCAGGACTGATTTGCATATGGCCATGTCTGAACTGGCGTGGCTTGGTGAGCAAAATAACGATGGATTAAACCTAGATCTGTGACTGGGGGGTGAATATTTTGCCATTGTGCAACATTCCGTCCATCATCTTGTGTGTTTTGCTGTTCACCCTATGTGGGAAGGGTATGCCCAGACGTGGGTCCCGTGCTCACTACGCCACTGGAGTCAAGCTATCCTGGCTGATGAAGGCTGATAGCCAGAAACCGGTATTAAGATGCTTGATTCCGGTTCAGGGAAGACGTGGCTTGGCAGTTCAGTCTGGACTGTTCCCATGAGACACAGGGTCAAGGCTGATTTGCATATGGCCATGTCTGAACGGGGGTGGCTTGGTGAGCAAAATAACGATGGATTAAACCCAGATCTGTGACTGGGGGTGAATGTTTTGCCATTGTGCAACATTCCGTCCATCATCTTGTGTGTTTTGCTGTTCACCCTATGTGGGTAGGGTATGCCCAGACGTGGGTCCCGTGCTCACTACGCCACTGGAGTCAAGCTATCCTGGCTGATGAAGGCTGATAGCCAGAAACCGGTCCTAGGATGCTTGATTCCGGTCCAGGGAAGACGTGGCTTGGCAGTTCGGTCTGGACTGTTCCCATGAGGCACAGGGTCAAGACTGATTTGCATATGGCCATGTCTGAACTGAGGGTGGCTTGGTGAGCAAAATAAAGATGGATTAAACCCAGATCTGTGACTGGGGGTGAATGTTTTGCCATTGTGCAACATTCCGTCCATCATCTTGTATGTTTTGCTATTAACATAACAGAGGCATGTGACCAGCAGGCCCGATCATGCCTATCATGCCTAATAAAATCCTCTCTAATGTCTCTCACATAGCCCAGACCCAGCTCGTGGTGTTCCATGTATGTTGAACTACTCAACAGGAAACCAAGCAGCCACCAGCAAAATCTATTTTCCTCTACTTGTAGGTGGGCAACCTTTTTATAGACCCACTGACAGGACCCGTATGTTAAAAACAGCAAGCATTTCCTTTTATAAATTGCTTAAAAGGGGACAGTAGGATTCATACTTTTTGTTGAAGCCAAGTTAAAAATAAAACTCATGGACTTTGCAAAAAGTTGTCTTTTTCTCGTGAGACAGAGAGTCCACAAACCCTTGGAGTCAAAGTTGACTCCAAGGTATGGGTATATTTGTAGGTTCTGCCAATGGGGTTACCATGATGGGTCACATATTGAGATTTTAAGTTTCTGGAACTATAGGCTATGATTACAGTTTTAGTTAAGTTGGTATCAAGATTCACCTCATAAAATCACTGAAGGTATCGAACAGGATTTGATGGCTGCTGGACGTTCTAAACAATAGAATGGCATTGCCTCATATAATAGCAAGGGGACAGGTCTGTTTGGAAAATAAAGCATCAGTAATAATACATGCATGCTCACTATTTTAACTGCCAGAGTAGCAATCTTCTATTTCAACAAACAAATTGTCAAAGATAAGAAAAATGGCTTGTTCATCTGTATGAAGTCTACCCAAGTTAATACAGCAAAAACAAGCAGAGTGAGATATTGTTTGCAAAGAAGCAGCATTTCACCTCTATAAGCTGTCAGCATCTAATGATAACTCCTCCCAAATTTACATGACATTTTATAGGTTTCCTTCATACATGCTTCAAGCAAGTGTATACATAGCAGGAACCAAAAGTCAGATAGCAGAAGCACATCTTTTTCATGAAAGCAAGGAAAATGGCAATAAATAAATGAGGTAAAATTTACTATACTAATACCAGTCCAACAAGCATTGGAGAAAGTGCAGATATTAGAAAGAGTCAAATTTGTTATTTCCAATCTCACAAGCCTTGGTCAAAATAAATATATTGGCATAGAGGGTAAGTTTTATTATTCTTAATCATTTCCGTATTCTTATCCCACAAACACTCTGGAAAGTGCAAATGGTAGGAAGAGGGTTCAGATTTGCTTTCCTAACTTTAATGCAACATATGGTGTGGAATGTGTTTATTTAGGAGGGTGTCAGGGTATTCCTCAAGTTTTACAAACATTGCAGAAAATACAAATATTGAGGATGGAAAATAGATAAAATTTACTATTCTAACTTCAATGTCACAAGCATTGATGAATTCACGTATATGGGAGGGTTTTCATATTCAAACTCCAATCCTACAAACGTCAGAGAAACTAAATAAATTGTAGGGGGTCACATTATTATTCTAACTCCAATCATACTTATTTTGCAGAAACTGTATATATTGAAGGGCGTAAGATTTACTATTGTAAGTTCTATTCCACATATATTGGAGACGTACAATTATTTCAAAGGGTCAGATTTGTTACTCTAACTCCAGTCCCACAAACATTGCTAAAAGCATATGCATTAGGTGGGGTTACATTTAGGGCCTGATTCTGATGCGGGTAGGAAAGCGTTCTCACCTAGGGCCTGATTCTGATGCAGTTAGGAAGGCCTCTTAATGGCATTTGCTCCTTCCAAATTGGATCGGGAACAACCCTTGGCCCAATTATGATGCGGTTAGGAACATATGCTCCCATTGAAGTCAATGAGAGTCCAACCAAATCGTATCGGGAAACATCTGGATGCATTGTACTCCGTCGGGCGGACTGTCCCGATCCGAGTGGGTTGGAAACCATTTCCAACCTGATTCAGTCGTGAAGCATTTCCAACCTGCATCAGATTCAGCCCCTTTGTATTTTACCTCCAATCCCACAATCAGTATAGAAAGTGCATGCATTGGGGAATTCACTGTACACTAATTCAAACATCAATTGTGAAATGAAATATTTTAGAATTATTACAATTATATTTTAATTAGGAGTTGTTGTCAGCAAATTTTTTCATTTATTATTAAAATCCATTTGTAATCTATTTACTCTATTATGGAAGAGCATAAATAAATTGAATTGAAATAACACAAACTATAAATCGCAATGTAAAAAGATACACAGAAATACAACCACAATTGACTGACACGCCCAAATGTTTTTTTGATCTTTCAATATTTTTTTTATTTAATTTAGAAATTCAGTGAAATAGAACACATGGAATTATGCTATTAACAACTTAAAACATTTCAGGAACCAATATTTTATGGACTCATCAATATTCCTTTAAAGTCCAAGTATATATTTAAACACTACCCATCCAATCCCTATTAGAACCCATAGCCAATACAAAAACTGTAAAATATTGAGCACACAATTTTATAAACTCAATATTTTATCTTATATCATTTTAAACTATTTAGAATAGCTTAAGTAAGTAACTAAAATATAAATGACGAATCTAGCTTTAAAATAAATATAAAAATGTACAACAAAATTCTACTGGCCCAATTTCCTACTAAGCCCCACTACTTGTGAAATAAAATAAAAATGAAATAAATATAAAAATAAATGTAACCACAATATACAACTGTAACACACAATAGATATTTATTAAGTATAAATGCATAAACTTCAAATAGTTATTTGTAAAATACTACCCATCCAGTAAAATGTAATATAAAGTTTAAAACATATTTATATATGAAATAGTATTCAAAAATACACACAGCAAGGTAGATATAAACTGTGTTATATGCCATATTGATGAACACTCTATTTGTAACATTAATATTATTGTTAATATTAAAAAGACAATATTCTTAACTGTGATATTATGCCAAGCAATATTTTTGTAGTCTCAATATTTTGACCATGATAGTATGGTCAAATGATACTTTAGAGTCAATATTCAAGGGGCATACCATTGGATTTTTTGTTTGCTTCTGCAGGTATTGATCAGTTTTTTCATGTAATGCTGCAACACATATGGGTCTGAAGCTGGCCTAGCTAAAGCGTTCATAAGCCAAAACAATGCTGTGATTACTAATTATTGTTCATCATTACTTTTCCAATACAAAAAAATGGATGCTGTAAAATAGCTTCACTAATGAAAGAGAGGGAGATAGGAGGAAACGTTAGGGGGGTTCACTCGGTATCCAAACGGTATGCATATATAATCACACGATTTACGAGATGTGGTAAGAAAGTATTTCAAAGCCCTCACCCACTTTACAGGAGTCACCAGATGCCCCCCAAAACATTGCAGGCCAGAATACTTGCAACCAAGGTTCATTTTTAAAAACAAAAATGAAGGAAAGTAAGTGAGTATACTCACCTGACAAACTAGATTGATGGGGATCTGATCACTTAAGGTCCTGACAAAGGCCACTAACTCCCAGTGGTGATTCTGGCTGAAACATGTCGACCACCTCAACTAACGCCAAGGATAAGTAATTCATCCCAGGGCACACCAATCTGTTTTAAACCTAATCCATAGCCCTTGATTTTAAGTAAACAAATAGCTATAGGTATGGGAGGTAATTTTAACCAAACTGCACAGATCCCACCAATATTGCTTAGCAGACACACTCCTTTCAGTAGGAGGCATCACTCACCTGGGGAAATGAGAACCCAGGTGCGGATCCAAATGATGATGCCAACCAACAAAATGCACCAGAGCGAGTGATACATTCCACTGGAGGCTATAGGGGTTGAGGACTTCCGGGACAACCCCTGAGAGACTCTAGCACAGTATCCAGTTGGGCTCACTCTCTTGTGATTATACATGCTAAAAAATAGCCACAGCACTTAGGTGTAAGCATATGTAAAATCTACTTTAATTTGAGTAATTAAAACAAAAATGGCATTCTTTGGATTATTTTGATTTGATTCTATCATTGTGGGACTTTTGGCTTCATTTACTTGTGTTCACAGTCTATTTGTTTTTTTTGTGATTGCCCACATCTTTTCACACGTGATGTTTAATTCTCTAAATTAACAACAGCAGTGTTGTATGGTGTACACATTGTTTCAGTTACAGCCCTGGGGACATTCCAGGATAATCGTGGTGAAGGGCTCCTCGTGTCTCTTCCAGGATTCTGGTGAAACCCTCTAGTCTCTCATCACGATTAAAAACAAGCTTGAAAAGCTCACAAATTACAGCTAATACTGAAAAGACAAAACATTCCTTGCAGTAAACTTGATGTTTAACACTTGGGTTACATCCACGTGACTTTTTGTGAATCTGGATATGGGTCTGTTGCTGAAGAGCTTCATATAGTTGGCCTGCAAAATATGTCTTCCAAGTATATACTCTCTGACCATCATACACCCTTGAATGATAATGATCTGGGTGTGATTCACTGCAGACAAAATATCAGAGGACCCAGAACTTTTCTGAGTAACTGTAGTGATGCTTGCATCATATTTCATTTTTATAGTATGTGACCTAGTTATGTTCCATCCAGAATTACTGCATGTCAGTATTAGAATGTATGTATGTCACAGTGAATGTGTTAGAGTGTATGTGCAGTCCAGAGTTCTTCTTCAAGCTGGCAGCACCTTATTTTCTCTGTACAACTTTACTTTGGAATAAAGAAGAATTATCCAAATTTCCTGCGTGATGTGTCACTACAAATTTGGCGACGAGGGAAACTATTAATATAATGAAGATTTCTGTGATCCTGTGACCCTGCTTCGTGATCCTGCTTCAGTGTGATTTCCATCGCGTTTCTACACTTTCAAGAAAACCCGTTTTTTTTTAAAGAAAATCTCCTAATTTTTCATCGGACCTACTTCAGGGCATTGCGGTGAGATTTTTGGTTTAATCTTATGCTATAAGAAAGAAGAAAGCGATTCTTACTTCAGGCGAATGACTTTGCCAGCGCTGTGCATCTTTTGATTCTTGCCGTTGGACTAACTGCTGCAGCATCTAGGCTTGGTGCTCAGCGAATTCAAACGTCGCGGCGCCTTTCTCTCCGAAGCCCCGTTACTGCTCACTACGTCAGCAAACATTGCAGTGCATTGTGGGTACGACCCCACGCAAGGTCACGTTGGCGGCCATTTTAAATCGCTTTTCAAGTGTTTATTTACATTTTCACCGCAATTCAGTCAGCTTTGGGTCCGGACACTGACAAATCTTCTGGTATTTACGTTTTATCTTAATTTTCACTGTTAATTAATTACAATTACGAACGTTACGTACAGGTTACTTAATTTAAGGTGCTGCCTGCAATTAATCTGTTTTTACTTGAATAAAACCAATTACAAATATAATATATATATTACTTGAACAAAAACAATTACAAATATAATATATATATTATCTTACATCAATCAATATGCCTGACACTAACAGTGCTACAACTTCTAGTGAAAAGCCTTTACTTGGTTTAAACTTAAATGCTCCAAGGGAATTTTTAGTTGTTCCAGGTGATCCTCCTGTTGCTTGGTTGGATTGGAAAGAATATTTTTTGAACTATGTTGCAAACATGGAAGATGTAAGTGGATCTTTCACTCCTGAAAGAAAAAAAAGGATTTTATTATTAGGTCTTGGTCCTGAAGGATTGAGAATCTTCAATCAATTAGACAAAACTGATAGATCTGGAGGTGACATTGATGTATTCAATTCAGCGCTATTGGATATTGATGATTATTTCTCTCCATGTGTTTGCATTGCTGTCACCAGACATTCTTTTTTCCAACGCAAGCAAGAAAAATCCGAATCAGTAGAGGACTACGTTTCAGCACTTAGAAAATTAGCTATTAAGTGCAAATTTGCTCAACTCCATGATGACTTTATTCGTGATCAAATTGTCATGTATACCAAAACTAAAACCATTCAAAATAAGTTATGGGTTGAAGGTGATGGAACTTTGAAAGAAATTATTGCTATGGTCAAAAAAGCAGAACTTTCAGAGCGTTGTGCAAAAGCTTCTCTTTCCAGTGAAAAAAAGGAACCTGATATGGTAAACAAAATTTCTGAAGGGAAATCCTTTGTTAAAACTAACAAAGACTACAGACCTGGCAATTCTAAAAAGGAGAACTTTGACTATAAGAAAACTTCTGAACCAACGTGTTATAGATGTGGTAGTTGTAGTAAATGATGTTCAAAGGTAGAGTAGGTTTCCACAGGATTATTTATTGAAAGTAGGATACAGCATAAGAGCAGACCATCCACAGCAGCAGAAGCCAGTAAACTGCCACTTATTGGAATGCACATAGTGAAACAGGGATGGTGGAATATGGAACATGGAATAGGAACAGTAAACTCATTCTTGAGATAACTAGAAAGCTAACCTATGTACTACACATCTTCTCCCTTTCTGTTGTTTGAAAAAAAAACATAAACAAAAACTAAAACAAAAAGGAAACTTAACAAATAAAGTCCTGGAGGTAAGTAGGAGGCCGGCGGGGCCTAAGAGGACGTGCAGAAAGGAAAGAACTCTGAATGGGGACTGGGCCTTGCATATGAGTATGAGCATCACCCCCACCAGAAACATTGACTTCATCCTGTGTACGAGAGTCAAGGGTAACACTATTAAAAACTGGGTGACTATCAATATCATTAGCCAGTAAGTAACCACTAGTGTCAGAATCAACAGGGCATGGGTTGGAAGAAACAGAGGCATGAGAAGCATCAGGATGCTCTGAGACCAAGGAGGAAGAGGTCCTCTGTCTCTTGTAGAGAGCAACTCTCCTGAAGTTCCAGCATTCACCATTGTTAAGGATAACGCAATGGTTAAGCACCTTTTTGACTTTAAATGGACCCTTGAACTTGGAGAGGCCTTTCTTTAACCTACCCAGTTTGATTTTGACTAAATCTCCCTCACAAAAAGGAGAAGAGGAAGTGGTATTGGAAGCAGAATCAATATCAGTTTGAATATCATCTGGAAAACTACTCTGAGCCTGCAGAGTAACGACATCCTTCATCCATGAGGGAACTAGTTTCAGACCAGGATCACGTCCTCTCATCAATTGAAATGGGGATAAATCCCCATTTGCCAAAGGAGTGGTACGATATGCCCATAGCATTTCATCGACCATTTTCCTAACAATGTGTCCACCACTAGATGCCATCTGAATAATACCCTTAACCACTTTATTGGCTCTTTCACAGACCGCATTACCCTGAGGGTTGTATAAAGATGTGTGGTGATGGGAAATACCACATTCCTTCAAGAAAGTCTCCATATCCTTTGAGATGAGTTGTGGACCATTATCTGTGATTAAGACTGAAGGTAAACCCTCATCCTTAAAGAGGTCGCCCAGAAACCTGATGGAGTTGGAAGTAGTGATATCATTGGTAAAATGAACAACTAACCACTTGGTGAATACATCAATGACAACAATGGCGAATCTATCACTCTCCCCTAACTCGCCCATAGGGCCAATAAAATCAAGAGCAATAGTATGCCAGGGCAAATTTGGAGATGAAATGTGTGCACTATTAGTCAATTTCGGGCCAGTTTTCAATCGTTTCTCCCCTTCTCTACAGAGAGAGCAATTTACAACCCAATCCACAACTTGTGAGTCAACTCCAGGCCACCAGAAGTGATCCTTAATACGTCTTTGGGTGAGTGTCTGACCCATGTGTCCCTCATGTGCTAAAGCCAAAAGCTTTGTCCTCAAACCAAAGGGGGGCACAAATTTCTCACCCTTAAAAAGGATGTCACCAACAATAGAAAGATCATCTAAAACCTTAATGTAAGGTCGAACAGCTACTGAGACAGCACTCTCTCTTCTAGGGCCCAATGTTATAAGTTTGATGACTTCCTGAAGAGTAGCATCAGCAGACATCTCCTTAGACCAGTCACTGGAAGAAAAAACACCCTCTCCTACAAAAACAGCATCCTCAACAGAGGCTACTGCTACATCATCCAAATCTAACGACATGATTGAATTACAAGGAGCACGCCAATCTAAAGACAATCTGGAAAGACAATCGGCTTGGACGTTTCTCCAACCAGGAATGTACTCTACTGAATACTGAAACTCTTGCAACCTAGCTGCTAGTTTCATAAGTCGAGCAGAACCTTTTCCTGCCCCACCAGGAGAGAGGATTTTGATGAGGGGCTTGTGGTCAGAACGTAGGATGAACTTCATGCCCCATAAGTAAGTACGGAAGTATTCGACAGCCCAAGAGGCAGCCAATGCTTCCCTTTCGATTACTGAATAGTTCTTCTCAGTATCGGTGAGGGTCCTGGAGGCGAAAGCAATGGTGACCTCTGACCCACCACTCAATTGGGACAGCATAGCACCCAGACCATGCGCACTGGCATCAACTGTGACAATGGACTTATTGTGTACATCAAAGGGAGATAACATTTTAGCATCACAAATTTCATTTTTGATGTTAACAAAACATTTTTCCTGTTCAGGTCCCCAAGTGAAACCCACACCCCGCTTGAGCAAAGATCTTATTGATACAGTCTTATCAGAAAAGTTCTGTACAAACTTAGAGTAGTACTCTATTAAACCCATAAAAGAGCGAAGTTGGTCTTTGTCAGACGGTGAGGGTGCAGAACGAATAGCCTCACACAAGTTCTTTTTGGGTTTTATGCCAGAGGAAGTGATGGTGTAGCCCAAATAGTCTACTTCACACACTCCAAACAAACACTTGTCCTTACGTAAAGTTAGACCAGCCTCAGATAACTTTTCAAGGACAACACTGAGTGTGAAATTGTGCTGGGATTCAGTAAGACCATAAATTAGGATATCGTCTTGGAAGTAGACTACCTTAGGTACACCTTCAAAAATACCTGTCACCATTCGTTGAAAAACGCTAGCTGCTGACTTTAGACCAAAGGGCAAACGAGTAAACTGGAAGGTACCCCAAGGAGTGATAAAAGCTGTTAGGGACTTAGAATCTTTATGTAAGTCAATTTGGTGGTACGCACTCCTTAGGTCCAATTTAGAAAATTTTTTTGCTCCATTAAGGGTGGTGACTAGCTCAGATATATTAGGTAATGGGAAAGTGTCAGCGACAACACAGTGGTTGAGAGACCTGAGGTCGACACAGAAACGGAGTTTGCCGTCAGACTTCTTGGTGACGACAATGGGCGAAACCCAAGGGGAGGCCTCTACGGGTTCAATGACCCCAGAACTCAACATGTCATCAAGTAAGGCCTTGACTTCATTCTTGATGATAATAGGAATGCGCCTTACTTTGTGCTGAACGGGGATTGAATTGGGTTTAACTATAATTTTGTGTGAATAGCCTTTAAGCCTTCCCAAACTCTCACCAAACACATTCTTGAATCGAGCGAGCAAAGAGGACAATTCAGTGTCCTCCACAACCATAACCTGAGGGTCAGCTCGAGGATTGACCACAATGCAAAGATCATATTGGTGTATCCAACCAAGGATAGCAGGACCAGATTCCGAGACATATACTTTTCCAAAAATATGTCTTGTAGTGAACACTATGTTAGCCTCGAAGTACCCACGGATATTTAGTGGCTCACCCTGGTACCCACCAGGAGAGATATCTGTAGGAAAAAGAGGACCGTCACCCCACAAATCAACAAACATGGAGTTGGGAATAATGGTGTAACGCGAACCAGTGTCCACCATCAAGTAAATGTTCTTGTCATTAATAATGAAAAGAGCCTTAGGTCTGTTTCTGCGTTTCTGGTCTTCATGTTGAAGATCACCGTCCTTACCAACTACTAAAATTTTGTCAGTGCCATCTTTTTTTCTTGGAATGTCATTAACACATGAAACAGAGGAGCGTGCTCTACCTCTGCAAACACGAGCATAATGCCCCAATTTACCACATTTCATGCATTCTTGCTTGGATGCAAAGCAAAACTTTGAATCGGAAGCATGTGCAAGACTGCCACATCTAAGACATTGCCTGGAAGAAAAAGGTTTAACAGTATTATTGGTCTTAGCATGGACAGTTTTCTTGTTGAAGAATTTTCTCTGTTTAAGAAGAGCAACTTCGTCTTGATCATCATCTTCCTGACTAGGACACATGTCTGAATGACAAGACACCTCACCAACGTCACTTGAAATGGCTCTTTTTTCTAATTCTTTCATACACCCCTGGGATTGTTCAACAACTTTTGCCAAATCAATTGCTGTTTGCAGATTGGGATTTTTGGCTGCCCAAAGACGTTCCTGGATCTTTTTGTTATTACATTGTACAATGAGTTGATCCCTGATCAGTTCATCAGTCATGTTGCCAAACTTGCATTTCACTGACATTTCTCGTAGTCTAGAAACAAAGTCATCTATGCTCTCACCAGTTCTTTGACTTTTGGTGTAAAATTTATATCTATTCATTACTAGGTTCTCTTCCTTAGCATACCTGATTTCGAGACGAGACACAGTCTCTTTATACTCATCCAATGGTGCTTGTGCGCCAGGTACTAGGACTTGTGGCAGGAACCTAAAGACACGTTGTCCTTCCTTACCAAGACAACCCAAAAGAAGTGCCTTCTTGCGTTTGGCAGAAAACTCTTGGGCATCCAAGGCATCCAGATAATTCTCAAACATGGGAAACCAGTCTTCCCATGATATGCTGGGCTGGCCAGGCGAGGAGAGAAAACTAGGTGGTAGGACAATAGAGCCAGAGTGAAATGAAGATTGGTCAGACATGTTTATAACTGTGGTGAGAGGCAGAGACTGTACTAAATGATGTTAATGGCAAATAACATAAAATTCAAAACAAATGGCAATGTTTCAGTACAATATGAAAAGTTTGCGTATTCCAGGTAATAGCGCTACAAACAACAACGATTTACTTGCGAAAAATGCGCATAAGACGAGCGCATCGTCGTTGCTCTGCTGGAGTCGGATCGGTGACCATGGAAACTCACAATGGCTCCTGTGCGCGATGACGTTGACACGTTAATACGTCAGTTCCTGAAAGACGCAGCGCGTTAGGGTGAGTCGCGCAGAGATAAGAAGGTTCTAAGAGACGTCACAGGAATAATCGCTGACTCTCCCGGAGGATTCTAATGCGTCATCAGAGTGAAAGCGGCAGCGCAGGAGTAGGAGGCAGGCTGAGAAGACGACAGAAGGACAAATTGAGGTAAAACGGAGACAGGCGCAGGTAAACACTTGCCGGTTCCGTCGCGATGTCCAATTTGAGGCTGTCAGGTCTTCTGAGGCAGTGTAGAGTAGATCCAACTCGAATCGGTCTGCTCTTGTGTCTCTCTGCTGTGACGAGATGATATAAGGAACTGTTGGGGTTCAAGAAGCGTCGCCAAAATTCTGTAGTAAATGATGTTCAAAGGTAGAGTAGGTTTCCACAGGATTATTTATTGAAAGTAGGATACAGCATAAGAGCAGACCATCCACAGCAGCAGAAGCCAGTAAACTGCCACTTATTGGAATGCACATAGTGAAACAGGGATGGTGGAATATGGAACATGGAATAGGAACAGTAAACTCATTCTTGAGATAACTAGAAAGCTAACCTATGTACTACAGTAGTCACTCTCACCTTGCCCATTATCCTAAGTGTCCAGCCAAAAACACTAAATGTTTGAATTGTGGGGTTATGGGGCATTTTGCTAAAGCGTGTAAGAGGAAAGTATTTAAAAATTCCAAAAGTAAAATTGCATGCATTCAAGAGGTAGCACAGGATTGCACCTCATCGTCCGATGAAGAAGTATTACTTGTGCAAAATGTTGTAAAAAAAAAAGTAGTGTTGAATATTTCTGATATTGATTCCAGTAAACCGTTATGTCAAGTATCGTTAGGTGGAGTCATGACACAACTAGCTGCAGACTCTGGATCACCATATACTATTGTGAATAAGAGTGTTTGGGATCAGAAGTTTGTTAACCAAATTGGTAATTGGTTGGAACCTTCTGATATTTCACCTGTAAGCTATACTGACAACACAATTGTGATTTTAGGGTTCAGGCTTTTAATTTTCAAGTTCAAAGGAATGCATGCCACTTGCAAACTGTATGTTTCCAAAGAGGGCCCTTCGGTTTTGGGTTGGAGGGACCAAAAAAGCCTACATATAATTCTAGATCCTAACAGTAAGGAACAAGTCTTGGTTTCATGTATAAGTGAAGACACCAAAAAATGGGTCATTAATGAGTTTCCTTCTGTTTTTACTGGTAACATTGGTAAACTAAAAGGTTTTACACACCAAATTAAACTCAAAGATAATGCAGTCCCAAAAATCCACAAAGCTAGGAACATTCCTATGATTATCAAGGATGAAGTCAAAGCTGAGTTAGATAAATTATTGAACTTTAATATTATTGAGACTGTAGAAGCAGCTGAATGGGTTTCGCCATTGGTCGTCGCACGCAAGACCAATGGCAAAGCCCGTTTGTGTGTGGATTTGAGGTATCTGAACAGTCAAATTTTGGTTGACCAGTATCCACTTCCACGCATTGATGAAATGTTGTCTTTGACCAAAGATGCAAAGGTATTTTCTACTCTAGACCTATCAGCAGCTTATCATCAAGTTGTTCTTGATCCTGAAAGCAGACACTTGACATCTTTTGCTACCCCATTTGGATGCTTTAGATTTAAAAGAATGCCATTTGGCTTAGCATCTGCGGCAGCAGTATTTCAGAGATTAATGACAAACTTGTTTGGACATGTAAAAGGGGTAATTTTCTTCCAAGATGATATCCTAATCATGGGGAAAGATAAAGATCACCATGACAATCTCTTAAGAAAAGTTCTTAGTATCCTAGATGATAATGGTTTAGTTGGGGAACTCAGTAAATGTAAATTTTCGCAAAATTCCGTTACTTATTTAGGTCATGAGATCTGTGATGGAGGCATAAAACCTAAAACGAAGCTGGTGGAAGCTATTGTAAACTCTCCTGAACCTAAGTCAAAGGACGAACTCAGATCATTTCTGGGTTTAGCTGAGTTCTACTCTAAGTTTGTCAATCAATTTTCACAGAAAACGTTTCACATGCGTGTTCTCATGAAGAACAAATCACCTTTTGTTTGGGATGAGAAATGTAAAGCTGCCTTCAAGGAAATCAAATATGCAATAGTTAATGCACCAATGTTACAAGGTTTTGATCCTTCTGCTATAACGTATTTGACCACTGACGCTAGCGGTGTTGGTTTAGGTTGTGTTCTCTCACAAATTTCTGAACAGGGTGTTGAAGTCGTTATTGCTTTTGCTTCACGCTCTTTGTCACCTTGTGAAGAGAAATACTCTGTAATTGAGCGCGAAACTCTGGCTGTGGTATGGTCTATGGAACATTTTCGTAAATTTATTTGGGGCAAACAATTTATATTACGTTCAGACCACAAACCCCTGACCAAACTTCTCACTACTGAGGGTTTGTACAGAGCTTCAGCCAGGATTGCTCGCTTATCCATGAGACTTCAAGATTTTATGTACACCATGCAATACGTACCTGGAGCTAAAAATGTAGTTGCGGATTTTTTAAGTAGGTTACCCTTACCCATGAAGGAAATTGATGAAAACTCATGGAATGATTTTTGTGTTGCTGGAATATTTTCTGATCCGAATGGGTTATCAAAAGATGAGTGGAATTCAGCATCTGTCAAGGATGGAGTACTGGATACAATCAAGGAAAAAATCAATCTAGGTTGGTTTGTTTTAGCAAAATCTGACACTCAACTTAAGCCCTTTTGGGAGATTAAGGATGAACTTAGTGTGGATGGTGATTTCCTATGTCGTGGTGACAAACTTATACCACCATCTGGTGTACGTCAAAAAATTATTTCATTAGGACATGAGGGACATCCGGGTATATCCAGAACTAAAAGAGTAATAAAAGCTTTGTACTGGTGGCCTGGTATCGATTTGGAGATAGAAAGATCTGTACGTGATTGTGTGCAATGTGAATGTTCTGATAAGAGCCAAAAAACCCTCAATCCTCCTATGTCCTCACTTAAGTGTCCCAAATTACCATGGGAGGAGTTAGCTTTAGATATTATGGGACCTATCATATGGCAAGACGAGTCCATCAAATTTATTCTAGTAGTAGTAGATCTATTTTCCAGATGGATTGAATTGAAAGTAGTTGACAAAATAAACACTGACACAGTCATAGCATTTTTAGATGAATGTTTCATCAGAGAAGGTCTGCCTGCGTCCATTTTGACAGATAATGGTGTTCAGTTCAAGTCTGATACCATGAAGGTCTTTATGGAATCCTCAGGTATCAAACAAAGATTTGCTGCTGTTTATCATCCTCAAGGCAATTCAGTTGTTGAAAGAGTTAACAGAGTCATTAAAGGCACGTTACAGCTGGCCAATAAGAACAGGAAGAATTGGTTTGTTGAACTTAACAAGATGTTGTGGTCATACAGAATCACAGTTCATGAAACTAATGGTGAAAGTCCGTTTGGTCTTATGAGAGGCAGGTTCCCTTATTCCAAGTTAAATCCCACATGGTTGGGCAGAAGTAAAGCATATGTTTGGAATGCTGTCAGTGTCAGTGATAACATTTGCAAATCTCAAGACAAAAATAAAGTGTATTATGATAAAAAACATGGCACCAGGGATACACAAGTTGAGGTTGGTCAATTAGTTAGAGTTAAGTCTTCCAAGAAAATTGGTAAGTTACAACCTCGCTTCTCAGATCCAAAAACCATCACCAAAGTGATGCGCAATACCGTGTTGCTAGACGATGGTTCCATTCATCACATGAGTAAGATTGCATTTGCCAGAGGATCTGGTTTTTCAAAAAATAAGGAAAGGGAGATGGGTAATGTTGGTGATTTTTGGTGGTTAACTCCAGTTGAATCTTCAGATCCCAATACAAATTCGTTTGACAGTCACAGCGGTGCCTCCCAACCTTCAATTCCTCTGGTTGGGTCTGAGTTGTTAGTTGAAGAGTTTCAGAATGATAATGAAGAATCGTTTAATGAAGAATCATGTTCTTTATCTTCATCATCTCTGTCTGCTAATCCTAAAGAGATTAGTTCTGGTTCACCTCAGAATTCATGCGAAGTCAACCCATCTGCTTCAAAAAATGTACAACCTCAAGCATGTACCAGAAGTGGAAGAAATGTTGTTACTCCTAAATTTTTAGATGATTTTGTGTGTAAATAAGTTTTTAGTTTTTCTTTATTTTATTTTGTTTTTTTTATTTAAGGAGGAGGATGTGTAGTGATGCTTGCATCATATTTCATTTTTATAGTATGTGACCTAGTTATGTTCCATCCAGAATTACTGCATGTCAGTATTAGAATGTATGTATGTCACAGTGAATGTGTTAGAGTGTATGTGCAGTCCAGAGTTCTTCTTCAAGCTGGCAGCACCTTATTTTCTCTGTACAACTTTACTTTGGAATAAAGAAGAATTATCCAAATTTCCTGCGTGATGTGTCACTACAGTAACCGATTTTCAACTTGTAGTGTACCAAGCCTAGCGGTATTAGAAGACTCCATGTCACTGAAACATTGCTTACTGTTCTTGAGTGTTCTGGACTTTGATTTAGCAAAACGATACTTGCTTCTGTACCACAGGGGCAATGTGCAAATAATTCTGGAAATTCATTATTTACAAAAGGAAAGCTCAGGAAAGTGAAAGTCGTGTCTCAATGGTAAAGAGCTGTCTGGTAACAATTTCCAAACTCATTACATTTGCAAGGAAATCACTGCACTGCCTCCCGGTCAAGGAAATGTCAGACTCCATCTATCCAAGCCCTGTGTGTTTTACACATAGCTCTGTGTGGCTGAAAAGCAAACTATCTTTAAGCATTTTCTGCACTAGAAACAGAGAAGACACAGAAGGGCAGTATTGGCAACATTACGATCCGCAGCAAAATAAGGTCAAGCGGGAAGTGAGAAGATCCTGGAATACTCAAGGCCCCACACTCTTGAACTCCATCTCACCAGAGTAAATGAAATTCAAGAATCTTGAAGAACCACTTGGTCCACTCGGCCTATAGGTTTCAATGATCTCTGGTCAATGTAGTTTTATCTGGTCCATGGACAGCAAACCTCTCCCATGAATCTATGTTTTAATAAGGCCTCACTGTATTGTGGGCACTATACAAAGCCTACATATATATTATTATATACATTCATGTGTGAAGGTGCATACAATTTACAGCACCAACCTTAAGGACTGTTTTGTTTGTCTCCAGCTGGCTAATGGTATGAACCTTAGTTGTATAGGTTGCTCCGTTGCACCACGTTTACCCATCAACATCACAGTAATTTTCACACCCTGCTACAGCATCCAGTGACACAAACAAAAGGGCCCTATTCTCAAAGGCATCTTAGAATATGTGAAAACGTACCCCTGTGGTACTCTTTAACGTCGCGTGTTATCGGTACTGAAACATCCGACTCACTCTACATTAGTAAAAGCGCAAAGAGGACACAGTGCTTTCTATTTGTGCTAACTGTATCTAAATATTCGCTGAAAAATAACATTTTATTCCCATTTTAGATGTTTTATGCTGAATCAAAAAGACATTTATTTTATACATAAACGAGTAGTACAGGAGTATGTTTTAACATACTCCAAAATGCTTTTGTGAATTGGCCCCACAGTATATATATTGCACAGATTCAGTAAGCTATGAACATTCGAGCCCATTGGCTAACTTTCGTCCTTTCTCAAATAACTGATATGAGCTGGCATTGATAATGCTAGGCGCCATGGTTAAGCATCATATGCATATTGTGCCTCTTATGTAAGGCTTCAAATCTCTGCAGCATTGGTTGAAAAGGCAGCAGCCGGCAGTGGCCGTGGCTGTCAGTGTTCGTGCTCACTTAGTGACTGCTTAAGGGCATATCAAATGATGCTGAATTTGAAAGTTCAAGGGACTTTCTCGTTTATTTTGGATCGGGCGAGTCTCGGGGGTGCAGTAAAGAAAGTCATTCAGTTTTACTGGTATGTCTTTGACACATCAAGCCTGCGGGATAACTTGAAACTAGGCCTTAAATTAAGTGTTGCAACGTGTTTCGTAAAAATGATTAAAGGGTCTGACATATATGTACACAGCATATGGAAAACACATCTGGAAGGACCTCTAACAAATTGCCTTAGCAGGGAATGTACAAGGTTCAAAATGAGAGACGTGCAGTAGAACTCGTTTCATATATTCTGATTAGCTGTCAGTGCCAGAAGGCCTCAGATTGGTAAACAAATCTTATGCAGGGATGGCCCAAAGACTATTGATATTTTCTGCATGGATGGATGCCAGTAGGTGGCAGCTGTGGACCATGCTTACGTCTACCCAGGGCCTATCCTTCTATTTGCCTCACATTTCGCTTGGTACCCAAGGTCTTGGGGTTTGAGTAGCCAGTGGAGTGAACAGAAATAAAACAGTGATCAAACAAAGCACTTACAAAAAAACGAGGTTTTTTTGTTTCCCATTAGCAGCTAAGATTGGATTCATAGGGGCTAAGCCCACTCCATTAAGAGTAGGAATCCTGAAAATACACTGATGAAGGAGCCTTTCTAGCAGGCTCTAGTGCCTGGTGCTGGATGGCTGGTGCAATAGCTAGTTTTTTCTAAATTGTGAGGCAGAATAGTGGAAGAGAAGAAGAAGCAAGCTTAGAAAGGAACCATGGACAAACTTTTGCAATATACCATCATGACTGCATTTTTCCCACATAGCCTGGTTCAAGCCAAAAATGTGCGGGACACATCAGCGGTCTTTTTTACTCTACTGTTCCAACATGGCTGATGGCCAAATGTGCACGAGTGCGCAGCCCAGCACACCTTAGCATCACCTGGACTCGGGGAAAAAAACAATATATAAAAGAACAAGCATTGGTAATGCATCGGTTTCAACATTGTAAAGAATAAAGAGCTGTTTTCATCAATCATCGTCTTGGAGAAGGAAAGAACTCCCTGACAGATAACATGGGAGTGGCACAGCGGCCAGCGATGCTGACTTGAGAGCTGGGGAAGCAGTTTCGAGTCTCAGTGGCGCCATGCAACATCCTGTGATTCGTTGCAAATAACTTAACCTCTCTGGGTGATAAATTGATTTATATATATATTGTAGATTACCTGGGTCACCTACGATTACTTTCAGACGAGCGAAATCAATGAGAAACCAATTAGTCAAAACTAGTCCGGAAATTAGAACTGATGGCACTTGGCTCAAACCAAGAACAGGTTTTTTCAAAGTTTCATCATGAAGGGAATGCAGATTCGGAGTGAATACAACTCATTATACCACACCATTCTCCAATATGAGTGTAGCCATTAAAGGAAGTTATGGATGCCGCACTGAGTATGCTGTATATGTTCTGATGTGCACCTGTGGGCTACACTATGTGGGTAGCACTAAGCTGCAGGTGCACGCCAGAATACTGCAGCATCTCAGGGCCATCGTCAACAATGATGTGGCATACCCTGTAGCGAGACACTTCAGAGTTGCACATAATAATAATCTGAATTGTCTCTCCTACTTTGTAATTAATGCGGTAGCACCATTGCGTAGAGGTGGAGATAAGGAAAAACTGTTGAGAAGATTGGAAACTCGTACGATTGTCGAGTTAGACAGCAAAAATCCTGATCTGCATCATTATTTATAGATTTAAAAAAATAATTACAATCTTGACATGATATTTTAATGTATGAATCAATATAGTCAGGACTGTGAATATATCTTCAGATGTGAGTAACAAGGGTTTGGTTATGAATATGTTTGAATATGATGCATACTGAAATTGACGACAATATTTAGTCCTCCAAGGAACCGCAAGTTATTTTAACTGAAATTATATGTGCTGTGTAGTTTTTATGGGTCAGGGATTTTGTATTGTATGGTACGTTGAGCACTTTATATTTGTAAGCACTTTAAGCATGCCTCCATTAAGTTTTAACAGCGCAAGATGATAATTTGCATTTATGCAGAAATAATGGCTCTCAGAATTGTGCATACTCGAACTCCAAGGTAATAGTTCTTAAATATCATACATCAAAATGTCCTCATAAATTGCACATATAATATATGTATAAAATCCCCAAAGTAAGCAAAATGATGATAAGGGAAAGCTATTTAGCACTATGCATATTTATATGAGATTTATATATTTATAGTTTTAACTAGAGAAATTATATTTATGACATTTTATTAATCAGTTCATATTTATGGAATATAAGTGTGATATTGATGTTTTGTAGGTATTTATTCATGTATTTATTGCAGAAGGTTGCACTAGATATATTGGAGGGGTGGTGTCACACCTAGGCATTCATGCCGAGTATGAGAGTTCATGTTTACATCTATACATTTAGGTATGTTGACTAAGTAATCTTGAAATGGATAAGATTCGATGCACTGTTTAAACAAGAGGTATATTTCACAAGTATGTTTTTTATGTTTATGCTTAAGTGTATCACGTGACTATGTGCACTATGGGCGGGCAGTCTGAGTTGATTTAAAAGTTACACAATACTGCCAGAAACTTTGTGTGAGCAACACGTCGCAGCAGAGCGAGGGAGTAAAATAAATACCTTTCTGCCTTGTTCCTCGTGGGCCACCTCCTTCATTTCACCAGGAGTGGGTGTTTGGAGGATTTTTACTGTGTGATATATATATATATATATATATATATATATATATATATATATATATATATATATATATATATATATATATATTTATAATTTTGTGTAAAACGGAACTTTGAAAGTCCAACTATGCACCTACCACTTTAAGCGCGAAGCCGCTCCCATGTATGGATGTATTTAAGACCCTTGTTTATTTCAATCCACGTCATGTGATCAAGCCTCGTTGGAGGTGAAACGCGTTATGGCGGATGGCTGGTGGAATATTTAAATAAATCACCGAAAAATATCAGCACTAAATCTGGGCTCACTCTCGTTATTCTGTTCGATTGTGGAAAAGAATGGCGTTTCGTTCATATATATATATATATATATATATATATATATATATATATATATATATATGTTTAAGCAATGCCCTCGAGCTTTTCAGAGGGAACACTGTGCACCATCAGCCCTCCGGTTCTGTCCGCCTGTGTCTGCTCGCATCCTCGAGCCTCTTCTTTATTCATTTAATTTCCGACGCGTTTCAAGGCAATACACGCCCCGTAATCATGGAGGTTGCTGTAAAGGGGATTGGAGGGGAAAACACAGCATGACCCTGCCAGCCTTTCATTGCTGCAGAGATACCCACGTGATAGTGGTGCATGCTGTTGCATGCTGGTGATGGTAGTCCTTTGCTGCTGCGCAACCAATAATAACACCCTGAGTGGGCTCGGCTCCCCTTTATTTTGATTCAGCAAATTAAAACCTTAAGTAGGTACGAGTTCAAGTCCTGCGAGCTGCTTCGACTTTCAGACAGTGCACGCTTTTCAAACTGGAAACCGTTTCCATTTCTAAGCTCTGCTTTCCCGGCTGCTTTTCGTCCTCAAGGAAAGGAGTGGTTCTCCTCTGCACGACCAAGGAAGCCGTGTTAGAAAATGTTTAAGCAATGCCCTCGAGCTTTTCAGAGGGAACACTGTGCACCATCAGCCCTCCGGTTCTGTCCGCCTGTGTCTGCTCGCATCCTCGAGCCTCTTCTTTATTCATTTAATTTCCGACGCGTTTCAAGGCAATACACGCCCCGTAATCATGGAGGTTGCTGTAAAGGGGATTGGAGGGGAAAACGCAGCATGACCCTGCCAGCCTTTCATTGCTGCAGAGATACCCACGTGATAGTGGTGCATGCTGTTGCATGCTGGTGATGGTAGTCCTTTGCTGCTGCGCAACCAATAATAACACCCTGAGTGGGCTCGGCTCCCCTTTATTTTGATTCAGCAAATTAAAACCTTAAGTAGGTACGAGTTCAAGTCCTGCGAGCTGCTTCGACTTTCAGACAGTGCACGCTTTTCAAACTGGAAACCGTTTCCATTTCTAAGCTCTGCTTTCCCGGCTGCTTTTCGTCCTCAAGGAAAGGAGTGGTTCTCCTCTGCACGACCAAGGAAGCCGTGTTAGAAAATGTTTAAGCAATGCCCTCGAGCTTTTTAGAGGGAACACTGTGCACCATCAGCCCTCCGGTTCTGTCCGCCTGTGTCTGCTCGCATCCTCGAGCCTCTTCTTTATTCATTTAATTTCCGACGCGTTTCAAGGCAATACACGCCCCGTAATCATGGAGGTTGCTGTAAAGGGGATTGGAGGGGAAAACGCAGCATGACCCTGCCAGCCTTTCATTGCTGCAGAGATACCCACGTGATAGTGGTGCATGCTGTTGCATGCTGGTGATGGTAGTCCTTTGCTGCTGCGCAACCAATAATAACACCCTGAGTGGGCTCGGCTCCCCTTTATTTTGATTCAGCAAATTAAAACCTTAAGTAGGTACGAGTTCAAGTCCTGCGAGCTGCTTCGACTTTCAGACAGTGCACGCTTTTCAAACTGGAAACCGTTTCCATTTCTAAGCTCTGCTTTCCCGGCTGCTTTTCGTCCTCAAGGAAAGGAGTGGTTCTCCTCTGCACGACCAAGGAAGCCGTGTTAGAAAATGTTTAAGCAATGCCCTCGAGCTTTTCAGAGGGAACACTGTGCACCATCAGCCCTCCGGTTCTGTCCGCCTGTGTCTGCTCGCATCCTCGAGCCTCTTCTTTATTCATTTAATTTCCGACGCGTTTCAAGGCAATACACGCCCCGTAATCATGGAGGTTGCTGTAAAGGGGATTGGAGGGGAAAACGCAGCATGACCCTGCCAGCCTTTCATTGCTGCAGAGATACCCACGTGATAGTGGTGCATGCTGTTGCATGCTGGTGATGGTAGTCCTTTGCTGCTGCGCAACCAATAATAACACCCTGAGTGGGCTCGGCTCCCCTTTATTTTGATTCAGCAAATTAAAACCTTAAGTAGGTACGAGTTCAAGTCCTGCGAGCTGCTTCGACTTTCAGACAGTGCACGCTTTTCAAACTGGAAACCGTTTCCATTTCTAAGCTCTGCTTTCCCGGCTGCTTTTCGTCCTCAAGGAAAGGAGTGGTTCTCCTCTGCACGACCAAGGAAGCCGTGTTAGAAAATGTTTAAGCAATGCCCTCGAGCTTTTCAGAGGGAACACTGTGCACCATCAGCCCTCCGGTTCTGTCCGCCTGTGTCTGCTCGCATCCTCGAGCCTCTTCTTTATTCATTTAATTTCCGACGCATTTCAAGGCAATACACGCCCCGTAATCATGGAGGTTGCTGTAAAGGGGATTGGAGGGGAAAACGCAGCATGACCCTGCCAGCCTTTCATTGCTGCAGAGATACCCACGTGATAGTGGTGCATGCTGTTGCATGCTGGTGATGGTAGTCCTTTGCTGCTGCGCAACCAATAATAACACCCTGAGTGGGCTTGGCTCCCCTTTATTTTGATTCAGCAAATTAAAACCTTAAGTAGGTACGAGTTCAAGTCCTGCGAGCTGCTTCGACTTTCAGACAGTGCACGCTTTTCAAACTGGAAACCGTTTCCATTTCTAAGCTCTGCTTTCCCGGCTGCTTTTCGTCCTCAAGGAAAGGAGTGGTTCTCCTCTGCACGACCAAGGAAGCCGTGTTAGAAAATGTTTAAGCAATGCCCTCGAGCTTTTCAGAGGGAACACTGTGCACCATCAGCCCTCCGGTTCTGTCCGCCTGTTTCTGCTCGCATCCTCGAGCCTCTTCTTTATTCATTTAATTTCCGACGCGTTTCAAGGCAATACACGCCCCGTAATCATGGAGGTTGCTGTAAAGGGGATTGGAGGGGAAAACGCAGCATGACCCTGCCAGCCTTTCATTGCTGCAGAGATACCCACGTGATAGTGGTGCATGCTGTTGCATGCTGGTGATGGTAGTCCTTTGCTGCTGCGCAACCAATAATAACACCCTGAGTGGGCTCGGCTCCCCTTTATTTTGATTCAGCAAATTAAAACCTTAAGTAGGTACGAGTTCAAGTCCTGCGAGCTGCTTCGACTTTCAGACAGTGCACGCTTTTCAAACTGGAAACCGTTTCCATTTCTAAGCTCTGCTTTCCCGGCTGCTTTTCGTCCTCAAGGAAAGGAGTGGTTCTCCTCTGCACGACCAAGGAAGCCGTGTTAGAAAATGTTTAAGCAATGCCCTCGAGCTTTTCAGAGGGAACACTGTGCACCATCAGCCCTCCGGTTCTGTCCGCCTGTGTCTGCTCGCATCCTCGAGCCTCTTCTTTATTCATTTAATTTCCGACGCGTTTCAAGGCAATACACGCCCCGTAATCATGGAGGTTGCTGTAAAGGGGATTGGAGGGGAAAACGCAGCATGACCCTGCCAGCCTTTCATTGCTGCAGAGATACCCACGTGATAGTGGTGCATGCTGTTGCATGCTGGTGATGGTAGTCCTTTGCTGCTGCGCAACCAATAATAACACCCTGAGTGGGCTCGGCTCCCCTTTATTTTGATTCAGCAAATTAAAACCTTAAGTAGGTACGAGTTCAAGTCCTGCGAGCTGCTTCGACTTTCAGACAGTGCACGCTTTTCAAACTGGAAACCGTTTCCATTTCTAAGCTCTGCTTTCCCGGCTGCTTTTCGTCCTCAAGGAAAGGAGTGGTTCTCCTCTGCACGACCAAGGAAGCCGTGTTAGAAAATGTTTAAGCAATGCCCTCGAGCTTTTCAGAGGGAACACTGTGCACCATCAGCCCTCCGGTTCTGTCCGCCCGTGTCTGCTCGCATCCTCGAGCCTCTTCTTTATTCATTTAATTTCCGACGCGTTTCAAGGCAATACACGCCCCGTAATCATGGAGGTTGCTGTAAAGGGGATTGGAGGGGAAAACGCAGCATGACCCTGCCAGCCTTTCATTGCTGCAGAGATACCCACGTGATAGTGGTGCATGCTGTTGCATGCTGGTGATGGTAGTCCTTTGCTGCTGCGCAACCAATAATAACACCCTGAGTGGGCTCGGCTCCCCTTTATTTTGATTCAGCAAATTAAAACCTTAAGTAGGTACGAGTTCAAGTCCTGCGAGCTGCTTCGACTTTCAGACAGTGCACGCTTTTCAAACTGGAAACCGTTTCCATTTCTAAGCTCTGCTTTCCCGGCTGCTTTTCGTCCTCAAGGAAAGGAGTGGTTCTCCTCTGCACGACCAAGGAAGCCGTGTTAGAAAATGTTTAAGCAATGCCCTCGAGCTTTTCAGAGGGAACACTGTGCACCATCAGCCCTCCGGTTCTGTCCGCCTGTGTCTGCTCGCATCCTCGAGCCTCTTCTTTATTCATTTAATTTCCGACGCGTTTCAAGGCAATACACGCCCCGTAATCATGGAGGTTGCTGTAAAGGGGATTGGAGGGGAAAACGCAGCATGACCCTGCCAGCCTTTCATTGCTGCAGAGATACCCACGTGATAGTGGTGCATGCTGTTGCATGCTGGTGATGGTAGTCCTTTGCTGCTGCGCAACCAATAATAACACCCTGAGTGGGCTCGGCTCCCCTTTATTTTGATTCAGCAAATTAAAACCTTAAGTAGGTACGAGTTCAAGTCCTGCGAGCTGCTTCGACTTTCAGACAGTGCACGCTTTTCAAACTGGAAACCGTTTCCATTTCTAAGCTCTGCTTTCCCGGCTGCTTTTCGTCCTCAAGGAAAGGAGTGGTTCTCCTCTGCACGACCAAGGAAGCCGTGTTAGAAAATGTTTAAGCAATGCCCTCGAGCTTTTCAGAGGGAACACTGTGCACCATCAGCCCTCCGGTTCTGTCCGCCTGTGTCTGCTCGCATCCTCGAGCCTCTTCTTTATTCATTTAATTTCCGACGCGTTTCAAGGCAATACACGCCCCGTAATCATGGAGGTTGCTGTAAAGGGAATTGGAGGGGAAAACGCAGCATGACCCTGCCAGCCTTTCATTGCTGCAGAGATACCCACGTGATAGTGGTGCATGCTGTTGCATGCTGGTGATGGTAGTCCTTTGCTGCTGCGCAACCAATAATAACACCCTGAGTGGGCTCGGCTCCCCTTTATTTTGATTCAGCAAATTAAAACCTTAAGTAGGTACGAGTTCAAGTCCTGCGAGCTGCTTCGACTTTCAGACAGTGCACGCTTTTCAAACTGGAAACCGTTTCCATTTCTAAGCTCTGCTTTCCCGGCTGCTTTTCGTCCTCAAGGAAAGGAGTGGTTCTCCTCTGCACGACCAAGGAAGCCGTGTTAGAAAATGTTTAAGCAATGCCCTCGAGCTTTTCAGAGGGAACACTGTGCACCATCAGCCCTCCGGTTCTGTCCGCCTGTGTCTGCTCGCATCCTCGAGCCTCTTCTTTATTCATTTAATTTCCGACGCGTTTCAAGGCAATACACGCCCCGTAATCATGGAGGTTGCTGTAAAGGGGATTGGAGGGGAAAACGCAGCATGACCCTGCCAGCCTTTCATTGCTGCAGAGATACCCACGTGATAGTGGTGCATGCTGTTGCATGCTGGTGATGGTAGTCCTTTGCTGCTGCGCAACCAATAATAACACCCTGAGTGGGCTCGGCTCCCCTTTATTTTGATTCAGCAAATTAAAACCTTAAGTAGGTACGAGTTCAAGTCCTGCGAGCTGCTTCGACTTTCAGACAGTGCACGCTTTTCAAACTGGAAACCGTTTCCATTTCTAAGCTCTGCTTTCCCGGCTGCTTTTCGTCCTCAAGGAAAGGAGTGGTTCTCCTCTGCACGACCAAGGAAGCCGTGTTAGAAAATGTTTAAGCAATGCCCTCGAGCTTTTCAGAGGGAACACTGTGCACCATCAGCCCTCCGGTTCTGTCCGCCTGTGTCTGCTCGCATCCTCGAGCCTCTTCTTTATTCATTTAATTTCCGACGCGTTTCAAGGCAATACACGCCCCGTAATCATGGAGGTTGCTGTAAAGGGGATTGGAGGGGAAAACGCAGCATGACCCTGCCAGCCTTTCATTGCTGCAGAGATACCCACGTGATAGTGGTGCATGCTGTTGCATGCTGGTGATGGTAGTCCTTTGCTGCTGCGCAACCAATAATAACACCCTGAGTGGGCTCGGCTCCCCTTTATTTTGATTCAGCAAATTAAAACCTTAAGTAGGTACGAGTTCAAGTCCTGCGAGCTGCTTCGACTTTCAGACAGTGCACGCTTTTCAAACTGGAAACCGTTTCCATTTCTAAGCTCTGCTTTCCCGGCTGCTTTTCGTCCTCAAGGAAAGGAGTGGTTCTCCTCTGCACGACCAAGGAAGCCGTGTTAGAAAATGTTTAAGCAATGCCCTCGAGCTTTTCAGAGGGAACACTGTGCACCATCAGCCCTCAACCATCAACCAGTACCTACTTAAGGTTTTAATTTGCTGAATCAAAATAAAGGGGAGCCGAGCCCACTCAGGGTGTTATTATTGGTTGCGCAGCAGCAAAGGACTACCATCACCAGCATGCAAAAGCATGCACCACTATCACGTGGGTATCTCTGCAGCAATGAAAGGCTGGCAGGGTCATGCTGCGTTTTCCCCTCCAATCCCCTTTACAGCAACCTCCATGATTACGGGGCGTGTATTGCCTTGAAACGCGTCGGAAATTAAATGAATAAAGAAGAGGCTCGAGGATGCGAGCAGACACAGGCGGACAGAACCGGAGGGCTGATGGTGCACAGTGTTCCCTCTGAAAAGCTCGAGGGCATTGCTTAAACATTTTCTAACACGGCTTCCTTGGTCGTGCAGAGGAGAACCACTCCTTTCCTTGAGGACGAAAAGCAGCCGGGAAAGCAGAGCTTAGAAATGGAAACGGTTTCCAGTTTGAAAAGCGTGCACTGTCTGAAAGTCGAAGCAGCTCGCAGGACTTGAACTCGTACCTACTTAAGGTTTTAATTTGCTGAATCAAAATAAAGGGGAGCCGAGCCCACTCAGGGTGTTATTATTGGTTGCGCAGCAGCAAAGGACTACCATCACCAGCATGCAACAGCATGCACCACTATCACGTGGGTATCTCTGCAGCAATGAAAGGCTGGCAGGGTCATGCTGCGTTTTCCCCTCCAATCCCCTTTACAGCAACCTCCATGATTACGGGGCGTGTATTGCCTTGAAACGCGTCGGAAATTAAATGAATAAAGAAGAGGCTCGAGGATGCGAGCAGACACAGGCGGACAGAACCGGAGGGCTGATGGTGCACAGTGTTCCCTCTGAAAAGCTCGAGGGCATTGCTTAAACATTTTCTAACACGGCTTCCTTGGTCGTGCAGAGGAGAACCACTCCTTTCCTTGAGGACGAAAAGCAGCCGGGAAAGCAGAGCTTAGAAATGGAAACGGTTTCCAGTTTGAAAAGCGTGCACTGTCTGAAAGTCGAAGCAGCTCGCAGGACTTGAACTCGTACCTACTTAAGGTTTTAATTTGCTGAATCAAAATAAAGGGGAGCCGAGCCCACTCAGGGTGTTATTATTGGTTGCGCAGCAGCAAAGGACTACCATCACCAGCATGCAACAGCATGCACCACTATCACGTGGGTATCTCTGCAGCAATGAAAGGCTGGCAGGGTCATGCTGCGTTTTCCCCTCCAATCCCCTTTACAGCAACCTCCATGATTACGGGGCGTGTATTGCCTTGAAACGCGTCGGAAATTAAATGAATAAAGAAGAGGCTCGAGGATGCGAGCAGACACAGGCGGACAGAACCGGAGGGCTGATGGTGCATAGTGTTCCCTCTGAAAAGCTCGAGGGCATTGCTTAAACATTTTCTAACACGGCTTCCTTGGTCGTGCAGAGGAGAACCACTCCTTTCCTTGAGGACGAAAAGCAGCCGGGAAAGCAGAGCTTAGAAATGGAAACGGTTTCCAGTTTGAAAAGCGTGCACTGTCTGAAAGTCGAAGCAGCTCGCAGGACTTGAACTCGTACCTACTTAAGGTTTTAATTTGCTGAATCAAAATAAAGGGGAGCCGAGCCCACTCAGGGTGTTATTATTGGTTGCGCAGCAGCAAAGGACTACCATCACCAGCATGCAACAGCATGCACCACTATCACGTGGGTATCTCTGCAGCAATGAAAGGCTGGCAGGGTCATGCTGCGTTTTCCCCTCCAATCCCCTTTACAGCAACCTCCATGATTACGGGGCGTGTATTGCCTTGAAACGCGTCGGAAATTAAATGAATAAAGAAGAGGCTCGAGGATGCGAGCAGACACTGGCGGACAGAACCGGAGGGCTGATGGTGCACAGTGTTCCCTCTGAAAAGCTCGAGGGCATTGCTTAAACATTTTCTAACACGGCTTCCTTGGTCGTGCAGAGGAGAACCACTCCTTTCCTTGAGGACGAAAAGCAGCCGGGAAAGCAGAGCTTAGAAATGGAAACGGTTTCCAGTTTGAAAAGCGTGCACTGTCTGAAAGTCGAAGCAGCTCGCAGGACTTGAACTCGTACCTACTTAAGGTTTTAATTTGCTGAATCAAAATAAAGGGGAGCCGAGCCCACTCAGGGTGTTATTATTGGTTGCGCAGCAGCAAAGGACTACCATCACCAGCATGCAACAGCATGCACCACTATCACGTGGGTATCTCTGCAGCAATGAAAGGCTGGCAGGGTCATGCTGCGTTTTCCCCTCCAATCCCCTTTACAGCAACCTCCATGATTACGGGGCGTGTATTGCCTTGAAACGCGTCGGAAATTAAATGAATAAAGAAGAGGCTCGAGGATGCGAGCAGACACAGGCGGACAGAACCGGAGGGCTGATGGTGCACAGTGTTCCCTCTGAAAAGCTCGAGGGCATTGCTTAAACATTTTCTAACACGGCTTCCTTGGTCGTGCAGAGGAGAACCACTCCTTTCCTTGAGGACGAAAAGCAGCCGGGAAAGCAGAGCTTAGAAATGGAAACGGTTTCCAGTTTGAAAAGCGTGCACTGTCTGAAAGTCGAAGCAGCTCGCAGGACTTGAACTCGTACCTACTTAAGGTTTTAATTTGCTGAATCAAAATAAAGGGGAGCCGAGCCCACTCAGGGTGTTATTATTGGTTGCGCAGCAGCAAAGGACTACCATCACCAGCATGCAACAGCATGCACCACTATCACGTGGGTATCTCTGCAGCAATGAAAGGCTGGCAGGGTCATGCTGCGTTTTCCCCTCCAATCCCCTTTACAGCAACCTCCATGATTACGGGGCGTGTATTGCCTTGAAACGCGTCGGAAATTAAATGAATAAAGAAGAGGCTCGAGGATGCGAGCAGACACAGGCGGACAGAACCGGAGGGCTGATGGTGCACAGTGTTCCCTCTGAAAAGCTCGAGGGCATTGCTTAAACATTTTCTAACACGGCTTCCTTGGTCGTGCAGAGGAGAACCACTCCTTTCCTTGAGGACGAAAAGCAGCCGGGAAAGCAGAGCTTAGAAATGGAAACGGTTTCCAGTTTGAAAAGCGTGCACTGTCTGAAAGTCGAAGCAGCTCGCAGGACTTGAACTCGTACCTACTTAAGGTTTTAATTTGCTGAATCAAAATAAAGGGGAGCCGAGCCCACTCAGGGTGTTATTATTGGTTGCGCAGCAGCAAAGGACTACCATCACCAGCATGCAACAGCATGCACCACTATCACGTGGGTATCTCTGCAGCAATGAAAGGCTGGCAGGGTCATGCTGCGTTTTCCCCTCCAATCCCCTTTACAGCAACCTCCATGATTACGGGGCGTGTATTGCCTTGAAACGCGTCGGAAATTAAATGAATAAAGAAGAGGCTCGAGGATGCGAGCAGACACAGGCGGACAGAACCGGAGGGCTGATGGTGCACAGTGTTCCCTCTGAAAAGCTCGAGGGCATTGCTTAAACATTTTCTAACACGGCTTCCTTGGTCGTGCAGAGGAGAACCACTCCTTTCCTTGAGGACGAAAAGCAGCCGGGAAAGCAGAGCTTAGAAATGGAAACGGTTTCCAGTTTGAAAAGCGTGCACTGTCTGAAAGTCGAAGCAGCTCGCAGGACTTGAACTCGTACCTACTTAAGGTTTTAATTTGCTGAATCAAAATAAAGGGGAGCCGAGCCCACTCAGGGTGTTATTATTGGTTGCGCAGCAGCAAAGGACTACCATCACCAGCATGCAACAGCATGCACCACTATCACGTGGGTATCTCTGCAGCAATGAAAGGCTGGCAGGGTCATGCTGCGTTTTCCCCTCCAATCCCCTTTACAGCAACCTCCATGATTACGGGGCGTGTATTGCCTTGAAACGCGTCGGAAATTAAATGAATAAAGAAGAGGCTCGAGGATGCGAGCAGACACAGGCGGACAGAACCGGAGGGCTGATGGTGCACAGTGTTCCCTCTGAAAAGCTCGAGGGCATTGCTTAAACATTTTCTAACACGGCTTCCTTGGTCGTGCAGAGGAGAACCACTCCTTTCCTTGAGGACGAAAAGCAGCCGGGAAAGCAGAGCTTAGAAATGGAAACGGTTTCCAGTTTGAAAAGCGTGCACTGTCTGAAAGTCGAAGCAGCTCGCAGGACTTGAACTCGTACCTACTTAAGGTTTTAATTTGCTGAATCAAAATAAAGGGGAGCCGAGCCCACTCAGGGTGTTATTATTGGTTGCGCAGCAGCAAAGGACTACCATCACCAGCATGCAACAGCATGCACCACTATCACGTGGGTATCTCTGCAGCAATGAAAGGCTGGCAGGGTCATGCTGCGTTTTCCCCTCCAATCCCCTTTACAGCAACCTCCATGATTACGGGGCGTGTATTGCCTTGAAACGCGTCGGAAATTAAATGAATAAAGAAGAGGCTCGAGGATGCGAGCAGACACAGGCGGACAGAACCGGAGGGCTGATGGTGCACAGTGTTCCCTCTGAAAAGCTCGAGGGCATTGCTTAAACATTTTCTAACACGGCTTCCTTGGTCGTGCAGAGGAGAACCACTCCTTTCCTTGAGGACGAAAAGCAGCCGGGAAAGCAGAGCTTAGAAATGGAAACGGTTTCCAGTTTGAAAAGCGTGCACTGTCTGAAAGTCGAAGCAGCTCGCAGGACTTGAACTCGTACCTACTTAAGGTTTTAATTTGCTGAATCAAAATAAAGGGGAGCCGAGCCCACTCAGGGTGTTATTATTGGTTGCGCAGCAGCAAAGGACTACCATCACCAGCATGCAACAGCATGCACCACTATCACGTGGGTATCTCTGCAGCAATGAAAGGCTGGCAGGGTCATGCTGCGTTTTCCCCTCCAATCCCCTTTACAGCAACCTCCATGATTACGGGGCGTGTATTGCCTTGAAACGCGTCGGAAATTAAATGAATAAAGAAGAGGCTCGAGGATGCGAGCAGACACAGGCGGACAGAACCGGAGGGCTGATGGTGCACAGTGTTCCCTCTGAAAAGCTCGAGGGCATTGCTTAAACATTTTCTAACACGGCTTCCTTGGTCGTGCAGA
Source organism: Lissotriton helveticus (assembly GCF_964261635.1). Classification (NCBI taxonomy): domain Eukaryota; kingdom Metazoa; phylum Chordata; class Amphibia; order Caudata; family Salamandridae; genus Lissotriton; species Lissotriton helveticus. The sequence continues at coordinate 251,710,115 of NC_136065.1, read as the reverse complement.
GGAGAACCACTCCTTTCCTTGAGGACGAAAAGCAGCCGGGAAAGCAGAGCTTAGAAATGGAAACGGTTTCCAGTTTGAAAAGCGTGCACTGTCTGAAAGTCGAAGCAGCTTGCAGGACTTGAACTCGTACCTACTTAAGGTTTTAATTTGCTGAATCAAAATAAAGGGGAGCCGAGCCCACTCAGGGTGTTATTATTGGTTGCGCAGCAGCAAAGGACTACCATCACCAGCATGCAACAGCATGCACCACTATCACGTGGGTATCTCTGCAGCAATGAAAGGCTGGCAGGGTCATGCTGCGTTTTCCCCTCCAATCCCCTTTACAGCAACCTCCATGATTACGGGGCGTGTATTGCCTTGAAACGCGTCGGAAATTAAATGAATAAAGAAGAGGCTCGAGGATGCGAGCAGACACAGGCGGACAGAACCGGAGGGCTGATGGTGCACAGTGTTCCCTCTGAAAAGCTCGAGGGCATTGCTTAAACATTTTCTAACACGGCTTCCTTGGTCGTGCAGAGGAGAACCACTCCTTTCCTTGAGGACGAAAAGCAGCCGGGAAAGCAGAGCTTAGAAATGGAAACGGTTTCCAGTTTGAAAAGCGTGCACTGTCTGAAAGTCGAAGCAGCTCGCAGGACTTGAACTCGTACCTACTTAAGGTTTTAATTTGCTGAATCAAAATAAAGGGGAGCCGAGCCCACTCAGGGTGTTATTATTGGTTGCGCAGCAGCAAAGGACTACCATCACCAGCATGCAACAGCATGCACCACTATCACGTGGGTATCTCTGCAGCAATGAAAGGCTGGCAGGGTCATGCTGCGTTTTCCCCTCCAATCCCCTTTACAGCAACCTCCATGATTACGGGGCGTGTATTGCCTTGAAACGCGTCGGAAATTAAATGAATAAAGAAGAGGCTCGAGGATGCGAGCAGACACAGGCGGACAGAACCGGAGGGCTGATGGTGCACAGTGTTCCCTCTGAAAAGCTCGAGGGCATTGCTTAAACATTTTCTAACACGGCTTCCTTGGTCGTGCAGAGGAGAACCACTCCTTTCCTTGAGGACGAAAAGCAGCCGGGAAAGCAGAGCTTAGAAATGGAAACGGTTTCCAGTTTGAAAAGCGTGCACTGTCTGAAAGTCGAAGCAGCTCGCAGGACTTGAACTCGTACCTACTTAAGGTTTTAATTTGCTGAATCAAAATAAAGGGGAGCCGAGCCCACTCAGGGTGTTATTATTGGTTGCGCAGCAGCAAAGGACTACCATCACCAGCATGCAACAGCATGCACCACTATCACGTGGGTATCTCTGCAGCAATGAAAGGCTGGCAGGGTCATGCTGCGTTTTCCCCTCCAATCCCCTTTACAGCAACCTCCATGATTACGGGGCGTGTATTGCCTTGAAACGCGTCGGAAATTAAATGAATAAAGAAGAGGCTCGAGGATGCGAGCAAACACAGGCGGACAGAATCGGAGGGCTGATGGTGCACAGTGTTCCCTCTGAAAAGCTCGAGGGCATTGCTTAAACATTTTCTAACACGGCTTCCTTGGTCGTGCAGAGGAGAACCACTCCTTTCCTTGAGGACGAAAAGCAGCCGGGAAAGCAGAGCTTAGAAATGGAAACGGTTTCCAGTTTGAAAAGCGTGCACTGTCTGAAAGTCGAAGCAGCTCGCAGGACTTGAACTCGTACCTACTTAAGGTTTTAATTTGCTGAATCAAAATAAAGGGGAGCCGAGCCCACTCAGGGTGTTATTATTGGTTGCGCAGCAGCAAAGGACTACCATCACCAGCATGCAACAGCATGCACCACTATCACGTGGGTATCTCTGCAGCAATGAAAGGCTGGCAGGGTCATGCTGCGTTTTCCCCTCCAATCCCCTTTACAGCAACCTCCATGATTACGGGGCGTGTATTGCCTTGAAACGCGTCGGAAATTAAATGAATAAAGAAGAGGCTCGAGGATGCGAGCAGACACAGGCGGACAGAACCGGAGGGCTGATGGTGCACAGTGTTCCCTCTGAAAAGCTCGAGGGCATTGCTTAAACATTTTCTAACACGGCTTCCTTGGTCGTGCAGAGGAGAACCACTCCTTTCCTTGAGGACGAAAAGCAGCCGGGAAAGCAGAGCTTAGAAATGGAAACGGTTTCCAGTTTGAAAAGCGTGCACTGTCTGAAAGTCGAAGCAGCTCGCAGGACTTGAACTCGTACCTACTTAAGGTTTTAATTTGCTGAATCAAAATAAAGGGGAGCCGAGCCCACTCAGGGTGTTATTATTGGTTGCGCAGCAGCAAAGGACTACCATCACCAGCATGCAACAGCATGCACCACTATCACGTGGGTATCTCTGCAGCAATGAAAGGCTGGCAGGGTCATGCTGCGTTTTCCCCTCCAATCCCCTTTACAGCAACCTCCATGATTACGGGGCGTGTATTGCCTTGAAACGCGTCGGAAATTAAATGAATAAAGAAGAGGCTCGAGGATGCGAGCAGACACAGGCGGACAGAACCGGAGGGCTGATGGTGCACAGTGTTCCCTCTGAAAAGCTCGAGGGCATTGCTTAAACATTTTCTAACACGGCTTCCTTGGTCGTGCAGAGGAGAACCACTCCTTTCCTTGAGGACGAAAAGCAGCCGGGAAAGCAGAGCTTAGAAATGGAAACGGTTTCCAGTTTGAAAAGCGTGCACTGTCTGAAAGTCGAAGCAGCTCGCAGGACTTGAACTCGTACCTACTTAAGGTTTTAATTTGCTGAATCAAAATAAAGGGGAGCCGAGCCCACTCAGGGTGTTATTATTGGTTGCGCAGCAGCAAAGGACTACCATCACCAGCATGCAACAGCATGCACCACTATCACGTGGGTATCTCTGCAGCAATGAAAGGCTGGCAGGGTCATGCTGCGTTTTCCCCTCCAATCCCCTTTACAGCAACCTCCATGATTACGGGGCGTGTATTGCCTTGAAACGCGTCGGAAATTAAATGAATAAAGAAGAGGCTCGAGGATGCGAGCAGACACAGGCGGACAGAACCGGAGGGCTGATGGTGCACAGTGTTCCCTCTGAAAAGCTCGAGGGCATTGCTTAAACATTTTCTAACACGGCTTCCTTGGTCGTGCAGAGGAGAACCACTCCTTTCCTTGAGGACGAAAAGCAGCCGGGAAAGCAGAGCTTAGAAATGGAAACGGTTTCCAGTTTGAAAAGCGTGCACTGTCTGAAAGTCGAAGCAGCTCGCAGGACTTGAACTCGTACCTACTTAAGGTTTTAATTTGCTGAATCAAAATAAAGGGGAGCCGAGCCCACTCAGGGTGTTATTATTGGTTGCGCAGCAGCAAAGGACTACCATCACCAGCATGCAACAGCATGCACCACTATCACGTGGGTATCTCTGCAGCAATGAAAGGCTGGCAGGGTCATGCTGCGTTTTCCCCTCCAATCCCCTTTACAGCAACCTCCATGATTACGGGGCGTGTATTGCCTTGAAACGCGTCGGAAATTAAATGAATAAAGAAGAGGCTCGAGGATGCGAGCAGACACAGGCGGACAGAACCGGAGGGCTGATGGTGCACAGTGTTCCCTCTGAAAAGCTCGAGGGCATTGCTTAAACATTTTCTAACACGGCTTCCTTGGTCGTGCAGAGGAGAACCACTCCTTTCCTTGAGGACGAAAAGCAGCCGGGAAAGCAGAGCTTAGAAATGGAAACGGTTTCCAGTTTGAAAAGCGTGCACTGTCTGAAAGTCGAAGCAGCTCGCAGGACTTGAACTCGTACCTACTTAAGGTTTTAATTTGCTGAATCAAAATAAAGGGGAGCCGAGCCCACTCAGGGTGTTATTATTGGTTGCGCAGCAGCAAAGGACTACCATCACCAGCATGCAACAGCATGCACCACTATCACGTGGGTATCTCTGCAGCAATGAAAGGCTGGCAGGGTCATGCTGCGTTTTCCCCTCCAATCCCCTTTACAGCAACCTCCATGATTACGGGGCGTGTATTGCCTTGAAACGCGTCGGAAATTAAATGAATAAAGAAGAGGCTCGAGGATGCGAGCAGACACAGGCGGACAGAACCGGAGGGCTGATGGTGCACAGTGTTCCCTCTGAAAAGCTCGAGGGCATTGCTTAAACATTTTCTAACACGGCTTCCTTGGTCGTGCAGAGGAGAACCACTCCTTTCCTTGAGGACGAAAAGCAGCCGGGAAAGCAGAGCTTAGAAATGGAAACGGTTTCCAGTTTGAAAAGCGTGCACTGTCTGAAAGTCGAAGCAGCTCGCAGGACTTGAACTCGTACCTACTTAAGGTTTTAATTTGCTGAATCAAAATAAAGGGGAGCCGAGCCCACTCAGGGTGTTATTATTGGTTGCGCAGCAGCAAAGGACTACCATCACCAGCATGCAACAGCATGCACCACTATCACGTGGGTATCTCTGCAGCAATGAAAGGCTGGCAGGGTCATGCTGCGTTTTCCCCTCCAATCCCCTTTACAGCAACCTCCATGATTACGGGGCGTGTATTGCCTTGAAATGCGTCGGAAATTAAATGAATAAAGAAGAGGCTCGAGGATGCGAGCAGACACAGGCGGACAGAACCGGAGGGCTGATGGTGCACAGTGTTCCCTCTGAAAAGCTCGAGGGCATTGCTTAAACATTTTCTAACACGGCTTCCTTGGTCGTGCAGAGGAGAACCACTCCTTTCCTTGAGGACGAAAAGCAGCCGGGAAAGCAGAGCTTAGAAATGGAAACGGTTTCCAGTTTGAAAAGCGTGCACTGTCTGAAAGTCGAAGCAGCTCGCAGGACTTGAACTCGTACCTACTTAAGGTTTTAATTTGCTGAATCAAAATAAAGGGGAGCCGAGCCCACTCAGGGTGTTATTATTGGTTGCGCAGCAGCAAAGGACTACCATCACCAGCATGCAACAGCATGCACCACTATCACGTGGGTATCTCTGCAGCAATGAAAGGCTGGCAGGGTCATGCTGCGTTTTCCCCTCCAATCCCCTTTACAGCAACCTCCATGATTACGGGGCGTGTATTGCCTTGAAACGCGTCGGAAATTAAATGAATAAAGAAGAGGCTCGAGGATGCGAGCAGACACAGGCGGACAGAACCGGAGGGCTGATGGTGCACAGTGTTCCCTCTGAAAAGCTCGAGGGCATTGCTTAAACATTTTCTAACATGGCTTCCTTGGTCGTGCAGAGGAGAACCACTCCTTTCCTTGAGGACGAAAAGCAGCCGGGAAAGCAGAGCTTAGAAATGGAAACGGTTTCCAGTTTGAAAAGCGTGCACTGTCTGAAAGTCGAAGCAGCTCGCAGGACTTGAACTCGTACCTACTTAAGGTTTTAATTTGCTGAATCAAAATAAAGGGGAGCCGAGCCCACTCAGGGTGTTATTATTGGTTGCGCAGCAGCAAAGGACTACCATCACCAGCATGCAACAGCATGCACCACTATCACGTGGGTATCTCTGCAGCAATGAAAGGCTGGCAGGGTCATGCTGCGTTTTCCCCTCCAATCCCCTTTACAGCAACCTCCATGATTACGGGGCGTGTATTGCCTTGAAACGCGTCGGAAATTAAATGAATAAAGAAGAGGCTCGAGGATGCGAGCAGACACAGGCGGACAGAACCGGAGGGCTGATGGTGCACAGTGTTCCCTCTGAAAAGCTCGAGGGCATTGCTTAAACATTTTCTAACACGGCTTCCTTGGTCGTGCAGAGGAGAACCACTCCTTTCCTTGAGGACGAAAAGCAGCCGGGAAAGCAGAGCTTAGAAATGGAAACGGTTTCCAGTTTGAAAAGCGTGCACTGTCTGAAAGTCGAAGCAGCTCGCAGGACTTGAACTCGTACCTACTTAAGGTTTTAATTTGCTGAATCAAAATAAAGGGGAGCCGAGCCCACTCAGGGTGTTATTATTGGTTGCGCAGCAGCAAAGGACTACCATCACCAGCATGCAACAGCATGCACCACTATCACGTGGGTATCTCTGCAGCAATGAAAGGCTGGCAGGGTCATGCTGCGTTTTCCCCTCCAATCCCCTTTACAGCAACCTCCATGATTACGGGGCGTGTATTGCCTTGAAACGCGTCGGAAATTAAATGAATAAAGAAGAGGCTCGAGGATGCGAGCAGACACAGGCGGACAGAACCGGAGGGCTGATGGTGCACAGTGTTCCCTCTGAAAAGCTCGAGGGCATTGCTTAAACATTTTCTAACACGGCTTCCTTGGTCGTGCAGAGGAGAACCACTCCTTTCCTTGAGGACGAAAAGCAGCCGGGAAAGCAGAGCTTAGAAATGGAAACGGTTTCCAGTTTGAAAAGCGTGCACTGTCTGAAAGTCGAAGCAGCTCGCAGGACTTGAACTCGTACCTACTTAAGGTTTTAATTTGCTGAATCAAAATAAAGGGGAGCCGAGCCCACTCAGGGTGTTATTATTGGTTGCGCAGCAGCAAAGGACTACCATCACCAGCATGCAACAGCATGCACCACTATCACGTGGGTATCTCTGCAGCAATGAAAGGCTGGCAGGGTCATGCTGCGTTTTCCCCTCCAATCCCCTTTACAGCAACCTCCATGATTACGGGGCGTGTATTGCCTTGAAACGCGTCGGAAATTAAATGAATAAAGAAGAGGCTCGAGGATGCGAGCAGACACAGGCGGACAGAACCGGAGGGCTGATGGTGCACAGTGTTCCCTCTGAAAAGCTCGAGGGCATTGCTTAAACATTTTCTAACACGGCTTCCTTGGTCGTGCAGAGGAGAACCACTCCTTTCCTTGAGGACGAAAAGCAGCCGGGAAAGCAGAGCTTAGAAATGGAAACGGTTTCCAGTTTGAAAAGCGTGCACTGTCTGAAAGTCGAAGCAGCTCGCAGGACTTGAACTCGTACCTACTTAAGGTTTTAATTTGCTGAATCAAAATAAAGGGGAGCCGAGCCCACTCAGGGTGTTATTATTGGTTGCGCAGCAGCAAAGGACTACCATCACCAGCATGCAACAGCATGCACCACTATCACGTGGGTATCTCTGCAGCAATGAAAGGCTGGCAGGGTCATGCTGCGTTTTCCCCTCCAATCCCCTTTACAGCAACCTCCATGATTACGGGGCGTGTATTGCCTTGAAACGCGTCGGAAATTAAATGAATAAAGAAGAGGCTCGAGGATGCGAGCAGACACAGGCGGACAGAACCGGAGGGCTGATGGTGCACAGTGTTCCCTCTAAAAAGCTCGAGGGCATTGCTTAAACATTTTCTAACACGGCTTCCTTGGTCGTGCAGAGGAGAACCACTCCTTTCCTTGAGGACGAAAAGCAGCCGGGAAAGCAGAGCTTAGAAATGGAAACGGTTTCCAGTTTGAAAAGCGTGCACTGTCTGAAAGTCGAAGCAGCTCGCAGGACTTGAACTCGTACCTACTTAAGGTTTTAATTTGCTGAATCAAAATAAAGGGGAGCCGAGCCCACTCAGGGTGTTATTATTGGTTGCGCAGCAGCAAAGGACTACCATCACCAGCATGCAACAGCATGCACCACTATCACGTGGGTATCTCTGCAGCAATGAAAGGCTGGCAGGGTCATGCTGCGTTTTCCCCTCCAATCCCCTTTACAGCAACCTCCATGATTACGGGGCGTGTATTGCCTTGAAACGCGTCGGAAATTAAATGAATAAAGAAGAGGCTCGAGGATGCGAGCAGACACAGGCGGACAGAACCGGAGGGCTGATGGTGCACAGTGTTCCCTCTGAAAAGCTCGAGGGCATTGCTTAAACATTTTCTAACACGGCTTCCTTGGTCGTGCAGAGGAGAACCACTCCTTTCCTTGAGGACGAAAAGCAGCCGGGAAAGCAGAGCTTAGAAATGGAAACGGTTTCCAGTTTGAAAAGCGTGCACTGTCTGAAAGTCGAAGCAGCTCGTAGGACTTGAACTCGTACCTACTTAAGGTTTTAATTTGCTGAATCAAAATAAAGGGGAGCCGAGCCCACTCAGGGTGTTATTATTGGTTGCGCAGCAGCAAAGGACTACCATCACCAGCATGCAACAGCATGCACCACTATCACGTGGGTATCTCTGCAGCAATGAAAGGCTGGCAGGGTCATGCTGCGTTTTCCCCTCCAATCCCCTTTACAGCAACCTCCATGATTACGGGGCGTGTATTGCCTTGAAACGCGTCGGAAATTAAATGAATAAAGAAGAGGCTCGAGGATGCGAGCAAACACAGGCGGACAGAATCGGAGGGCTGATGGTGCACAGTGTTCCCTCTGAAAAGCTCGAGGGCATTGCTTAAACATTTTCTAACACGGCTTCCTTGGTCGTGCAGAGGAGAACCACTCCTTTCCTTGAGGACGAAAAGCAGCCGGGAAAGCAGAGCTTAGAAATGGAAACGGTTTCCAGTTTGAAAAGCGTGCACTGTCTGAAAGTCGAAGCAGCTCGCAGGACTTGAACTCGTACCTACTTAAGGTTTTAATTTGCTGAATCAAAATAAAGGGGAGCCGAGCCCACTCAGGGTGTTATTATTGGTTGCGCAGCAGCAAAGGACTACCATCACCAGCATGCAACAGCATGCACCACTATCACGTGGGTATCTCTGCAGCAATGAAAGGCTGGCAGGGTCATGCTGCGTTTTCCCCTCCAATCCCCTTTACAGCAACCTCCATGATTACGGGGCGTGTATTGCCTTGAAACGCGTCGGAAATTAAATGAATAAAGAAGAGGCTCGAGGATGCGAGCAGACACAGGCGGACAGAACCGGAGGGCTGATGGTGCACAGTGTTCCCTCTGAAAAGCTTGAGGGCATTGCTTAAACATTTTCTAACACGGCTTCCTTGGTCGTGCAGAGGAGAACCACTCCTTTCCTTGAGGACGAAAAGCAGCCGGGAAAGCAGAGCTTAGAAATGGAAACGGTTTCCAGTTTGAAAAGCGTGCACTGTCTGAAAGTCGAAGCAGCTCGCAGGACTTGAACTCGTACCTACTTAAGGTTTTAATTTGCTGAATCAAAATAAAGGGGAGCCGAGCCCACTCAGGGTGTTATTATTGGTTGCGCAGCAGCAAAGGACTACCATCACCAGCATGCAACAGCATGCACCACTATCACGTGGGTATCTCTGCAGCAATGAAAGGCTGGCAGGGTCATGCTGCGTTTTCCCCTCCAATCCCCTTTACAGCAACCTCCATGATTACGGGGCGTGTATTGCCTTGAAACGCGTCGGAAATTAAATGAATAAAGAAGAGGCTCGAGGATGCGAGCAGACACAGGCGGACAGAACCGGAGGGCTGATGGTGCACAGTGTTCCCTCTGAAAAGTTCGAGGGCATTGCTTAAACATTTTCTAACACGGCTTCCTTGGTCGTGCAGAGGAGAACCACTCCTTTCCTTGAGGACGAAAAGCAGCCGGGAAAGCAGAGCTTAGAAATGGAAACGGTTTCCAGTTTGAAAAGCGTGCACTGTCTGAAAGTCGAAGCAGCTTGCAGGACTTGAACTCGTACCTACTTAAGGTTTTAATTTGCTGAATCAAAATAAAGGGGAGCCGAGCCCACTCAGGGTGTTATTATTGGTTGCGCAGCAGCAAAGGACTACCATCACCAGCATGCAACAGCATGCACCACTATCACGTGGGTATCTCTGCAGCAATGAAAGGCTGGCAGGGTCATGCTGCGTTTTCCCCTCCAATCCCCTTTACAGCAACCTCCATGATTACGGGGCGTGTATTGCCTTGAAACGCGTCGGAAATTAAATGAATAAAGAAGAGGCTCGAGGATGCGAGCAGACACAGGCGGACAGAACCGGAGGGCTGATGGTGCACAGTGTTCCCTCTGAAAAGCTCGAGGGCATTGCTTAAACATTTTCTAACACGGCTTCCTTGGTCGTGCAGAGGAGAACCACTCCTTTCCTTGAGGACGAAAAGCAGCCGGGAAAGCAGAGCTTAGAAATGGAAACGGTTTCCAGTTTGAAAAGCGTGCACTGTCTGAAAGTCGAAGCAGCTCGCAGGACTTGAACTCGTACCTACTTAAGGTTTTAATTTGCTGAATCAAAATAAAGGGGAGCCGAGCCCACTCAGGGTGTTATTATTGGTTGCGCAGCAGCAAAGGACTACCATCACCAGCATGCAACAGCATGCACCACTATCACGTGGGTATCTCTGCAGCAATGAAAGGCTGGCAGGGTCATGCTGCGTTTTCCCCTCCAATCCCCTTTACAGCAACCTCCATGATTACGGGGCGTGTATTGCCTTGAAACGCGTCGGAAATTAAATGAATAAAGAAGAGGCTCGAGGATGCGAGCAGACACAGGCGGACAGAACCGGAGGGCTGATGGTGCACAGTGTTCCCTCTGAAAAGCTCGAGGGCATTGCTTAAACATTTTCTAACACGGCTTCCTTGGTCGTGCAGAGGAGAACCACTCCTTTCCTTGAGGACGAAAAGCAGCCGGGAAAGCAGAGCTTAGAAATGGAAACGGTTTCCAGTTTGAAAAGCGTGCACTGTCTGAAAGTCGAAGCAGCTCGCAGGACTTGAACTCGTACCTACTTAAGGTTTTAATTTGCTGAATCAAAATAAAGGGGAGCCGAGCCCACTCAGGGTGTTATTATTGGTTGCGCAGCAGCAAAGGACTACCATCACCAGCATGCAACAGCATGCACCACTATCACGTGGGTATCTCTGCAGCAATGAAAGGCTGGCAGGGTCATGCTGCGTTTTCCCCTCCAATCCCCTTTACAGCAACCTCCATGATTACGGGGCGTGTATTGCCTTGAAACGCGTCGGAAATTAAATGAATAAAGAAGAGGCTCGAGGATGCGAGCAGACACAGGCGGACAGAACCGGAGGGCTGATGGTGCACAGTGTTCCCTCTGAAAAGCTCGAGGGCATTGCTTAAACATTTTCTAACACGGCTTCCTTGGTCGTGCAGAGGAGAACCACTCCTTTCCTTGAGGACGAAAAGCAGCCGGGAAAGCAGAGCTTAGAAATGGAAACGGTTTCCAGTTTGAAAAGCGTGCACTGTCTGAAAGTCGAAGCAGCTCGCAGGACTTGAACTCGCACCTACTTAAGGTTTTAATTTGCTGAATCAAAATAAAGGGGAGCCGAGCCCACTCAGGGTGTTATTATTGGTTGCGCAGCAGCAAAGGACTACCATCACCAGCATGCAACAGCATGTACCACTATCACGTGGGTATCTCTGCAGCAATGAAAGGCTGGCAGGGTCATGCTGCGTTTTCCCCTCCAATCCCCTTTACAGCAACCTCCATGATTACGGGGCGTGTATTGCCTTGAAACGCGTCGGAAATTAAATGAATAAAGAAGAGGCTCGAGGATGCGAGCAGACACAGGCGGACAGAACCGGAGGGCTGATGGTGCACAGTGTTCCCTCTGAAAAGCTCGAGGGCATTGCTTAAACATATATATATATATATATATATATATATATATATATATATATATATATATATATATATATATATAATATAGTTCCACCAAAGGGAATGTAAACAGTATTTTGGCAGCGGGAAACTGATAAGAGAAGCAGACGAGGAACACGACTTGGTAAATGCAGGAAAATATGTTACAGCCAATAAAAAATGAAGGAAAAGTAAGTAGCACGCACAGGAACCAATAAGAAGCCAGGAAAGAGAGGAGGCGGGATATAAGTCCATTTTAAGTTTATATTAAAAACAACAGATGTCTCAAGTTCAGCACAAGCGCTGTGCAGGCGAAACCTAAAAATGTGGACGTGCGGCGGAGCACTGGGGAACAGTGCGGAGGAGTGGATGAACAAATAGAGAGGGGGAAGGGACCTCTTGAAAATAATAACAAGAAATTAAAAAAGGGTGAGTGTGATGGGGAGCAACTAAGAAAAAGGGGAGATTAAAGGTGCCCGCCCGCCACCCTATCGGCAAACGGGACCGCCCATTAGGATGTGCCCACCAAAGTGGCGGGCACATCCTGTATTCTCAGCATTGTGGCGGGCGGTGCTCTCTGCACCGCCCGCCACAATGCTAACAATACATCACAGCATTTACATTTCCAAAGCGGCAGGCACCGCGCGGTGCATGCCGCTTTGGAAATGTAAATGAAGGGGGGTACCACAGGTACCCCCCGTGTGCACCCCCTAACTCACCTTCACTCTGGGGGCCCGCAAGGGGCCCCCAGAGTGAAGACCGCCTGCCTTTCCATGGCGGCATTGCCGCCACGGAAAGGCATTGCACTTTTGCCATTGTAATATGGCTGGCGGTGTCTAATAGACACCACCACCATATTCAACATATTCCGCCCCGGCCGCAAGGCGACCGAGGTGGAAAACAGGCGGCCGGTGTTTCCCACCACTGCGGTCCCCTCCGCCATCGTAATATGGCGGGGGGGAATGCAGGGAAGGATGTCGGGCGGATTGCCTCCGCCAGGCTGGCGGTAGCCACCACTAGCCTGGCGGAGGCAATCCACCCGACATCCTAATGGACCCCTTAGTGAGGAGATGGTAGAGACAATAAGTGAAGAAAGCAAGGAAAGAAGAGATGCATTGCCAAGAAATGTGGAATGAAAAATAAAAAAGTCTCCTCAATACAGAAGAGGAGGAATGCAAAGCAGCTGTCCCAGGGCTGGACAAACATAAGGATAAGCAGGGAACAAAGCCTCTGAATAAGGAGCAGAAAATTGAGATAGACACAAAAGTCATCTAATTATATTCATGGGGCAGATCCAAAGCCCACTCCATGGATTGCATTGTGTTTAATAGGTTTTCAAGAACAGTGAATTACAGTAAATCCTAAATAATTGCAGATTTTATTCTCCTTAATGGTATTTTATTAACTGTTTTCTCATGCTTTTCAATTAGAGAGGCATTCTAGCTTCTTCTACTGATTAACCCCTCCCCTGCTGGTGACGGAACCACTCCGTCATCAGCTGCGGTCGCGCTGTGCTGATGACGGAGCGGTTCCGTCACGGCCCGCTCGGAGCGCCTGCGCGGTGCGGATTCCGCGCCTGCGCTGAGCGTTCCATTGAGCGGGCGGGGCCGTGACGGAACCGCTCCGTCATGAGCACAGCGCAACCGTGGCTGGTGACGGAGCGGTTCCGTCACCAGCATGCGGCCGCCGCGCAGCCGCCCCGCCCCCTTAGCACTGCGGCGGAATAGCCGCCTCAGTGAAGGGGTTAAATACCATGTAAACATTTATATATTTACACACACATATGACCGTATCACCTGTCTGGACATTGCAGTGCTGAATTATTATTATTATTATTATTATTATATGAAACTTGTAACGCGCTCAGCTTACCCAGGGGCATCCCGGCGCGACAGACCAAAGAAGAAGGAGAGACTCGATTACTCACTGCTATGGAAACAAGTATGTCTTAAGAAGTTTCCTGAATAGTAGGAGCTTGGGCTCTGAGCGAATCTTAAGGGGCAGAGAGTTCCACAGAGATGCCACCTGTACCGAGAAACGCCTGCCCCCAGTTCTAGCTCTCTTAACTCTCGCAGAACGCAAAAGATGTTGCTGGTCCGAGCGCAAAGGGCGTGAGGGTTTATAAGGACGGGCCATATTAAGAAGGATGGGAGGGCCTTTGCCATGTAAGATTTTATGGGCCGTACACAGCGCCTTAAATTTCACCCGCTCCTTGACAGGGAGCCAGTGAAGCGCTTTAAGGGCCGGGGCAGCCGACTGCCTTCTAGGGATCTCCATCAAGACTCTAGCGGCTGCGTTTTGCACCTGTTGGAGAGTTTTAAAGGTCGCTTCGGGGGCACCAAGAAACAGGGCATTTCCATAGTCAAGCCTTGAAAGGATTAAACCACGCATCAGGAGCTTCTTGGCTGAATCCGGAAGCAGTGCTGCTTTCTACACTCTATGCTTGGTACGCATGCTTTCTATTAGTTTTTTTTTTAACTAGTGAAAAGGGGAGTTTGTGCTGAGCTTGGGACTGGTGCATGTAGAGAAGTAGTGGTAGCTGGTGCATAATAGAAGTTGGGGGGCCAAAAGCACTATCCAACACTCTGCCTCTGGCTTTGCCAACCCCTGGTCCAGACTTTCACATCACATACAGGTGGACGTGCATACATACACACAGAGTTTCAGGCCTCCACATAAATACATTCATACATACATACACATGCAATCTCTAGCACACAGACATACACAAACTTAGAGACTTATTTTGAATACATCAGTCCACATCACCGACAAACTCGCAGTGGCGGTCTGACCACTGCCACACTGCTAGCCCGCCTGCAGTATTAAGTGTGGCTGTCAGACCGCCATGTCTGCCGGGATCCAAGATCCCATGGCGATGGTGCAATGGTCAGGAGCATTAATATGCTGTTGGTGCCGCTGCAGCACCATCAAGCATATTACAAGTTGCCTGTCCTCCTCCCATTTCATGGCGATGAGCCCACCATGAAAGGGTGGCGGAGACACACCTAATGGGGCGCTAACAGAGCCCTAGGATGCTACTGGTACTAGAGGATGCAGGGGGCATATATTGTGCATAAAAAAGAGGTTCAGATTTAATATTCTAACTATAGTTATACAAACGCAAGTAAAATTGCATCAATGAAGGGGTCATATTTAATAATCTACCACCACGCCTGCAAACATTGAAGAAAGTGCATTCATAAAGAGGCTGTTTATTCTAACTCAAGATCCAAACATACTGGAGAAAATGCATAACTAAAAGGGTCAAAATTAATATTCTAACTATTGCCACACAATCTCTTGGAAAAGTGCATGAATATCAAATGGTCAAATTTACTATTCTAACTTTGCATCCACAAATATTTGAGAAAGTGTCTAAATAACTGGAGTCAAATTAACTGTTTATTCCCAGATACTCAAACGTTGGCGAAAGTGCATATATAATTACTATTAGATTTACTATTCTTACTCTGGTTCACAAACATTCGCAAAAGTGCATGAATAAGGGGGATCAAATATAATTCTATGACTCCTCTCAAACAAACATTCAGGTAAGTGAATAAATAGGTAAGATTTACTATTGTAACTCTTATTTCGTCAGACTTAAACAAAGAGGGTCAAATTTACTGTATTAACTACACTCCCACAAACATTCGTACAAAAATACATAAATGAAGGGGGTCCGATTCATTATTCTAATTCCAGTCACGCAAACACTTACGAAAGTGCACAGAGGGTGTCAGATTTACAATCCTAATTTCCTTTCCACAAACATTGGTCAATGTAAATGAGTCAAGGGAGTCGGATTTACTACTTTATCTCCTGTCACACAGACCCTGAGGAAAGTGCACGAATGAAGGTGCTCCACTTCAATATTTTACATCAAATCATACAAGCATTGGGGAAAGTGCATAAATAAAGAGCACCTAAATTGCTGCTCGAACTCAGACCTCAAAAACATTGGCGAAAGTGCATAAAAGAAAGGGGGGGGGGCTAAAATTCTCTATCCGACATCCAGTCCTTTAAGCATTGGGGTAAGTGCATAAAAAAGAGGATATACTTTACTATTCTAACTCCAGTTCAAAACCACTAGGGAAAGAACACCTATGAAAAAGGTCATATTTAATATTGTACATCAGGCAAGACAAACATTGACGAAAGTGTCTAAATGAAGGGGGTCAGATTTACCAATTTAACTTTAGTGCACAAACATTGTAGAAAGTTTACCATTAACGAGGTTATATTCTGACACCTGTTCCACAAACATTTGGGAAGTGCACAAATCAAATGGATCAGATTTAATATTCTAAATTCAATCGACTAACAAACATTGATGAAAGTGCATAAATAAAGGGGGTCACATTCGCTGTTTTAACTCCAACCACAAACATTGAGGACGTGCATAAATACTAGGGTTCGGTCTGCAATTATTAAACTTGAAATGAAATTATCGCCGCTTTTGCTAATTTCATCGCCCTATTAGCAAGCTGTCGCTAACATCAGTTAGCGACAGCTTTTAGGTGATAGCGAGCGGTTTGGGGCCCGTTTGCATGTCAGCGATATATTTGATATTTATTTGATATTTATGGGGTTTTATAAAGCGCGAACATTCGCTCCCAGGGGAGCATCTTGGCGCTGATATATATCGCTAATGACATGCAAAGTGGGCGTACCCAACCAGTTAGCGACTGAAAGCAGTCGCTAACGTCGCTATCGCCTATTAGCAAGGCAAGCGTAGCGTTTAAAAAATTCACGCTAAGCGCGAATATCGCTAAAAACTAACGCCTGCTCAGACCAGTTCTTAACCTGTATATCCAATGGGAGGTGGATATTCAGGTTAAGACCCTACTGGCGTTACTGCCTGAATATCGCTGGTTTTCCAGCGATATTCATGTATTTCACCGCTATCACCGGATATTTTATCGCATTGGAGATAAACTTTGCTAATAGCATGTTATCTCTGCGATAAAATTTGGCGATAAAAATTTTTTTGCTAAGCTTCTTTAGCGATAAATATCGCTAGTTGTTGATAATATGCCTATATTCGGTCCTATAATCAATGGGAAAGTGTTAACAAATGAAGACAAATTTACTATTCTGACACCAGTTAAAGAAACACTGGGGGAAGAGCATACCTAAAAAGGGTCAGAATTATTAGTGTAGCTCTAGTTCCACAAACAGTGGGCAACAAGCATAAATACAGATGTTACAGGGACTGTGTTGAGGATGTTGAAGATTTGCAATTCTAGGGCACTACTAAAGTGTTTAATGCTGCCATGCAGAATGGTGACTGTGTAGTTCTTTCATACAGGAACTCAAGTTTCACTTCCTACACTAATTAGAATTATAAATGGGTATATGTTAATTGCAGGGTTGTTTTCCATGAGGAGTTCCAAGTAACATAAAATATACAAGAGAGAAGCTTGCATTGTATGTATGAAAAGAGAGGCATGCGGTGATGGCCCTGCATTCCTAAGTACAATGACATTATTGTGAGGCCATGCTCGTGATCTGAAATTATATGAGCACTTGTCTTCCCAGAACAAGGGGGTTTCCCCAAAGAGGTGTTGTGTACTATCAAAGACAATCAAGGAGAAATCTTATTGTAGAGACCTGATGATCCGGTTGGTAGCTGGAATTTGCATTGTTATGTATCCTGCATGCACTGGGTGCTCCATACTCCCAATCATTTCTGCAGTGCATAGCATGTTTTATGGTAGTGTGGAAGCAGAATTGGATGAGAAGAGCAAATCACTAGTCCATGCAAAATGTAAACAGTATCTGGTGTGTCCCGACCTGCTCATAATATCTTAATTTTTCCTGCTATCCATTGCCCGCTCATAGGCACTGCCATACTTTCAGTTTCTAGGGAAGACTATTGACATTCCACTTTTCGCATTGTGAAAATCCCACATAGCCAGAAGTGACACAGTTTACATTGAATGTTATGGGCACCTATTTAGTTAGGCCACTTCCATGCATGTCAGGGACTTGAGACTGGTACAGCAGAGGATGGCTACTCTATCTGGCTTCAGTAAAGAAGGCTGCATTCCAAGTACAAACACAACTAGATGCCACTCAAGCATTCTTTTATCATAACCTCAGTTTTGTCTGGAATCATTGTTATACTCATTGTTCTCCAGTGATTAGACCTAGAGAAATAAATTCTCACCAGATATGACATAATTTTCTAAAGGTCCTACCAGCATTGAAACAAGTACGTACAGGTCTGGAAGCTCTGGAGAACTGGTCGATGGAAATTGGGAAGCCCTTTATGGATGGGGTTGTAAAGCTCAAGCTTGAGAGTCAGCTATTAGTCCAAGAGTTTAAGGAAGGGATGCCCGGAGGTGTCAGGTGGATACAATCTGGTGAAGCCAAAGTGTGGCAGTAGTAAGGTATAGAACAAGTCACTGAGGTGAGTGCAGTGCAGGACTTAGGCAAGGAATTTGCCCATTAGGAAGGTTTTGGCCTTCTTTTTAAAGCATGCCAGCGACAGAATTTTTCTGATGGAGGGCGAGAGTGAGTTCCATATTCTTGGTGCAGCCCCTGAGAAAGCCCAATAGTATGTTTTTTTCTTTCACAAGCACAGAGGCTGGAGATGGAGGTCTCTGTTGGACCGGGAGTTTCTGGTTCCTCCGGATACCACAAGTTTCTGGGCGAGAAATGCAGGGGATTTAGTGTATAGAGCTTTGTGAGTGATACAAGCGAGTTTAAGCTGGATTCTGGCCTTGAGAGGAAGCCAGTTAAGAACTTTCAGGTATGGTGAAATGTGGTCAAATTTCTTTGAGCCTGTTAGGAGTCTGGCGGCAGCGTTAAGGCAGGCTTTTAAGGGGGCCCTGGGAGATCTTGGGGAGGCCCGAGAGAGAAGAGCAGCCATATTTGAGTCTGGAGATGACTAGTGCCTGGACTGCCATTTTGAGGTCGGGAGCGTCGAGGAAGGGTTTCAGCTTTCTTAGATAGCTCAGGTGAAATCTGTCCGTTATGGCCATTGAGTTGATGTGGCCACACATATTTAAACTGCAATCCAAGGGATTTGGCAGAGTCTACTATGGTCAGAGTGCAGTTTCAGGCAGTGATCGATTTGGTCCTTTCCTGAATGTGGGGGTTGTTTTTGGGTGGGGAGATTAGAAGAAATTCTGTTTTTTGTGCGTTAATTATGAGCTGGTTAGATGTGAGCCACAGGACAGTTGACTTCAAGGCCTAGTTCAGGGAGAGGATCTCTTCGGGAGAATAGATTCTGATGTAGATCTGGGTGTCGTCGGCATACATGTGGTAGGAGATATTGGCGGTGTGTAGTACTTCTGCTAGCGGTTCAAGGTAAAGATTAAAGAGGGTAGGAGACAGGGTTGATCCTTGCGGGACTCCGACCGTGATCGGAGAGGGAGCAGACAGTTTATCGTTGATTAGGAATCTCTGAAAGCGGTTCTGTAGGAAGGGCCTAAACCATTCAAGAACAGGGCAATCCAGTCCCATCCTGAGTTTGAGGTGTTCGAGGAGTATTTCGTGGTTGACTATATCGAAGGCCGAGAATGGGTCCAAGAGGATTAGGAGACATGTTTTGCCTTGGTCACGGGCTTGGAGGGCCACATCCACGATCTGGAAACTGGGGGTTTCAGTGCTGTGCCCTGGCCTGAATCCAGATTGGAAGTCGTCAAGTGGGTGGAGGTAGGTGATGTGTTAGCTCAATTGCTCTTGTACACATTTCTCTAGAACTTTGACCAGGAGTGGGATGTTGGATATAGGTCTAAAGTTGTCTGGGGAGGCAGGATTCAGCGTCTACTTATAGGTGCAACTCGTAGTGAGTCATCAGGAGGGACCTACCAATGAAGGGGAGAGGGAGTACACTGCCAGGAAATCATCACAAGTTTACTCATTGCATTCTGCTAGAGGTTGTTCCTAGCGTTTTTAGGCAGGTTGAAGAGAATCTACGAATGTGGGTACAACCCGTACTTGCATTTCTGGACACATGTTTCTGGATTCTTGCCTGACCTTGAACAAAAAGTTACAGGTAGGTTTGGAGGTGCTAAATTTGACTTATAGCATATCAGTTGAATTATCACTTTGCAGGTGCATCCTACAGTGGCCCATCAGTCATATGATTTCCAAAGGTGCCTATAAAGTGGGGAGGAAGCACACCGCCCGTAGGTCAGCACCAGTTTTCCTGTTGCATTCTGCAAGATGCAGTTTATAATGTTTTTGAATCACTCACATGTAGAAGAATGTATGCTTTCAGTGTTGACGATGTTAGTGTTTTCATTTATGACCTGTTTTTCTGCTTTAATGCCTGTGGAATTTATCCACAGAAAGTGACCGAAATTAGGTGAAAACATGCATAGATTGGTGGAACAACACTGATGTACAATTAATTCCACATTCCAGAGGTAAAAGGCTGCCGAACTATATTACCCTGTAATTACTGTATTATGTGAGATTGGCAAGTCTGAGTCCAGTAGTATTTTATGATTTTTTGGGTATTTATAAACTGTGAGTAATAGTACGTTTATCACTGCTTACTACATCGACCCTGAAGTTGGGTCAGAAAACTACACACATAAAAAGATAGACCTGCAGAGACGTTTTAAGGCATGGGCAACGTGGACTCTGGCCCAGGGCCCCAGCCTTTCAGGGGGCCCCCTGATAGAGCCAATTCTGTTCTGCAGAGAGTCTTGCCCTGATGACCTTGAATAATTCTTAAACAGTTATTTTAAATACTGTCTTCCTTTAATGTGTTTTTAGTGTGGGTGATGTGTGAGAGTCTATTATAGACATTTTGCAGAGAAATGTGTCAGTTTCATGCATTATCCATAAAAAGTTTCTTTTAGATGACAATGGGACCCCACAGATTAGTAATGGGAGGGTGTCATAGAGATTATTTGCAGTAATATTAGTGAGCCGCTGCTGTAGTACAATTTGAAAACACATGCCACTCTCACTGATTAGATACAAACACATTTAGAATTTGGACCAGTGTGCCTGTGCAGTGTCAGTGACCTGGCTAATGAGGGATGAAAGAGGTGAAATTGAATCATAAATTCAAAGCTGTTCCCAACAGGGGCCCCCAAAATACATTTGGCCAAGGGCCCCAAAATCCTTAAACTGTCCCGGTAGACCTGTCCTACCTTTCTATGTGCCGAGTTCCCCGCCCCCACTGCGGAGTCTCTCTGCAGTTGTAAACTTATTAACTCGTAATTTGTGAATACCAATAAAAAAACGAACATTTAGACTAAAGTGTAAGTTTACCTTTGTGAATCAGGCGCCTAATGTCACAGGTACTGCCCAGAGACATAAACTGAACGAGAGATCCACACCACACATTGGACCAGGACTAATTAATACGGGGAACTGTAAAAGTGCCCCAACACTAGGCTTTACATGGGGTCTATGAACTGGCGGTGCTGTTTCAAGCTCTCTTGAGGACAAAGGCGCCAGCGCCCCGCGCCGCTCTGCACATATAGAAACCCGTCTCAGAACAGTAACAGGTCCCCCTGGAAATGCTCTTTTTCAGTCACACCTTCCCATTTTAAGAGAACCGTTCATCGTGCGGGACAGGCTCAGAGCACTGCCAGCCAGGGTGGCGCGTGACATTTTTATTTTGTCTTATCTGGCGTCTTTGAGGCGGCAGTAGCAGCGTTTCAGACAGCTGCATAAAGTGACATAAATGCACAGAGCCCACTTATTTGCGGCTGGCTTGTTAATGCGTTACAATTTGAAGGCCCAAACAGTGGAAGTCTGCGTGCTGCCGGCCCCCGGACTTCTGACCCTCCGGTTAGAAAATCCCTATCCTATAAACATTACTCTCTCTCTCTTCACACAAAGGTGCTGATCAACTAGATTCGAAAGGCTGTTGCTTGGTTCTGCAAGTGACTGACTCCGAGTCAGCAGACTTTGTGGAATATTAAGTGGTAAAAATCAGACCAAGGTTCTGATCTTGCCTTGATCAGTCTGTCTGACATTGGAAGGGTACCTCCGCCCTGCAGAGCTCGGGCCTGATGGAAGTTACTGAGTCCTGAACCTCAAAAAAGTAGGGGGAGAGTGCTTCTGTGGGAGATTTTAGCATTTATATTATTTCTGAGTTTTAACAATGTGCATATTATCTATCTACACTCAAATACATGTGTATACTTATATGGTGCTATTGTCTTAAAGGGGCAGATTTATGAAGGCCTTGTGCCGCCGGTGCGTCACTTTTAACATGGGAAAAAGTGACTCACCGGCGGCGCAAGGCCTTCATAAATCTGCCCCAAAGTGCCTTTTCTTGGCTTATGCTAACTAGGCCACAGTTAGGCCTCGGCGACGCCATCTTGTTCAAAATGGAAGTGTCACCCTGCACACCCACTGCTTATTACTTATGCTGCACAGTCAAGCAAAGTCATGTTTGTTCATTTCCGAATTACTTCATTCTTGAAGATGGACTCAGTATTGTATCTCTCTCAAAGTCTCTTCTGATTGCTTGCTGAATTACTCACTTTACTGAATTTATTAACAATAGTTCATTGTTGTATTGTAACTAGTTGTTCTGCTATCTCCGAATGACATTGGCACTGATAGGCTTGACCATATTAATGTGGTGGGATAGTGCTTTGTTGGAAAGGCAATTTGACGTTAATTCTGTCCTCTGTTTGTATTCTGTTGCTCACAGCAAGTTGAATTTGCCATTTTTATTCTATATATATTTCCAATATAAACCCTCAAATTTACGGATGAGTAAGTAGACTTTTCAGTGTTACTAGCGATATCATCAAATTTCTTCCCGATTCGCTGCTCATTGGGACTTAAAATAGTTTCCTGATTTTGCTTATTATTCCGTAATTCCGTATTGCTATGTGCCTTTAATACAAGGATTTTCTGCATCTCTACTTTTACACATCTTTATTAAGCCTATGACCTCAAATATAACTACATTTTCTACTTCTGCCCTAGGTCTCACTTTTTGAGGCTAATCTTACTTAATTGCCTGTATTTTGGATATGTAGTGGTGTGCCTTATCTTGAGACACACTGCCTCACAAAATTGAAGTTTAACACTGTCGACGACCCGTCCACTCATGGGTATATGGTTGAGGTATCTTTTTGGGTTGCAAGAATTTAAGCAGCTTGCCCGAAAGAGGTTGTTCAGGAAGGTATTCAGCATCTTTGGATGCACGGTCTCTCAAACCCTGATAGGTTGCTGCACCCAGAAACCCTTGGTCCCCATTACCAGAGTGCAGGATAACCATTTCACCCTCCCAGACTACCCAGTGCCTCGGCAAGGGGAGGCCGCCTGGGTCCTGTATTTTATGGACCCCCAATTTCATGTTACATCTTTTTAAATAATAAAATGTAACATATTGATGCGGTTAATGCCCACAATCACTAGATGACCTTAAAAACGCTTTCCCCATCTACTTGTCTTTTTTATTTTATGAGATGTTAATGTTAATGTTAATGTTAACAGTTACTTATAAAGCGCACGGTCACCAGAGGTTTCATGGCGCTAATCATGTTTAAGTTGTCGTATAAGACCCAATTAATAGGCCAGCCCAACCAGCCAAGTTTTAAGTGCCTTTCTGAAGCCGAGTAAGTTATCACTGCTTCTCATAGTTAACGGGAGGGAATTCCAGAAGGTGGGTGCCAGATAGGAGAATCTGCAACCGCCGACACGTTTAAGTTTTATAGTAGGGACAGATAAAAGGTGTAGGTAAGATGAACGTAAATTACGCCAAGGGACATGTTTGTTGATCATGGACAAAATAAATTTTGGGCAGTTGCCATGAAGGGCTTTAACCCCTTCGACGCTCATGACGAGCTCAGCTCGTCATGAGGTACGCCTCTCGTACGCTCATGACGAGCTGAGCTCGTCATGAACCGCGGTTTTTAAAAAAAGTCAGCGCACAGCGGGAAAACCCGCAGCGCGCATGGTGTTAAACGCTAGGCAACCAGTCTTAAATGCCGCACATTGCTCCACGGGAAGCCAGTGGAGCTTGATCAACAAAGACCCGTCGGAGTGCCATTTTGGCTGTTTGTAAATTAATCTGCCTGATTCTGTACTATTTGCAGCCGTTTTAAAAGGTCCTGAGGCAGACCGATATAGAGGGAGTTAGAAAAATCCAGGCGTGAGAGGACCAGCGCTAACACCACTTGGATTAGGGCTGAGTGGGTCAGCAGGTGGGCGATCTTCCTAATTTTCCGGAGTTGGTAGAGACTGGTGGAAATCACTGCTCCCACCTGTCCTCTAAGTGAGAGGTCGGCATTGATTACTACCCCTAAACCTTTTACTGACAGAGATGCAGTAGGGGGGTGCCCAGTTCACTAGGCCAGAAGTGTGGACCCCAGCAGTCCTTGCTCTTCCCAGGCAACACCAATTCCGTCTTACCTGGGTTGAGTTTGAGATGGTTCCTATCCATCCAATGCTGAATGTGGAGCATGGTTGTTCAAATTCCACGGCAGCATTAGGGGAATCTAGAGGAAAGATCAGCTGGAGGTCATCTGCGTAATTAAAGATGGTTACCTTCTGGTTTTTTAGTGAGTAGAGCAGAGGCCTCAAGTAAAGATTAAACAGTAATGGTGACAGGGACGAGCCTGCGGCACACCACAAGAGGTGGGCACTGTAGAGGCAGTAAAAGTACCCAGTCGGACTGCTTGCGTTCTGCCGGTGAGGAATGACTTAAGCCAATTATAGGCAGAGCCATGAATACCTGCTTGTTCGACACGGTTCAACAGGATGGTATGGTCGACCGTGTTGAACGCCGCTGACAAATCCAGAAGCACCAGGGCCAGTGGTGTTCCCCTATCTGAGTTGGCTCTTAATGTGTCCAAGACTGCGAGGACTACTGCCTCTGTTGAGTGGGCTGGCCGAAAGCCCGCTTGGTTTGGCTCCAGATAATCGGTTTGCTCAATAACGTTTGATAAACATCTAGCCACATGAGCCTCCAAAATCTTAGACAGACATGGGGGGAGGGATATGGGGCGATAGTTAGAGGGAGTTGAGGGACCCACCCCAGGCTTTTTCAGAAGGGGGACTATTGTGGCAACCTTAAAGGCCATAGGCACCACCCCTTTGGTAAGGGATTCATTCAAGAAAGGGAGAAGGCTATAAGGTAGTGCTGTAAAAATGTCTTTAAGGATGGAGAGTGGACAGCAGTCATTGGGAGAGCCCGACTTGACTCGGGTTAAAAGATCGGACAGAGTGTTTAGGACATAGTACTGAAAAATTGTTCATAGTGACAGAATTTCTGAAAATGTCATCCTGGCATTCTGTGTTGGACGGGGTAGGAATGCTGGCCTTTATAGTGACAATTTTTTCCAGAAAGTAATTATTTAAAACATTGCACATCACTTGAGTAGGGGCCTGGTTAGGTAATATTCTCTCGTCCCTGCTGATCTCACTGACAATTTTAAAGATTTCCTTGGTTTTATTGTTCGCATTGAGTATTCTTGTAGAAAAGTGAGCCGCTTTGGCAGTCAATATAGCCTTTTTAGACTCTGTGCGGGCTCGCAAGAACTGATGTCTATCTTCCAGATTGTAGCTATGCCTCCATTTCCTTTCTAGTTGTCACAGTTTTAACTTTTGTGTTTTCAATTCGGTGGAGAACAGAAAACATGATATCTAGTGCAAGAGAATTTAGTCAAGGGGGCATGTCTGTCACTAGCCGAGTTTAACCAGACGGCGATTGTATCTTCCATAGCGTCAACGTTTGAGTTAAAGGTGGGAAGGGAGCCGGCCAGAGTGTGGATAAATTCCTGTTTATCAAGAGTTCTCCATTTCCTTTTTAGTCCTCCCTCTACCTTGGGTAGCTTCTGCCTACCAGTGAGACTAAATGTAAAGTCAATTAGATGGTGGTCCGACCAAATGCAGGGAGAGATCAGGGGAGTAGGTATAGTTAAGTTGTGGGACCAGATTTGGTCCAATGTATCACCTTTTATATGAGTAGGGGCCAATAAGAGCTGACTCAAGTTCAAGTTGGAAAGCAGTTCAGATAACTCTGTTGCCTGTGGTCCACCGTGATCATCATTAACCCAATAATTCAGGTCCCCCATAAGTAAAACCCTGGAGTAATTCATCACAAGATTGGCCATTTGTTCACTTGGCCATTTGTTCCTTGGATCAGAAAATCCCTGCAGAAGTTGTGATTTCCAGCCTCACAAACGTTTCTGACTTGCCTGAGAGCCCAGGAACATGCTCTTCACTAGACACAAGGGGCCATACTTATGGCAAAGTCACGCATTTCAGCACAGCAAGTCCAGGCACTGCACTGCGTGACAGGGAACGGGCAGGAATTTGCTGTATTTAATAGAATACGGCGCATTCCTGTCCTTTCCCATACACTGGAACACAATGGGCAGCCTAGCGCCCACACAGGCACCCTTTCACCTTGGTGAAGAGACTAGGGTCATTAAGACTTTTGTGTTGAGGTTCCAACCGTAGCTACAGTGCAGGAGTCAACCCAACACATAGGGGAAAGGAAGCAGTCATGCAAGGTTCTCTTGCACACAAAGCTAGAAAATTGAAAGCACATGGAAGCAGTAGTTGAATCCTCCATCACAAAAATGAAGGAGTTAAATCAAGGACATTAGTAACAACAAGTCAAACGTCCCTATGTTTCTCATACTATCTGATATCAAAGGGGGTCAACAATAGGTAAAGGGCAAGAGGATCCTGAAACTGTAAAGATCACTGATGTCATGTTCTATCCTTTTCTGCTGAGTTCTGGAGATCACATCAAGGATATTATGTAAAGTTCTGGAGGTCTCATCTGGGGCAATGCGTCCAACTTTGTATTCCTCTTCTGACCTGTCATGTTTCATTCTGGAGGGGATATCTGCAGTGTTTTATCAAGAGGTACATGCCTCATCAA
Source organism: Lissotriton helveticus (assembly GCF_964261635.1). Lineage (NCBI taxonomy): Eukaryota > Metazoa > Chordata > Amphibia > Caudata > Salamandridae > Lissotriton > Lissotriton helveticus. The sequence continues at coordinate 251,683,936 of NC_136065.1, read as the reverse complement.
GAGTGATGTGTGCAGGTAAGGAGCCCACCTGTAGGGTATTTTGTTCTCTTTTGGGGGCCACCTCTGTCATATTGTCTCTAGTTACAGGATGCACCTGTGGCCAATTGTGCCCAGTTCTGAAGTGTACATCTGGGGTCCTGCATGCAGTTATGGAGGTTAACTCTGCGGCATCCTTTTCAGTTCGGGAGGACTCAACTGAATCATTATGTCTAAATTAATATGCCACCTCTGGCATACTGTGTCCCATTCTGCAGGTCACCCTTTTCACATCAGGTGCATTTCTGGAAGCCTGCCCTGAAACATGCATTGATATGTGGATAAATAAATGCACATATCTAGGACACCCTGCTGATTCTATAGAATTACTAGGGCAGGGCAATAATACATGTGTGGGAAAATTCCTAGGCAATTGGACGGTTTAGACAATTTAACAACTCCTTTCAGAAAAGATCATGATCTAAAGAACTCAGTGTGAACCCAGTTTAAATGTATCAAAAGTTATATACATTTTATTTTACTTACATTAAAAACTTTTCAAAAAACACAGCTCAGACATTACATTGATATAGAACGACATAATTATGACTGAACACAATTTACATAAAAGCAATCACATACTAACATAACAAATGTAATCAAGCACAAAAGGTAGCACATCAAATAATTAATAAGCACATAATGAAAAAGTGGTGGCTATGAGATGGATCTTCTTGATATGTGGATAAAAAACGCATCACACGGCTTTCACTTGGAGCTCACAGTACATAGCAGCTTTAATCTGTAAACCATTATGGAGGGTTGGTCATACTTTGGGGCAGATTTACAAGCCCCTTGCACCTTTTTTACGCCACCGATGCATACCTTTTATGAAACAGCGGGAGCGCAAAGCCAGTGCCATGCTGCAGGGTATTTAGAACATGACGCATCTGGGAGATGCGTCACGTTGTAAAGGCCAGCGCCACATGTAGGCGTTCCAGTTCGGGGGGCGTTCCGGCATAGGAACGCCTCCTAAAAGTGGCTGAGTGAAATGTACAAGATTTCACTCAGTCACTTTTAAGGCCATGCTGCGTCAAAACCCTGCGCCTGCTTGAAGCAGGCGTCAGGATTGACGCAGCATGTTAGGGGTAGGGCACCCCCGAGCCTTGCGGGAGCTGCATCACGCTTGCGACGCAACTCCAGCAATGCGCCGCATTTCCGACGGGAGATGCGACACGCATCTGCCCATCCGTGCGCCATGGTACGCCGCATTGTAAATGCGGCGCAAAAGTGGTGGCGCACGGGTGGACAGATGCATCGCAACTCTTCTGGCACATCCCTGCTGATTAGCAGAGATGCGCCAGAAATAGTAAATCTGCCCCTTAGTTTTTTTGCACAAAAATATACAATGCGATCTAGACAGGCGTAGTGATTTGGCACACCTTTTGCAAAAATTGAAAGTCACACAGCACTGGTCTGACTCTTGCACACTCAGACTACAAGCAGCAGGAGAGGAGGGAGGAACAGGAATACAAGTGGCAAAGGAGGTGGGCATAAGCAATTGGGCACTCGTAGAGGGGTGGTTGGTTTTAGCAATGGTTTGATTTTAGCAATGGAGATACACGTGTCCGGAATGCCTGTCAGAAACCCTAGTCTGTCAATGAGATAGAAAATCCTGCAAGTTGAGAAATGATTGTGATGCATTTCTAGGAAACGTGGCGTCTGTGCCACCTATTCAAGCGAGGCATCCATTTATGTAACAGAGAATAAATCTTCCATGTTTACAGCGATGTGTGGTCTGGAGAACTCCTCGTACTGAGGTAGAATATCATGTGGTTTGTCTGTATCTGCCAAAGGCCGGTTTCTTATATTATTTAAGGCAATATTTTGCATTGGAATGTACCACCATTCCATAACGTATACCAGTACTGCAGAGATGAATCTGACTCGCTTTCACATGCTGTGATGCTAGTATGTTTGTAAAATTGAAGAAATTAAGGGGCAGATCACAATGAAGTGCCGCAGCGTGGCACTGCAAGCCCTTTGGCTGTGCCACACTGGGACACTTCCGAAGCACAGGGATGTGACATGTGACATATTTACAAGAATATGTCTCATCTCTGTGCTTCCCCCCTGCACTGGCGCACAAACTGCAGCCATGCGCTGGCACAGGCACCCCTGCACCATGGTGCAAGGATGTCTGTGTCGTGGGGAGATTGTTTTTGTGCAGGAAGGGGCCCTTTCCTGCACAAAAACAATCACTACAGGCATTTTCCTTTTTCAATGCATGCTGTAGAATGCAACACACATTGAAAGAGGAAAAATCGAGGAGAAATGAAAAAATTTCTCTTCGTTGTGCCTTGCTATGCCACCTCTAGGGTGGCGTAGCATTCAGACGCATCTCCAGATTAACGATTTCTCGTAAATCTGGAGATGTGTCTTGTTCCATGGGTGTTGCGTGTGAACACCCACAGCAACACCCATGGAACGCCCCTTCAACGCAAAGTGCTGCGTGTGAAGGGGCGTATTTACAAGTAGAGGAAAAGTCACACAGGGTGGCTTTTCCTCTCCTTGAAAATATGGAGGAGCACCCTGCGCCACCAGTACGTCACGATACGTGATGTACTGCTGGCGCAGGGGGCTTGTAAATCTGCCCCTAAGTTGTCTGTTTAAACGCATTCTTTATTTTTATAGCAAACCACGTGTGCTTTTTATATTTTGTTAATTAGTCACCTCTTAATGATTGCTTCTTAATCTATGAATTGTGAATATTTTCATTGTCACGTTATTTCATACCTTTGTCTGTTTAACTCGCCAACAAGTTTCATAAACAGATGCGCAAAAAACGGTATCCAGCTCCTGACAGGAGTTAAATGTTTGGATTAAGCACCGTATCACTCTTAGTGGTACGGTCTAGTCTTAGCTATAATGTTGCCAACCCGCCTTATAGCACAATGAGGTTTGATAGTGGTGTTGGTGCAAAAACCACAAATTCAATGGAATGGGAAGACATTTGTTTTTGTTAAAAACACTAAAATGTATTGAGAGCTTTACTTTCTAAAACCAATGCATTATCCAGGTGCTCTCCTCCTTGCTTTCAGCCCACCTGAGGGGGCATCTCTGTTTCATGTAACAGGGTTCCGCGCATTCCTGGTAGAGCCGCGTCGCCAAATGTATTACAGTATGTCAGGTGATCTCCCCACCTGTGAAGGCTCAGAGCTACAGACCGCCCATTGTCTCAGGGACCGTACTAGGGAACTGAGTGATGGGACTCATGTTCCAGAGTCGTCACACCTTGACTGCTCAAGTAAGTCTACTGATTCCCTCGGCACACCGGATACCACCTGCGGTCTGCTACACACGCTCTATCAGCATTCAGTCCACTATCAATTAAGCGGCACCTTGTTGGCAATGAGATGGCTATAACAGTGTAGATGAACCAAACAGAAAGGGCATATTAGCAACAACTTGCGATAATTATCTCAAACCTCGCTTAGCGCTATTTTTTTATCGCCTCCTATCGCTGGACTTTATTGTGGAGATAACTCAGTATTACCAACGTTTATCTCCCCGACGATAAAGAATCCAGCGATAGCGGCAAATCCCATCTTTAATGTGAGATTTCCAGCGATAAAAATCTTATTGCAAAGGAAAATCTTGCTAATAGGCAGGTGGGGACTTAGCTGTAGAATCCACCTCCCAATGACTATTATGACTAAGTCATGTTTTTATCAGGTGTAAAATCCTGGCGCTAACCGTGGTAGCGCACGTTTTTTTATCGTGTTGCGGGTATTGCTAATAGGTGATAGCTGTGTTATTGACAGCTTTCAGTCGCTACCAGTTTCGGTATGCCCACTTTGCATGTCATTAGCGATAAGTATCGCTGACATGCAAAGTGGGCCCCAAACCGGTCGTTATCTCCTGGAAGCTGTCGCTAACTGCTGTTAGCGACAGCTTGGTAATTGGGTGATAAAAAAATTACTTCTTTATCGTCAAAAAGTACTGCTAAAGCGGCGATCTGGCCATGCTATTATGCCCCAGAAGTTCTTTATTCTTAGCTGATATTGCAAATCTCCATGAAAGACTCATCCTTCTCTATGTCATAATTGAACAAATTGTGAGGTACATCTTGTGATAGAGAACAGGATTCGCTTATTTGAAACACCTTTTTATTGGATTTTAGATTCATACATGTCATACAATAATTATACTTGAGTGCTGCTGCATTACAATTGATGTCGACATTGTGTGGTATAAAGAAGCATATCCATTAGTGGGGGTGCCATGTCTCTACTGTCTCCAGCAGATACGTTCGGACACACCGTGGATGATGTTGTTGGGTCGGTGGTTGTGTTACCTTCACCCGTATGACAGTCGATAGTCTATTGTTCCCTGTAGAGGGTAATACGCAATATCAATCTAGGTTCTGAACTAAACGGGGGGATGCATAACTCGGGAAGTGAGGGATCGGGGAGGTTTTTTTTGGGGCGCCTGAGGCGGGGGTAAGAGAATCGCAACTCCATGTCGACAAACTAACTGCGAGCATTGTGGTCAGCCATTGGCAATCATGTGATCCGTTGAGGGTGGCCTGGAGGGATGCACTGGAGCAAGGGAGCGTAGATTGTGGGTGGGCTAATGTATGTTGGATCCCGATTCCGTGTGGGTGTCATGTGACGGTTCTACGCCAGTTGAGTTTATGCGTTTAAGCTCATGAAGGAGCATTGCCCATTCTAGTGAGATAGGTTGCCGTCGCATGCCACGGGCTTCCTCCTGTCGGAGGAGATCTTCTTCGGCTGCGGCCCACTTCAGTATCGCCCCCACCATGCTGCTATTGGAGGGCCCTCCGGTGCGCAACAGTGCATTGCTATACTACGTTTGGCAAGAAGTATGGCCAGCAAAGCAAATTTGGTCTCTACCTTCTGTTGTTTGTTGCGTTTAAATATGCCTAAGGCACATGCTTCCCATGTGCGAAGAGCTGATAGACCTGTGACTGTTGCTAGTGTGGCGTGTACCGTTGTCCAGAAAGCTTGTATCGTGGGGCATGTCCAAAACATATGGAGGAATGCGGCGTCTGGAGTGTGGCAGCGGGGACATTCGAAGCATGAAGTCGGGTAAAATCGTTTAAGTCGTGCTGGTGTGAGGTAGGCACGGTGGAGTACATTAAATTGAACGTTCTTGAATCTTTGATTGCGGGACACTTTTTTATGATGTTAATGTGAAAGATGCAAACAGTCAGTTGAATGAATACTTAATTCTAGATCATCTATGTCAAGACAGCTGTTTGTGGTGTTAATGATTTTAGGATTTCATCTGGACATCTGTCACACGTGGCCCATAGTTCTCTGCCTGGAGCTAAAGTAACTTTGCCAATCAATATAAGAAAAAACAGACACCAGGCTGTGTACCATGGTTACACCTCTTAAAATTGCTTTATGCTTTGCTCAATGGCCTCACCTTCTAAAGAACATGTCTTGGCTTTTGGTCCTATCTCTAAGATCTCAGGGAATGTAATTTTGCATTACATGAATTGAATTTTTGGCATTTCATAGTCACTAGGGGGCATATTAACAACAGCCAGCAATAATCATCGCTGGCCGTGCTCAGCGACAATTATATTATCGCAGCGTATCTCTGGTATTTATCGCCCTGGTAGCCAGGGCCGGACAGGCTACCGGGCAGTTGTGTGTGCTGCCGAGCAGGGGGATGATTTCTCCATGGTATAGGCGTATTTCGTTGATGGGGACCTGCATGCGCTTTGGGAAAAAAAAGCACACACAGGTCCCCAACAACGAAAGCATCCCCCTGCTCGGCAGCACACACAACTGCCTGGTAGCCAGTCCGGCCCTGCTGGTAGTGCATAATTAACAACGCGTTACTCCAGGGCGATAAAAATTCCAGAGACAGCGAGGTTATCTCCATTTTGCAGGGAACATCGCTGGTTTTCCAGCGATATTTCCTGCAAAAGGGTGATAATCTTGCTGATACGACCCACAGGGTCGTATCAGCAGAATCCACCCCCTATGTTAGGGATGGCTAAGTCAGGATATTAGCAGACATTAGATTTAGGCAAAAACTGCAGTTTTCGCCAAATTCTAATGTGTGCTAAAGTCATATGGGCTGCCTTGTAAATATCTCGATGTAAACATCAGCGATATTTGCAAGGTAGTCCATCTGGGGTACGCCCAGTAACGGCCACTTTGCATCTCATTGGAGATGCAAATGGAGGCGTTGGGAAAAAGGGTGCTCACATGCGATTATGCATGTTAACACCCTCTTGTAAATAGGGTGCTGGTTTTATCTCCGCTTTTTTGGCTTTTGGCAGAGATAAAGCCGTTGTAAATATGCCCCTAATTTCTGCATAATTTTCAGCCACAGGCGTCTAGTTCAAGCAGAACATGGTTCATGGGAGCAATTTCTTTTTTAAACATTCTCTTGACAGATTATTTTTATGTAACAGCTGCCCTCACGTAACATTTCTACCAAGATATCAGTCAAGTATAATTTGTGCCCTCTGTGTATTTTCATTTACTATTTATGAAAATTGTAGAGATTTAAATGCCCTTTTCCTTGCTTTGCTAGATATTCCTCTCTTGGCCACACCTTCCAAAAATGAGGCCATATTTCACTGTGGCTATCTTTGACGATATAAGGTGAAATGGACCATACATGTGCAGCCAGCGCCTGAAAAATACTAGCCATTGCTAGATTTTACTGAGTTGAAGATAGTCATATTCTTTAAAGCTATTTAACAATATTAAAGATGTCTCTTTGAGGTGAAGGCTTTTAACCCCTAAGCCCATGCCACTCACCCATATGATTTTTGTAAAATGACACCACTGACATGTGGGCAATTAGACCATTCACTCAGTGGCCCCGTGGCAACCCTCCATTATCCTGACACATCTACAGTGTGCATGTCATCAGTAAAACTTTGTACATCAGGAAGAGGCCCGAGAGGGCTGCTGTGAGCGCGTGCACCTGCTACGGAGCCCGCTGCGGTCATCACGGTGTTAGTTACATGCACTGAAAGATGAAATGCTAGCTGTCCTCACATCAGGCTCCCACCTGGGATTAAGCTTCGTGCGCGTGGCCTCTGTGCCGCGGGGGCCCTGAATGAACAGGAACGGCCCCGCCAGCTGCGTCCTGAGCCAGCAGGGCTCGGATGGGCTCGCGGGGAGGCCTGCCTTCTGCGCTGGAATGCCCCGCGCATTCCTCTCCTTCACCAGGGCCCCGATCGCTATCGGACACCTGATGCCCGGTTCTGAGTTCAGCTTTCTGCACAGTTGGACTAAGCTATCGGCAGGTAATTAAATCTTCCAAGGCACGGCGTCTTGTGCCCCGTCCCTGCGCGCGCTGCCAGGCGGGGGGGGACCTTACTGACAGTAGTACTGAAGTGTAAGTGAAATGAGTCCTAGCAGCAAACCCTTCTGGCCGCTCTTTATTATTTATCACCTAAGTATTGTATACATCTACTCAGAAGTGCTCACTTACATCCTCAGTTATAACTCAGTCACCCTAGTTACTGTAATTGCATTAAGGGCCCAATGCTTTTGAAGTCCCTATTTCCTCTTCTTCTTGGTACACCTATCTCGAGATACTTTGCTATGCCTTGCAAGACCTAACCACCACTTTTAGCACCACTTACTAACTAGTAATCACTTGAAATGTCCCGCTCTGGTTGACCCTAGCGCAAAAAGCACACAATGAGCCCAATTATATGAAGCTTTTTTGAAAGAGTAAGGGGGATGTGTACAAGGAAGTGGAGTAGAGAGGCGTTACCCTTCCTGGCTTAACGACACTCTCCGCCACTTCTGAAACACAAGGCTGCACCATATTTACAATGATATGGTGCAGCCTTGCATTTTCCCCTGCGATGGCGCTAAGTTTAGCAACTTAGTGCCAACGTAGGCACCCTTGCACCACAGCGTAAGGGTGTCTGCGTGCAGGGGAGGATTGTTTATGTGTAGGAAGGTGTCCCTTCCTGCACATAAACAATCCTAAAATGCCATTCCGTCACTGTCATGTGTGCTGCTCCATGCAGCACACATGAAATTCACAAAATGGAATTATTTAAAAAGGATTGTTTATGTACAGGAAGGGACACCTTCCTGTACATAAACGATCCATGGCATTTTGCTTTTTCCATGTGTGCTGCACAAGGCAGCACACATGAAAAAAGCAAAAACTAGGAGAAATAATGCATTTCTCCTCGTTTCGCCAACTTAAGACCAGGTTTTACCTGGTCTTAATTTTGACGCTGCCTCCTATGTATGCACCCTTGTACATAGGGGCAGCATCAAAATGAATGGCTGTTGCGGTGGAACACCTACCGCAACACCCTCTGCCCCTCCTTTCATGCTAACCATAGCGTGAAAGTGCGCCTTATTTAAAAGGCAGTGTTAAGCCGCATTAAGTGGCTTAGAGCTGCCTTGTAAATAAGGCATACCACCTATCACCACCACGACACCGATAAAAGTGATTTTTTGGTGGCGATAGGGGCTTGTACATATGCCCCTAGGTGTGTCACACTCATCGAAATTAGGAAGTCACACTTAGGTCAAGGAGTAAGTCACTCCTAGAAGGCTCATCAGGGGTTTTTATGGAGACCAAGACAAAAACATCATGCTCAACTCTCTTTAGTCTAAGCCTGGGGTCTCCAGCATTTTCTGTAATAAGACCTACTTATTATAAATAAAAATTATCCAGAGCCACTAGTATTATCAGCGTTGTAATAGTGACACCCTTCATACAAGATTTCAACGGTGGCCACCATTTGCAAAATTACTAGCACTGAATGCCTCTTTGTGCATAATACATAACAGGCATAGCTGCAAAGCACTTAATATCTTCCCAAATCCTCATCTTTTATCACTGAAAAACTCAGCTTTAAATATAATTTGAAAATTCATCAATTTTCTCCAAACTTATGAGTTCTATAAATATACACATTTTCTCTTGAATTTTGGTCAACAAATACTCAACCAAGCCAAAGCTTCTAATTAAGTAAGTTGAGCTGCACACAGGAGAGCTACTTTCAGGTAGCTAGAGAGTTACTAGTAGCTCAAAAATGCTTCGTTGGAGTAGCCTGTTCTAAATATTAAAAAAATATATCATCAGGGAAAAAAAAGAACATGGCCGCTCTAGCATTTAGTGCCATCTATGTTGTGTTACCTGTCATTAGTAAATAGTATATATTGTCTTTAGAAATATTCTAGTGAATGCAGCAGAAGGGCATGCTCAGACAATCATAGGACATGGTGCTTAATGTGCCCTTCCTTGTGCCTGCATTGTGAAGAATTATCTATCTATCTATCTATCTATCTATCTATCTATCTATCTATCTATCTATCTATCTATCTATCTATCTATCTATCTATCTATATATATATATATATATATATATATATATATATATATATATATATACACACACATACAGCTATATACATATGCAATCATAATGTATGTGTTTCATCTGTAAAAAAATGCCTTCTCCCAAATGATCTTTAAAACAAGCATTTGCAATGCAATAGGTCTTGCATTTATGAGAGTTTAAGCTGTTGGCATTGTATTTTATTTGTGTTATTTTTAAAACATATAAAAAGCATTGTGATTTACAATGCCAATAGCTTCAACTCTCGCAAATGAGAGACCTATTGCATTGCAATTGTATTCATGGGTGTGGCCATGGGAGGTTACAAAATGAGACAAGGCGGTACTAAGGAGGGACTACCAAGGCTGTTGACCAATGAACAGCCACAGTTTACAGTGGGCAATTAAAGCTGCCAATGAAAAATATGGGCAGAGAGTGGGCGAGCTTCAAGTCCCTACCTGAATACAGCATGCCACGCAGAGTAGCGCATGCGCTGCCCAGGCTCATCCTAAAAAACTGACATTTGTTTCATGAATGAGAGGAGACTCTTCTCTACCGTGATTAGTATGCAGTTTTTCTCAAACCTCAATATTCCGCGCCTGACCACATAATTAAAGCAAACATGCTTTTTTAAATGAGAACCAAAATTCATGTCACTCCAGAGTAAGCACCATATAATTCTCCTTGGTGGTGTAACAGTGCCTCTAAGAAGTTACTCCTCTGTTGCTCCTGGGTAGAATCCATATAATGTTCCTTAGTGGATGAAAAATGCCTCTAATAAGTTACTCCACTGTTGCCTCCGAGTTTCTTGTTTGTTGCTCCTGAGTAGACTGCATTCAATACTCCTTGGTGGCATAACAGTGCCTCTAATCAGTTACTCCTCTGTTGCTCTGGGTAGAATCCATATTATGCCCCTTGGTTACTTAACAGTGCTTCTAGTGGATTTATTGTGTTGTCTGATAGAATATCAATGACAAAAATATTGTGTGGACAGAAAATCATGTCTAAAATATCGAGAAGGTAAGTGCAAAAAGAAAAGTACAGATTTACTATTCCTAACAGCACATCTACATAGCTTGAAGAAATATGTGTATTGTCAAGATACATATATGTGGAGTTAAGTGTAGCAACCTTATGTTCACAATATTTTTTTCCTCGATATTCTTGACACAATACTTTGTCCACAATATGTTTAGCTTGATATTTTGTCTAAACACACGTTTCTTGTCTGCTGCTCCTGGGTAGAATCCATATTAATACTCCTTGGTAGATTAACAGTACCTTCCAATAGGTTTCTTGTCTGTTGCTCATGGGTAAATGCCACATAATCCTCCTGGGTTGCTTAACAGTTCCTCCAATGAGTTTCCCTTCTGTTGCTCCTGGGTAGAATCCATATAGTATTCCTTGGTGGTTTAACAGTGCCTTAAAGTGATTGCTCCTCTTTTCCTTCTGCTACTCTTGGATTGACTGCATAATATTTCCAAGTTCTTTAAAAGTGTCGCTGTGGGTCATTTCTGCTTCAGGGTAGACTCAGGAATATTATGATATACTAACACTACTGAGTCAGTTCCATATAACATAAATGACCTCAGTAGCACACATCCTGTAGTTTTTAAATATTAAACAGCCCACCTAAAACATGGTAAGCAGCTGCAAGTACAGCTGGGTTTGTTCTCCCTCTCTGCAACACAGAGGTTTAAACGCAACAAAAGCAATACTCAATGTCCCTTGCAACCACCGAGTCCTCAAACCTTACCACCTCATACAAAATCCTTTCACCTGTGCACCCTGAAGACCTATACGCATAATACAACCAGACCACCCATAAAGTGCTATGGGCCTTATGAGGGGTCCAAAGGTGCAACATAAAAACAATACAATACTAAGTTTATTGCAATTAACTTATTTGTAACCCTCTGAGCAGCTGTACCTAATTATGACACATCACACATCGCATTACAATCTATATAACCTTCTAACCCCTTACACTAAGCATGGACTGTAAACCTATAATCGCATAATTGATCACAAAACCCACAGGAGTCAAGTTACATAAGTAAGAGGTCTAACCACAGCTTGTAACTGCATATTATTTTAGTTAAATAGCAGTCTCATAACATTCATTTGCAACACTCCTCTTCTCACAAATGACATGAAAGTTATGTAACAAACAGCATGACAATGCAATCTATCTGCTTAGTGAAGTCGCCAACAATTTACAACTCAAATTACAGAATAACATAACTAAATGAACAACTAATGCACAAGCAATAAAAAACACTTATTACCAATCTACTAACTATTAAAGTCTAATTTTGGGTCCCGGAGTAGCATGCTACTTGCTGCAAAGCATTTAAATGCCTCTTCAGGGGTAGTAAGCGCTATAAAAACAATTTACAATTACAATTAGGAGTGAGACAATAAACTTTGCATGTGAGTACTATTACATGCTGCATGAAACTACAGGTCAAACTGCAACGATTTTGCAAGACTTTTTTTTAACACAGGGCTCCCATCACACAGTGTGCCACTAGTGCGGAAAGAGTCTCAGCACTCTGTTAGAGAGTAGTAAGCACTATATGAATGCTCATTCTATACTGTACCATTCTCACAGAAAAGTCTTGTGAATGGGCCCAATGTGTCCTCAACACTTACTTTAGGAGCTTGCCAATGAGGAGATGCTCACTCAAAACCAATCTGTGCCAAGTTACATACTTTATAGCCTTTTCATACTTCAATATTGTGTAACTAGGCTTCCTGATGAGAGTCTTAGGTGGCCGAGTGGCGTAACAAAACCCCCACAGCCCCTGAGGTGTGGAGGGGGCCCCTGAGCTTCGGGGGCCCGCTCCAACACTGGAAGGTCCCTGGTCTGAGAGCTTAGGGCAGGGTCTGGAGTGTTGGGGCTCCCTGCATGAATAATGCAGGGGGGCCCTCAAGTTTTGTTATGCAACTTACGTGGCCAATTGAAAGTTACAGCACAAAAAGGGCTCCAATAGGTGGATGTTTAGTTTTACATCACAGGTTCAATTGAGAATCATTTATTTTCACCTTATCCTTTATTCATCTAGTTTCTGAGGGAAGTGGAGGGAGGCACTGCCTGGCACAGATGACTAGTGTCACAAAATTATTAAGATTTGTTTTATGCAGGGTCCTAGCAAGGGTGGCATGGGCCCTGGTGCATGCAAGGAAAATGGTCACCAAGACTGCATGTAGGATTGTAAAATATGGCAATAATCGGGGTTTGTTGGGCCACTCAGAACTCTGGGTCCTGGTCTCAATGCGCCCGCTGTGCCATTGATAGCTACAGCCCTGGTGTTGCGTTGCACATACTGAATAATTAGATCATTTGGAAAGATTGGCATTTAGAGACCTTAGAAATGCCTGTGCTTAATACAGACTTTCAGTCTGGAAATTGTAGCTTTACTGGAATTGTCTTATGATGGTGCCTACAAAATAGATTACAGAAAGGAACTGCCATAAATTCCCAGTAATGCCTATTCAGAGAATCAACATTTCATTAAAGTCAGGGAAGCTAACAATATGCATTAACCTTTTTATTGCCACTCCTGCAGCACCTTTAAAGAATGTACAAACACAATAAAAAAACAATCTATAACTAGAACGCCTCGCCTTAGTCCATACATAGTCCACTCATAAAATACTCTTCCCCTAAGAATCTTCAACGCTTCCTCCCCTACTCTTCTCTTCTTCTTGGAACTGAAAATGTCCAATCCTCATCTTCTTTGTTCTTCTTTTACTCAGCATCGAAAAACAATCAAACATGCAAAATTTCATTTTCATATTCATAACTATGTACATCCTGTGAACACAAGAACATTGTTATGTTCTTTAAATCCAACCAACCTCATACTCATGAAATCCCTAGAGACCATAGTATGTCGCCCTACTGACCTTCCATCAACCTGAACATGTCCAGCTGAAATTGCTGACCTTGTGCATTGTTCTGTAACTGAAACCTTTCTCAAACACTCAAACTCAGCCGCGGTCCGTGCTGGTAACCGTGGTGAAGCGGTTGGGCCGTGTATGGGAAGATTTCGTGGGACGATGCAGAGGGCAAAATAATTAATTATGCCTAGAAATGCCTAGAAATCTCCCCTTACAAGGCCCCACCGCGATTACCTGCACAGACCATGGCTGCTCAAACTGTTCTACTAGAAACTTAACTACATCTAGAGCAGGAGCCTCCACAGGATCTAAAGTCCTCTCCATTCACCAACAAACCAATATATTCCATATACCCTTATACCTAAGTCTAGTTCTTGGTGCCCAGGACTCCTCAAGCAGTAAAACAACCCTGTTCAAAAGTCCCTTGAAACATTCAGATCTCCTGACACCTTCCAAACAAGAAGGCTCAACATCTTGCTCTGTACTAAAGGGTGTTCCTCTCCTTTTCCATTCCTTAGTAAACCTTCTCTTGTTGCAATCATAAAAGATATTTCGCAAGGCAATTCCATCACCATCACTAACCCTGGGCGAAGTACTACGCTACGCTCACGTAGATTGCGAAGTTTGCGCTACTTCAACCTATGCGAATTGCGCGTAGCACAGTGCAAACATGCGTAGCGTAGCATATCGGTCATTTTCTGCTTGCTCGCGGTCCTCAACGTCAAGTTGGCGACCGCGAGCAAGCAAAATGACAGCCGGGCGAGACTTTTTCCACGTTCGCGATCAGCAACATCAAGTTGCTGATCGCGAGCGTGGAAAATAAACCTCCCAGCGAGATTCTCAACGTAGGGAGGTCAGGTTTCCCATTGCGAGTGGTCGCGTATGCCTGCGACCGATCCCGATGAGAAACTACCAGTCCACGTTGAAAAAGCTGCTGCTTGAGTAGAAATCTACTCGAGCAGCAGAAAAAGACCGTTTGCACTGTGCAAAATGAGGTTTGCACTGATTGCACAGTGCGGACAAGCATCCGGCACTGTGCAATCAGTGCAACAACATTTTGCACAGTGCACTAGGCAGTTCGCGTAGCTACGCGTAACTCGCATAGTGCAAAGTGCACTTCACGTAGCTACGTGTAGCGCTACTACGCGAACTACGCCCAGGGTTAACCATCACAAAGCATACATGAGACACCCAAAAAGTAGCCACAAACAATAACAGACACCTCTCTGTCCTCACCTTCAGAAGAACCCTCTGAATCATTGCAGAAGGTGGAAATGCATAAGCTTGCATTTCTATCCAATACTGCTAAAATGCATTCTCTGGGGATGCTCCCAGGTCTTGAATTCAACTGAAGTATCTGACTATTTGGAATGTCACCCTGCTTGCAAAAAGATCCACTTCCAGAGGCATCCATTTCGACTCAATTCTTTTGAAATATACTTGCTTCAGGTTTCAGTCACTGAAATCATTCAGATTCCATGAATTCCAATCTGCATCCATATTCATCTGTCCTGGTAAGTACCAAACAAATCGAATCCGCAAAGAACTCTACCAAAGAGCTTTTCCAGTTAGAAACTAAGCTTTCTACTCTATCTAGCAGTAGGGTAATCAATAGTAGTTAACATTTCTGTGACAGTATCACACATGGTTTAGGGTCAAAGTAAACAAAATCTATTCTAAATTTGAAGCCACAAATAACTCTAATACCTCTGAAGATAATTCTCATGTTAACCATATAAATAACTCCTTTGCAGAGTTCTTTCCAGTTGCTGCTGAGCAGGTGGAACATATGATCTTATCAGCAAAATCAGACTCCCCTCAGGACCCATGCCCTCCTTTGGTTTTAAAATCTATCTCCAACCTGATAGGTCCCAATCTCTTGACCATTTTCAATTCGATGTTCATTACTGGAGACTTTCACATACAATGGAAAAAAGTCTCCAACCTCCCACTTTAAAAGAAACCAAGTCTAGATGTAACAGACCCCAACAACTATCACCCGGTATCTCTTTTCCTACTCCCTGCAAAATTAGTGGAGAAAGTTATGTACCGGTTGTTGGCCCATTTCATTCAAGAGAACTGCTTGCTAGACCTCACACAATTTGAATTTCAATTGGAGAACAGTACAGAGACTGCTTTGATCAAAGCCACTGAGAAGATAAGGGCTGTGATGGATAGAGGTGGTGCGGTATCCTTGATTCTCCTCGACCTGTCAACAGTTTTCAATATAGTGGACCATAAGCTGATTATCAAACAACTGGGAGTCTTAGGAATTAAAGACTCAGCCCTGGCTTTGCTCACCTCATTTTTAGGGGACAGAATGCAATCTGTGGCACTGGAAAATGTCGAATCTGCTCCTTTCTCTCTGCCCTGCAAGGTCCCACAAGGATCCTCTCTCTCTCAGTCCGACATTAATTAATGTATATGTGTCTGAGCTAGCTACCTTGATAAAAAACTTTGGTTTCTCTTTGACCACCTATGCTGATGTTACACAATTGTTGTATCAGCATTCAAAAATGAACCATCTACCTCATTACTCTTCCATGATTATATGTGAGTAATCAGCTCATGGATGAGCAGACATTGCTTGAAGCTCAACTCTGAAAAAACAGAGGAGAATTTGTTTTGGAAGCCTTTTGCCAGCATGGGCCTCCCCTTGGTGGCCAGAAGAATTAGACTCCTTACCAAACCCAGTAACCAAAGCAAGGAGCATAGGCGTCCTGATTGAAAATAAGCTGACTTTTGGAAACCAAACAAATGCCATAGTGTCCTCCTCCTTCTTTATGATAGGGAAGATACATTTCAGTCCATTTCTAAAGAAATCCACAAACTACATTGGCTGCCGGCAAGAAATCATATCAAATTTAAGGTTCTCTGCATCGCCTACAAAGCCTTGAATAACTCTGACCCTGATTTTCTGTGGCATCTCTTTAAATGGTACCAGCCCACCAGACTCCTGCGCTCTGCTGGGGCCAAGCTAATTGTTACATGCAGATTCCGGAAATTGAATTGGGGTGGAAGAGGTTTGGTCACTGGAATGGCTAAGTTGTGGAACAATCTCCCCCCACCAATCAGAGCATTGTCTTCACTGATCTCCTTCAGGAAGGAGCTCAAAACTTGGATGTTTAACAATTAACATCACCCTCCATTCGTGTTTATGTTAGCATCAGCACCAAGACGCCTCAGGGTATATGAGCGCTCTACAAATTTTGTTAACATAACATAACACAACATAAGATAACATAACATAACATACTCTACTTTCACACTTATCTTGTGCACCAAGCAAAAATACCATAATTCTTTTGCTAATTCTGCCAAACCACAGGATCTGCTCCCTTTGTATTGATTGATATATGCCTCCACTGACACATGGCACTGTCTGAACTTTCAACACCTCCTTGATACGTCTCAAAGCATATAATTCCACTGTCAATTGTAAGCAATTCATATGTTGCATTCTCTCCTTCTCTGAGCAGACTCCATATGTCAGCTGTTCTCCTAATCGAGCCCCCCAACCTTTCAAATTGGCATCTGTTTCCTAAACATACTCCGGGAAACATCCAAAAATGGCCTGACCATTCCATACCTTCATACTGTTCAACCACCAACTTAGCTCTTACTTCGCTTCCTGATTCAGCACTTTTTTGTGGCCGTACCAGTGACCTTGTCTCAGTGCTTCTGCTTTCATTCTTTGCAACGCCTGATAATGCAAGGTCCCAGGAAAAATAGCCTGGATTGAAGATCTAACCCTATCATTTGAGCTAAATCCCACAAAGTTAAAAAAAAAATCTTTAAAATGTGCTCTACCCCTTTCCTGATCATCCTCACTTTCTTCTCTGGTATCTGTAAAACAACTCTAAAAGTGTCTATCTGTAACCCTAAAAACTCAGGGGCATATTACCAACATTAAGCGATATTTATCGCTAATGATGCTTAGCAACGAATTTTTTAACGCTAAGCATCGTCAGAAATTATCGCAGATAAACCTTGCTATTATCAAGGTTTATCGCAAATGCGATAAAAAACGGCCGCAATGCATGAATATCGCTGAAAAGTCAGCGATATTCATGCATTACCGAGCTAATGCTCTTAGCCATGTTATCCACCTCCCATTGGATAACATGGCTAAGAACTGCTCAGGGCAGGTGTTAGTTTTTGGAGATATTCGCGCTTAGCGCGAATATCTCCAAAAGTTGGTAATAGGAGATAGCGATGTTAGCGACTGTTTCCAGTCGCTAACATCTTGGCACGCCCACTTTGCATGTCATTAGTGATAAATATCACTGACATGCAAAGTGGGGCCCAAGATGGTCGCTATCTCCTACTAGCTGTCGCTAACTGGTGTTAGCGACAGCTAGGTAATAGGGAGATAATTTTATCTCCGCTTTCTTGGCTTTTAAAGCCAAAAAAGCGGAGATAAACCCCCTTGATAATATGCCCCAAAATCTTTTGCAAAGGCAATGAGTTCGACTTTTCCTCACTTATCAAGAATCCCAAATTCTCCAAAAGGCTCTTTTCCAACATCAATTGACTCCTCAATTCCTCTAAATCCTGAGAAACTCCATATCTCATCTAAGTATACTATCAAACGAATCCCGCTCTGTCTCAAATAGGCCATCACCACTCTCATCATGGTGAAACACCCTGGTACAGAGGAAAGACCAAAAGGCAGACATAGAAACTGGAATAACTGTTTCCTCCATCTGAACTTCAAGTATGTCTGACTTTGGTCCTCCATCGGAATAAACTAAGCGTCTTTCAGGTTCAACTTCACTAACCACTTAACAACATGTCTCTTAACAGATGGAGTCCTACCATCTTGAAATGTCTTTAAACTAACAACATGTTTAATTCTCCTACATTTATTACTGACCTCCATCCTTTGTGTTTCTTTTCTACTAAAAAAATAGTGCTCAAATACTTTTTAACATTTTCCTCTACAGACCATATCCCTTTTTTGTAACATTGGATCTACTTCGGAATCCACTTTCAACTTTTGCTCTTCTGTCATATTAAACTCTCTTAGTTCCTCTATCTGTTCTGGTAACTCTGTAAACTCTATCTTGAAACCCTGTATCATTTTAGCCCCCATGGGTGCTGAGTGATTTCCTCCCATACCTTCAGAAAGTGTCTCAGTCGACCTCCTATTTTTCTTTGGGAAAAACTAAAAGTAGTCATGTACTCACCCTGCGATCCTGAATAGTTTTGGCCTCGTCCACATGCAACTCTTCTTCCCATTCTCCCACGGTTTGGGAAGAATCTCGTACAGGCTCGGAAGCCTCTTGCAAACCTTCTATTTTTATAATTATATTTTGACCAAGGTATTCCCATGACAGCAGAAATTCCCAGTTGACTGGCCCCTCCAAAAACACCTCCACCAAACACCTTCATCATGCTT
Source organism: Lissotriton helveticus (assembly GCF_964261635.1). NCBI lineage: Eukaryota > Metazoa > Chordata > Amphibia > Caudata > Salamandridae > Lissotriton > Lissotriton helveticus. The sequence continues at coordinate 251,665,280 of NC_136065.1, read as the reverse complement.
GACTCTGCCTTATCCCAGGCTAAAAATGTAGAAATATATTTACCTAAGCTTTTCACTAACCCTTCTCCATAAAACAACCTTTTTGCATTTACACTAGTTTCCTTTTTAGTCATATCACCCAATTTTGGGCTTATATTCATTATAATGGCATTTCTTCTCTCAGCCGTAAGACCTGCATTAGCATTTCCTAACAATACCACCGCTCTCTGACTCCATCCTCGCAACAATTCCAAATCCATATCCACAGGGACTCATATAAATGAGTTTCCTCTGCCATGTCCAATATCCGTGCCAGTGGACCAAAAATACCTAATAGCTTGTCTTGCTACTGTTTAAAAGACCCTTGCAGGGGCCCCAATGGGGCTGAAAAACAAAACAAATCATCTCAGGGTCCAAATTTGGGGTGCAGCAAACTTTCTTCTCGGGTCTCACTGGCCTTGAGCTCTTATTCTCTAAAACCCTTCTTACTTACTTTTCTAAGGGTTTTCTTATCCATTCCTTTATACATTTGCTAACATGTTCCATAGGTCCCCTATCCACACTTCCTGGGTGTCTAATGCCATATGGAGAAAACATCTCCTCTCCCATGGGGTTCCTAATAACCTTCTTAGAGGTTGAATCTACAATATTTTCAAAATTCTGCTCTGAATTCATCATCTTGTTGCAAATCCAAAACATATCAAACTTTTTATTAACATCTACCAATGAACCAGGACCCCAATACATTTCCATAAAATCCTCATACATTTTATCCTGTGTGTCACTTAGACTTGCATGTTACTTATGACACCCTTCTTTTTTTAATGGAGTTAAATCCATCTTCCTGTCTTGGACATGGACATTCTTTCAATATGTTTAGTCTTTTTAGCCTCTTCTCCCCTTTCTCATCTCTTATCTCTTCTTTCTCGGACATTGACCAAAATTTATCACCAGATCCCAATTGCGTCTGTTTCATTTTTAGATGCAATGTCATTTGATTGCTTCTCTGTGATGCCCCAGTCAAATCCTAGGAGTCTGGTGCTCTGGAGCTTTCAACTGGACAAACCTGAAATCCAGGCCAGATCATGGTTGAAGGTAGCCTGCTTGATTGCGAGTCGGTCCCTATGTAGATCTTTTTTCAAAGTTGTTCCAAACCTCTCCAAACTTCTGCAACTTCTTCCTGAATTTCCCCTTGATGGTTCTAAGTGCCCAAAACACAAGTCCAAGGGTCTAGAAGCTCTGAGATGTTCCATGGAAGTTGGGTACAACAGTTCCCATAATGCACCTGGCCGAATCCTTAAAAGTCCACTTGTTGCACTCCAGGCTGGGGATGTCTTGAGGTAGTAGGCGCAGGGAACCTCTGTTAACCTGTTGCTTTCATGCAGTCAACTCCTTAAACCTTTTTGAAGCAAGTCAAAGTCCTCAGGGCTGAAATCCCAAGTTTGCACCAGGAACAATCTTTCTGATTGCAATCCTTTGGGGTGCAGACCAAGGTTCCAGCAGAGCAGCCCTTCTTCGCATTGTAGTTTCAGGCAGCAGATATGAGTTGCTATTCAGCTCTCACATTGTATTCTATGATCTGGGCAAAAAGCAGGAGGGCACTCCTGGCTAATGAAGTGCAGGGTGGCACCCAAAAGCATAACATCTTCCTCCAAAGTGTGGCATATTCTTGTCCCACAAAGCATTGCACTTTAAAATTCAAGATGGAGAATTCCTCTCCAAGAGAATAAGATCTAGCTAAATCAACATACTGGTGTGGTTCATTTCATTAACCTCCCCTGCTAGACATTCCTGGGCCTGCCATCTGGCTGGCGGTGCAGGAAGAGGTGGTAGGCCTGGATTTCCTTACTGTCCTGCTCTCTTTGAATCCCAGTTTGATTTGCCCAGTCCCTTTTCTGACCTGTTCTCTGCAGCAGCAGAGTTCCCCCACCAGCTAAAGTCTGCTTTTTGCAGGCCACTTATCACCTCATCAAAGCAACATGGCTACGCCTGTTAAGGCTGACTAATCAGGAGAGGCTGCTAGAAGGCTGGATTTCGGCTCACACGGGTTGTTGGATTTATCACTGCCAATCTTTTAAGTACTTGAATGATTTTTTTAGATCCTTCATAGTGATATTTATACTTAAATAGCATATTCCAATGTTAACATATGGATCTAATAATCTACAATGGGGGAAACAAAATTGGCAGTTTTTCCCTAACCAGGACATATAAAACATCTTTTATAAGCTCCCTGCTTATAGTTACCTGGCACCCTACCCCTGGGGCACCTAGGGGAGACCTGAGGGGTGACATATCTAAAAATAAGGTAGATTACAACTTCGGAAGTACAAGGTTGAATTTGCATATAATAATACTTTTGAAGACGTGCCAAGCAGGGCTGTCTTTTACAAAATGACAGCAGGCAACACAGCAGTGAACACTACAGGGACTTATAGGTAGTTTGAATCCCCCTTGCCTTATCATTTACTTGGGTTTTGCAGAGGTCAGTCATTACCAATTGTAATCATACCTAATTGCCATATGCCTTTTTTATCGGAGCGCTGATCCTGGGCCTTGTTAGCAGAGCCCAGGACACAGTCAGAGTCAGTTACCACCAGTATCAGTAAAAACAAAAATGGGTGTGAACAGGGCAAAAAGGATGACTTCCTCACATGTCCCCCCACCCAAATGGAACACGATGGATAACTAATCTACACCCTGGTAGATCTCATCAGTTAAGTGGAAAACCTGGAAAGTCCATCTGCATTGGCAATCCCAGGTCTCAGTTCTACTGTGAAGTCCATTGCCTGTATAGAAATGGACCACCTCAAAAGCCTTAGATTCTTCCCACTAATCTGCATGAGCCACCTGAGATGTCTGTGGTCAGTTTGGACATGAAAGAGAGTACGAAACTGGTATGGTCTCAGCTTTTTCAGGGTCCAAACCACAGAAGAGTCCTCCCACTCAATGGCACTCCACCTTTTTTCTCTGGGGAGAAGTCACCTGCTAATGAAGGCAACTGGCTGATCAAGGCCCTCTTTAATTACCAGTGCCAACACTGCCCCAGTCCCTTGTTCTGAAGTCTGAATCCCAAATTCGTTTGTGTAGTCAGGGGCCAGTATTACTGTTTCTGAACACCTAACCTCGTTCAGATTGTCAAAATCCTTCTGTCGTTCTGAGGTCCACATGATTTTCTTTGACCGCTTTTTAGAAGTGAGTTCTGTCAGGAGACAAACCTTCTACAATACCCAGACAGACCAAGGAAATCCTGCACCTGTGTCTGGGTGGTAGAAGCTGTCCAATCCAAAATGGTTTGGATTTTGGCCTGACAAAGTTGAACATGGCCTCCACCTACAGGGGGGCCCAGGTCCATAACTAAACTCTGCCCTCTTTGGCATTTACAGGCCTTAATAGTCAGGCCTGCTACACTCCCTTCAGGTGATTTAAGTGATCCTCCCGGGTGGAACTGTACACCGCTATATCATCCAGATAAGCTGAACTGAACTGCTCCATCCCAGACAGAACCTGATCACCAACCGTTGGAAGGTGGCAGGGGCATTCTTTAAGCCAAAGGGCAGTACTTTGAATTGGTAATGTTCCTCTGATGTGGAGAATGCTGACCTCTCCTTTGCTCCGTCAGTGAGGGAAATCTGCCAGTAGCCTGAGGCTAAATTTAAAAATCAGCACTTTCTCCCATAGTATGTTTCTTTCTCAGGAGCAGCATTTAACAGATGAAGAGTATTGCATGAGGGAACTATTTATGGACTAAGGAGTTCTAGTTCTAGACTGCACTGTTGTTTTATTGTGTTTGTAAGTTCATCAAGGTGCTGCAGGAGTGGCAGGTAGCCTCTGGTCTTGTAATTAAATCTTAGAGCTGTGTATTGATCTTAGGTCTCATGCACATACATTTGTGAAGATTGATTGGCATCTACGATTATCTGCATTTAATGGAATATGTTATCTTTCTAGTAGGAACATGGAATGAGACGTATTTAACCGCATGCGCGCTGCGGCGATTTTCGCGCTACGCGGCTTTTTTTTGAAAGCCGCGTTACATGACGAGCTCAGCTCGTCATCAGCGTGCGAGCGGTGCAACTGATGACGAGCTGAGCTCGTCATCAGCGCCGAAGGGGTTAAGCAAGGGCTACTGAAAGTAGATAAGGTACTCTTATTTCGACTTAGTTGCATCTTCCCCAGCTTCCAACAATCCTGTGCTTTGTTCTGATTAGCACTGTAATTATTTGAGTTATTAGATTGATAGATCCCTCCTAAACCTTGCAAATTGGTCATGTGAATAAATAAGAAAAAACGGGTGTATGCTGAGAGTGGCTAAATGTATAAAACATGCACTCCCAGGTAAGACTAATGGAGGGCTACATATAATTCTCATATATGTGAGTATTTATAGTGCAAAGCAGCCAAGGGCAAGGCAGTGCTGCACATGGCCAATAGAAAGATTGGAGATAGGTAACACAACTAAGGGGGTGGGTGCAAAAGAGGCCAGTACAGTATAAGATGCTTTCTAAGATGTTGAAATGTAATGCTCTTTGAACATCAGCCTACAATTCTTTCCTGAGGAGATGGGGTGATGCATTTCTGACAGTTATGACACACTGTTCCTGTTGGACTTCACCCTTTTTGCAGGGTCATCCCTAAACTATTTGCCTTTCTCCTAGCCTTTTCTCATACATGGTGTTGGTGGTTTTAGACCTCTGGGTACTTTAGCACTGCAGTCCAGTGTAATGTGTGTGTGCTCTCTGTGTTACATATCATATACAGATAAGATTGGTCTACACCTGTTTGGCATATTTAATTTACCTGTCAGTCCCTTGTAAAGTGGTATCTCAGATACCCAGGGCTGGTAAATTAAATGTTACTGGTGGGCTTGCAGCGCTGATTGCGCTACCCACCAAAGTAGCCTTTCAAACCTATCCCAGGCCTCTGCCATTGCTAGGCCTGTGCGCACAGTGTTACTGCCACTGTGACGTGGCACCTAAAGTGTGTGCCATGTCCGTGACCCCCCTTTTACTGCATGTCAGACACCCCTAAGTTAGGCCCTAGCTAGCCCTATGGGCAGGATGCATTGTAGGTAAAAGTAAGGACATGTACCTTAAGTGTGTGACATGTCCTGGTAGTGACAAACAGCCATTTTGGTTTCTCACTACTGTGGGGCTACCCTCCCATAGGAATGAACTGGGGATTCCCTGATAAGTGTTTCAGTGGTAACTCCTGATATGAGAGTAGCAGCGTGGTCAAGTTTGGTATATTTGGAATAGTGATAATAAATGCTATGCAATGGCACAGATTTATTATAATTGTTTTAGAAATGCCACTTTTAGAAGTTGGCATTTCTGTGTGCTATGTGTCTGCCTACCTGATGTGGATTGTCTGTCTGGCTTTGAAGTGACAGGGGCTGGTGAAGTGTGTGTGGCTCCAGGAGGGGCAGGGTGAGTCAGTGCTAGGCTGAATAGTGCATCTGCATTTGGAGTAGTGGGAGGAGTAGTCCCCTGACCCCGAATAGGTCTGTGCCTGCCTATGTGAATGCTGGCTCCGTCCCCCTGTGGTGTGTCTGATGACGAGCCCCCACCTGACAAAGGAGAAGAAGAGCCTTGTCAACAAAGTTTTCCACACTCCCTAGAACAAGTTAGGGCTGTTTCCCCTCAAGCCCTGTGCCAGGGCAGACAAAGAACATGCTAGTATAAATATTGGGGCTGTGACCCCATGAAAGTTGTGATGTTCCTGGACCTCTGGGGAGCTTGCTGCTACTGGGGACAATGAGGAACTGCCATGGGGGCTTGCCTCCCTGCTGGAGGGCCCTGTGTGCTGGCCTCCCTGGCCCAGCTATGCCCCATGGACCCTGGAAGACTGTTGCCCCCTGTGAGCGATTTTCCTTTTATCCTCCCGGACCTTAAAGACTTTTTGCTGCATATAGCGCCTCGTGAGAGCTCTGCTGTGTGTTGCTGGAGGGAGCTGGCATCTGCAGCGCTGGGTTGCATCATGAGCACTGTGCTGTATTTCCCCAAAGAAGAGGAGAGTGTGGGTTGCGCAGCGCTGAGCTGCCCATCTCTTTAGAGGGAATCCCCGCCATCGGGATTCTCTGTGATGCTGCCTGGAGTGGCTGCCCACCCCGCATTCGTAGCATGCCAAGCGGGTGCCCATCCTGCTTTATAGATATATTTAAAATAGTGGGTGCCCACCCGCATGGCCACTTTTGTTTATTTATGAGCGGGTGCCCACCCCACTTATGTGGTTGTTTTGGTGGTAGGTGCCCATCCCGCACTGTGGCGCTGACAAGAAAATCACTGTTGCGGCCCGATCGAGAAAGGACGCCGACCCGGAAGCCAGGCAGAGTTCACCTGAATTTGGGCAGGGCCTGCAGAGTAGGAACGGAAGAGGTGCCGGTGTTGCCAACTCGAGCGGGGCTCCCGTGAGCTGTTGGTAGTCCTGGTGCCAAGAGAAGGAGATGAAGGCAGGCGGGAGCCACCCCGCCTACCTAGAGGCTGCAGAGTGCGGCCAGATTCGAGGCAGGGCTTCCCTGAGCAAGGAGAGCCCCTCATGTTGCTGCGGCCACCACTGAGTCCCAGAAGTAGACCGATGAAGAGCCTGCAGACCCGTTGAGTGGGGCCGCTGCCTGATTGTTGTTGGTGGTGCCTTTTGAGGCACATTGCCAGTGCTTGGGTTGTTCTGAGCGGACCTACCAGAGATCGGGGCCCATGCTTCTTCTATTTTGGCTATTTTTACAGCTGCCCCGCCTGCTAGAGGGTAACTGCAATGATGGGAACAGTTGTGATGTAGGGAGCCCCAATGGGGGCCCCGGGGGCACAGACGTGCCAGGCCCCCTTTACTTTGTCCCAGCTGCGCCGCGCCAGCAGCTGCAACGTTTTGCACATGTTTGTTTTAGAGAGTCCCAGTGGGGACCAACTCAGAGGGCAGAGGGAGTACCCATGCCTACAGTGATGTTCACAGCTGCACAGCAATTAGTTGCAGCTGCAACATTTAGGCCAGTGCAATTGCGCACTTGTGAATTCTGCTGGATTGGCAGCCCACGCTCTGACATCATGGACATAGGGCTTTTGAGCTCTCTGAGAAGGCCAGTTGACCAGGGGGACTGTGTTAGGTTGATAGGGCGTCAGGCCCTAACGTGATTCATGTAGAGGGCAGGAAATGTGATTTATGCTTGTGATGCCTATGACATGATGTGTTTATGTTTAGGATGTTGATGCATAATGTGTTTACGCTGGTGAGGCCCAGTGCGTAATGTGTTTATGCTAATGAGTTTTGGGCCAAATATGGATATGCCTAATGTCATGCTATGATATTTTAGGATGGTGTCTAATGTGACTGTGATATTGCTTAGGTCATTATTGTACCAGTAGTTACTGGTTGTGGTTTGCATTTACTTACATGATATAATGGTTCCGACAGTGGCCCGATTGGCCCTGTCCTGTATATAATCCCCTGTAAATATTGCCTGTGCCAGTTGGCACTGTTTAAATGTGTGATTAGTTTTCTAATGTGTTATGATAATACAAAGACTATTTTCGTATATAACCTTGTGTGGAGTTTCTTTTGTGGTGCACCTAGTGTGTTGCTGCTGTGTGTGTGTGTTGCACAAATGATTTCACATTGCCTCTGGGATAAGCCTGACTGTTCATGCCAAGCTACCAATGGGGTGAGCAGAGGTTATCTTGAGCTTGTAACTCCCTTGCCCTGACTAGAGTAGTGGTTTCTGCCTGGCTTAGGCGCAAGCCCTAGCCAACCAGAAATCCCATTTCTAACAGTTCCAGATTCTGGATGTGTAGATGGGTAAGGCCTGTTTCCTGCTTTTGTTTTTCTTATAGTTTTTCATTTCCAATGTGGTGTTGTCTTGGCTGGGGGTGCTTCGGTAGTTGTAGACATCATTCATGAAGGCCTTGTAGATGATGCAGCAGGTTCTGAAGATTATGTGAAATGAAATGAAATGAAATGAAAATGGGATTTCTATAGCGCATGGCTGCCCGGAGGCGTCCCAGCGCTGGGATTGCATTAACAACTGAGGGGAGAAACAGAGGAGTAAAGGGAAGGGTTATTGCGGGAAAAGGTGGGTTTTAAGTAGCTTCCGGAATTTCATATGGTTAGGTTCGGCACGTAGCTGGGTTGGCAAGGCGTTCCATAGGGTTGCAGCTGTTACCGAAAAGCGACGCCCTCCAGTGCGGGCTTTTTTGACTCTGTGGACAGTAGCCAGGTTACGTTGGGAGGAACGTAGGGACCTGTTGGGTTTGTATGGGAACAGCATGGCCTTAAGCATCGGGGGCCCTTGATTTTGCATAGCTCTGTGGGTGGTACATAAGGCCTTGAATTTGACCCTTTCACGGATCGGCAGCCAGTGGAGTGCCTTTAGGGCAGGTTTGGCTGATGCTCTGCGGGGGGTACCAGTCAGAATCCTTGCAGCGGCATTTTGTGTTCTCTGAAGAACATTGATAGTGGATTCTGGGGCCGCTAAGAAGAGAGCGTTGCTGTAGTCTAATCTTGATAAGATTAGACCTTGAATGAGCATTTTTTTGTGATTGTGCGGGGAGTAATGGAAGAATCTTCCTGGTTGAACGGAGTAAGCCCACACAGGTACCAGCTGTTTTTTTTGCCTGCGTTTTCAAAGAAAGGTCTTGTTCCAGCCAGAAGCCAAGACTTTTAAGTTCAGTCTTGGGTTGTGGGAGGGGTCCTAAGCATGATGGCCACATGGCGGTGGGGAGAGATGACATTTGGTGTCCCAGCAGCATGAGCTCGGTTTTAGAGCCATTTAATTTAAGGTTTGAGTTAGACATACAGTTATGGATTCCTTCAAGACAGTCATGGAGGTTTTTGAGTTTGTCACCTTCTAAGGAGAATGATACAACCATTTGGGTGTCATCAGCGTATGTGACGGCTTTTATCCCGAAGGGAGTAACCACATCCTCCAGGGGGGCCATGTATGTGTTAAAAAGTGTAGGGCTCAATGAAGAGCCCTGGGGAACCCCACACTGGAGGGGGAAAAAGTCCGATCGCATATTCCCTTCACAGACCTGAAAGGTTCTGTCCTTAAGGAAGGAAGAAAGCCAACAAAGTGCCGTGTCCCTCACTCCTAGGCCAAGTAGTCGCTGGATCAGGATCTTATGGTCCACCGTGTCAAATGCAGCGCTTAGATCCAGGAGGATTAGTAAAACCGATCCTCCTGAATCCATGATGCATCTGGCTTCCTCGACCACTTTCAGAAGAGCGGTCTCGGTCCCCTGACCAGGACGAAAACCTGTTTGCGAGGGGCGAAGGAGATTGTTGGATTCAAGGAAAGCCGACAATTGCTGGTTGACCACCTTCTCTGCAATCTTACTTATGCCTGGTAAGAGAGAGCTTGGGCGAAGGTTGGAAAGATCTGAAGGATCGTGGCCTGGTTTTTTCTGTAAAGCTTTAACTATTGCGTGTTTCCAATTAGGAGGGACCACTCCTTGGCTGAGAGAAGCATTAATAAGGTTGGTGGCTAGATGTGAGATGGTAGGTCCGACTTGTTTGAGGATACGGATGGGGGCTGGGTCATTAGGTGAGCCACTTTTCATGTCTGAAAGAGCTTTCAGAAAGTCTTCATTGGACAGCTGGTTGAAACTATCCAGAGTCGGGCCAGTTGTGGGCGGTAACAAGGCGGCAGGGAGGTTATTATCAGCTTTATGTTGGATGGTTTGTAAGATGTTAGCAATTTTATTTTGAAAGAAAGATGCTACTTGGTTGCATCTAGCGACTGTGGGTTGCTGGGTTAAAGGGGGATTGGGAATTTTAAGTAGCTCTTTGACTATTTTATAAGTCTCTCGAGACGAGTTAGATGCAGCTTTAATTTTTTCTTCAAAGAAGGAAGCCTGGGCTGATTTTCGGGCTGATTTATAGGTCCTCATTGCTTTTTTGTATTCTTCCTTGATGAGGGGGTCCCATTTTTTCCTCCATTTCCGCTCTTGGATTTTACAAATTTTTCTAAGGTTCCTTAGTTCTTGTGAGTACCATGGGGATTTGAAGGTCTTACTTTTTTTCTTTAGATTTTTCTTGGGAGCGACTGCATCCAGAGTGGAGGTGAGCCATCTAGTGAAGTTTTCATCTGCTTTTACAGGTCAGGGTCTGCGGGAGGGGCAGAAAGTGTTAATTCCTGGGTCCAGTGCTCAAATGAGAGTCTGGACCATATTCTATCCTGTTCTCTGGAGATCGGGGTTTGGGGAGTGTTTAAAATAGTTTGCCAAGTAAATGGGATGAGGGAGTGATCAGACCATGGAAGGGGGAGTGAGGGTAGGATTTCTATTTTAGAGAGGTTGGCGAAGAGAGGGTCTAAAATGTGACCCTTGGTATGTGTTGCCTCTGAGTTTAGTAGGTGAAGGTCAGGTGCCTTTAATTCTGAAATAAGATCCCCTGCTATTTTGTCTGTGCAATCCTCGAAATGGAGATTTAAATCTCCAAGCAAGATAAAATTGGAAGTTGAGGTACAGGAGGAGAATGTGGATTCTAGCAATGAACCGACAAAATTGGGCATTTACAGGTTGGTAGTATAGGTCCATCCTGGTGGGGGTAACATGTTAAAATTTCTTCTGGCTTTTGATTGGGATTGTTGCATCACAAAGGATACTTTTCGGAGGGGGGAGCAGAGTGGTGTCTGGAAGGAAGTTGCTGTATCAACGTGTGAGTACAAAGGCTTGAATGTCAGTTCTGAAGTCGCTTTCCGGGATGAAGGTTCATATTTTTAAATGTGAGATCTCATATCATGCTTTCTTTGTTTTCTTTGAGGTGTGCTCCTTGAGGGAGAGGTTAGCATAATGCGTGAATCCAAGTGATTTGGCAATGGTTGATATTTGGGAGTTGAAGTATTCTAGGTTCATGTTGTTGAGCCATGTTTTGATTGTCGTTGTTTGTTGTTGGTAATCAGACGTTATATGGCCTTGGACGTGGTTGATTTTCAGAAATGTGCTAGACATCCAGGTCAGAATGAGGTGCAGGCACTGCTTAAGTTACTGATAGTCAAGAGTTGAGCTTGAGGAGGAAGTATTTTCAATCACCAGTCTTGACAACCTCAACAACCCATCAAATTAATCACACTAAAATTGGCGTTATATTTTAAATCATGAATAGAACATTATGCGTCACTTTGTAGAAGAAATTTGGAAAATCTTGGAATGAGGTTCGGAAATCTGACCTGAAATCCAAACTCAGCACTTTCCAGAATCATTCCCACTCCATTCCTTTGAGCTGTTCCAACTATTACCAACTGACACTGGCACTGACAAACAGCATTAACAAGTACACAAAAGGTGGCAGCAACAGCGTCATCTTAGCTTCCACACAAAACAGGTACAGCAGCAGGGCAAGTAACACAAGCCCAGTAGACATAGTAGACATTCACATATCACCTACTGACAAAGCTTACTTACAATGAACATAGCTACAGTACAAAAGGCACCGCAACATACCGAACATGTATAGGAAAGGCAGCATTCATGCAAGGTTTTCCTGCACACAAATCCAGAACATGGAAACCCATGAAGCATTAGTGTAATCCTAATCACATAAATGAAAGAGTTACAGCACGGATAGCTGCAGCAGGTCAAACTTCCCTTTCCATTTTTGAAACTACGGGTGCAGTCACACTACCTGATGTCAAAGGGGGTAAACAGTTTGGAAAGGTATGGTAAAGAGCAACAGGATCCAGAGGTGGTAAGCATTACTGATATCAATTTCTGATTTCTAGAGATCACATCAAGGATAATACGTTCTGGAGGTTCTGGAGTAATGTGTCCAGCTTCGTGGAGAAATCTTCTTTCCCATTATGTTTTATTCCAGAGGGGAAATCTGCAGTGTTTTGTCAGGTTCTGTAGGCCTCATCAGGAGTGATGTTTCCTGTTCTAGAACCCACATGTGGTGTGTCGTCTCAACTTTTGGGGGCCACCTCAGTCATATTGTCTCTACTTTCAGAATGCACATATTGGCTAATTATGTTCAGTTCTGATGTCCACATCTGGAGTCCAGCATCCAGTTATGAAGGGGCATTGCATCCAGTTCTGAAGGACACACCTGAATTATTGTCTAGTTTACTATGCCATTTCCATCCTACTGTATCCAGCTGGGCAAGGCACCTTTTGCATATTGGGTGCACTTCTGGAAGTCCATTCTGAAACATCCATTGATATATGGATCAATAATGCATCACACTGCTTCCACTTGGAATTCACAGTAAATAGCAGTTTCAATCTGTAATCCATTATGTAGGTTTATCAAAATTGGTTTTATTCTCAAAATGCACTCTAGACAGGCTTAGTGATGTGGCACACCTTCTTTTGAAACTGAAAGTCCTACAGTACAGATCTCACTCTTTCACATTCAATATATAAAAGCAAAGGAGGAGGGAGGAACAGGATTTCTAGTGGCAAGGGAGGTGGGCAGAAGCAATGTGGCACAAGTAGAGGGGTAGTTGGTTTTAGCAATAGATTGATGTTAGCAATGGTGACACACGTGGCCTCTCAGGCACCTATGTTGGTCAATGAGATATAAAAAGGACTGGAATTTGATAAATGATTATGATGCATTTCTAGGAAATGGGGTGTCTTTGCCACCTACACAAGCGAGGCATCCATTTATGTAACAGTGAATCAATCTTCCATGATTACAGCGATGTGTGCTCTGGAGAACTCCTCGTACTGAGGCAGGATAGCATGTGGTTTATCAGTTTCTGCCAAAGGCCAGTGTTATATTATTAAAGCAATATTTTGCCTTGGAATGTACCACCATTTCATAACAAATTACAGGAGATGAAAGATCTTCACTTTTCACCTCCTCTCGATGTATGTGTGTAACAACTGAAATAATAAGGCTGTCTGTTTAAAACCCTGCTTTACTTTTAATTTTTATATGAGTTAATTCATCACTGAATTTAGGTTCCACCCTAACAAATCACAGAAATGCAATTATATATGTTTATTTGACTACATATATACTGTGTGACTTAATTGTATTAATGTGTGTGAAGCATTCAAATGCATTACTGTATAGTGTGCAGTATAGAAGCTCAATATTTATACGTGTGCACTAATTTTCAGTTTAAACATGACAGAATATATTCTTTATTCATGTTTTGCACTTACATTTCAAGATATATCTGCATATGTAAACAGTATTCTTTTGCTCACATTTTGCAATTCTTCAAATAGTTACATGTGTGCATGTATAACCATGTATTTGAAGAGCACATTAAATGCTGAACTAAAGCTAGCCTTACATGTTAATTATCATGATTTATGTTAGCTAAAAAAAGACTCATTGACCTTATAGATGGCTCATAGAAAGGGCTGGCAAAAACTAGGCAGTGAACTTGGAGAGACAATTGTCGAAAGAGGCCTTCTGTTCATCACATGCCAGGATGGCAAGCTGGTCAAGGTTGAGAAACGTAGTTTTAGGTTGATGCGTTGTGAACTTGAAACCATGATGCAGATGCACTTAAGTAGTTTTCTGATTGGCCCCTGATGGTAGGGCCGGACTGAGGGAACCCAAAGCAGCCCAGGCAATTTTCTCAGACTATCCCCTGGGTAAATCACCGGCTTGCCCTGGGAGGCTGGAAATGCTTGCTTGCTGCTTTTGTTACTGGGGGCTGATACTGCAGCACTGCTGCAAACCCGCCCCAGAAACAAAACCGGCTCCCATTGCTACAAAACCAGCCCCCTCCCTTCCAGCCTCCTGGGGAGACACCCAATGCCCGGTACAACCAGTCCAGCCCTGCCTGGTGGTGCGATAGAGATAAGAGCATTTCTGAATCTCTTGCTATATTTAAATTGATGTTCTTACAGCTGAAGGTAGAGCAGATTCTCTTTCAATTAAGGGGGGTTCAGACCATTTAGCTTGCCATATTCTTACAAGTGTGGAGCTTTATGCTAAACACATTTCTTTTTGTGTTCAGACTTTTAATGAAGTCTGATCATTTTGACACCTTCTTCTTCTGTGCTCCTGATTTAGAGAACCTTGATGATTTGATCCATGTTTAGTAAGAACTGAAATTTCTTTATGGAACAAATAATTGCTTTAATCTCTGTTTATACAATTGTGATTATCGTAATTCAATATGTCATTCGATTTCACCTTAACCTACTGAGATATTTCAGTTTACCTATTTTATTGCTGCATTTACTGAACTTATTCTTGGTTTGAATATATACTGAATTGACTGGCAGACCAAAATAAAACTCTTTAACTATATACAGTGATTTGTGGTCCTTATTGTGGAGTGACATTGAATTCACTAGTTAGAAATATATTGTTGAGGGGGCGTGGTCACACAGTGCGACAAGATGGCGGCTTGGACTTGAGCTCCGCTCGGACATGGAGCTCTTCTTCTTTTTTCAGCCTTTTCCTGTAGTGGCAGATATGATTAGAAGCCGCTCGCAGCCGTTAGAGTGGGACAGAGACTCTGCTAATTAATTGTATTTGCCACGGAGCCAGCATTCGAAAGGAGAAACCCGAACTAGGGATCTACAACAGCACGCCTACAGGGGCCGGGACTGCGAGACCCAGGAACCAACGCGCATTACCACCGCAGCGCACCTGGTGTCTCTTCCCGCCCCCCTGCTCTCACCTATTTACGGCTCGCGGCCCCCGCTCCGCGGGAGCAGCTCGCAGCCGTTAGAGTGGGACAGAGACTCTGCTAATTAATTGTATTTGCCACGGAGCCAGCATTCGGAAGGAGAAACCCGAACTAGGGATCTACAACAGCACGCCTACAGGGGCAGGGACTGCGAGACCCAGGAACCAACACGCATTACCACCTCAGCGCACCTGGTGTCTCTTCCCGCCCCCCTGCTCTCACCTATTTACGGCTCGCGGCCCCCGCTCCGCGGGAGCCGCTCGCAGCCGTTAGAGTGGGACAGAGACTCTGCTAATTAATTGTATTTGCCACGGAGCCAGCATTCGGACGGAGAAACCCGAACTAGGGATCTGCAACAGCACGCCTACAGGGGCCGGGACTGCGAGACCCAGGAACAAACGCGCATTACCACCGCAGCGCACCTGGTGTCTCTTCCCGCCCCCTCCCGTCTCTACAACATCACGCTAGAGCACACGCACGCGGAACGCGCGCGGACGTGCGCCGGGCTATGCCCGGGCAAAGGGCGGGCCGTTTGAGGCCGTTCGAGGACCGGAGAGACTGGGACTGGGCCACCTTCCCCTTAATCTTTCTTCCTGGATTTCACTGCTCCTTAGCGTGCCCAAGGATGTCCACGATGGAAACAAGGAGCAAAAGCACGCAGGCGACAACTGGAGTAAACAAAGGTACATTGGACAATTATTTTGTTAAAGCAGGGTCACTATTGATTGACGAAATTACAATCCTGGAAAGGCGCATCTCCCAAGAAATTGATTGGGTGAGAAGGTCTTCCATGGGCCCCCGTGCACAAGCCAAGACTCCAACTAATAGACCAAACTTTACTGACCCAACTGACACTATCAATGAGGGAATTAACATTGGCGAGCAAAACACGATTTTAGATCTGTCCACCTCTAGCTCCCATACTAGTTTAAGGGAAGCAAGTGATTTCGATGACCTGAGTTTGTTAAATCTCCCACCGGTCCAACCCCAGTCAGCCCAAATTCACAACACCGAACATGTCTCAGACTTACCCACAACAAGTACAAACGATAGAGTCACACAGCAGGGGCTAAGGGAAGGAGCAGTACCTAAGGTGAAAAATAGGGCACAGAAAACTAGCGGGAGGAAGACTAAAACACCAAAGGGAAATCCCAACCCGAAGATAAATAGTCCTGGACCAAGAATAAGGGGGACTATGCACACTGAGGGAGCTGAGGCAATCCTGTCGGAGACTCAGACCGCTGTGTCTTTAGATCGTAACACTACCAACCCCCATGACATTTTGGGCGAAGATATTACTTTGGCCGACATAGGATCACTCCTGAGAACCCTACTGTGCCCTTTGGAAGCACGGCTTATTAAAATGGAAGCCAGGCTAGTGAGCATTGAGAAATGCACGGCCATACTAGCCGATAACCCCAAAACGCACAGTAAAACAGAGGACAAGGGTGTTAGGTCAGGGACAGTGACTAAGACTAATACTAAGAATGGTGTCCCAGCCAACAGCAAGACGGGGAAAAGCGCAGGTCCTTTAGTACATCAGGACA